>NC_092394.1:9165438-9765438 GCF_030028105.1 Mobula birostris
GGTTAGTAAGTTGTGGACACGCTATGTTGGTCCTGAAAGTGTGGCGATACCTGTGGGCAGTCACCAGCACATCCTCGGACTGTGTTAGTTGTTGACGCAAGTTACATATTGTATCAATGTACTTGTGACAAATAAAGCCAATCTTTAAATCTGTAATCTCTCAATATATGGCTTCAGCTATGGAGCATCTGTAGGAAAATTTAGGAATGTCTGGCCAGATGGCTCTAGAAATTGTTCCCTGCGGTCAGCACATTGACAGGTCACTGTTCTGCTTCCAAACAGTCACACAGGAACATTTACATCTATCTGAGAAAATGGATGAGTCCTTGACTTCAAATCCCTCCTTCTCCAATTATTGCCCCAAAGCGACAGCCTAGTTTTCCGTCCTCAAGTCGTAACGCTATTACAGCACCGGTGATCGGGGTTCAAATCCGCTGCTGTATAAATAGTATCTGGATGTACATAGAACAGTTCTTCTGACATTGCTTGGTTATGGAAGATTGAGTTGTGCATAACTTGTATTTTTACAGGTAAAACTGATGTTAATCTTTCTTAGTTGAGATGTACGTGCAAGTCATGGTAGCTTAGCGATTAGCATAACACTGTTACAGTGCCAGTGACCCAGGTTCAATTCCCACCACCACCACTGTCTGTAAGGAGTTTGTACGTTCTTCCTGTCACCATGTAGGTTTACTCCGGATGATCTGGTTTCCTCCTACATTCCAAAGATGTACGGCTTAGTAGGCTAGGTCATATGGGTGCAATTGGGCGGTGCAAGTTTGCTGGGCCTGAAGGGCTGTTAGTGTGGTGTATTTCTAAAGAAAGAAGGAAAGGAAGGAAGGAAGGAAGTAAGGAAAGAAGAAAGGATGAGGGAGGGTCAGGGGAAGGAAGGGTGGTGAAAGGAAAGAAAAAAATGCTTGAAGAAAAAAGGAAGGAAAGAAAGACCTAAAGAAAGAGAAAGGAATGAAAGAACAAAAGAAAGAATGAATGAAAGAAAGAGGAAAAAAAGGAGAAAGGAAAGAGAAAGAAATGAGAAAGAAAGAAGAAAGGAGAGAGGGAGGAAGGAAGGAAGAAGGGAAAGAAAGAAAGAAACTGACTCAAAGTGAACATTTCAAGACTCTGGCACCACCCCTGATTTGACTGATCTTCGTGTTGTGCTCTTTCCTTGCTTTCCATTTCCCAGCACTATCCTGCCTCAAGCTGCACAAAGCAGTGGATAGGTTGACTTTGGCTACTTTCTCCCCAAATGGCAAAGTGCAGCTCCATTTACACGGATACCTAGTAGATGCAGGAATGTTCCACTCATAGCAAACAGCTGGGCTTCACAGAATCACCAAATGCTAAAGTGTTAAACCATGAGGACAGATTGCACAGACCAGCTTGTATGCCCTTCAGTGTGCAAGTTAATGTGTATTAAGTACTCACTTAATTGAATAAATGTGTTTAAAATGACAGAAAGTTAATAGGCTTGTTAGTGTCTAGAATAGGGCTGGAATACACTACTCAGGGAAGTGTCAAGAAACACAATTTCACTGCAAGGATAGCTGAAACTCAGAACATTTTCTCCAAAGGAGTAAGACCTCCTTTTGGATTACTGTTAACTTCATTCTGAAAACTGTCAGCAAACTGACGTTACACAGACAAAATGCTGGAGGAAGTCAGCAGGACAGGCAGCACCTACAGAGAGGAATAAAGAGTCGACGTTTCGGGCCAAGACACTCTGTCAGGGCCTGTCAAGCTGACGTGTTGATCGCAAGAGGAAAAGTTCACTCAGCCTTTCAGGTTGGTTCTACCATTTCTTTTCTCTTCTCCTGATCGACCCAGTTCTTCCTACACCCACTTAGCATGCCATTATCCTGTTACTTTCCTGTTCCCCTCCCCATTTCATCTGTCCATCACCCACACACTCATTCCTCTGGCTCCCCTCCACCCACTGTTTCCATCTGCCCTCCCATCCTCCCTCCCTTGATTTCATGCTCCACCTTCCTCTCCTGTCAGATTCCATCACCTGCAGCTTTATGTCACCTCCAGCAATCACCTCCCAGTCGCTATTTTCACTCACCCCTCCTCCATCTGTCTATCACTATCACCCACTCATCTGGATCCATCTATTACCAGCCAGCCCTTCACCTCACCTCTTTTTACTGGCTATCCCTCCCCTCTTTTAGTCCAGATGAAGGGTCTCACCCTGAAACGTCCACTTCTGTGGACATTGCCCGACTCACTGAAGTCCTCCAGTGTCTTGTCTGAACCTGAATCAGAATCAGGTTTATTATCACTGGCATATGACATGAAATTTGTTAACTTAGCAGCAGTAGTTCAATGCAATACATAATCTAGATGAAAAAGAAATCTTATTCAGTATACTTTATACAGTATATGTATATTGAATAATTAAAAATCATGCAAAAAACAGAAATACTATATATTTTTTTAAAAATGAGGTAGTGTCCAAGGGTTCAAAGTCCATTTAGGAATCGGATGGCAGAGGGGAAGAAGCTGGTAGATGCAGCCCAGTCCATCGCAGGTAAAGCCCTCCCCGCCATTAAGCATATCGACAAGGAATGCTGTTACAAGAAAGCAGCATCCAACAGCAAGGACCCACACAAGCCATGTCCTCTTCTCACTACTGCCACCGGGCTGAAGGTACAGAAGCATTAGGTCCCACAACACCAAGTTCAAGAACAGTTGTTACCCTACAACTATGAGGCTCTTGAACTGCATGGATAACTTCACTAACCGCAACTCTGAACTGATTCCACAACCTACAAACTCAGAGTCGGACTGTGGTCGGGTGCTTCCAGGACTCTGCATCGGCAAGTCTGCGGCGGTGGAAGCTCATGGCAGGGAGAGTTTTCTTCCTTCTCCTGTCTGCGTGAGATGATGGGTCTTTCGAGAGACTTTGAGACTTTTTTCTTTACCTTGCCCATGGTCTGTTCCTTATCAAATTACGGTATTGCTTGCACTGTTGTAACTATATGTTATAATTATGTGTTTTTTGTCAGTTTTTCAGTCTTGGTCTGTCTTGTGTTTCTGTGATATCACACTGGAGGAACATTGTATCATTTCTTAATGCATGTATTACTAAATGACAATAAAAGAGGACTGCGTGTCCTCATAATCTAATCTAATCTAATCTCAAGAACTTTACAACTCCTGTTCTCAGTATTATTTTGTTTTATTTGAACAACATGTCTTCTTTTGCATTTTGGTTGTTTGTCAGTCTTTCTTTATGTATAGTTTTTCTATAAATGCTACTTTTTTTTATTTTATTGAAAATGCCTGCAAGAAATGTATCACAGGGTAATATACGGCAACATATACAGGTATGTACTTTGATGATAAATTTACTTTGGCTTTGACTTCTCCTTCCCTCTATCATCAGATAGAAGTGGGGGTGTTGGATTATTCCTCTGTGTTCAATTCACTCAGTGACAACATTCAAGCAGGGGCTGAAGAGTAGCAAACATCATATTAGCTCCCAAAGTTCACCTTCAACAGCAGGGAGTCCAGTTTTCACCCTGTGATGTTCAATGACTGATCCATCAATGAATCACCCCTAGCATTAACAGGACATTTTAAGGACCAACCATATAAAGGTCAAAGTAAATTTATTATCAAGGTACATCTAACACTACCCTGAGATTCATTTTCTAGCAGGCATACACAGTAGAACAAAGAAATACAATATAATCAATGAAAAACCATAAACAAAGACTGACAAGAAACCAATGTGTAAAGGACAAACTATGCAAATAAAAATATATAAATAATATTAATAGTAAAGAAATAATACTGAGAACATAAGTTGCAGAGTCCTTGAAAGTGAGTCCATGGGTTGCACTCAGTGTAGAGGTAAGTGAAGTTATCCACACTGAATCTGGAGCCTGTTGGTCAAGGGGTAACAACCGTTCCTGAACCTAATGTTGCAGGACCAAAGGCTCCTGTACCTCCTTCCCGATGGCAGCAGTGAGAAGAAAGCACGACCTGGAGGGCAGGGGTACTTGATGATGGAGGCTACTTTCTAGTGACAGCGCTCCTTGTAGACGTGCTCAGTAGTGGGGTGGCCATTTCCTGTGATAGTCTGCAATGATAAGAGATGGTCAAGCTGCCCGCCTCCTCTCACTGTGATACAGGTGAGAATCACTCCCACTTGTGTTGCGGGATTGTTGAATGTCTCACCAGGTTGGTCCTGCTGGTTTGGAAATGTCAGTGAATTTGAAGAGTCAGAAAGCCTGACAGCATGACTGAATCAAGACTGACACATTCAGACATTAACCAAGCCACCACATTATTTTAGCTGTGCTTGCCGACACTGATTTAGTACTTCACAGTAACTGAATAAAAAAGATCTCTTCCTAACCTGTCTCCCCCTCCGCCCCTACCCACTCTTCCCCTCAGCTACAAATAAACATTATCAGCACTCAAAACCTAGCCGGACTACATCAGTCATTAAAAACAACTGAAATACTCCCAAGGTTTCATTTCACTCAGCATGCTGTGGCAAGTGTTACTCTTCAGCAGATGCTACGCACACAGTAATTACACTTCATAATATTATAGAAACACATTATTATAACAATGGCACTAACAGAGCATAAATGCTGAGTATAGGAGCTCTATTCAGAAATGTTACACAGGTAAAAGGTATAAAGTCACTTTCTGATGGATTTAGTAGCTAAAATCCACTCTGCAATTTCTTGCTTTGACATGTCATTCCTTACAACACTAAAGGGATACTTTAACCGTGTGAGTGAAAGCACATCTGAGTTAAACACTTAAAGGTGTTGAGAACAAGAGGGGAGATGGTGGGGAGGGGAGAACTGAAAGGTGGAGAGACAAATAATGAATGTGGCAAAGTATTTTCATTCAAAGTTCATTAATTCATCTCAGGATTTCAGTTAACCCTTTCATAGAAGAACCTGGATGAAGCCTTCCTCTGTGTTGGATGTCAGGGTCCTACTGGAAACTTTTTCCTTCTTGCTGTGAGTTTACTACATCTCCTCATTGTGTAGGGTCCACTTTAATGAGCAGGTTTGCATTGCATGGGCTAAATAATAAGGAATTGTCAGTCTTTATGTGTTGATCTATGGGTATATTTAAAGTGGAGCCTATAGGTTCTTGGTTAATAAGGGTGACAAAGGTTATACAGAGAATGCAGGAGTTGAAGGGGAAAATACATCAGCCATGATCAAAAGTGGAGCATACACCAAGGGCTGAATGGCCTAATTCTGTTCCTAGCTATTATGGTCTTTACCTAAGGCAATGATTGAGAAGGTTGCACACTTTATGAGAAGATACAGGGAGGGGCAAGAGTCCTTAAGAACGAAGGCTTTGAAAACTTAAGCAAAAAACAAGATTCTGGAGGAACTCAGCAGGGATATAGGCTGTTGATATTTCAGGTTGACACTATTCATCTGGACTGCAAGATACGGGGGAGATAACCATGAGATGGTAGCGTAACACGACGACAGCACCAACGACCTGGGTTCAATTCCTGCCGCTGACAGGAAGGAGTTTGTGTGTTCTTGTGAATGCACGGGTTTCTTCCGGGTGCTCTGGTTTCCTCCCACATTCCAAACATGTACAGGTTAGTAGGTTAATTGGTCACGTGGGTGTAACTGCCCAGCACAGGCTGGAAGGGCCCGGTAACATGCTGTATCTCTAAAGAAAGAGGGAAAGAAAGGAAGGAAGGAAGGAAAGCAGAAAGGGAGGAAGAGATGCATGGAGGGAGGGAGGGAGGACCACTGTACCTTCAGAGCCTGTTAGCTTGCTGTACCTCCAAATAAATAAAAATAAAAAACTTAAAGAAGTGGAGGGAACTGGTGGAGCAGGTGAGATATAGATCCAGGCAAGGAGGAGGAGGGAGATGATAGGCAGATGGAGGAGATAGCAACAGGGGCTGGGAGGTGAGAAGGACTGCAGATGATGGAGCCTGATGGGAAAGGAATGTGAAGCAAGGGACCGAGTGAGGGAGGTGGGGAGGGCAGAGGGTAACAGTGGAGGGGGGGGGGAGAGGGGAACCAGGAGTGAGTGTAGAATCACTGGGTGGATCAGAAAACAGATGGGGAGTTGCGGGGGGGAAGCAGTTTACTAGAAGTTGTGTTCAATGTTTATGCCGTTGATCTGAAGACTCTTGTGAATCACTATACTTAGCTCAAACCTTGGAGGTGGTTTGATAAAATGACAGAAGAGGTCTTGGAAAAGCGGGTGTGATAAGTGGTAGAGGGAAAACAGGAGGGGCAGGAAAAGCAAGAGCGGGCACTGTTCCTTTCCCCTGGGTGGGAGAGGCCAGTCAGTTGATCACAATGTGATGGTGTAGTACCTTTTGTCCCCACCAGATGACTGAAAATGCATAACACCACTTCTATTGTTGTACCATATGAGGCCTTCAAAAACAGGCTTGTCATCTTTACTCTGAATAAATCAATTAGAAACCAGAACTGTCTAGTCATCTCTTGCTCTGAACTGGGAAGAACTTTGATCATGGTGATAGCATGGAGGACCTCAGTGGTGAGACAGCATCTATGGAGGTAGGTGGGCTTTGATGATTTGGGCCAAGACCCTTCACCAGGACAAGAGGGGAGATTGCTAGTACAAAAAGGTTAGGGGAAGGGGTGAAGCAAAAGCTGGTGGGATGAGGGTTGGAAGATCTGCTTATGTGTTGCTGTTTGAGGAATAAGCTTTGGCCGGGGAACTTGGGGGAGATCTTAGAACACAGAACAGTACAGGCCCTTCAGCCCACAATGTTGTGCTGACCCTTTAATCTACTCTAAAGTCGATTTAACTCTTCCCTTTCACATAGCCCTCAGTTTTTCTTTCATCCATGTGCCTATTTAAAAGTCTCTTAAATATCCCTAATATATCTGCCTCAATTACCACCACTGGCATATATCACACATATACCACTCTCTGTGTGAAAAACTTCCCTGCTCCACTTTCCTCCAAACACCTTAAAGTTATGCCCCCGGCATCAGTTATTTCTGCCCAAGGAAAAAATCTCTGTCACCTCTCATCCTCCTTTGCCTCAGAGAGAAAAGCCCTAGCTCGCTCAACCTATCCTCCTTAGACATGCTCCGGGCAGCACATTGTTCAGATAGTGCCTTTCGATGTGTTATGCCCAGCTGAGAGGGCAGATGGAGCTGGTCTAAGACCTGTGAGTGGCACAGTAGCACATGGGAGACACGCAGCGTAGTGGTTAGTGCGATCACTAAACAGAGCCAGCCATCACTGATTGGGGTTCCATACCCGCTGCTGACTGTAAGGAGTTTACACGATCCCCTGTGACTGTGTGGGTTTCCTCCAGGTGCTCCAGTTTCCTCCAAAGTCGTACGGGTTAGGCTTATTGAGACGTGGGCATGCTGTGTTGGTGCCAGAAATGTGGCGACACTTGTCGGCTGCCCCCAGCACATCACAAACGACACGTTTCGCTCCATGTTTCGATGTGCATGTGACAAATAAAGCTAATCTTTATCTTATCTCATTCACAGGCCGCCTGTCACCCCTGTTGTACAGCACATCACCAGTACTGCTCACCTTACTTTTTTGAGCTTGTCCCTCGGATGGGGGGGGGGTAGTTTGACCCCACAACTTGCCGAGTCGAGGAGACCAAGTGCCCTGAGTCACAACTAATGTCTGGCATAAGCGAGCGAGAGTTAAGTGTGGAAAGACAAATGGAAAAAAGTAAGAGATAATTGAATGACGCAGAACCTGAAATAAGGAACCCAGGGATAAATCTAGGACTTTTTTTTTCTCTCAATCAAATGCCACACTGGTATATTTAGAGTAGAAATTGCATTACCCAGCAAAGCTGTTGAGAAGAATACTGTATGTACTGTTGAAATACTCTATGACAAAGACCCTTGTTGAAAAAAGAAAAAAAAAGAGGTTTAAAAAAAAAGACTAAAAATGCTGGCAGTACTGTCATGTATAGTGTCTTCTATCTTCTCCTCCCTACTCCCCTCCTCAGTCCTTTCGTTGCCTTTTACGCTCCAGTAAAACACAATACTCTCATCTAAATTGGATCATATTATAAAATATTCAATATGTAATTTGTTTTATCGGTGTTGCTCATGGCTTGGAGATTTATTGCATTTGAACAACATTGCCTATTCTGGCTGCAGATATGAATTAATGTGTTATTGACCAGCGCAGTGGTCTGTGACTGAGAGAGGCAAGGAGGGTGGAGTTGTAGGGGCTGTCTCCGGGTAATGCGCACAAGGTCACTGATGGCTGCCCTGCAGGTGGGCCCCACCAGATTGCAGATTAGGACCTCGCTCCCTCTTCAGAGGAAATAAAAGCGACACTGAAGAAACTGTATTATATTTAATACCTGCCATCAGAAACCATTAGCCACTGGAGGTCTCATCTAAATTGGATATTGCACTCTGTTTGAAAACGGCAGAGAGATCACAAGGCATCAGAGGCAGACACAACAATGTTTTTAATAGCCCACACCATGAGTGGATTATGAGAAGTGAATAAAAATGCTCTGAAATGCTCTTCTTGTGAAATGAATGCTTCAACAACACGCTGACCATCTGCAGCAAAAAAAAACAATCTGCTTGACGAACTCGAGAGGATTGAGCAGTATCGATGGGGTGGAAAGGGATTATCAATATCTTGGGTCAAACAGATGAGGGGCTTGACTTGAAATGCTGACAATTCCTCCCTATCTCTCCCCCACAGATACTGCTCAACATGCTGAGCTCCTCCAGCAGATTATTTGTTGCTTCAGAATCCGGCATCTGCAGTACCTTTGTCTTGCTGTCCTGGGTGTGGACATCTCTGAGGATCTATCCTGTGCTAACATACTGATGGTGCCATGAAGAAGGCACGTTGGCGGCGGCTATATTTCTTTCTTTCTCAATCTTTTTTATTAAGTTTCAAATTGATAAACATAACGATGATAATGATACAAAGAGATCGAGATTACATTAATAACGGTTAACGCATAAAGACACAGACTCCAAGCAACATATGTAATTTAAGCCTCCCAATCTCTTCATAACTGAACATGAAAAAGATTCAAAAGGCTATATTTCATTAGGAGTCTGAGGAGACACTCACAAATTTTTACAGAGTGCGTTCTAACTGGTATGTACAGGCCACCTCATGGGATGGGAAAAAGTTGCAGAAAGTTGTAAATTTAGCCAGCTCCATCAAAGGCACTAGCCTTCTCAGCATTGAGGACATCTTCAAAGGCAATGCCTCAAAAAGTCAGCATCCATCATTAAGGACCCAATTACACGCATGTGACTGGTTACCCTGCTAACCTGGATGTGTTTAGAATGTGGAAGGACACTGGAGCATCCAGAGGAAAATCATGCAGTCAATGGGAGGTCATACAAACTTCTTACAGACAGTGGTGGGAATTGAACACTGGTCACTGGAACTGTATTCGCTTTATGCTAACTGCTATGCGACCGTGCGCCCTGAGAACGTCTGTTTCAAATGAGCTCTGTCTGGTGCAGAACTCAAAGATTCACCATCCTCTAAGTGAACAAACTTCTGATTTTTAGTCTGAAATGACCTGGCCCTGAATTTGTTACATGACGACACACACTCCTGGTCCCAGGCTCCTTAGCCAGGGGATACGTCGCTCCCCTGAACTCGGGGAATAAAGTCTTAGCCTTCTCATATGTACAAGGGCAGCACGGTAGCATAGTGGTTAGCACAATACTTTACAGGCAACATGGGTTCAATTCCCGCTGCTGCCTGTAAAGAGTTTGTACGCTCTCCCTGTGACCTGATTCCTCCGGGTGCTTTGGTTTCCTCCCACAGTCCAAAGACGTACCGGTTGGTAGGTTAATTGGGGTCATTGTAATTTGTCCCGTGATTAGGCTAGGATTTAATTGGGCGATTACTGGGCAGTACAGCTCAAAGGGCCGTAAGGGCCTGTTCCTTGCTGTGTCACAATGATGGATGGGAGGATTATGGAGGGCGATGGTCCAGGTACATGTCTAACTTTTCAGCATAGACTAGATGGGTTGAAGGGCCTGCTTCTGTGCTGTAGTGCTCTATGGCAGATCTACTGTCCCAGGAAACAGTAAACCATCACCACACTTTTAAAGCAGGTACATTCCTCATTAGGTCAGAACAATACTTTCACAGTGCAATGGAGACACAAGAGACTACAGTAGCTGGAATCTGGAATGACAAACCATTGCTTGGAAGAGCCCAGCAGGTCTTAGAACATAGAACATAGAACATTACAGCGCAGTACAGACCCTTCGGCCTAGGATGTTGTGACAACCCTTTAAACTACTCTAAGATCAACCTAACCCCCCCCCCGCCCCCAATTGCCCTCCATTTTCCTTTCATCCATCTGTCTATCTAAGAGTTTTTTTAATGTCTCTAATGGATCTGCTTATACCACCACCTCCATATACCTACCATTCTCTGACAACATCCCTGTACTTTCCCCCAATCACCTTAAAACTATGTCTGTTTGTATTTGCCATTTCCATCCTGGGAAAAAGTCTCTGGCTGTCCACTGCATGCATCTTCTCATATACACCTCTATCCTCCTTCACCTCAAAGAGAAAAACCCTGGAAGAACCCAATGGGGCAAGCAGCTTCTGTGGGAGGAAAGGAACCATCGACATTTTGGATCAGTTTCCTGCATCAGGACTAGAAACATCAACAATTCCTTTCCTCCCACAGATGTTGCTTGATCCACTGAGTTCCTCCAGTAGATTGTTCGATACTCCAGTCTACATAATTGTAGCAAGACATCTTTACACAAGAGATGTGTAACAAACAGAAAATGCTGGAGGAACTCAGCAGGGCAGGCAGGATCTAGGGAGTAAACAATCAATGTTTCAAGCTGAGACCCTTCATCAAGACTGGAAAGGAAGGAGGAAGAAGCCAGAAGCCAGAGACATCTTTATTCTTGAATTGAATTCCTCTTGCTATAAAGGCCAAGATACCATTTGCCCTCCTAACTGTCTGCTCTAGCTCCATGTAGCCTTTGGTGACCTATGTACATATTTCTCCAATTAATTTATTTTCCATTTTCTTCCAAACCATTCAATACCATTTGACAAATTGTCAAAAAGAGGCAGTGAATTCTGGAATTAGTCTTCAGGACAGACAACCAGAATTCATGTTTCATTTTGAAGATCTTTTATCAACAATACTATCTGATTAAGGAGAGTGGACGAAGACTTAGGGAGATATCGGAGGTAGTACTTTGGACAGAGAGTGGTAAATGCCTGGAATGCACTGCTGTGTGTGCTGGTTGGTAGACCCATGGGACAATATGGATATTTAAGTGGCACTCCAATAGGCACATGGATGTACAAAAACTGGAGGGTTACGTGCTGTGTTGGGGGGAAGGTTTATGGAGATTTATAAAGGTTGACACAATATCATGGGCTGAAGGGTCCGTACAGTGCTAAGACCATAAGACATAGGACCAGAATTTGACCATTTGGCCCGTCGAGTGTGTGACTTTGACACAGTCACTTGTATGGGGTAAATCATACATTTATACCCTATACTCCAGAGCAAGTATATTTCAGTGCTTATTTTTAACCTGTATGGTGACGATAAAGGAGAAATCTAACTGAAATCTCACTGTGATATTGGGGATGAAGTGATCTTCCAGTTATATTACAGCAGAAATTAGAATTTCAGAACTTTTTAGAACCTTTCTTACCTTAAGAACAGTGACAAAGACCAAAAGACCATAATACATAGGAGCAGAATTAGGCTATTCCACCCATTGAGTCAGCATACCTTCAGTTGCTCTATTAGTCCCTCCTTAAAGAATGCCAACTTCCTTTCTTGCCTTGAGATACTCTATCAAATAGTTTTGACCAAGTTTGGTCACCTGAACTTAGTTCTACCTTGAGCTGTATTTGTTAATTGACTCTCTGAATATTTTTGTTTAGCAATACAGTGCGAAATAGGTGCACTATTTCGAGCTGCACCACCCAGCAACCTCACTATTTCACCTGAGCCCAATCACAATGACCAATTAACCTTCTAACCAGTACACCTCTGGAATGTGGGAGGAAACCGGAGCACCCAGAGGAAACCCACGTGCAGACAGAAAGAACGTACAAACTTGCTTTCAGAGGATGCCAGAACTGAACTCCAAACGCCAGAATGCCCCAAGCTGCAATAATGTTGCACTAACTACTACGCTACCATCATTAGTATGTTGTGGGCATGCTATGTTGGCACCAGAAGTGTGGCGGCCCTTCGGGCAGCAGCCAGCACATCCTCAGACTGTGTTGGTTGTTGACGCAAATGGTGCATTTCACTGTATTGATGTACTTGTGACAAATAAAGCTGATCTTTAAGTCTGTAATCTCCTCATATATGGCATTCGCTATGGAGTATCTGTAGGAAAATTCAGAACATTTGCCAAATGGCTCTAGAAATACGGCTCTATTAATCCACATGTGGGGCGATGGGGTGGAGATACTTCTCTACCAAAGGAGGCACTCCTTCCACTCGCTAGCCTGCAGGTCACCCTCGGGCAAGGTGTAGCACCTGCTTAGTCCCCCCACCCCCAGTCAGGGTCATGGGAAGCCACGGGAGCAGGTGGTGGATGGTTGTGGTGCATATCACAAGTCTTGGTATGCAACCATTGACACCAGGCAGACAATCTCTGAAGAATATTGATAATGGCTGGGGTTAGCCATCTTGTAAAGACACTGCCCGGAAGAAGGGAATGGAAAACAACTTCTGTAGAAAAATTTGCCAAGAATAATCATGGTTATGGAAAGATGGTGATCGCCCGCATAATACGAGATGGCACATCACGAGCAAACAAATTCCATATGACTACGCTACTATGGCACTCCTTTGTTGAGGTTTTTATGGTACATTGAAGGTACTGCTTATGTTCTGAGCTCAAGTACATAATCAAGCTTGCAAACTAGTTAAACGTTTTAACATATCACCTGGGAGAGGGTGCGGAGAAGATCCACCTAGCGATGCCAGGCAGGCGAGATAACAGTTCTGTGGAGACACCAACAAAAACTGGATTGCTCTTTTCAGCAGGAAACAGAGTAAGAGAACATTTAATGGATGTCTCCAAAATGTTTGCAAATTAACTAAAGGGAAATAATTTCCATTGGCAGGATGATTTTGGAGAATGGGAATGAACCAAACAAAAAAATAGAAAGAAAGAAGTGCGCCACAGTAGCTTAGCGGTTAGCGCAACGCTATTGCAGCTCGAGGCATTCCGGGATTCAGAGTTCAATTCTGGCGTTGTCTGTTAGGAGTTTGTATGTTCTCCCCATGAACACGTGAGTTTGCTCAGAGTCCTCTGGTTTCTTCCCACAGTCCAAAGATGTACCAATTAGTAAGTTAATTGGTCATTTTAAGTTGTCCTGCGATTAGGCTAGTGTTAAATAGGTAAATTGCTGGGCAGTGCGGCTAGTAGGGGCAGAATGCATTTCCTAAAAGGGAATGGAATCAAATTCAAAAAGAAATTGTAAGAAACAAAACCTGCAGTGATCTGGGGAAGGAGCAGACTTATGTAGCTTAATGAGCTTGCTTTTTTCAAGGGCCAACACAGGCAGAATGGGCCAAGTGGCTTTCTTCTGCACTGTTGATACAACGATGAGAACATTTTCACACCTTTCTCCTCTCTCCTCAGGAATTAACCAACTGTTGCCGAGATACCAGTTCCATTGGCAGTGTCTGTGTGAGGCAGGATCGGCAACGTGACAAGCATTGGAACAATCTCAAACCAATCATTCCTGGTTGCACAGTGTGAAAACTGATGCACTTTCCCATTGGGATCGCTCTCCGAGAAGCCTCAGCTTGATGATATCTCTTTTATGGAAACTGAATATGGGGTCCTACTGCATCTGCCTTTGTCAAGAATCTTCACTCCATAAGCCAAAGAAATGGCCAAACATTTTAATTCCAATTCCCATTTCCATTTTGACATTTTGGTCCATGGTCTCCTCTTGTGCCACAATGACGCCACCCTCAGGGTGGAGGAGCAACACCTTATATTCCGTCTGGGTAGCTTCCAACCTGATGGCATGAATATCGATTTCTCCTTCCAGTGAAAAAAAAACTGCCCCCCTCCCCTCTTCTACTATTCCGCACTCTGGCCTCTTACCTCTTCTCACCTGCCTATCACCTCCCCCAGTGCCCCTTCTCCTTCTCTTTATCCTATGGTCCACTATCAAATTCCTTCCTCCCCAGCCCTTTACCTTTCCTACCCACCTGGCTTCATCCATCACCTTCTAGCTACCTTCCTTCCCTTCCCCCTTCCAATCCTGAAGAAGGGTCTCAGCCCGGAATTTTAACTGTTTATTCATTTCCACAGATGCTGCCTGACCTGCTGAGTTCCTCCAGCATTTTGTGTGTGTTGCTTGGGATGGTACTCATCGTGGCAGCTGACTGTGGCAATTTTCACCCCATTAGCTGCAGTTGTAGTCACTGTTTTCATTTGACGATTGTGTGTTTCTTCAATTATTTAAGGCTGATTTCTATTATGCTGTGCATCACTGTGGGTCACAAGTTCACCAAACATCAGCAGCTAGATCAGAGCACCATGGAACACAAGAGAAACATTTAGCTATCTGCGTCCAGCTGCTGCTCTGTCCAACTTCTGCACAAATATGCACTCAGGATGCAGATACAATCTTGTTGAAGTACAATGCATACAAATTCTTAACTTCCTCTAGGTCCCTCTTCTGACTTCGGATCCCACCAGGACTTTGGACTTCTGATTGACCCTGGGCCTTTGGACTAGCTGACGACAAGACCCCGTGGCTCGAACTCCATGAGAGGGGAAAGTTTAAAGAAGATCTACAAGGCAAGACTTTTTCTTTACACAGAGAATGTAAGGAGCCTGGAACATACTGCCAGAGGAGGTGATGGAAGCAGATGCAATTACAATGTTTAAGAGGCATTTAGTCAGGCATATGGGCAGGCAACTAATGGAGGATACGGACCACGTGAGGGAGACAGGAATAAACAAGAGAAAATCTGCAGATGTTGGAAATGCATGCAACACATACAAAATTGTGGAGGAACTCAGCAGGCCAGGCAGCATCTATGGAAAAAAGTGCAGTCAACGTTTCAGGCTGAAACCCTTCAGCAGGACTGGCGAGATGGAAATAGTTTGGATTGGCACTGTGGTTAGCACCGACACCATGGGTTGAAGGGCTGTTCCTGTTGTATGTTCTACAATCCCATCTTGATGAGGAGCTCCTCATTATCGGAGAGTCAGAATCAGATTCTTTGTGAAAGACCAATTCCAGCTGCTTGTTCTATCTAAAAAATGTCATTTCAATGGCAGACACAAGAGGTTCTGCAGATGCTGGAAATCCAGAGTAGCACACACAAAATGCTGGAGGAACTCAGCAGGTCAGGCAGCACCTATGGAGAGGAATAAAGAGTTGGTGTTTTGGGCCGGAACTCTTCATCAGGAAGGTTCAATGGTAAATTCAGCAACCAAACACCTCGTTTCAGAACCTTTACGTTCTCGTTAACAAATATAACAATGTCTCCTTCTTTCTGCCTTCCCTCCTAATAACCCAATAGGTGGATTTCAGGCCTATCTACACCCAGTGGCCACTTTATTAGGTATGTCCTGATAAAGTGGCCACTGAGTGTATGTTTGTGGTCTTCTGCTGCTGTAGCTCGTCCGCTTCAAGGGTCGACACGTTGTGCATTCAGAGACGCTCTTCTGCACATCACTGCTGTAACACATGGTTATTTGAGTTACTGTCACCTTCCTGTCAGCTTGAACCAGTCCAGCCATTCTCCTCTGACCTCTCTCAATAGCAAGGCAATTTACCCTCAGACCTGCCATTCACTGGATAGCTTCTGGGTTTGTTTGCACCATTCTCTGTAAACACCAGAGCGAGGGTTCCCAATCTTTTTTTATACCTTGGACCAGTATCATCAAGCAAGGGGTGCATGAACCCCCGGTCGGGAACCCCTGCTCCAGAGACTATTGTGCATGAAAATTCCAAGAGATACTGGGATCTCAAACCACTGGTCTGGCACCAACAATTATTCCACTTTCATCACTTAGATCACATTTCTTCCCCATTCTGATATTTAGTTTGAACAACTGAACCCCTTAGCCATGTTTGCATGTTTTTATGCGTTGATTTGCTGCCACATGATTGGCTAATTAGATACTTGCTTTATTGCTATTTATTTGTATTTGTATTTACACAGTTTGATGTTCATTGATCCTGTTTACGGATTTACTGTGTACGCCTACAGGGAAAAGAATCTCAGGATTCTATGTGGTGACACATATGTACTCTAATAGTACATTTTACTTTGAACCTTTGATTTGCATTAACGAGCAGGTGTACCTAATAAAGTGGCCACTGTGTGTATAATAAGCCTCCCCTTACTTTCACTCTCTCGGTTAAAGGACGGAAGAATGCTTCGAATATATTACACTCATCAATCACAAAACCTTTCCACTTAAAAACAACGAGGGAAAGTGACTGAGAAGAGACAGAGACTCCGATCTACTGGAATCACAGGTTAATGCTATCCCAGAAGCACCTTGCTCAAACCTATTCATAACACAGCTGACACAAGCAAGACGCCAAATTCTGCAGATAACAGGAGAGCAATTAATTCTGCATGCCGTGAGCACAGTATCGCAATCTATAGTGAGACTCGAGAGCAGAGGTACCAGAGTATTCAATCTCTAGCCTACTCTAACTTGCCGGTGAGCTTAACTATGACAAGAGTCAGGGTTTGTGTTCCCCCTTCTGGAACTAGAACTAGAGGTCATAAGTTAAGGGTGAAAGGTTGGGGGGGGGGAATTCTTCACTGAGAGTGTGGAAGGAGCTGCCAGTGAAAGTGATGGATGTGGATTTCAATTGGAACATTTAAGAGAAGTCTGGATAACTACATGGATGGAGGGATATGGAGGACTATGGTCCAGGTGCGTGTCAATGGGACTAGGCAGAATGACAGTTTGGAACGTACTAGATTGGTTGAAAGGCCTGTTTCTGTGCTGTAGTGTTCTATGATTCCTAAGTGGACATTGGTTGATAGGAGTCTAGTTGGGTTTAAGAAAACAAGTAATCTCACTTGGCAATTGCCTAATAGCAGGCAGAAGCAACCAGATAACCACTAAGGTTCCCTGACCAGGTACGAACATCTGAATCTGCCTGAGTTTTGAGGAGATCACAAAGCTCCACAGCCATCATAGCCGGTGGTAACCCAGAGAATTCCTTTAAGGACACAGCAAGGGCACGGTGGGCTGTACGTTCCTCCGTTGTGCTGAGACACTTTATGTTCAACTGTGAGCAGTTGCTGGTCAGTGAGTTACACGAAGAATGTGGAGGTTTTGGAGAAGACGCAGAAGAGGTTCACCGGGATGCTGCCTGGATTGGAAAGCATTAGCTACAAGAGGATGGACGAACATGGATTGTTTTCTCTGGAGCATTTGAGGCTGAGGATCTTTAAGGTGTTCTACATAAATGTAGGCTGTTGTTTACTATAATATATTGGCCAATAGGAAATGGTGTACAAAAAAATTATAACGAAATCACAACAGAAAGTCAAAATAGCAACAAGATGTCCACATGGACACAAGGTTCTTAACTCGGAGTAAGGAAAGAGCTCGAGGGCAGTATGAGACACCAATGTTGATCCATCATTTTACTACCTGTCAGAGTACCACACCCTGGGCAGGTGCAGAACAGTGATGGCCAATTCTACACAGCGGCCTCTGACTCCTCAATCATTCACTAATTCTAACCACTGTTGCTTGAAGAGTTCAAACAACGACTTAGGTTTATACACAGTATTTAATGTAACAAATATCCCAAGGCACTTTGCAAATTTTTGATGATTAGAAATCTAACATCTAACTCTAAGCCACGTAACAAAATAGGAGGGCAGATGATCAAGAGGTTTGTTCGAGAAGATGTGAGCTGGCAGACTCAACTCAACAGCTTACTCTCCAGAGAATTTGCAATCTTTGTTTGTCCTTGGATAGAAGGAGGTTCCCTCCGTTTTGGGTCCCTTATGTGAGAAAGGATGTGTTGGCATTGGAGAGCGTCCACAGGAGATGCATGAGAATGATCCTGGGAATGAAAGGGTTAACGTAAAAGGAGCATTTGATGGCTCTGGACTTTTACTTGCTGGAGTTTGGGACAATGATGGGGGATCTCATTGAAATCTATCGAATATCGAAAGGTCTAGACCCCTACCATTAACCAAGAGGTTGGGAACCTCTGCACTAGATAGAGTGGACATGGTCAGAATTTTTCTACAGTGGGAGAGTCTAGGATCAGAGGGTACAGCCTCAGAATACAAAGACATCCCTTTAGACCAGAGATAAGGAGGAATTTCTTTAGCCAGAGGATGGTGCATCTGTGGAATTCATTGCAATAGACAGCTGTGGAGACTGGGGTGAGAGGGAAACTAAATTAGCCATGATTGAATGGCAGAGCAGACTTGATGGGTTGAATGGCTTCATTCTGCTCGAATATCTTAAGGTCTTATAATCTCAAAATCCTGGCTCAACTTGATCCTCCGAAGGAGGTCAGTCTCCAATCTGGGCAGCCTGCATACTCTGCTTCAGAGAAGATTCTTTACAGATGAGGGAGGGAGGAAGGGCTGAACTGGTCAGATTTAGAATCAGATTTACTATAAAATTTGTTGTTTTTTGACTGCAATACAGGCAGAGACAAAGCAAAAAATTTTACTTTACATAATAAAGAAATAGTGTTAAACAAAAAACAAAGAGGTAGTGTTCATGGGTTCATAGACCATTCGGAAATTTGATTGTAGAGTGGAAGAAGCTGTTCCTAAATCACTGAGGTTCGATCTTTAGGCTCCTGTACTTCCTCCCTGATGGTGGCAACGAGAAGAGGGAAATTCCAGATAGTGATGGTTTTGTATGGAGGTGAAGTCATGGAAAAAACATTGAGAAAAGGGGAATTAAGAAATGTGTAGTAGAAAATAAGAAAGTGATATAAGCAGCTGATTAGGAACATATACATTAAAAATATGAAAATAATCAGCCTGTGTAAGCCATGGCTGCCCAAAAGGGGATGCATTCAAGTTTTCATTGTCTTGAAAAACGCACATCATTACAAAAAATAAAGCCACGCTACCCTGGGAGGAAGTCTGATGCACACTAACCCTTTCCAGGAAACACCATCTTTCCCTATGACCTCTGATGCTCTCACTTTTTATGGTTGTATCAAAAATGGAGAAACAACATCTCACATGTTTCTTTGTTAAGGTGCACATGTGGCGAGTCCTGTTGTTCAGTAACAGCTCTGAGAGTCCCACACAGCAGATCATAGCTGCATCTGAACCACACCGGCTGCTGATCTGGGAAAGTTTTTAAAAATGTAATCCTTGCTTTTGTTCCCTCCTTAGCCTTGCCTGTCTCTAGCTTTATAACCTTCAGCTGTTAAGCCCTCTAACATGCTTGTGTTGCTCCAGTTCTGGCCTCCAGTTGAGCCCTGACTTTAGTCACCAGCATTGGTGGCCCTTGTCTCCAAGCTCCGGATTTCACTTTCTATCTCTCTATCCTTCTGTCTACCTGAATTGTACTTCTCAGACGTCCTACAAAGCACTTACAAATCCAAATGCCTTAAATATGCAGCAGTTCACGAGAACTGGCCTCCTCTCTGTGGATTCAATCTATACTTCTCGCTGCCTCAGTAAAACGGCCCGCGTAATCAAAGACCACACCTACCCCATCGTCTCTTGTATCTTCTCTCCTGTCCCATCGGGCAGAAGATAGAAGAACTTAAAAGCATGTACCACTAAGCTTCTATCAGACCCTTGAATGTACCTCTTGTATGGCAAGAGAGGCTGTTGACATCACAATCTACCTCATTATAATCTTGCTCTTGACTGATTACCTGCACTACACTCTTTAACAGTTACACTTCATTCTGCATTAATATTGTTTGACCTTGTTCTACTTCAATGCACTAGGTAATGATTTGATCTGTGTGAACAGTACGCAAGGCAAGCTTTTCACTGTATCTTGGTATATGCAACAATCAGAAGCCGATTCCAATTCAGTTCTTGGTGTCCATTTTATTTGATAGCACTCCTGTGAAGTCTCTTGTGATATTTTACATTGAAATTGCATTACGTAAATACAAGTTGCTGCTCGTTAGTATATGCTTGTTTGGGGAATAATCCAGCCAAGTAGAGACAGACAAAACAAAAGGAAGCCATTTTGGACCATCTGGCCCACTCAACCAACTCAGTATTTTCATCCTTCATTAACCTCACCAATATGATCTCTGATGGAAAGTTCAGTATAATTATCCCTTTCCCCATTTTCATCTCCATTTATCCATCTTACATTGCAGTTGTTTTCCCTGAGCAATTGTCTTCTGAGTAACCCTCATCTCACTTTGAAGTGCAGGAACCATTGACTAGAATACTTATTGAGCTGCCTATTCCCCACACAATAATCAGTTCTATTCTCAGAGCAAATTCACAGTTCTCTGTACTGCCTTTAGCTTGGAGACTACACTGATCCCTACATTTCATATTGCATCCATGCATTTGAAGGACTTCTGGTTGCTCCTTTTTGCTATTTGCGCGATCTGATCTGGGCACTTTGGCGTGGAACTGGCCTTGCAGCTGAGGCCTGCAGTCGTCGACACTGCGCTAAACTGAACTGACTCGGCGGCTGTCACTCCTGGAACTTTTTCGGGGACTTGCGGTTTGACGTTTAATATTCTGTGTGTTATTTGCGTATTTTTTTGCTGTTAGTGTGATTTTGTTTTGCGCGTCGGGTGCTTGGTGTGCTTGATGCCTGCAGGAGGATGAACCTCAGGGCTCAGAGTTCAATGGTTCATCTCCTTACAGACAGCCACAAAACAAAGAAACCCAATAGAATCCATTAAAAACAAAAGACAGTCAAACACCCAGTGTGCAGAGAGAGGGAAAATAGTAAAAGCGAGCAAGCAGCATTCAGTTCACAAAAGCCAGGCATCACTGCAGCCTGTGCAGAAGTCCACTAGTTGCAAACAGTAAAAGCGAGCAAGCAGCATTCAGTTCACAAAAGCCAGGCATCACTGCAGCCTGTGCAGAAGTCCACTAGTTGCAGGCCACAGCCACCGAGACGAGCAAACACTGCGGAGCAACGAGCCGAACCTGGTTGCCCTAGCCTCCAACCCCAGCACTCTGACCACTTCAGTCTGGCCTGGTGCTTAAACCATCCATACCTCGGGTCCTTCCTTGCTCTCTGTCACATCAACACGCCTTCAGGCTTGAGCACCACTGCTTCAATTCGGCCAGTACCCAAACTTGTCAATTCAGCTCAGCTCTTAAATCAATCAGACCTCAGATCTTTCCTTGACTTCACCACGCCTCAGCTCAGCTGCATCAAACTGCCTCCATGTCTGCTCCGGCAACACCTGGACATGCTGTAAATGCCATGCCTCTCCGAGACCCCGGCCCACACATAAGAATGCCAGGTCGTTCAGGCAATTCAACTCAGGTCTGACGGGGAAACCACATGCCAGTGTTTGCAGCGATTGTTTACCAGAAAAGAGTGAATAGCAAAGTATTTAGTTGCTTTCTTTGTTTCATTGGCCACCAGAGTGTAGTCGCTGAACTTCAGCAGCACCATCTTAAACCAGAAGTCTGCCCTCCTAAACCAGTTGTATATTGCACACACACTTTGATAACAAAATGTATTTTGAACCTTTACAGCAAGCAGATAGGTCTTTTGGCCCATCAAGTCCTGCGGACCCCAAAAGCACTCATTTACATTAATGCTATTTTATTCTCCCCTTTGACTCCTCCCTGACTCAACCACTCAATTAGCACATCAGGGGCAATTAACAAGTTAACTTCCTAACTTGCCAGTCTTTGGAATGTGGATGAAAGCTGGAACACCCAGGGAAAATTCCTGCACTCACAAGGAGTCTTCAGCGATTGGGGTTTGTCTGTAAGGAGTTTGTACGTTGTACCCAGGACTGCATGGGTCTCCTTGCACCTATTGTGGGACCAAGCTGCAGGGGATACTTCAGCAGTTTGCATCCAGTTGATCTCATGAAGGTAAGAGGCAGAGAGTGAGTGGATAGCCTGAGACATTTTCCAAGGCTATAACCAGGGGACATGATTTTAAGGTGATTGGAGAAAAGTGTGGGGGGATGTCAGAGGTAAGTTTTTTTTACACAGGGATGGTGGCAGAGGGAGATTCAGGGACCATTCACCAGGTTTAGAAACATTTATTACTCTTCAACCATCAGGCTCCTGAACCAGTGTGGATAACTTCACTCGCCTCAACTCTGAACAGACTCCACAACCTACGGACTCATCTTCAAGAACTTTATAACTCATGATCACAGCATTATTTATTTATTTACTTTTTTTGTATTTGCAGTTTGTCGTCTTTTGCATGTTGGTTGTCAGTCAGTCTTTGTGTGTCGTTTTTAATTGATTCCATTGTATTTTGTTGTTCTACGTTGAATGCCTGCAGGAAAATGAACCTCAGGGTAGTATATGTGACATGTGCATACTTTAATAATAAACTTACTTTGAACTTTGATGTACATTAGGGGCATTTAAGATAGGCACATGGATGATAGAAAAATTGAGGGCTATGTAGGTGGGAAGGGTTAGATTGGTCTTGGGGTAGGTTAAAAGTTGGTACAACATTGTGGGCCAAAGGGCCTGTATTGTGTTGTAGTGTTCTATATTCTAAAGTACATGCAGCCGCTAAATACCAAAGCAGAAGAGAATATTGACGAACATCAAAAGCATGAAAGTTAATTAATTCCTGGCCCATTACGTCCACATGAACAGAGCTTCCCATCTCTTGCAAAGTTACATTCAAAGCAGCAGGAGTGGGCCATCTGGCCCCATGAGCTTGTTCAGCAGGCTTACCAGCGAAGCCATTCATGCTTTCCTGGCTCATCTATCCTTAAAGCAAACTGAACAGCCCGCTAGAATTACTAAGCTTTTTTCCCTCTCCATTACCATGGGGCTGTGTATGAAGAGAGAAAGGAATTGATTCAAAATGACAAGAAGAGTTCAGACACGAGAAGATCATTATTGCATCTCACCTCATCAGTGTCAACTTGATGGATCCAACTTGCGCTATTTTTGTCTCCTGCACCAGCTCCAGATTCACTGCCCGCTCTAACGGTGAGTCAGGAACAGGAGCAGCAGAACAAACCTGCTCAGCGCCTTGCGCTGGCTTTGTCAGTTCACTCTGCTGATGTTCATCTTAACTCAATCACTCTGATCCCTATGTGACAGCTTCACTTGGTCTCCATTCTCCACGTTAGACCAGTCAACAGTGTAGCGTAGTGGTCAGCTTTACCGTACCTGCATCCAGAGTTCAATTCCCGCCTCTGCTTGTAAGGTGTTTGTACGTTCTCCAAGTGACCGTGTGGGTTTCCTCCAGATGCTCTGGTTTCCTCCCACACTCCAAAGACACATGGGTTAGTAGGTTAATAGGTCACTATAAATTCTCCTGTGATTAGGCTAGGATTAAATCAGGGGATTGCTGGGCTACATGGCTTGAAGGGCCAGAAGGTTCTTTTCCATGCTGTACCTCAATATATAAAAAAACAATTAATATTATGGGTGAGGCAGGCCGGCTTATAATGTGAACTCTAATGTGTTTACTTCACTCAGGGTTCTGTCCTCCTCGTTTCCCTACTTGTCTTTTGGTTTAATTTCCTATTATCTATTAATCGCCTATCAATTAAGTTCAAATTCAAGTTACAGTTTATCGTAATTTCAATTGTACTCATGTATACCACGAAACAAAACTATATTTCTGCGGACCAAGGTGTACAACACAGTACGTATAGCTCACACATAACACATAAAGCTATATTGCAACAAATAGCAACTTAAAAGCAAACAGTATAACTGGTACTTCATATGTGCATGAATTAAGCAAATTTCCTATATACTTACTATCTACAGTCTTAGAGCTACACAACCATTCTTTATATGTCCAATCATCAAAACTATGGCCACTCTTGCTTCAGTTGACATATCGGAGAGTTATTATACAGGGAAAGCATAAACACAGGAGATGCTGTAGATAATGGTAATCCAAAGTAGCACATCTCAACAGGTCAGGCAGCAATTGACGCTTTGGGCCAAGACCTGATGAAAGGCTGGGTCCCATTCCAATACCTTGGGGGTCTTTTTTCAGTGGTTGCAAGGTGACTTAGACTATGAGACTATAAAACATAGGAGCAGATTTAGGCCAATCAGCCCATCAAGTCTGTTCTAGCATTCCATCACGGCTAATTTATTATCCCTCTCAACCCTATTCTCCTGCCTTGCTCCCATAACTTCGATGCCCTGACTAATCCACAACTCATCAACCTTTACTTTAAATACAATCAATACCTTGGCCTCCACAACCATCTGTGCAATGAATTCCAGATACACCAGCCTTTGGCTGAAGAAGTTCCTCCTCACCTCTGTTCTAACGGGACATCCTTGTATTCTGAGGCTGTGGCCTCTGATCCTATATTACCCCACTATAGGAAATATCTTCTCTACATATACTCTAACTAGGCCTTTCAATATTCAATGGGTTTCAATGAGATTCCCACCCCCCCCACCCCATTCTTCTAAACCCCAGCATGTACAGGCCCAGAGCCATCAAACGCTCCTCATAAATTAACCCTTTTCATTCCTGGGTTCATTCTTGTGAGCCTCCTCTGGAGCCTCTCCAAAGGACCACACATCGGTCAGTTACAATGCAACCAGTTCTCTTCACCTCAGGAATTACTATCCTGAAGCTCTCCCACTAACCCAAGATGAGTAATTACTCTGAGGTTGGCAGGTGACTTCTCCATTTTTCTCACCATCAACCCTGTGACCTTCCCTGGGGAGATATGGCAACCTGCAGAGGAAAGCAAAGACTCAAATGTGTGTTTATTGGCACTCACTGATGGAGGAGAGCTAACGGAACATCTGGATTGCACACGTGCACAGTGCAGCTGGAAATACTGCTCCTCTGCAGAGTGCACAGGCACAGTCTCAACCCAAGTCAGCAAAATTCTTAATAATTTTAAAAGAAAATATTATTGTTGTAAAAATCACTGAAAATGTTATGCTGTGTTGCATGACATTCTACTGAAAACCAAGCCAAAATTATGGCCAAACAGACTCTCTGTTCTGAAAGATTAATGCTATATATGTGGAGTGTAATTCCCTCAGAATAATTACATTAAAATTCCATGGATTCTTATAATAATAAAAATACTTCACTACTTTAAAAAAAAATGTTTGCATACAATGTTTTGGTTTCTATCTTGATCTGCGAGCTCGAGTCTGAATTGGCTGGCGGCTGGAAGAAGACGACTACCTGTCTTGGGGTTAGAGGACTGAGTATGTGTGTGTGTGGGTGGGTTAGGGAAGAACGGGATTTGTTTTGCTGTTGCTGTATTGTTGCTTATTGTGTCCTGTGTTGTTCTGCTGAGCATTGTGGGTATGGTATTGTGGTCGACAGCTCACCCCAGTATTACTAGCATCCAGCCCTGCTTATTGCTCTTGTTTTAAACGGGTTCGTGGAATTACGGTGAGATGTTGAAGTTCACGTATTGTTACATTTTAGCTCAGGTCATACAGTTGTTCGCTTGTGTGTTTGTGGGTCACCCTGACTGTAACTCCCCCATCTGTATGAGACTGAGTAGTTCTCACCCAGTGACGATGCTCTGTTTGTTATTGTGCTTATCACAATTAAAATGCAGTTGTGTTTAACAAGCTCTTCTCGTCCGTCATCATGGACTGAATGCTCGCCACAGTATGTTGGCGCCAGAATTTGTGGTGATACTTGCGGGCTGCCCCAGCACATCCTTGGGTGTGCTGGTTAGTAACACAAATGATACACTGTGTTGTACTTTTTGATATACACGCGAAAAGTAAATCTGAACTCTGAATCTTGTTTATATCTGCATAAAAACTCAGTTTATATTTTGATTGTGGAAAAATGTTTAAAAAGTAATAAAGGCTGGATTTTCTTACTTCCTGGCTTGCTGTCTGTGACACTTCTACAGCCTGACGGGCTACTTTGCCAGCTTGATACTCCTTTGATTGTTAGGTGCCACAGTTCCCACAGCAACAAATTAATCTTGGCAAAGTAAAAACTTGGCAAGTGTCCATCAAAGTATGTGGCACATGCTGGAAAGACCCAACCAATAGATTCAAGGTCAATTTACCAAGTCCATTTGCAAATAAACTCAGTGGCCACAGTATTAGGTACACCTGAACACCTGCTCGTTAATGCAAAAATCTAATCAACCAATCATCTGGCAGCAACTCAATGCAGACATGGTCAACAGGTTCAGTTGGTGTTAACACCAAACATCAGAATGGAGAAGTAGTGTGACCGGAGTGGTTTTGACTGTGGAATGATTGTTGGTGCCAGACAGGGTGCTTTGAATATCTCAGAAACTGCTGAACTCCTGGGATTTTCACACACAACAGTCTCTTGGGTTTACAGAGAATGGTGTGAAAGACTAAACAACATCCAGTGAGTGGCAGTTCTGTGGGTGAAGACGCCTTGTTAATGAGGGAGTTCACGGGAGAATGACCAGACTGATTCAAGCTGACAGGAAGGTAACAGTAACTCAAATAACCACGTGTTACAATAGTGGTGTACAGAAGAGCATCTTTGAATACACAGCACGTCAAACCTTGAAGTTGATGGGCTACAACAGCAGAAGGCCATGAACATACACTCAGTGGCCACTTTATTAGGTACAGGAGGTACGTAATAAAGTGGCCACTGACTATATACACCTCCAAGAGGACCACAACCTTGTCGATGGGTTTAGAGGCTTGCATGCCTCTATGACTCAGAGCTATGTTGGCTGGAGTTTGGGCTTTATTCTTTGGCTCTTGGTAGGGTCAATTCAAAGGGTAGAGGCCAGATTCAGAGTGGTCCACCGGTCCTCCAGGTTCGGGGGTTCAGCTCAGGTCTAACAACCCTGACTGGTCAAACAAAATTGCTACAGAAACAGCAATGAAGAATCCTTCTACATCTGAGTGTGACAGTATTCCTGAGTCTCCACCCGGGACCTACATGACTGACAGCAGTGAAAACAGAGAGGAAGCTACTGACATGATGAAGGAAGTCGTGACACCGCCAAAGATGGAGGACCCTTTCTACTGTACTAAATGTCAGAGGCATAATGGGCAGTAAGTAATTAAGTGAGTGTATACAGACAAAATTTATAGACAATAGACAATAGGTGCAAAAGTAGGCCATTCAGCCCTTCAAGCCAGCACCAGCATTCACTGTGATCATAGCTGATCATCCACAATCAGTACCCTTTTCCTGCCTTCTCCCTATATCCCTTCACTCCGCTATCTTTAAGAGCTCTATCTAACTCTTTCTTGAAAGAATCCAGAGAATTGGTCTCCACTGCCTTCTGAGGCAGAGCATTCCACAGATCCACAACCCTCTGGGTGAAAAAGTTTTTCCTCAACTCCGTTCTAAATAGTCTACCCCTAGAGTGAGACGCAGTAAAATGAAACAGAACGATACAGCACAGTAGGATCCATTTGGCCCATCGAGCACTGTAGGCTCTTTGAAAGTGCTATCCAATTTGTCCCACTCCTGTATGCCAAAATGAATTTATTCTTTAAAGCTGCCTAATTGTTATTTTAATCCTTCTCTCAACAGAAGATATATTTTACTCAGTCAATGTGTGGAACTGGATAAAGGTATTAGTGATTTTAAAATTCTCTTTAAAAGAGCTAAGAACAGGGATATTAAGTTTCCTTCAAACCAATCACATCTCACAGGTCAAGTATAAATTGAATTAATACACTATAATCTTGCAGGGAACAAAAGCACAGTTCAATATCCTTGAATGGCGCAGTGACAATCCTTATTCATTAAACTCAACAGTTCTAAACTAATATTCCCTGAAGTTGACAGATCTGGCTTGTGTCTCCTCACTGCAGTCGGAGCAATAAAGGACAAATGACCGCCTGGAGTCACAGAATCATGCAGCAAGGAATCACAGGAACACTGGAAAATAGGGGCAGCAGTAGGCCACCTGCCTACACCTCCCAGCCTGCCCCAACATGCAAGCAAACAAACTGATCCTGACAGCCTCCCCCGCCATCCCCACCCTTCTTATTCCTGTTTCTTCATCCTGCTTTTCCTTTCCTGATGAAGAGTTCCAGCCTAAAGCTTTGGCTGGTTATTTCCCTCCATAGATGCTGCCTGACCTGATGAGTTCCACCAGCATTTCATGTGTGTTGCTCTAGATTTCCAACATCTGCAGAAGTTAGCGTTTTATGACTTGGACCACCATTCAATATGGCTGATCATACTGGCCTCAACATCTCTCCTACCCCTGTTCCCCATAAACCTCAATCCTCCAACCTTTCAAATATTTATCTATCTCAGAGTTTCAAAGTTTCAAATTAATTTTGTTATCAAAGTACATATATGTCACCAGATACAACCCTGTTTTCCAGGCATAATAAATTCATAGAATAACCACCAAAGCAGAATTAATGAAAGACCGCACCAACTTGGGCATTGTGTAAAAGACAACGAACTATGCAAATACAAAAAGAAAGTAATGATAATAATAAATAAATAAACAATAAATATTGAGAACATGAGATGAAGAGTCCTTGAAAGTGAGTTCATAGGTTGTGGGAACATTTCAATGATGGGGCAAGTGAAGTTATCCCCTTTGGTTCACAAGCCTGAAGGTTGAGAAGTAATAATAGTTCCTGAACCTGTTGGTGTGAGTCCTGAGGTTCTCGTACCTTATTCCTGATGGCAGCAGCAAGAAGAGAGCATGTCCTGGGTGGTGAGGGTCACTGATGATCGATGTTGCTTTCCTGCAACAGCGTTTCATGCAGATGTGTTCAGTGGTGGGAGGGCTTTACCTGTGTTGGACTGGGCCGTACCCACTACATTTTGTAGGATCTTCCATTCAGGGGCATTGGTGCTTCCATCACAAACGAGAGAAAATCTGCAGATGCTGGAAATCCAAGCAACACACACAAAATGCTGGCATTTTGCTTGGTGTTTCCGTACCAGGCTGTGATGCTGTCTCCATCTTAACTATATCTAACGACTAAGCCTCTGCCACCCTCAGAATTAAGCTTGTTTCTTTTTGTTGCTCATTTCTGTGTTCCTGTACAGAAGTACAATTGGAGCAGGTGAGGCCCACCAGGCTTCTCAAGCCTGACCCTACCTTCAAAGTGATCACAGCTGATTTATACTAGCCACAGCTCCTCTAGTGTGCCTTTTTCCCATAAGATTAAGTCTAGCTTTATATGTCACATATACATCGAAACCTCAAAGCATACAGTAAAATGCGTCATTTTTGTGTCCACCACCAACACAGTGCTGGCCAGTCCACAGGAATCGCCATGCTTCCATCCCCAGCACAGCACACACACCACTCGTTAACCCTAACCCTGACCGTACATCGTTGGCATGTGGGAGGGAACAGGAGCAGCCTGGGGAAGCCCCACGTGGTCACTGAGAGACGACAGACAGTGGTGGGAATCGAACCATGATCATTGGTGCTGTAAAGCAATTGCACGAACCACTGTGCTACCGTGTCACATTCCATTCTTCAATCTTTTAAATATCTGTCCATTTCCCCTCGAAACATGTTTTATGATGTGACCTCCACCACCTTTAGCAGCGGGGAGCTCCAGAGATTCACTACCTGATAGAGGAAATTTCTACACACTTCAGTTTCAAATGATCGACCCCTTATGTTGTGGCTATGTCACTTTGTGACCCTCCCACATGTGAAAAACCATCAATGTAAGATGATAAGACATAGGAGCAGAATTAGGCCATTCAGCCCATCAAGTCTGCTCTGCAATTCCATCATGGCTGATCTATTATCCACCTCTGCCCATCTACCCAGTCAAGCCCCTATCACCTAACATCAGAGGTAATATGGACCCAGCCTGTTTAGCCCCTCCAACACCGGATCACACAGAGGAAACCCGTACAGGTATGGGAAGAACATATGAACTCCTTACAGACAGTGGCGGAACTGAACATGGGCCGCTGGTACTGTTACACTAACTGTTACGTTACAGTGACTTATAAATACATGTTAATCAAGCAAGACTGAAACCAAATTAGCCTGTAAAAATACAAATTATGCACAAATTAATCTTCCATAATTAAGCAATGTCAAAAGATATGTTTTATATAAACCCAACTGCAAAGGAAGATACAAAGCAAAGAGCTGAAATCTACAACTTAAAAAGAAGTTTTATTTGGTTTCTGTAAGCCTAATGTACTGTGGAGAGCACTCTAACCGGAGACATCCCCGTCCAAGCCACTGCACAGGATTGGAAAACACTCAGCCAGCTCCATCATGGGCACTAGCCTCCCCACCATTGAGGACTCCTTCAAAAGCCGATACCTCAAAAAGGCAGCGTCCATCATTAAGGGCCCCATCACCCAGGACATGCCCTCTTCTCATTGTTACCATCTGAGAGAGGTATATACACCTAAAGACACACACTCAACATTTTAGGAACAACTTCTTCCCCTCCACAATCTGATTTCTTAATGGACGATGAACCCATGAACAGTACCTCACTATTTTTGCTCTCTTCTTGCACTATTTTTTTATTTTTAATACAGTATATTTCTTATTATAATTTATTGCATATTCTGTAATGCACTGTACTGACTTTGCAAAACAACAAACTTCCTGACATATGCCAGTGATATTAAAACTGATTCCAATTCTGATTCTGCATAAAATACCATGAATAAACAGTGTTCAGATACGAGTTTACGTTTCAATTGACAAGTTAAATCCACACCAAGACAAACTTCACCAGCTTCATGGAAAGAGAAAGCTTCTACACTTGCAAATTCCTACAGATGTACTGTGGAGAGCATTCTAACTGGCTGCATTACTGTCTGGTACGGAGGGTGAGCTACTGCACAGGATCAAAATCACCTGCCGAGCTCCATCATGGGCACTAACCTCTGTAGTATCTGGAACATCTTCAAGGAGTGATGCCTCAGAAAGGTGGCTTCTGTCATTAAGGACCTCCATCACCCAGGGCACGCCCTCTTCTCATTGCTACTGTCAGGGAGGAGGTACAGAAGCCTGACGGCACACACTCAAAGACTGAGGAACAGATTATCCCCCTCTGCCCTCCAATTCCTGTATGGACGTTAAACCCATAAATGCTATCGCACTACTTTTTTTCATTCTTTACTTTTGCATTGATGTATATGTGTGTGTATATTTCTGTAATTCACCATTTTTTCTCTATTATTATGTATTGCGTTGTACCTCTGCCACAAAGTCAACTAATTTCACGACACATGCTGGTAATACTGAACCTGATTCTGATTCAGAATTCAATGCTTATAGAATAATAAGGGATCCTTGAGTCGTTCCTTTGAGACCAAAAATTCACTTGCATTTCAGCAATTGATTTAGAAAATGCAAACACGTGCTTGAGTGCCCTGTCTCCAGAAAGGTGTGAATTGCAACATAAATCCTTCACCTTGGACGTGGCAGTTTTTAGGCTCATCGAGCTGGGTTCCCTTTACCACTGAGTCCGCACAGTCTGTTAACCCTACTCATTCCGCCCCGCGGCACCTCCGCTAACCCTACTCATTCCACCCTGCGGCACCTCCGTTAACCCTACTCATTCCGCCCCGCGGCACCTCCGTTAACCCTACTCATTCCGCCCAGCGGCACCTCCGTTAACCCTACTCATTCCGCCCCGCGGCACCTCCGTTAACCCTACTCATTCCGCCCCGCGGCACCTCCGTTAACCCTACTCATTCCGCCCCGCGGCACCTCTGTTAACCCTACTCATTCCGCCCCGCGGCACCTCTGTTAACCCTACTCATTCCGCCCAGCGGCACCTCTGAGCCACAATTCCGAGCTTGATTGTTTTCCTATTAATAATAAAGTCCCATAATATGCTGGAAGTGAATGTTCAAAGCTCAAGACAAATTTATTCTCAAAGTACGTACTGTATATGTTGCCATATTCTACCCTGAGATTGATTTCCTTGCAGGCATTCACAGTGGAACAAAGAAATACAATAGAATCAATGAGAAACTACACGCAAAGATGTACAAGCAACCAATGTGCAAAAGAAGACAAACTGTGCAATTTAAAAAAAAAGTTAATAAATAAATAATACTGAGAATATGAGTTATATAGTCTGTATGGATAATTTCACTCACCTTAAAGCTAAACTGACTCTACAGCCTACAGACTTATTTTCAAGGGCTCTACGTCTCATGTTCTCAGTATTATTTATTTATGTCTTTTTTTTACTATTTGCACAATTTGTCTTCTTTTTGACATTGTTTGTCAGCCTTTATGTATAGCTTTTCAGAAATTCTATTGTATTTCTTATTTTTCTGTAAATGCCTGCAAGAAAGCCATTAGGTATATTTCAAGCACAGGCTGATAGATTCTCGATCACTGAGGGCGTCCAAAGTTACAGGGAGAGGGCAGGAGAATGGGGTTGAGAAAGAAAATAAATCAGCCATAACAGAATGGCAGAGCAGACTCAATGGGCTGAATGGCCTCATTCTGCTCCTATGTTTGATGGTCTAAAGTGAATCTGAAGGTAGTATTTGGTGACATGTTGTATACGTACTTTGATAATATATTTATTTTGAACTGTAAGGCATTCATCCATTTCAATGAAAGCTACTACTGAATTCCTACCACCTTTCCGCATTCTGTAATCCAGATTATAATAAATCTGGGTACCACTCTAGTGTAGCAGTTAGCGCCATGCTATTACAGCTCGGCTGTTCCAGAGTTCAGAGTTCAATTCCAGCACTGTCTGTATGCAGTGACCTCTACGTGGGTTTCCTCCAGGTGCTCCAGTTTCCTCCCACAGTTCAAAAGCGTACCAGTTCATAGGTTGACTGGTCATTGTAAGTTGTCCTGTGATGGAGGTAGGGCTAATTAGGTGGGTTAGCATACCAGTTGACTGCTATTGTAAGTTGTCCTATGATGAAGGTAGGGTTAAATAGGTGAGTTGGTGGGTGTTGCAGCTTGTTAGGCGAGAGGGACCTGTTCCATGCTGTATCTCAAAAATGAAAAAAAAATTAAATCGCTGTATAACAAAATCTCTCTCCCTTCTGGTCCTCATGCCAAATATCTTACAGTTGCATTGTCTGGTTAGCAACAGTCCCTGCCAGTGGAAACATTTTTGTCCTGTCACTCCGTTTTCAGCACATGGCATTAACTGCTGATTAAATTTTCCATTAATGTTACAGAGAAACCTCAAACCTGCTGCTCCTACTTGCAAGCAGCTCACAGGATTTTTAATATACTTCACATGCGATACAGGATAAGTCCGCTGCCTCAATGCTGTTCTTTAATAAAGCTTTATTGTCAGGGGTGAGAGACTTTATACAGTGTGCACACCAGGCTCTTTAGTGCCGAGCTGAATTAACAGCCATGCATGGAATGGAAAAGCTACTGAGCAATGGCTCTTGGCTTCATTGTTTTGTTCCACATTACATTCAGGTCTCGACACCCCAGGGTTCTCCCTAACCCGCTTCTTTCAGAATCACAATCAAGTTCTAACCAGTTTTTACCGGAGCACCATCGAGAGTGCCCTGACCAGCTGCGTCACCATCTGGTAAGGGAAGTGCAAGGCGTCTGACTGCAAGCCCTTACAGAGGATTGCGAGGACGCTGAAAGGATCATTGGGGTCTCTCTTCCACCCATCATAGATATACATCGAGATAGCTGTGTATGGAGGGTCCTTGGCATTGTCAATGATCTCTCCCAATCATCCAGCAATCTCTTTGAACCCCCCTACCAACAGGCAGGAGGTACTGTAGCATTAGGACAAGGACTATAAGGATGGGAACTATCCTAGCTCGTAAGACTACTGAGCTCTCTGACACCACCCAGGTCTCGTCACATATGAAATGCCAGTAGCATCACACTGTTTACTTTTTAACTTGTGTGGTAAATGCACCTTATTATTTGTTAATCTATTTGGGGCAATATTACTGCATGCGTTTTGTGTGTGTGAGTTATGTGCACTGTGTCATGCATCTTGGTCCAGAGTAATGTTATTTCGTTTGATGTTATGCATGTAGATGGTTGAATGACAACAAACTGAACTTAAACTTGAGGTCCAATATCAAGGTCAAGTTCGAGTTCCACTATCATTCAACTATACGCATGTATACAGCTAAATGAAACAATTTTCCTCCAGGGCCAAGGTGCAAAACACAGTCAGACACAGTTACGATCACACAGATAGTCACAAAATAACATTAGCTCAAGTCCCTGAGTGGCATGGCCTGAAGATTAATAATGGCTGGGACATTGTCCTGAAACAATGTCTCTGGAAGAACAAGCAAGTAGCAGTTCCCCATCTCGCACTCGGTCAGCTGCAGACGAAGGCAATCCAGCTTGTTTTCCAGGGAGCCAACACTGGAGCACAGCACTGACAGGACAGCCGGCTGCAGGGGCTAGCGCCTGATCCAGCACGGATTCCAGCGGCTGCCTCCAGCACATTCTTCCGTTGTGTTGGTTGTTAACACATCAGAAACGACGATGCAGTTGATTTTTATCTTCCCTTCCAAAATGGTCAAGCCCACCCAGTTTATAGGAGATTAGGGACGGGAATTAATTAGAGGTCATGTCACGTAGTCTTCTTCACAAACAAAAAGAAGCAAAATAAAAATACACACAAGAGATTCTGCAGATGCTGGAAATTCGGAGCAACACACACACAATGCTGGAGGAAGTCAGCAAGTCAGGCGGCATCTATGGAGGGAAACAAACAGCCAACGTTTCAAGACCTATCACAATTTTCCTTACCATGTTGCAGACCAAGCATGAATGATTGCCCAGAGATTAGTCAACAACTCCATTATAATTACATCAGATGCCCATCAGGATGGTTACAGGAGAACAGAGAAAGATAAAAAGATAGAGATCAGCTTTATTTGTCACTGCACATGGAAAACACTGAAATGTAGTGAAAAGCATTTGGATCAACAACCAACACATTCCAAGGATGAGTTGGAGGCAGTCCACATGTGGCACCATGCTTCTGGCTCTAACATAACATGTCCGCAGCTTATTAACCCTAACCCACACGTCTTTGGAATGTGGGTGGAAACTGGAGCACCCGGAGGAAACCCATATGGTCACGGGGAGAATGACTGCGGTGAAAATTGCGATTGCTAGTGCTGTAAAACGTTGCGCTAACCGCTACACTACTATGCCACCACGAAGCTGGATGAACTTTGGAATTGTTGTGGGAGAAAAGGTTGACAAGATTAAACAGTTTTCTCTCAGCAGGAGGCTAAAGCTTGGATTAAAGATTAATGCTCACCATGTGGAATGAGAAATTCAGGAGGAACTGTTCTGCTTTGAGAGTGGTAAAAATGTGGAGCTCAGAGAAAGAGCATTTTAGGAGAAATACACAAAAGATACAGGAACAGAAGATGATGCTGCAAACACAAGAGATTTTGCAGATGCTGGAAATCTAGAGCAGCACACACACAATGCTGAAGGAACTCAGCAGGTCAGGAGGCATCTATGGAGAGGTGCTCAGTAGTGGGGAGGGCTTTACCTGTGATAGGACTGGGCCGTAACCACTACTTTTTGTAGGATTTTCCATTCAAGGGCATTGGTGTTACCATACCAGATCATGATGCAACCAGTCAATATACTTTCCAGCACACATCTATAGACATTTGTCAAAGTTTTAGATGGAAGTAGAGATGTTGGCATGGTTTCTTTGTATTACCACTTACATGGTGGTCCCAGGACAGCACGTAATTGAAGCATAAACACAGGAACGTATCTGATGAGTTGAACAGCCTACAAGTTCAAAACAATTCTATTGCAGGAGGGATGGTAAAACCTATCGTACTCAGCAAAGGGTTTGGTAACAGCCTCTCTCTTGCCACTTCTCTACCTGCCTGCTATGCTTCAGGAGCAGGAGCCTAGAGCCTGGGAGATGAGAGATCCACAAAAGACTTCTGGCCATTACCAGCGAGCTACACCTACTTAAACCAATATTATAACAATACACTCCTCACCCAATATTCTTAATTAATCACCAGTCACTACAAAGAGCTCCCACTACAAACATCACCAGTAATGGATGTGTAAATACCAGGCTATTTATTCTAAAAGTACAGCAATTGTTACCATCATCCAAAAAAAGCTTTTAGGTAGCACCTAATTTTCTCTCCTGAAAACATGCAAAGTATTTAGCATGCAATTATTTACTCTAAAGTGCTGTCATTTTGAAGAAGGGAAATGTAGTAATTTTCACATAGAAAACCCCTACTGATTGTTTATATACTAATGTTTGAAGAAATTGGTCAAGGTGTTATGAGCCATTCTCTGTTCTATGAAGAAACTGGTATTTAGAATTAAGCTTATTGTCGTAAGATTTGTTATTTGCAGCAGCGGTGCGGTGCAAAGGCATAACGTTATGTGTTATGGGGGCTTATTCCAGCGACATTCAGTGAGGAATCTCAGTACGTCCTCTCCATGGAATGTGTGGGTTTTCTCCGGTCCTCCGGGGCCCACCCACAGTCCAATCACCTACAGGAAGGGTTAATTGGTCATTGTAAATTGTCTTGGGCTTGCTGGGCCGGCCCAGCTCGAAGGGCCAGAAGGGCCTACTCCGCACTGTATCGCTAAGTAAATAAATAAAACCTTACAGGAAAATATAGGGGGATGTCAGAAATGTTTTTTCTACTGAGACAGTGGTAGGTGTACGGAACGCACTGCCAGGGGTGGTGGTTGAGGCAGATACATTAGGGATATTTAAGAGACTCTTAGGCTACATCCACACTAGACCAGATAAATCTGTAACCGAAGCTTTTTCTCTTCGTTTTGACCCTCCGTCCACACTAAAACGGCATTTTCCTCCCCCGAAAATGGAGCTTTTCAGAAATGCTCTCCAGAGTGAGTAAATCTGAAAATGCCTAATATCCAGCGTAACAAGCTATTTTTACAACCGCTGTCATGATGTGCCGGAACAAATGGTGGCAACAGCACGGCATTTCATTGTTTTCTTGAACGCAACCTCCAACACCACAACAATATCTGACAATAGATGTGTAACAGCCTGATGTAACGTTGTATGGAAATACAAGATAACACTGATGCAGACATGTTTTATACATTTAACAAGATGCTTTATTAATGTATTGCTTGTGCAAACATTCAATAGATGCAATTGTCACTTTTGCCCAGTAACTCGTTTTACTGCACGTTAAATACAGCAAAATAAAACACAAAGACATGGCAAAAGCAAAGGCAAACAAATGAGGTAACAGCAAATTTCACTTTTGCCCAGTAATAAGCCTTATTGCATTTAGTTGTAGCTGTCGTCCCTTTCATCGGTGAAGAGACTATGGCTGTAGGAAATGTTTCTGGACAAACGTGCACCAAGTCTTTCTTTTGGCAATTTCCTTTCAAGTTTTTCTAGCCTGTAACTGGACAAACGTGCACCAAAAATACCGTTTCCTCTTCGCTTATTTTCTGTGTGTCCTGCACATGCCCAGTAGGAGGAGATTCGCCCAAATATCCGTTTTAATGTGGACAGAGGTATTTTTAAAAACACCTAGTGTGGACGTCTGTTGTTTTTATGTGAAACCGGCATTTTCAAAATTATCCGGTCTAGTGTGGACGTAGCCTTAGATAGGCACATGGATGATAGAAAAATGGAGGGCTATGTGGAAGGGATGGGTTAGATTGATCTTGGAGTAGATTAAAAGGTCAGCACAACATCATGAGCTGAAGAGCCTTACTGTGCTGTACTATTCTACGTTCTGTGTTCTCTTGTTCACTGGAGAGGGTGGGGGTAGATGGTGAGCTGATGCTCTCCTACTGCTGCTTACTGGTATTGGAATTGGTTTACAGTCAGCCATGATTGAATGGCACAGGAGACTCGATGGGCCAAATGGCCTAATTCTGCTCCCATGTCTTACGTCTTATTATTGTCATTTGGAATGTGTTGTGTTCAGTTCTGGTTACCTGATTATAGGGAGAACGTGGAAGCTTTAGAGAGGGGTGCAGAGGAGATTTACCAGGTTGCTGTCACATGAGGATAGGTTGAGCAAACTAGGGCTTTTCTCTTTGGACAGAAGGAGATGAGAGGTGACTTGATAAAGATGTATAAGATGGTAAGAGGCATAGATCAAGTGGACAGAGGCGGATACATTAAGGATATTTAACAAGCTCTTAGATAGGTACATGGATGATAGAAAAATGGAAAGTTATGTAGGAAGGAAAGGTTACATTGATCTTGGAGTAAGTTAAAAGTCAGGTTATGTTCCCTTACTATAAAATACAAAATAAATAACTAGTTCAAAGATGAATAATGAGTCCATGGACTGTTCAGAAATCAGATGGCAGAGGGGAAGATGCTGTCCCTACAACATAGAGTCAGATCTTCAGGGGATCTGTGAGATCCACCTAAGCAACTGGGCACAGCCTGATTTTGATTCACCGCTAAAGGCTTGAAACTTCAACAGTGAGATACTTCCATGGTTTAGAGCAAGTGTTCTTTTGGTGAGCAAGGCTCGATCCCAGAAATTTATCAAGAATACTGCCAAATGAACCAAACGCTGAATAAGGCCGGAAATACACTGCTTGGTTCTTTCACAGCTCAGATAAACCAAGACTGAGAATTTCAGTGGTACACTTAACTAAAAATCACGTAATACCACTGAGGTCCAGGAAAAAAAACAGTGATCAGTTTGTTCCAGGTAACATCCATCATGTAAGAAAAACACTTGCTCTATTCCCAAAGATTGATATGAACATCAACAATTTTAATTGACTAAATCCCACAAGGATCACGATCTGGCACTTGTTAATACCTCGCTCATTTTGTACACCTTCAGTTCAATCTATGCATGAAGTACAGAAACGTTATGGGCTGGCTGCCCTTGCAAACTTCGGATGAGCTGTGGAACTCAATGCCGTCTGGGAGTGGCAGAGGGGCTCTCCAGAGGAATACACAAAATGCTGGAGGAATTCAGCAGGTCAAGCCGCATCTATGGAGGGGAATAACCAGTCAACAATTCCGACCAAGACCCTTCCGCAGGACTGGAAAAGAAGGCAAAAGAAGCCAGAACAAGAAGGTGGGAGGAGGAGAAGGATTACAAGCTGATAGGTGATAGATGAAGCCTGGTGAGGGGGAAGGTAGGTGAGTGGGAGAGGGCGATGAAGTGAGAAGCTTGGAGGTGATTGGTGGAAGATGTAAAGGGCTGAAGAAGAAAGAATCTGATAGGTAAGTAGATGGACCAATGAAGAACAGGAAGGAGAAGGGGCACCAGAGGGAGATGATTAGCCTGTGAGGAGATGAGAAGGGGTGAGAGGGAAATGGAAAAATAAATACTGGGGGAAGGGGGATGTAATTATCTGAAGATGAGAAATCAATGTTCACTCTAGTGATTCTCCCTTGTTGTCCCGGCTAAAATTATCCTTCAACTGACATAATTAAAAACAGACTTATTTGGTTGCTATCACATTGCTGTTGGTGGAACTTCGTTGCAGATTAGAAGTGACTAATTTCACTCGTGCAACGCTCAAAACAAAGCAAAGAGAACGCCCAATGTCACGAAGGACCCTCATTTACTGTATTTCCATTGCTTTGTAAGTCTTGTTGAAAGAGTCTCTAAGGACCCTTGCAAATTTTCTATACAGGATATGTGCAATGGAGAGCATTTTGAGTGTTAGGTTCTTGATTAGTAAAGGTAATATGAATGAGAGATAGCAGCATGTTATGAAGCTTCAAAGGAAATAACTGCAGAATTCATTTACTGGGGAACATAAGGCCAGGTTGAACACAGCAGCACTAGTTCAGGTTCAAGTTTATTCATAGATGAATACAGCCAAATGAAATAGGGCTCCTTCAGAGTCAAGGTGCAAAACACATTACCGACAGCACAATGCGCGTAGCACTAACAGTACCTATGGTTAGGATAGCAGAATAACATACACTCACAGAAAATATATAGAGCCCAAGTTCTGAGTGGCATGGTCTGTAGATTGATAAATTGTCCTGGTCCAAGTTGTTCTTCCACTGAGTGAACACTGGACAGCAGCACTGAGCGAACACTAGAGGGAAGTACTGAGCGAACAAGAGAGGGAAGCACCGAGTGAACACTGGAGGGAAGCACTGAGCGAACACTGGAGGGAAGCACCGAGTGAACACTGGAGAGAAGCACTGAGCGAACAAGAGAGGGAAGCACTGAGCAAACACTAGAGGGAAGCACTGAGCGAACACTAGAGGGCAGCACTGAGCGAACAAGAGAGGGAAGCACCGAGTGAACACTGGAGGGAAGCACTGAGCGAATAAGAGAGAGAAGCACCGAGTGAACACTGGAGGGAAGCACTGAGCGAACACTGGAGGGAAGCACCGAGTGAACACTGGAGGGAAGCACTGAGCGAACAAGAGAGGGAAGCACTGAGCAAACACTAGAGGGAAGCACTGAGCGACAAGAGAGGGAAGCACCAAGCGAGTAAGAGAGGGAAGCACCAAGTGAACACTAGAGGGAAGCACTGAGCAAACACTGAGGGGAGTACTGAGTGAACGCTGGAGAGCAGAACCAACTGGAGGGGCCAGTTCCTAACCCAGAATGATTACAACATGCCCACAGAGCCCTCTGCTCTCTCCCATGATGCATCAGCGTTTCACCCTCTGGGCGGCTGCGACAGGTAGCTCTGTTCCAAGGGCCCGGTCCTCACTACAACTGAGGCAATGCAGCTCCCCCGTCATCAGTCTCGCCAATGAACAAGCGAGTATATTACTTTACCAATGTCCAACAGGATTTTGCAATCACAATAAAAACATCCAAGTCAATCGCTTGTACTGTGCACAGTCTCAACACAACAAAGTCCAACAAGTCCAACCTCTCAGGCTGGTGAAGTTCTGGGATAGTTTAGTACTCACTTGTGAGATGTAATTGTACACTCAGTGGCCACTGGATTAGCAACCTCGTGTACCTAATAAAGTGGCCACTGAGTGTGTGTACTCATGGTCTTCTACCGCTGTCGTCCTCCACTTCAAAGTTCGATGTGTTGCGTGTTCAGAGATGCTCTCCTGCATACCACTATTGGAACGCGTGATTACTTGAGTTGCTGTCGCCTCTCTGTCAGTGTGAACCAGTCAGGCCATTCTCTTTTGACATCTCTCATTAACAAGGCTTTTACGCCCATAGAACTGCCGCTCACTGGATTTTTTTTTTGTTTCTCACAGCATTATCTATAAACTCTAGAGATTGTTGTGCAAGAAAATCCCAGGAGATCAGCAGTTTGTGAGATACTCCAACCACCCCATCTGGCACCAGCAATCATTCCATGGTGAAAGTCACTTAGATTACATTCCTTCCCCATTCTGATGTTTGGTCTGAACAACAACTGAACCTCTTGACCATGTCAGCACTGAGTTATGGCCACATGATTTGGCTAATTACATATTTGCATTACGAGGAGGTGCACAGAGGTATCTAATAAAGTGGCCACTGAATGTATATCCCACAGCATTAACTGACAAGGTGGAAGGAACTCCAACAGTGCCTTGGTCAACAATCAAAAAACAAACTGACTAAATCACCTCTGATGTTTCTGAGTCAACACTGCCTACAGAACAATGACTGGATGTCAAAGCAGTGGAATTATATACAAAACATTTTGGGACATTTTAACAATATGAAAGGGCAATTTGTGTATGCAAATCCTTTCTGAAAACACCACTCAACCAGAGAATCCCTTGCTGCAATATTTTACATTGCAGTGAGATGCAGGAGATACTCAGCAAAAGCTAAAATGGCAAGGTGAAATTTTCAAGATAATTCTATATTCTCAAGGTAAAACCAGGCCATGCAGATAATTTATACATTCATACATAATATATCCTCAAAATGAACAATTTATTATGATGAAATTATTTATAATAGGAGTCCATTTCATCTACAGAGTTGAGCAAAAGACTCCAAATCTAATCAAGTGCTTTTGAAGTTGCTATTGTTTTGTAGAGCCAAGCAAGACAGATCATAAGTCCACAAGACATAGGAGCAGAATTAGGCCGTTTGGCTCATCAAGTCCACTCTCCCATTCCCATTTTCCTTCTCAATCCAGTTCTCCTGCCTTCTCCCTGTAACCTTCGATGCCATTACTAATCAAGAACCATATCAACCTCCACTTTCAACACCCCAATGACTTCGTCTCCACGGGTGTGGTGGCAAATGAATTCCAAAGATTCACCACCCTCTGGCTGAAAAAACTCCTCCTCATCTCTGCTCTGTCCACAGATCCAGCATATAGCAAATGGATAAGACTGCAACCTATATACAGGAGACTGCAAGTGCTGGATATTGCAGTAACAAGCAATCTACTCGAAGAACTCTGTGGGTCAAGCAGTGTCTACGGCTGTGGTGGGGGGGAGGTACTGTTTTGACAATTTTTCTTCCCCCATAGATGATTAGGCCGCTGAATTCCTCCATATTTGTTGCTCCATATTTGTTGGTGTTTGAGGAATCGATAATACCTCTAGAAGAACAGACACTTTAAATATTGCTGTGGGATCATTTAGTCATAGAGTTATGATGCAGTACACCACAGAAACAGGCTTTTAGCCCATTTAGTCCATTAAACCATAAGATAGTGGAGCAGAATTAGGCCATCTGGCCCATCAAGTCTGCTCTGCCATTTCATCATGGCTGATCCATTTCCCTCTCAGCCCCGATCTCCTGTATCCCTTCATGCCCTGACTAATCAAAAATGATCAACCTCTGCCTTAACTATACCCAATGATTTGCAGTAAACTCCACAGATAAGTCCATGCAGAATCATGCCTGGTCCCACTGATCTGCACTTGCACCACTCTCTGAGTGAAGAACTTCCCCCTCAGGTTCCCCTTAAGTTTTTTACCCTAAACCTATGACTTCTAGTTCTAGTCTCACCCAACCTCTGTGGGTAAAAGCCTGTATGGATTTAACATAAGAAAGCAGCATCCATCATCAAGGACCCACTATCCAGACCATGCTCTTTTCTCATTACTACCAACAGGCAGGAGGTACAGGAGCCTTAGCTCCCACACCACCAAGTTCAGAAACAGTTATTACCCAGCAATCATAAGGTTCCTGAACAGTTGTGAATAACCTCACTCAGCTCAACTCTGGTCTGATTCCACAACGTACAGGCTCACTTTTATGGACTCTGCAACCCATTATTTATTAATGTTTTATTTGCACAGTTTGTCTTCTTTTGCACACTGGCTGTTTGTCAGTCTTAGATTATGTACAGTTTTACATTCAAAGTTCAAAGTAAATTTATTATCAAAGTACATACATGTCACCACATACAACCCTGAGATTCATTTTCTTGCAAGCATTACTCAATAAATCCATATTGGAATCAATGAAAGACTGTACCCCAATAGGATGGACAAACAACCAATGTGCAAAAGACAACAAACTGTGCAAAGAAGAAATAATAATAGTTATACATAAGCAATAAATATTGAGAACATGAGATGAAGAGTCCTTGAAAGTGAGTCTATAGGTTGTGGGAACATTTCTATGATGGGGCAAGTGAAGTTATTCCCTCTGGTTCCACAGCCTGATGGTTGAGAGGTCATAGCTGTTCCTGAACCTGGTGTGCGGGTCCTGAGGCTCCTGTACCTTCCTCCTGATGGTAACAACGAGAAGAGAGCATGACCTGGATGGCAGGGGTCCTTGCTGATGGATGCTTTCCTGTGATAATGCTTCATGTCGACTTGCTCAATGGTGGGGAGGGCTTTATCTGTGATAGACTGGGCCATATCCACTACTTCTTTTAGTATTTTCCATTCCAGAGCATTGGTGTCTCCACACCAGGCTGTGATGCAGCCAGTCAATATAATCTCCACCACACATCTATAAGAGTTTGTCAAAGTTTTAAATGTCATGCCGTATCTTCACAAACTCCTAAGGAAGTAGAAGTGCAGCCATGCTTTCTTCGTAATTGCACTTATGTGCTGGGACGAGGATAGGTCCTCCGAAATAACAACTCAGAGGAATTCAAAGTCTATTACATAAATTCTACTGTATTTCTTTATATTCCTCGAAATACCTACAAAAAATGTATATGGTGACATGTGCATACTTTGTTAATAAATTTACTTTGACTATGACTTTGATCTATACCCCTCATAATCGTGTATAGCACCATAAGATCTCCCCTCGTTCTCCTGCGCTCCAGTGGAAAAAATCCTAACCTATTCAATCTTTCTCCGTAACTTAGTTCCCGGCAACATCCTTGTAAATTCTTTCTGGCCGTTTTCAATCTTACAGTGAATGGTGGGGGTTGGTCCTGGTTTAACTGTGCGGCCAATGGGATGCAGCTCTCCTTCGAGTACTGTTTCGAGGTGTCAAGTGAAGGGATGAGGCTTAGGGGGAGAGAGAGAGGGAGTTCAAGTCTCAGCTCCCTGACTCAGAGTGGATATGAAGTGGGCCCAAGGGACACATTTATTTTATTGGTTCAGTGATACAATGTGGAGTAGGCCCTTCTGGCCCTTCAAGCCAAGCTGCTCCAGCAACCCCCGCGCACCCCCCCCAATTAACCCTAAACTAATCACGGGACTATTTACAATGACCAACTAACCTAGCCGGTACATTTTTCAACTGCGGGAGGAAACTGGAGAACCTGGAAAAATCCCACACTCTCCACGGGGAGGAAATTATTGAATGGCGCTGGAGTAGAAATCTGAAGTCTGGGATGTCCAGAGCTGAACTACCGTCTCGCCAACCGTACACCGCCAAGGCACCCTGGTGGAGTGGAATATGAAGCTCCGAAACAGCACGTCAATAATGGAGAAAAATTGGATGGCTCATAGAAGTGAATGCAAGTTCAATTAAAAAAGAGCACAGCTCATTAATAAGAGCTTCTTTGCATCAGGAGTGACTTGGGAAATGCTCATGTGGGCTTCTCTCTGTTTAATTTAGTTTTACTCAAAATAACATTGTTCTTGAGACTCAAAAGGAAAAAAAAAGCATCAAGAATTCAGAATCAGAATCAGAAACATATTTAACATCACCAGCAAATGTTGTGAAATTTGTTGTCTTTGCAGCAGCAGCTCAATGCAATACATAATGATAGAGAAAAATGTGAATTACAATAAGAATAAAATTAAATAAGTAGAGCAAAATAAAAATAAAGAAGTAGTGAGGTAGTGTTCATGGGTTCAGTGTCCATTCACAAGTCGGATGGCGGGGGGGAAGAAGCTAATCCTGGATTGTTGAGTGTGTGCAGTTCTGTAAATTTTCTCATAAACTAGTGGAAGTCTGCAGATACAAAATTTCTGTCCGCTCCTTAACATCAAGGGTAAAAAAAAAGCTTCTTCACCTCTAGCTTTTCCACCGATTCCCTCCAAACTCTCACTTCATCCACCCACCCTCCCCCTCACCTGGCTTCACCTATCTTCTGCCAGCTTGTACGTCTTCCCCTCCCCCTACCTTCTTATTCTGTCTTCTCCCCCTTTTCTTTCTAGTCCTGCTGAAGGGTCTTGGTCTGAAATATCGACTGTTTATTCTTCTCCACAGATGTTGCCTGAACTACCGAGTTCTTGCAGCAATTTGTGTTTATTGCTTTGGATTTCCAGCATCTGCAGAATCTCTTGTGTTTATTGACATGAAAAAAGTAGTTTTGTGCTCCTCTGATTTCCAACGTTGCAGTATCCAGCTCCTGCACACATCACTGCCTGCTGTCACTTCTAGGTGTATCTCCACACTGATAAAATCATCATTACCTTCAAGAGGAAGGCTATACTCGACTGGGGTCTCTCTCTAAACTGCCTGCATATAATAAAATCGCCCAGTTTGTCGTGTTTCACCTCGCTCACAATGCGGGAGAATCTGAATTAAAAGCACATCATTGCACATAATGAGAGATTCGCAAAACAAGCTGATAGTAGGTAATAAAGTGCATGATGCAATGGATCAACTCTCTGCAGCTGAGTGAGCGGCTGCAGACTGAACAAGCAACTTGATTGTTTGCACTTGGGGTTTTTGCCTAAATTTAGATCTCCAGCAGCTGAATGGTTATGTCATTATTGTACTAAACTGCTGCACAGTACAATGGAATGGGAATTTCATAGAATTACTGCAAACTGAAAAATAAGCATAAGAACAATAAAGCAACCTGCCAGTAGACTTTAAGATTCTGAAGTGGTTCAATAGAGAAGGCACAGAGAGGATTATAGGAAAGTCCAGTACTTGGAGTACTCAGATTGTCACTGATGAATACAACAGGGATTTCAAGAGAGACTTCTTTACCCAGGCACCAGTTAGAGTAGAACTTATCACCATGAGGATTATGGTACAGAGGGGGCACTGCACAGGATCAGGAAAAAGCTGCAGAGGATTGTAAGCTCATTATGGGCACTAGCACCTCCAGCTTTGAGGACATCTTCAAAAGGCGATGCCTCAAAAAAGACACACCCATCACTAAGGATCCCCATGAACTGGACATGGCCTCTTCTCACTGCTATCATAGGGAAGAGGTACAGGACCCTAAAGACACATACTCAATGCTTTAGGAATAGATTCTTCCTCTCCGCCATCAGATTCCTGAATGGACAATGAACCTATGAACACTATCTCACTGTGCTTGGGTTGAGTTGTTCACCGATCTTGGCAATTTACTTGCTAACATCTCATCACAATGTGAGGAGACATTGTCACTGCGCCGTTGATCGTTGTGTGTCTTCAAATGCTTGGTCTTTATATACTTTTCAATCATCTGATTGGACATAATTTCTGAAACTCAATTGTGATGTGTTCAGAAAATCTCATCACTGATTGGCTGTGTGGCAAACTTGTGTGCTGTAGTCTGGAATTTTGCCCACATTGACTCATAAGTTCACTCACTAATTTTTCCTCCCTTTTTGCACAACATATTTAATATATATTTCTTATTGTAATTTGTATTTTTATATATTGCACTGTATTGCTACCTCAAAGCAACAAACTTCACAATGTATGCCAGTGATATTAAACCTGATTCCAATTCCAAATTATTCAGGTGAACACCACGGATGCATCCAAAGGGAAAAGGGATAAAAGATGAGTGAGAAAGGAAACAGAGGATAATACTGGTGGGATAGGCCAGGGTGCAGAAAGGTTTGCCTCAGCTAGAAAGCTGTAGATAAACAGGAAACACACATAAAAGTTGCTGGTGAACGCAGCAGGCCAGGCAGCATCTCTAGGAAGAGGTACAGTCAACGTTTTGGGCCAAGACCATTTGTCAGGACTAACTGAAAGAAGAGATAGTAAGAGATTTGAAAGTGGGAGGGGGAGGGGAGATCCAAAATGATAGGAGAAGACGGGAGGGGGAGGGATGGAGCCAAGAGCTGGACAGTTGATTGGCAAAAGGGATATAAATGGTAGGGCATTGAAGAATGCTGTAGAACAGAGGGATCTAGGAATAATGGTGTATAGTTCCCTGAAGGTGGAATCTCATGTGGATAGGCTGGTGAAGAAAGCTTTTGGTATGCTGGCCTTCATTAATCAGAGCATTGGGTATAGGAGTTGGGATGTAATGGTGAAATTGTATAAGGCATTGGTAAGGCCAAATTTGGAGTATTGTGTACAGTTCTGGTCACCGAATTATAGGAATATGTCAATAAAATTGAGAGAGTACAGAGGAGGTTTATTAAAATGTTGCCTGGGCTTCATCTCTTAAGTTACAGAGAAAGGTTGACCAAGTTAGGTCTTCATTCTTTGGAACGTAGAAGGTTGAGGGGGGACTTGATAGAGGTGTTTAAAATTATGAGGGGGATTGATAGAGTTGACGTGGATAGGCTTTTTCCATTGAGAGTGGGGAAGATTCAAAGACAAGGACATGAGTTGAGAGTTAAAGGACAAAAGTTTAGGGGTAACATGAGGGGAAACTTCTTTACTCAAGAGAGTGGTAGCTGTGTGGAAGGAGCTTCCAGCAGAAGTGGTTGAGGCAGGTACAATGTTGTTGTTTAAAGTTAAATTGGATAGATATATGGACAGGAAAGGAATGGAGGGTTATGGGCTGAGTGCAGGTCCGTGGGACTAGGTGAGAGTAAGAATTCAGTACGGACTAGAAGGGCCAAGATGGCCTGTTTCTGTGCTGTAATTGTTATATGGTTATATGATATGAGAGGATCATGGGACAGGAGGCCTAGGGAGAAAGAAAAGGGGGAGAGGGGAAGCCCAGAGGATGGGCAAGGGGTATAGTGAGAGGGACAGAGGGAGAAAAAGGAGAGAGGGAAAAAGAAAGTGTGTATATAAATAAATAAATAACCGATGGGGTATGAGGGGGAGGTGGGACATTAGCGGAAGTTTGAGAAGTCAATGTTCATGCCATCATATTGGAGGCTACCCAGACAGAATATAAGGTGTTGTTCCTCCAACCTGAGTGTGGCTTCATCTTTACAGTAGAGGAGGGCGTGGATAGATATATCTGAATGGGAATGGGACGTGGAATTAAAATGTGTGGCCACTGGGAGATCCTGCTTTCTCTGGCGGACAGAGCGTAGGTGTTCAGCGAAACGATCTCCCAGTCTGCCTTGGGTCTTGCCGATATAGAGAAGGCCACATCGGGAGCACCGGACGCAGTATATCACCTCAGCTGACTCACAGGTGAAGTGTCGCCTCACCTGGAAGGACTGTCTGGGGCCCTGAATGGTATGAGGGAGGAAGTGTAAGGGCATGTGTAGCACTTGTTCCGCTTCCAAGGATAAGTGCCAGGACGGAGATCGGTGGGGAGGGATGGGGGGGACGAATGGACAAGGGAGTCGCGTAGGGAGCGATCCCTGCGGAAAGCAGAGAGGTGGGGGAGGGAAAGATGTGCTTAGTGGTGGGATCCCGTTGGAGGTGGCGGAAGTTACGGAGAACTAACGGAGAATTAAGTTATGGAGAGATAAACAGGAAATGGGTTTCTCCATATTGGAAATCAATGAGAAAAGGTTTAGTCTACTGGAGCTCTGTGTGAAGCTGTGAAAAGACAATGAATTGTTTCATTATGATTCTGTACATTGGGAGTGAATAGGAAAGGATTTGGCCCATTGAGGCTATGTACATGGAGCCAATCTGAAAGTTTAGTTTATTGGCACTCCATATACCAAGGGATTTTATTTCCATTAGAAAACCATACAGGGGAGTGAGGGGAAAAAGGATTTGTTTCATTGAATGAGTAGAAAGGGATTTGTCCATTGAGATTCTACACAGGAATCTATGGATAAGTTTTGTCCAGGAAGGTTGTGATCACCTTAATTCCCACTGCTGCCTGTAAGGAGCTTCTACGTCCTCCCTGTGACCGTGTGAGTTTCCTCCGGGTGCTTTGGCTTCCTCCCACAGTCCAAAGACATACCCGTTGGTAGGTGAGTTGGTCATTGTAAATTGTCCCGTGATTAGGCGCGGTTTAAATCGGAGGTTGCTGGGTGGAGCGGTTTGAAGGGCTGGAAGGGCCTATTCCGCAGTGTATCTCAATCAATCAACCAATAAATTAATTAATTAACTAAATGAGCTTGGGGTAGTCCTAGCATCTACACAAACAAAGGACATGGTTGAGTGCCACACTTTCATACTTAATCTTCAGTTAGCCATTGATCGTAAGCAATAAAATATGGAATAGCTTTATATAATACTTTGCCCCTTTCTATACTTAGGTGTAAAATTATGACCAACAGCTAATCTGTAAGATTTTTGTGAGTTTTTATGGGATTATAATAATTAAACAGGTGTGATAGACCACATATCTGCTTTTGCTCTGAAACTCTCCAGCTCACATCTTTAGTCAAGTTCATTCCTTGACTTTTCCTCCTCATTTTGAGCAGCTTCCTGTGATCCCTGACTCACACTAACTCCTCATTTCATCAATGATAAAATTCTCTCCCTTATTTTCAAATTCTTGCTGACTTACCACTTCCCCTTCTCTGTAATTTCCTGCAGACTTATAACTAACCACGGTATGTGGATTCCAGAATCACATTTATTATCTTTGACACATGGCGTGAAATTTGTTATTTTGTGGCAGCGGAACAGTGGAAATACATAAAGATCCATCAACTGCAAAAACAAATATATACAGTGGGTTCCAGTTAATTGGGCCGTCGGTTAAAAAGGACAGCTATTTACTTGGGACAACAAAAACAAATCAAGAAAACAGCCAAGATTCCTTCATTTATTTGGGACACCATGCTACTTAATTGGGGCAGGAGACTGTTGCCAAACTGTTTCTAACTAGTGTTAGTCATGTGCACTTGTGTGGCTATTAGACACTACACCATGCTTAGAGTGATCAGTTTTTAAATAGCATCAGTTGCATGTCTTTTGTTTCCAAAAACCAGTGATTTTTGACACTGATAGTTGGCAAGAATTAAACAGTAAGAAAATTCAGAACAGTTTTACTTACTGCAGTTTCAAGCATTCAGGCTTGGAGATGCCAGAAATGGCCGCGAGTGAAAATAAAATGACTTCACTACTTCAACAAGTTAAGGACTACGAAGATTTTGAAGGTATTGATAATCACGTTGAATGTTGCAAAAACACTCTTTGAAGGCAGACCATTATCTACAATAGGTGTCTGCACTTATTTTGTTCATTTACAGTCAGTCAAAAGGAACTCACAGCATACTCTGGATGAATTTCTCCATCAATAAGGATTAGGAACTAATGCACAGTTTAACAGTGTAGTAGTTTTGGTGGTATTCTAATCTGTTCTGGATTTCATTGAAATACATAATTTATTACTCAGTTAAAAGGTAGTTTGTCCTTTTTATACCTTTTTAACTATTTCCATTCAACTTTGGCTAATTGGGGCAGCCGCTTCATTGGGCCAAAATGCACTGGTCCTGATGTGTCCCAGTCGGAATCCACTGCAGTGCAAAATAAAAGAAAAGTGAGGTAGTGCTCATGGGTTCCGTATCATTCAGGAATCTGTCAGCAGAGGGCTCCTGAATCATTGTTTGTGTCTTCAGGCTCCTACACCTTAATGGTAGTAGTGAGAAGAGGGTGTGTTCTGGATGGTGAGGGTGCTTAGTGATGGATGCTGCCCTCTTGAGGTATTGCCTCTTGAAGATGTTGATGCTGAGGAGGGCTGTGCCTGTGGTGAAGCTGACTGAATCTATAATGCTCTGTACAGTGCAACCCTGTGCACTGGAACCTCCACACCAGGCTGTATTGTCAAAGACCAAAATACACAGGAGCAAAATTAGGCTATTCAGCCCATCTAGTCTGATATATTTTCCTCCTCAACCCTATTGTCCTGTCTTATCTCCGTAACATTTAACACCCATAGTTAATTGAGGGAGCAGTTTGTTGAGCACCTTCACTCCGTCTCAACAAGGGAGGATTTCCCAGTATCCAACAATTTTAATTCCATTCCCCATTCCCATTCTGACATATCAGTTCATGCCCTCCTCTACTGCCATGATGAGGCCACTCTCAGGCTGGAGGAACAATACCTAATATTCTGTCTGGGTAGCCTTCAACTTGATAGCATGAACATTGATTTCTCCAATATCCAGTAATTTCTTCCTCTTCCCCTCTCTCTCCTGTTCCATTCCCCTGCCAATCACTCCCTCTGGTACTCCTCCTCCTTCCCTTTCTCCCATGGTCCACTCTCCTCTCCCATCAGATTCCTTCTTCTTCAAGTCTTCATCTTTTCCACCTGTCACATTGCACCTTCTCACTTCATCCCTCCCACTTTCCTTTCCCGTCACCTAGCTTCGCCATTCATCTGCCAACTTCCCCTCACCCCAAATTCTTATTCTGACTTCCTCCCCCTTCCTTTCCAGTCACGTTGAAGGGTCTTGGCCCAAAATGTTGACTGTTTATTCCCCTCCATGGATGCTGCCTGACCTGCTGAGTTGCTCTAACATTTTGTGTTATATTAAATCCACTGCTTAAGCACACAGTGTTGACATTAGAGTTAAGCCTAAATTTATCTATTTTAAACCTATTCGCAAGATTTTGATTAAAGAACTACTTTCTAAAAGCATCTATTAATATACTGTACTTTTTCTATATGATCATTCACTAGTTACTTCCTTTCAAACTGAAAAAAAAAACAAATTGTTTAATACTTTCTTTATAATTAGTTGGAGGGTTTATAAATAGGTACTTTATCAATGTCATGAATTTTATCCTATTATGGCAACTCAGCAAGAAAACCTTTGCCACGACCTCACAAGTCACTAATTTGAGAATTTTATACTCCACAGCTGGAACACTGAAAAGATTTTTATGAACTAAACTCACCAAGGAAGCTGCTGAATACAAAGGCCCTCATTTCAAGTGGTACTGTCGACCACTAACAACTTGCCGCTGAACACGAAGGGGGAAATGTGCGGAGACTCCAGAGTCGTGTAGAACCAGGTGTGTTTGCCCCCGAACCTGCCACAGCAGAGACCAGCATGGCAGCCATGGAACAGAACAGCAGTCATTTACCTTGCTCTATTTCTTGCAATGCGAGTATCTTACTCACCAAGTACAATAAAAATAACATTAACCTCTTTTAAAAATGCAAACTGCAATTAATATCACTCACAAAATGCTAGAGGAACTCAACAATTAGTATCACTGATAGGAAGGTTATAACCTATTTTAAACTAAAGTGCTAGACCTGCATTTTCTTTGGCAAGAAATCAAAGAAATACTTTAAGATCAATACTTCCAGTTCATTTCCACTTCAATCTCTCTCTTTCTCCCCTCCAACCTCTCTCCCTTCCTCCTCTCCTCTCTCATTCTCCCTCCCCCTCCCCCAAACTATGCATTTCTCTGTCTCCTCTCACTCACCTTCCTCCTTTCCCCCTTTCTCTCTCACTCTTCCTCCCGCCTCTCACTCTTTCTCCCCTTCACCCACTCCTTCTCCTTCACCTACCTCTTTACCCCTCCTTCACGTTTCTCTTCCTTCTCCTCTTCCTCCCACTTCTCTCCCTTTCATTCTCTTTTTCTCTCTTCCCTTCCATTCTTACTCCCTCTCTCTTTCTCTATCTCTTTTCTCCCTCACCTTCCTCCTCTCCCCATTTCTCTTTCCTCGTCTCCCCTCTCTCTCACCTTCCACTCTCCCCTTTTCTCCCTTCCTCCCTCCCTGCCTGCCTCTCACTCTCTCTACGTACCTATCTCCTCTCTCCCTTCCCCTCTTCCTCTCCCTCACTTTTCTTTCTCATTCCTTCCCTTCTCCCTCACCTTCTTACTCCTCCTCTCTCTTCTTTCTTCCCTCCCCTACCTATTCCTCTCTCTCTCTCTATCTCCTCTCTATCCCTTCCGTCTCTCTCTCCCCTCCTTACCCCTCTCCCTTTCCTCCCCCTCCCCACCTCTCTCTTTGCAGTTCCTTTGTACAGGGGAAGTGATTAGTGGTCGGGACAAAAATGCAATTCTTTGGAGAGCCAACTGCACTTGATCCCCCTCATATCTCTACTCAGGATATCAGGCAAAATCCAATGGTTGCTGGAATTTTGAAATACAATCAGAAATTCCCAGACATAGGTTCAATAGAATGTAGAACTGCACATTACAGGCCCTTCAGCCTGCGATGTTGTGCCGACATTTTAACCCACTCTGAGATCAATCTAACCCTTCCTTCCCACATAGCCTTCCATTTTTCTATCACCCATGTGTCTATCCAAGAGTGACCACACACCCACGACTTTCTGTATAAAAATTCTACCTCTAACATTCCCCCATGCTGTCCTCCAATCATCTTAACATTATGGCCCCTTGTTTTAGCTGTTTCTGCTCTGACGCCATTTATGTTGAGTTTACACATTCTTCCTGTGATCTGAGACACAAGAGATTCTGCCAGTGTTGGAAATCTTAAGCAACATATACGGAGGGGAACAAACAATTGAAATTTTAGGCTGAGACCCTTCATCAGGACTGGAAAGGAAAATGGCAGAAGCTACCTGGGCTCAGCTATCATCTACCTCCTTGTGCTCCTCCCCCTTCCCCAACCATTTTTATTCTAGCTTCTGCCCTGCTTCCCTCCAGTCCTTTTGAAGGGTCTCGGCCTGACACACTGACTGTTTATTCCACTCCACAGATGCTGCCTAGGGTTGTCAACTGTCCCGTATTAGCCAGGACATCCCATAAATTGATTTGTCCCATACGGGACCGCCCTTGTCCCGTAGTTCCCCCGCTAAGGTAGAGCGTTCCTATGAAACATTTCGTGCTGAAATGGCGTAAAGCGAAGAAACGATTACCATTAATTTATATGGGAAAATTTTTTGAGTGTTCCCAGACCCAAAAAATAACCTACCAAATCATACCAAGTAACACATAAAACCTAAAATAACACTAACATATAGTAAAAGCAGGAATGATATGATAAGTACACAGCCTATATAAAGTAGAAATAATGTATGTACAGTGTAATATCACTGAACAGAATCGCCAAAACCGATTTGTAGAAAAAAATAGGCACGCACACACATGCGCACGTCACGCATGCGCACACAGGTGCCTGTGCAAGGCTTCATGGTCATGGTAGTCTTTCTCGGGGTAAACACAAGTGTCTCGTATTTGACTGCTACTCTTGTCCCCTATTTGGGAGTGAGAAAGTTGACAACCCTAATGCTGCCTGACCTGCTGAGTTCCTCCAGCATTTTACGCGTATTATCGGAAGAACTCAGCAAGCCCAAGTGATCCAGTTTGCTCCCACATTCCAAAGACATGCAATTTGATTGGTCAATTGGCCACTGAAACGTGCTCCTAGTGTGGTGAAATCTGGGAATGTGGAGAGATGCAGATTCAGTGGGCTGAAGGGAGGGAGTGGGGAGACATCACCAGAAGCTGGAGAAATTGATGTTCATGTCGTCAGCTTGGAGGCTGCCCAGAAGGAATATGAAGTGTTGCTACTCCAGCCTAAGGCAGGCTTCGCCATGGTGGTAGAGGAGGCCATGGACCGACATATCAGCGTGTGAATGGGGAATAAAAGTCCTTCCTGTTGCAGATGGAGCAAAGGTGCTTGACAAAGCGTTCTCAATGTTAGACTGCCAAACAAACGCCAACCATAGTCTGCTTGTGAAGAGAAGGTAAGCAAGCAAGGTTGGCGGGATCATTATAAACTAGGGAGAGTTAGGGACTTCACAAATATGAGATGCTGGAAATCCAGAGCAACACACACAAATGCTAGAGGAACTCAGCAGGTCTGAAAGAGGTCTTGGACAGAAGGTAGGGTAAAAGTGGGGAAAAGAAGAGGGGAGCGGGAGGGAATTTTTTTACTGGAAGGAGAAATCCATATTCATGCCAGCAGGTTGGAGAGTTAGTGACTTTAACAAAAAGAAATTGAAAGAAAATACACAGATACTGTTAATTAACAATGCTCCCAAATCTATCACAAATACCTTTTTACAGCAGGACCAGGAACTGCATGACAGTGTCCAATTAATATCTGCACATAATACCACTGGTGCCTGATATTAATCCTAGGAGACCAACAGCAGAAATAAGAGTCAAACCCATCCAATATCAGGTAATTAATCAAATGAAATAGCAAAGCTTGCAATGTTCAAATTCTGTAATGTGGTACAAGAACCTCTGTGGTTATCATTGCAGAAGCGAACACAGTGTAATATTATGCAAACTGACAGCAAGATTAATTATTGTATACTGTGTCATTTAATGATCCTTATTCTACTGAGCAGACATACAGCAGACACTCTGCTCGTCCACACTGGCACATGGCTGGCTTCACCATCCTCTTGAGGATCCGAGAGGCCATTCTTTGGCATTGCATACGACAGAGAATTTTACAGAAAAGGCTAATCAAGGTCACCAGTGCTCGATGTGAGCTCCTTGCTTCGCCCTCCCTCCCCATCTAATCCTAGTTAAAAGGGGCGCCATAGTAGCTTAGTGGTTAGCGCGACACTATTACAGCTTGGGGCATTCCAGAGTTCGAAGTCTGACTCCGGCGTCGACTGTAAGCTGTTTGTATGTTCTCCCCCTGTGACCATGTAAATTTCCTCTGGGCGCTCCGGTTTCCTGCCACAGTCCAAAGATGTACCGGTTAATAGGTTAATTGGTCATTGTAAATTGTCCGTGATTAGACTAGGGTTAAATAGGTGGGTTGCCGGGCGGTGCAGCTCATAGGGCTGGAAGGGCCCGTTCTGCAATGTAAGTAAAAGTAAACAAACGGAAAGCACTCTGGTTACTGGAAATCTTAAATATACTCGTACGGCCAGATTTGGGAACAGCTTCTTTCCAACTGTGATAAGACTGCTGAACGGATCCTGACCTGGATCTGGGCCGTACCTTCCAAATATCTGGACCTGCCTCTCGGTTTTTTTGCACTACCTTATTTCCCATTTTTCTATTTTCTATTTATGATTTATAATTTAAATTTTTAATATTAACTAATTTTAACTATTTTTAATATTTTTAATATTTAATATTTGTAATCCAGGGAGTGTGAAGCGTAGAATCAAATATCGCTGTGATGATTGTACATTCTAGTACCAATTGTTTGGCGACAATAAAGTATAAAGTATATAATGAGAAAATGTCTGACAATTTCAGTAACGCACAAACTGCTGGCGGAAATCAGCAGGTCAGGCAGCATCTAAACAGAAGACGTTTTGGTGTGCTGGTGAAGGGTCTCAGCCCGAAACATCGACTCTTTATTCCTCTCCATAGATGCTGCCTGACCTGCTGAGTTCCTCCAGCATTTTGTATGCGTTGGTCTGGATTTCCAGCATCTGCAGAATCTCTTGGATTTATGGCATTTTCAGTCAGTCACATTATCTGTAGGTACCGAAGTTGCTCAGATGATGGGTCAAAGTTAAACTTTCTTTCCCACTGATATACCCTTCCTGTCATTCATCCGTTGAGTGCTTATCCCAGGTTTCTCTTATGCACAGCATGCCATTTCCTTCAAGGGCTGAGGGTCAGCTTCACTCACCGGGTACATTCACATGCATTGGGAACTTGCTGTGGTGTGTTGGCGTGACATGCAACAGAAAACAACGTCCAGCAATTGTAGAGAATAAAAAATTCTATAAAATGTAAAGTTAGAGGTTAAAATACGGATATGGAATAAATGTGCAGAAGCACCAGCAGGTATTTACAGTGCAAACAACATTCTAGCAAGATGTTTAGATTGTTTTACAGTGCAGTGCAACATTCTTCATCATGAAGGCAGCCTCTGGATTGAATTTGAAAGGTTGAAGGATGATGTACAGTACTTGCAGAAGTCTTGGGCATATACGTATAGCTAGGGTGCCTACGACTTTTACACAGTGGAGCAGAGAGCGAGTTTGTAAATCAGGCAGGAGCAAAGGACGTTGGGAACGGCGAGTGAGGAGCACCACGGGAGCAGTGTGGGACAACTGGCAGAAAAGGGGTGCCAGGAACGGGTGCAGACACACCCAGCCCTGAGACACCAGGCAAGGTTATTTGATTCCAAACAATTGGTTTATTGATCATTACAGAATGTCTCTCTGGTGCTTCCCACTCTCTCCCCTCTCCCTCCGCCTTTTCCTCCACCATGATTCCCCTCTCCCTGCCCCCTTCCCATTCTCAGTCCACAATAGAGACCCATATCAGAATCAGGTTTATCATCACTCACATATGTCATGAAATTTGATTTTTTTGTGACAGCAGTACAGGGCAATACATACAATTACTACAGTGCTGTGCAAAAGTCTTAGGCACTTATATATAAGTGCTGAAGACTTTTGCAAAGCACTGTAGTAATGGTATGTAATTGTATGTACAGTACAAGTTCATCTGATAGTTATCAAAAATTACAGGGGGTTCCTAATCAGTACTGTTAGTGTGAAGTTTTCAGGTCAAGGATCAACTTTATTCACTGTATACACTTACATGGATTAGGAATTTGCTGCAGAGTGTTGGTCAGGGTACAACATGCATAAAAAAACAGCATTTTACAGTTATAAAGTATAAAGAATTATATAAAAAATAACACTAGAGATAGAAGTACAGATACGGAATAAAATGTGCATAAATACATAAATACCAACATGTATTTACAATGTTATTTGTTAATGTTAATATTCACTATTATAGAATGAAACAGCGTTATAAAAGGTGATGAAAAGTGTTTACAGTGCAGTAAAGGGGTAATAGAGAGAAGTGAAAAATAGGATTCATTCAACTACTCTTTGAGGCCTGGACCATCCAGAAGTTTCTGCCGCATTTGTTGCCGACCATCCTGAATTTATGATCCCCAATGTCGTTGTCAACTAAGATGTGGAAACAGCTTCTTTATCCTACTAGAGGCCAGGAGGCAGCCTGTTCCCGGACTGGAGGTCTGTCTGAGTGGGTGGATCAGTTTAGGGAAGAAAGGGGCTTGTTGCATTGTTTTGTTAAACATTATGTTCAAAGTTCAAAGTACATTTATTATCAAAGTATTTATTTGATATACAACCTGATATTCGTTTCCTTACAGGCAGCCACAAAACAAAGAAATCTAATAGAACCTATTAAAAAATGACAACCGTCGAACACCCAATGTGTAGGGAGTAAAAAAAGCAAATTGTGCAAACAATAGAAGTAAGCAAAGTGCATTCAGAACTGAAGTTCACGGAAGTGAGTTCATAGCCACAAAGTCAGTCACAGCCGATCCAGGAGCCCGTTAGTTGCAGGCTATAGACTTAGCTTAGTGCAATCCTTGTGGAGCAGTGAGCTGAACCACCAGCCTGCTCCTTTCCTCCTGCCTCAACACCCTGACCTCACCAATTTAGCTCAGTGGATCCACTGACCCACTGGAAGACTGCTACAGGAAAAGGGAGGGCTGCTGGGGTGGGAAGAGGTGTGTGCTGAATGATAATGTGCTTGGCAAAGTGAACCATTGAAGAGAACAGTGCAGGAAAAAAGACTGTTCAGCCATTGTGAAGAGCAAACCAATTTGTCCAAGTCCACAGCTTGACATGTTCTTCCTTTTCAAATATTTAGACCATAAGACAGCCAAGCGAGTCTGCCATTCCATCATGGCTGATTTATTAACTCTCTCAACCCCATTCTCCTGCCTTCTCTTTGTTACCTCTAAAGCCCTTACTAAACAAGAACCTTATTAACCTCTGCTTTAAATATCCCAATGACTTGGCCTCCACAGCCATCTCTGGCAATGAATTCCATAGATTCACCCCTCTGGCTGAAGAAATATCTCCTCATCTCTGTTTTAAAAGGAAATTCTTGAATTCTGAGGTTATGTCCTCTGATCCTAGTCTCTCCCACTGTTGGAAACATCCTCTCCATGTCCACTCTATATAGGCCTTTCAATATTGGATAGGTTTTAGTGAGATCCCCCCTCCCCCATTCTTCTAAACTCCAGCGAGTACAGCCCCAGAGCTGTCTTCTCAAATATTTACCTTTTTTCCCAACTTCATTCCAAATATTTACCCCAATTCCCTCTGAAAATTCCCATTACATTGGTTTCCATCACCACAGAACTATTTCACCTCATCTATCTTTCTGTAAGCTGTCTGATAAATGGTACCTTCGACCAGTGAAGTCAGTCTTGGCTGAGCTAACCCAAAGTTTTGCAGACCCGAAACAAGAGTATATATTGACAAGGAGCAAATTCTACTTAAAATGCACAGGCAACCAAAGTTACTTCCTCTCAGTAAAAACTGGGTGAAAATGCAAGGAGTGGAGTGTATAACTATAAATAATGTTCAGAAAATCAATGTCAGTCACTTACGGCAGCATGGTATCGAGCTTGAGTGACAGGTATATTACCAAATCCTCTCCACTCTATCTTGTTGTGGTATTGACCCTACGTACACAGTAATGTTAATCAGCTGTTAAAACTCGTTTTTTTATTATCTGATCCAACTTTATCACACTAAGTGTAGACACAGATCCATAAAGATAAGCTAAATGTTTCCCTTCATATGTCTGTATGATAATTTGTGCAGCCTGGTAGTGTAGTGTTTAGCACAATGCTTTTAAGTATCAATGACCCAGGTTCAATTCCCGCCGCTGCCTTTAAGGAGTTTGTACGTTCTCCCAAGACTACGTGGGTTTCCTCCCACAGTCCAGGACCTAATGGCCAGTAGGTTAATTGTAAATTGTGCTGTGATATGCTAGGGTTACTGTAAATCGTGGGCTGCTGGCTAGCACGGCTCAAAGGGCTGGAAGAGCCTGTTTCACGCTGTAGCTCAATAAATAAATAAAAATAATATATTTATCTTAAAAATATTTTAGAGAAAAGAATCCTAAACGTACTTCATATGAGGCACGTGATGACGGTGCTCTCCAAGTGAATCTCCTGGCAGCTCACCGAGTTGCTTGTTTACTCTTGAGCGTTTGATCGCAGAGGGGAGCAATTCCAGTGAACGAGACCTCAAAGGGGGTGTGACACTTTACACAGCTGGAGCGCTTCTGTTGTGAAAACAACGTGAAAAAAGAGCAATCAGAAAGTACTCACATGATGGCATGCACAGGCTTTTCGATGTGCGGAGAGGTGCATCCCAGAATTTCACCCGGTGATAGCGGCTTGCACTGAGGAACGCAGATGTCATAATCCGATCGCAATTCCTGGCTGGTGGACTGGGCAGAGAGAGAGAGAGAGAGAGGGATTATAGGGAGAGGAAAGGCAGTCTACATTAAGAGGTTGTGGAGAGGAATTTATTTCAGGACTACCGAAAAATTAGCTATAGAAAGAGATGCAAGTTACAGTCAAACCTCATTAGCTTCTTCCCACTAGGAGGAGATGAAAACGGGCTGTCAATGCCAATCCTCATAACATCCAGCATCACACAAGCTATTTCCAAAATTTTACAGCCAATTATACAGCAATTCTTTACTTTTTTTGTCATCACCCTTCAGCAATGCCTTACTTAATGATTACTAAAGTGGGAGGGCCTTTCCTTTAATAAATCTATGGTGATTGTAACACAGGGAACTCGCGCAGCATTTAAGAAGCTCTAAGTGTAGAAGAGGCAGCTGAGCTTTTACATGACCTTAGGAAAACTGAGGTTTATGAGATTATGAGAGGCATGGATAAGAGTAGCACACACAAAATGCTGGAGGAACTCAGCAGGTCTGATAGCATCTATGGAGGGCAATAAACTGTCGACATTGTGGGCTGAGACTGGAAAGTGGGGGGGGGGCAGGGGGAGGAGCCAGAATGAGAAGGTGGAGGCAGAGGAAGGAGGACAAGCTAGAAGCTGATAGGTGGAGCCAGATGGGTGGGGGAGGAGTGATTGAAGTAAGAAGCTGGGAGGTGATTGGTGGAAAAGGTAAAGGACTGGAGAAGAAGAAATCTGATAGGAGAGGAGAGTGGTCCATGGGAGAGAAAGAGGAGGAGCTGCACCTGAGGAAGGTGATGGGTAGGTGAGAGTGCCTGGAATATGCTGCCTGAGGCAGATACGTTAGGAACTTTGAAGAGATTTTTAGATAGACGCGAGAGCATGAGGAAATAGAAGGATATGGACATTGTCTAGGTAGAGGGAGTTAGGTTAGTTGGCCATTTGATTCCTAATTTAATTGGTTCGGCACAACACTGTGGGCTGAAGGGCCTGTTCCTGTGCTGTATATTCTGTCAGCCAATGCTCCAAGTGTAGATCTCTTGCCTGGGAATGGAGGCCATGGGTTCCTTTCCCACACCAGAAATTTCAAGATAAAATTAGGGATGGTACAATGGTATATCAGTTAACGCAACACTATTACAGCGCCAGGGCCCCGGGTTCAATTCCCGCCACTGTCTGCAAGGAGTTGTACATTCCTCCAATGAGCACGTGAGCTTCTTCTGGGTGTGCCAGATTCCTCCCACATTCCAAAGACGTAGGTTAAGTGGTCATGTATGTAATTGGGGGGCACAGGCTTGTTGAGCCGGAACAGCCTGTTTGCAGTGCTGTGTCTCTAAAATATAAAAAAAAGATTTTAAAACAACCAGGCTGATAAAATTTAGGAAAAGCTGTAGTTAGAGAATCTGCTTCTCAGATGAAACTTTAAACCCACATCTGTCTGCCATCTCTGTTGGACATAAAGACTTCAGCAGCACTATATCAGGGAAGAAGTATGGAGTTCTCCCCAGGGCCATGAGAAACATAAATCACTCAACCAAAATCAATAAAGCCCCGTTATCTGTTCATTTATTTTCATGGATCTTTGTGACATCTTGCTGTGTTTCCTACAAAACAGTGGCTATGCTTTAACCATACTTCATTGCTATAACGTGCTTGTGAACAGCATTTTTACTGAAAGCTTAACCCTTTCTGGAACGAGCAAACAGACCAGACAACATTTTGCCCAGGTCCCTGCCCCTGATCACATCTCCTTGGTGACAGCCAAAGAGTGCTGGTGAACGTCAGCTCAGCATTAGTTAAGAAAGCACAGCAGCATCCCCACTAACTGAGGAGATGGAGCCGAGCACGCCCCCCGCCCTCGTCATTCTAATCAATATTTATGGGAGGGGAGCACAGTTGAGAGTGCTTCAAAGGTGCACTTTATCGTCAGGGGGAGAGAATTTGTAAAGTTTGTAGACTGAGCTCTCTAACGGGGAGGTGAATTAACAGCCATGCATGGATTGGAGAAGCTATTGAGCAATAATGGTTATTGCCTTCATGTTTTGTTCCACACAACATTTCAGTTCTCAACATCCCAGGGATCTCATTGGAAACAGGGTCTCTCCCAAACCTATTTCTTTCAGAATCAGAATCTGGTTCTAACCAATTTTTACAGGAGCACCACTGCGAGTGTCCTGAAGCTGCATCACTGTTTGGTATGGGAATTGCAAGGCATATGACTGCAAATCCTTACAAAGGATTGCGAGGACTGCTGATCTCTCTTCCACTCATTAGAGATATTTGTCTGGAGCACTGTGTATGCAGGCACCTTAGCATCATCAAAGATCCCTCCCATCTGTCCCACAATCTCTTTGATCCCCTACCATCAGACAGAAGGATAGCATTAGGACAAGAACTGTCAGCATGGGAAACAGCTTCTTCCCCCAGGCTGTGAGAACATTGAACTCCCTGCCATCACCCAGGTCTCACTATGTATGAAGTGCCAGTAGCGTTACTGTTTACTTTTTAACATCTCGTAAGTGTACCTTATGCTAAATACTAATCTTCTGGAATATATTTTATTATTTGTTAATTTATTTGTTGTAAATTTACATCTTGTGTTGAGAGTGTGAGTTATATGTATTGTGTTGTGCATCCTGGCCCTGAGTTGGAGGTTAACCAGTCATTAGATAGATTGAGCCTCTTCTCGTCTCATTTGGCGGTATAGATGTGTACAGTTTAATGACTATAAACCTGAACTCAAGCTTGAGCTGAGGTGAAGGTCAGCTGATGACCTCTGACAGGTCACAGACCTGAAACGTCAGCTGTTTCCCTTCCTCTCTGCTGAGACTTTACAGCGATTCTTGTGCTTTTATTCCAGATTTGCAGAAATTGCAAATATTTCAAGCACACTGGGGTGACTTGTCTTTTGATCTGAACACCTACAGTGGTTCAAAAAGGAGGAAGAACAAAATAGAGGCCAAGGCAACATTCGAGAGAGATGAAAGTCACCACGGCCAGGGGAGAGGCTGGGAACTTCCATCCACAACGGAGAAGTCAAAAGTCTATTCAATGTTTCATCTAACTGACTTTCCTTTTGTCATCTTAAGCTCATTGTGAATAATGGCCATTGGGAGACGGAAAAGCAGAATGTGATTCATTCCTTTTCTCACCGTATTCCACGGAGAGAGCCAAGGTTACAGAAGGAAAATCTCATTGGACAGGGATGGCATTAGTCGTGGGAAAGAATTAATAACTGCCCTATAACCCAGCTCTAATTAGCTACAAATGGTACGCCAGAAGAGAAGGATGACCCTTTAGAATAGGGTTGAGGAAGAACTTCTTTAGTCAGAGGGTGATGAATCTGTGCAAATCATTGCTACAGACACCGTGGGGGCCAAGTCATTGGGCATAATGAGAGTGGAGGTTGATCGGTTCTTGATTAGTAAGGGCATCAAAGGGTAAGGGGAGAAGGCAGGAGAATGGGGTTGAGAGGTATAGTAGATCAGCCTTGAAGGAATGGTGAAGCAGACTCGACAGGCCGAACGGCCAAATTCTGCTTTTATATCTTATAGTAGTGTAGCAGGGCAGCACAGTAGCGTAGCACCAGAGATCACCAATTCCCACCACTCTCTGTCCTGAGTTTTTCTTCCTCCCTGTGACTGCACGGGTTTCCTCTAAATTTCCTCTGGAATCTAAGGTGGGGGCTTATATGGGAGGCAGGGTTTGAGGGTCGGCACAACATTGTGGGCCGAAGGGCCTGTACTGTGCTGTACTATTCTATATGTTCTCTGGTTTCCCCCCACACTCCAAAGACATACGTTAGGGTTGGGTACTGCGACTTGTGGGCACACTCTGTTGGTGCCGTAAGCACGGTGACACTGGCAGCTGCCCGCAGCAAAATTCTCAGACACACAATGACGCATTTCACTGTATGTTTTGATGTTTCGATTTGCACGTGACGAATAAAGCTAATCTTTTGTCTTTGAAACTACAGCGTTCACTAATAAATATGAGCCTACTCTACATCAGTGGGATAACCTCCAAATTATCACCTGTCAAATAAAGCATAAGAATAATAGACTTCATCAAGATACAAAGTAGACAGTTGATAAATGTCCAACATCACCAGGCGAGTTTTGAGAAATATTCATTCGTCTCTCCAGCTTTCCGCTCAATAAGGTCAGTTTAAACTTGTCTAGGCAATATATCAGTGTGTCATTCCGCAGTGAGCAGGATGGTCGGGGTCCTGGTGTGCAAAGGAGGAGCTGTTTCAGACCCCAGCCTCCCAGGTCGCTGCCGCTACTCTGCAGCAGGTTTGCTCACCGCTGTAGTCTTACTGCTTCACAATGAAAGGCATTGACCCCACTTGGAACCACTTCCGAACACGACGAGAAGAGGCTCAATCTATCTAATGACTGGCTAACCTCCAACTCTATCCAGAGGGCAGGCGTTTCAACTGCACTCCGGCAAATGTCTGAACATCAAAATGTCTTTAAGAGTTCAATAGGGAGCAGGAATAAAAAGGGGCCAGGGCAAGAAACTGAGGCAGAAGAAAGCAGTCACTACTGGGGAACAGGCTGGGGCTGTTATCTGGAGCAGAGAAGGCCAAAGACACATAATATAAGTCCTTAAAATTACAGCTGTTTAATAGCTTAGCTAAGGAGATATTCCTCAGAGTCAGGTTTATCATCACTGATATATGTCATGAAAGGTGTTGTTTTGCAGCAGCAGTACAGTGCAAGACAAAGGAAATTACAAGAAGTTATATTAAGAAATATATATACAGTACGTACATAAATAAGTAAAGTAGTGGAAAAAAAAGCAGAATCCTGGGGTAGTGTTCATGGATCACTCCAGAATCTGATGGTGGAGGAGAAGAAGCCATTTCTAAAGCGTTAAGTATGTGTTTTCATGCTCCTGTAGCTGCTCTCTGGGGTCTGGGGGTGTATGGAGTGTCCTGGGAGGGGTAGTACCTCTGGTGAAGGGGCTATTTGTGTCCATTCCGGGGCAGTTCACTCATCTTTGGTCCCCACCAGACACTCAGCTCTCAGCTGCGGCTCCAAGTAGCTGTCTGCACGCCATGGCGGCAACACCCCAGCACACACCTCTTCGACAGTCGGGCTAAAGCAGGAGAGGGTAGCAGGCAGCCTCATACCCCGGTGGGATGGGGACATGCCAGTCCAAGCACGCAAAGTCAGCTCTGGGCAGATGAGATCTGCAGTGAGATCCAACAGCTCTGCAGCGGTTCATGGAGAGCGAAGCGTATGGCAAGGCGCAGGAGACATCATGGTCATCCACTGCAGCCTGTTTACAATTACTGCTCTGTAGGTTTGCTGAGAAGCTCTGTGTGAAAAAGAATCTCAGGGTTGTATGTGGTGACATGTATATACACTGATGATAAATTTTACTTTGAACTTTGATCTTACAATGTAGGTCTTCATGGTCCTTGAACTTTATGTGAATACTGTACTGGCACTGCACTTTCTCTGTAAATATAATACTTTAATCCAGATAAAGAATCTTGGCCTGAAACATCAACTGTTCAAATTTCAAGATTCAAGATTCAAATACATTTATTATCAAAGAATGTATAAATTATACATCTGTTATTCATAATAATTAGTAATTACTCACAAATATGAGTAATTATTCATTTCCCCCCATAGATGCTGCCTGACCTGCTGAGTTCCTCCAGCATTTTGTGTGCGTTGCCTTGGATTTCCAGTATCTGCAGAATTTCTCCTGTTTACTATATTCTGCATTCTGTTCTGTATCTATTAATAACTATTCTTATAGGAGGGCTTTAACGAGGGCTGGTGCCTTCGCCCCCACCATCTCTGCCCAACCCCAACCCCCCACCCTCCGGGTCGGTGTCAGAGTTCCGTGCAGGCAGGAGACAGTGACCCGCTAGCGTTGTGAAGCAGTAAGACCAGAGTTCAGGTCCCGTCATTGGTGAGTCTGGGGTATGAGTCCTTGTTAATGTTTTTCATTTGTTGTCATCGGTGAGTCCTGGGTCGATACTAAAGATTAAAGTCCAAATGTTGACCAGAAGTCCAAAGGTTAAGGTCCAACTTCAGAGTCTGTGAATCTCTGCGAATCCGCAAAGGTAGTCAAAAGCACAATTTCTGAATATCCACGAGTTTGCTGGAGGCCAGAGTCTGAAGACGGCCTGCCCTGGAGTTAGAGGACTGTGTTCATCCATGAGTGGGTGGGAGGGTGGGTGGAAGGGGTGTTGTTTTGCCGATGTTGCTTTATCACTTGGTATATTCTGTTTTGTTCTGCTAAGCATGTTGGGCATGCTATCCTGGCAATATGTGGTGACACTTACGCTGTTTCTCCAGCACATCCTTGGGCATGTTGGTTGTTAACACAAACACTGTTCCTTCTATGTTGCTCAGGTGCATGGCCGCACAGTAACTGAAATGCCACCATGCACATACTTAGACTTTGTTGCCGCACAGCTGGAATTGAACGCAGCTAGAAAAGTTTACGAAACACTCAAGATTTTCTTTGTTGTACTGTATGTCATTATATCCTTCGATTAATAAATAAAGTATGTGCTTTTTCAGTTTTCATTCTAAATATTCACAGAATGCATATTACAAAAAAAAACCTGGTGCCACCCAGTTTCCTGCATAGAGCAAGGTTGGTATGTGCAGCTGTAAATAAAATTAGAGGGCGTGTTGTACACAAATGCACATTTCACTGTATGTTTTAATGTACATGTGATAAATAACTCTGAATTTGAATCTGGTATTGGCAAAAGTCAGGCTAGGTTGTTTAAACCCAGTGAATTATTGCACAAGGCTATGAGAATTGTACAGAGAAAGCTGAGGGGCAGGCAGAATTGTGCTGTAACAAATCTTTCATGTTGGTCATCAATTATTGAAGCATTTGATCAAATAGTCAGACAGTATACTTGTTTAAAATGGTTTAGACTGAGAAATGCTGCAAGGCTGCCCCAGGTACTGGATGCTTCAACCTCTTCCCGCTCACATTTATCGGAAAGGTGTCAAGTTCCCAATTTATAAATAAAACAAGAGTAGTCTTTGTTTTACAGACAACACTACGTTTGTTTGAACTAAGGAGAATGGGAGGAAGGAGGGAATTTAGAAAGTGGAATTCCGCCTGCACTAACTCACTGTGATCTTCTCTCAGGGTGCCTTGTAATGAGTTCGAGATGGCGTTGGCACTGAGAACAGAACATTGTAACTTTGTGGCTTTAGCAGATAACGTCCATATCAGGTACCCATGACAATGATGCACCATAAACCTCCCCTGCTCCTCACTTCCTCATGTACATTGGATACAGCAACTTAGGAATCAGAAGGTGGAAAATTCCAAGGTTTTCAGAGGGAGCTGGGTGATCAGTCTCTGGATACCATAGGGTTATGGTGCAGTGGGTGGCATTGTTTGAGAGTCAGGGTGAGGGTACACAGGAAACAGGACAGGGAGGCCAGATTTCTGAGGTCAATACGACATAATGCTGGAGGGACGGTGAGTTTAGTGTGGGGAAAAGCTGCTGCTGTGGTGGGGTTACTTACATAGGGTAATGCTGGTGTCAAAATGGGTTTTGTGCAGGGAGAGATTTAGGAAAGTATTTTCATCGTATCTTCAAACTGTCTCCACAAAATCCTCCAAATTCACTTGAGGAATTGTGTACAGTTCTGTTCACCCTATTACAGGAAGCCTGTGGAAGATTTGGAAAGGTGTATTAATTGTGGGAGAGTGGGGCCAAAGTGCACAGCCTCAGAATATCTATTAGAATAGAGATCAGGCAGAATTTCTTTCGCCAGAGGATGGTGAGCCTGTGGAATTCATTGCCACAGACGGCTGTGGAGGCCAAGTCTTGGGGGGATTTTTTTTAAAGCGAAGGTCGATAGGTTTTTAATTAGTAAGGCAGTCAAGGATTACGGGCAGAAGGCAGGAGAATGGGGTTGAGAGTGATAATAAATCAACCATGAATGAGTGGTGGAAAAGACTTGATGGGTCAAATTTTCTGACATGTCTTAAATTGTTAAGTTTACGAGAATGGTGTCTGGATTAAAGTTCATGAGCTAACAGGAGAGGTTGGACAAGCTTGGGCTGTTTTTGTGAACTATCAGATGCCAAGGGAGATCTGATCGATGTTTATTGGGTAAATAAGGTAGGCATAAATAGGGTAGATTGTCAGAATTGGGTAGAAATGTCAAATAGTAGAGAACATGCATTTAAGGTGATGGGGGAAGTTTAAAGGAGATGTGCAGGGAAAGCTTTTTACCTGGAGGATTGTAGGCTCCCTAAGTGGGTTGCCAGGGGTGATGGTGGAAGTAGATATGACAGTAATAGGCTTTTAGACACACTCATGAATATTCAGGGTGAAGGGATGTGATTGATGTACAGGCAGAAACAACACAGCTCAATTTGGCATCACGTACAGCACAGACATCGAGGGCTGAAGGGCCTGAACCTGTTCTGAGTTCTCCAGTAATGTAGTGGTTAGCGTGACACTATTACAGCTTGGGGGCTTCCAGGTTTCGAAGGTTAATACCTTCTGTAAGGAGTTTGTAGCCTCTCCCCGTGAGCACATGGGTTTCCTCCAGGTGCTCAGGTTTCCTCCCACAGTCCAAATACCATAAGACATAGGAGCAGAATTAGCCCATTCAGCCCATCGAGTCTGCTCTGCCATTCCATCATGGCTGATCCTGGATCCCACTCAACCCCATACACCTGCCTTCTCGCCATATCCTTTGATGCCCTGACCGATCAGAAAATAATCAACTTCCACCTTGAATATATGCACAGACTTGGCATCCACCGCAGTCTGTGGCAGAGCGTTCCACAAGTTTACTACTCCCTGACTAAAAAAATTCTTCCTTACCTCTGTTCTAAAAGGTTGCCCCCCTCAATTTTGAGGCTGTGCCCTCTTGTTCTGGACACCCCCGCCACAGGAAACATCCTCTCCATATCCACCCTATCTAGTCCTTTCAACATTTAGTAGGTTTCAATGAGATCCCCACACATTCTTCTAAATTCCAGCGAGTACAGGCCTAAAGCTGCCAAACACTCCTCATATGTTAACCCCTTCATTCCCAGAATCATTCTTGTGAACCTCCTCTGGACTCTCTCCAATGACAACACATCCTTTCTGAGATATGGAGCCCAATACTGCTGACAATACTCCAAGTGCAGCCTGACTAGTGTCTTATAAAGCTTCAGCATTATCTCCTTGCTTTTACTTTCTATTCCCCTTGAAATAAATGCCAATATTACATTTACCTTTTTTTCCCACAGACTCAAAATGTAAATTAACCTTCTGGGAGTCTTGCACGAGGATTCCTAAGTCCCTCTGCACCTCTGATGGTTGAACCTTCTCCCCGTTTAGATAATGCTCTGCACTATCGTTCCTTTTACCAAAATGCATTATCGTACATTTCCCAACAATGTATTCCACCTGCCACTTTTTTTGCCCATTCCTCCAATTTGTTTAAGTCCTGCTGCAATCACATTGCTTCCTCAGCATTACCTACCCCTCCACCTATCTTCGTATCATCCGCAAACTTTGCTGCAAAGCCAAGTATTGGTTAGTAGGTTAATTGGTCATTGTGAATTGTCATGTGATTAGGCTAGTGTTGAGTAGGTGGGTTGCTGGGCTTGTTGTGTTGGAAGGGCCTATTCTGTGCTGTATTCTAAATAAATAAACAAACAAAGAAACAAACAAGCAAACCAACATCAGTGTCTTCCACTAGACCAGGGGTTCCCAGCCTTTATTATGCTATGGACTGCTACCAATAACCAAGGAATCCACAGACCCCAGGTTGGCAACCCCTGTCCTGGACCAATATCCCTGTAACAAGGTCTCAGTTACACTCCATTGACTACAAACAGGCTACACCTCTCACTCAACTCCCAAAACAGACGCTCTAATCCGAGCTCTGTCAGGTGGAGATTCAAGGATGTGTTGAAGGAAGTGTGACAACCCCATTAACTCCTGGCAGCCTGTGGCCCGTGGCTGTCCGAAGTGGAGAAGAGGAATTCAGGATGTTACTGCACACATCAAGTTGATGCATCAGACATACACAAACTCAACTCTCTCCCTTCAGGCAGAAGATACAAAGTTCAAAAGCATGTACCACCAAAGCTCAAGGGCAGTTCTTACCCCACTGTTATAAAACTATTGAACGGTTCCCTGGCACGATAAGATGGACTCTTGAGCTCACAATCCACCTCATTATGATCTTGCACTTTATTGTCTGTTTGCTCTGCACTTTCTCTGTAGCTGTTGCACTTTATTCTGCATTCAGTTATTATTATTTTACCCTCTACTACGACCAAGCACTGTGTAATGATCTGATCTGTATGAACAGTAAGCAAGACAAGCTTTTCACAGTATTTCGGGTACGTGTGACAATATAAACCAATTCCAGTTCCATATAAATGGCAGAAAGAGTGCACTATCTCACAAACCACACACCTTCCTTTAAGGATTAACTTTATTTGTCACATGTACAATGAAATATACAGCGAAATGCATCATTTATGTCATCGACCATCACAGTCTGAGATGTGCTGGGGAGAGCAGCCCACAAGTGTGGCCATGCTTCCAATGCCAACATAGCATGCCCACAATATACTCATCGAAGACTGTACATGTGTATGAACCCACATGGTCACAGACAGAAGGTACAAACTCCTTACAGAGAGCAGTGGGAAATGAACCCAGATCTCATAGCTGGCGTTTTAAAGCGACCGCACTAACGGCTGCACGACCATACTGCCCCGTCCATTAAAGAGCCTGCAGTTCCCACACTGGCCACCTCAGGTCCCTCAGACCAAGGTAGAAGCAATGTAATCCTCAATCCCAAGGGAGCAGCTTATAAAATTGAATGAGCTAGGGCTTTCCTCTTGGGGCATAGGAGGATGATAGGGGACATGACAGAGGTGTAATGGATGATAAGAGGCATAGATCGAGAGGACAACCAGAGACTTTTTCCCAGACAGAAATGGCTAATCTGAGGGGTGCCAAGGCAGCGTAGCGGGTTCACAACGCTATTATATCTCGGAGTGCTCCAGAGTTTACAGTTGCATTCCAGTGCAGTTCTGTAAGGAGTCTCTGTTCATTCTTCCTGTGCAATGTATAGGTTTTCTCCAAGTCCTCTGGTACCCTCTCAGAGTCCAAAGACGTATTGGGTTGGTTAAGTGGTCATTGTAAATTGTCCTGTGATTAGGTTAGGGTTACTCAGGTTTGTTGGGGATTGCTGGGGTGGCCTGGCTCAGAATCAGAATCAGAATCAGGGTTAACATCACCAGCGTATGTTGTGAAATTTGTTGACTTTATGGCAGCTATTCCATGCTGTATCATTAAATAAATAAATATTTAAGGTGAATGGAGGAAAGTACAGCTGGGATGTCAGAGATACGTTCTTTACACAGAGAATGGTGGATGTGTGGTAGTGGGGTAGTGGCAGAGGCAAATACATTAGAGACATTTAAGAAACTATTAGATGGGCACATGGATGAAAGAAAATTGGAGAGCTAAGGGGGAGGGAAGGGTTAGATTGACCTTAGGCTAGGTTAAAAGGGTTGGCAGAACATTGAGGGCCGAAGGGCCTATATTGTGCAGTACTGTTCTATGTAACCGAGGTTCTGCTGGAGTAGCCGTGGAGCTCGCTCACCTGCAGTGCTGCCACAAACTGGATGGTGCTGACTAGGGCCAGGGCCGAGCCCCGGGGGAAATTGAAGCGAACCGTCTCGACAAAGTGCGTGCTGTCAATCTTGATATCCACGAACACATAGAGCATCTTTATTCCGGCCGTGGCGTCAATTGGAACTGGAAGGAAGAAGAGCAGCGGGTGAGTACGACGGCGGAGACACAAGGGGCTGGATGCTGGAACCCAGAACAACGCACAGTCTGCTGGGGGAGCTCTGGACTGAGCAGTGTCCGTGGGGGCGGTGGGGGTGGGGGAAGGAATTACTGGCATTTCAGGTCAAAACCCTGCACCAGGACCATACTGCTTGACATGCTGCCTTCCTCCAGCAGATTGCTTGTTACTGCAGGGAGCATCATTGCAAAGATCTGACCTTCAGCAGTTTTATTTGTTGAGTTTATTGCCATATACACCAGGGTCCAATGAAATTCCTTGTTTCTGTGAGTAAGCAGTACAGATAGAAACAATAAATACAGCAATAAGCGCAAGAACAACTGAATGGTGCAAAAGAGGGCCACATGGTAGCATAGTGCTTTACAGAGCCAGTGATCGGGATTCAATTCCCGTCATAAGGAGTTTGTACACTCTCCCTGTGAATGCACGGGATTCTTCTAGATGGTCCGGTTTTCTCCCACATTCCAAAGATGTACAGATTAGAAACAGTGAGCTGTGGGCATGTTACGCTGATGTTGTAAGCATGGTGACACTTGTCAGCTGTCCCTTTCTCTTCCCTTCACCTGCCCATCACCTCTGTCTGGTGCCCCTCCTCCTTCCATGGTCCACTGTCCTTTCCTATCAGATTCCTTCTTCTTAAGCATATTACCTCCTAGCTTCTGACTTCATCCCCCCCTCTCCTACCCACCTGCCAGCTTGTCTTCCTCACCCTCCTTATTTTGGCTTTGTCTCCCTTCCTTTCCAGTCCTGATAATGGGTATCAGCCTGAATCGCCAGCTGTTTATTTCTCTCCACAGATGCTGCCTGACCTGCCGAGACCCTCCAGCATTTTGTGCGAGTGTTGCTCAAGAATTCCAGCACCCGCAGAGTTTGGTGTGTTTATGTACATGTCTTTGTTCCATGCCTAATTCATTGTGAAGAATGTCTCTCATTTTGTGTTCCTTCAACCAATGGATATGTGGCTCGTACTTTTTACATCAGAAGTGATTAGTTGGAGTGTTTTCCTGTTCACATCCCATTAGAGTGAATGGGATTAAATCTGCAAAGGTCAGGTCAGACTGCATTTAGTTACTATAAATTAAACACTGCTGCTTCCTCAGCCCCATTCCAATACCTTGGGGTCTTGCTTCAGTGGCAAGAAGGCGACTTAGACCTTAAGAAATGGGAGTAGAATTAGGCCACTCTGCCCATCAAACCTGCTCCGCCATTCTATCATGGCTGATTTGTTATCCCTCTCAACCCCATTCTCCTGCCTTCTCCCACTAACCTTGGATGCCCTTATTCATCAAGAACCTATCAAACTCTGCTGTACATATATCCAATCACTTGACCTCCACAGCCATCTGTGCCAATGAATTCCACAGATTCACTACGTCTGGTTAAAGAAACTTCACCTCATCTCTATTCTAAAGGGGCGTCCTTCTGTTCTGAGGCTGTGCCCTCTGCTCCTGGGCCCTCACACTGTTGGAAACACCCTCTCCACTCTATCTAGGCCTTTCAGTATTTGGTAGGTTTCCACGAAAACCCGCCCACCCCATTCTTGTAAACTTGGGTGAGTACAGGTCTAGAGCCATCAAACGCTCCTTATAGATTCAAAGCACAGTTATTATCAAAGAAGGCATAAATTATACAACCTTGAGATTTGTTTGCTTACAGGCAGCCGTAAAGCAAGAAACCCTAAAGAACCCAATTAGAACACACAGCATAGAAATCTACAGTACATTACAGGCCCTTCGGTCCACAATGTTGTGCTGACCACGTAACCTACTCTAGAAGCTGCGTAGAATTTCCCTAGCACATAACCCTCTATTTTTCTAAGCTCCATGTACCTATCTAAGTCTTTTAAAAGACCTTATTGTATCCGCCTCTACCACTGTCGCTGGCACTCCACGCACCCACCACTCTCTGTGTGAAAAACTTAACTCTGACATCTCCTTTGTACCTACTTCTAAGCACCTTAAAACCATGCCCCCTCATGTTAGCCATTTCAACCCTGGGAAAAAGCCTCTGGTTATCCACACGATCAATGCCTCTTATCATCTATATACACCTCTATCAGATCACCTCTCATCCTCCGTCACTCCACGGAGAAAAGTCTAATTAAAAAAATGAAGACCACCCCAATGTGTACAGAGAAAGAGGAACAAAAGATTATCTTCTTCTTAATCCAATCACCCCTACTGGGGTATAGCTGCCAATAGTAACTTGCCAGAGTCCCCTGTCCTGGGCCAGTGTTTCAACTTGTCCCCAGATGCAGCCTATCTTTTTGGTGTATCCTTCCTCTCCGAGGGATGAGGTCTTTGAAGCTTCTGTTGGTGTTTCTGAAGCCCTGGGTTTTTAACAGAACAGAAGTTTCTAGCCCCATGCCCATCCCTCCTTCTTTCGAAGCTGGGCTTGGGACCGACCCTGGAGCAGTTTAATGGGTTGGCACAACATTGTGGGTCGAATGGCCTGTACTGTGTTGTGCTGTTCTACGTTCTTAACTCAGCATGTCGAGCAGAGTTCCTCCAGCAGATTGTTTGTTGCTTCAGATTCCTGCACCTACAGCCACTCATGTCTACAGGTTTACAGAAAGATTCTACAGTGGTGGAGGATCTGGGCCTGCTGTCCGCCTTGTGATCAAACCTTTGGGATTGTTATAGGGATCCCGTCAAAGCACAGTGGGGGGGGATGAGAAGGAGGAGGGTACTTTACTGTCTAGACATGAAACTGAGAGACCAGTCCTTTTCTGATGTCCACATATAGCCAAGGCAAAATGTGGGGGCAGCACCAGAGCATAAAACTATGACAACACCAGTAACCTGGGTTCAATTCCTGCTGCTGTCTGCAAGAAGATTGCATGTTTTCCCTGTGACCACACGTGTTTCCTTCAGTGCTCTGGTTTGTCACACATTACCAAGACGTATGAGTCAACAGGTTAATTACATGGGGCTGTAATTGGGTCATGCAGACTCACTGGGCTGGCACGGCCTGTTCGCCACATAGATCTATTTATTTGTTTATTGAGACACAGCGTGGAATAGATCATTCCGGCCCTTCGAGCCGCACCACCCAGCAAATCCCAATTTACCCCTAGCCTACTCATGGGACAATTTACAATGACCGATTAACCTACCAACTGGTATGTCTTTGGACTGTGGGAGGAAACCGGAGCATTCAGAGGAAATCTACATGGGGAGAACGTACTAACCTTTCAGACAGCAGTGGGAATTGAACCCGGGTCACTGGTATTCTAAAGCGCTGTGCTAACCACTACCCTACGTAGCGTGCCACCAGATGGAGGTAGATGGGTAGATAGGTAGATGATAGAGAGAGAGATAGATACATAGAAACAAATATTGAAAGCCTGATTTTCTTTCCACCTGGATTCATGCTGGGTTCCTAGATTGATCCTGCCTGAGGCAGGCTAATTCACCACGGTATACAAGAAGGAAGAAGAGGGGCTGGATCAGTCTCACAGCAGTCCGCTCCATCAAAACCTTGGATATTTATTAAGACTCTGCCATCAGGTCACAGAAAACCAGGCAAGCAATTGATCAACCTGTGGTTATGGACGGCAACATGGCACAACAGCAATGAAGAAAGCTAGACCTGCTCTGGCACTGTGGGTTTAACATTACAGAATACACAGCCCTGTAGTGCTTCTTGGACCTCACGCAGGGGACTTAATGGATTGGCTAATCAATACAGTGGAATGTCAAGGGCCCCTTTAACTCCTCATTACTGCATTAGTAAACCAACAAAATACTGCCGGGGCTCAAATCAATACTGAGCCCAGCACAGATGGAAGTTTAGTTCAAAGCTGTAAAATATGAGCAGGAATAGAAAAAAAATCGGCATTGAAATTACTCCTCACAGAAGGAAGGTGCATTCTGATGTGAGGTATGGTTACTAGATGATGTCCCAAAGGCTTAACTCCAATTCATTGTCAACTGCTCAAGCTCTCAGGTCTTCTTCCGCTGCTCTCTTAAGTTTAACCAATCTCCCTCAAAAGATAATTGGTAGATCAGCTTGTTTGAACTATGTTCCTAAACTGTGGAACTCAATACCAAAAACTATAAGGGATGCCATCCCAGTCGACGCTTTAAACCCCAGCTCAAAACCTATTCATTTAACCTTGCTTTTAACCAACGTCTTTTTGTCTTCTATTTTCACATTTGAACTTTAACCCATTGTAAAGCACTTTGAACGACATTGTTTTATTTTATTTAGTGATACAGCGCGGAATAACTCCTTTTGGCCCTTCAAGCTGTGCCACCCAATTAACCGTAACCTAATCAGAGGATAATTTTTACAATGACCAATTAACCTACCTGGTATGATTTTGGACTGTGGGAGGAAACCAGAGCACTGGGGAAAACCCAGGAGAGAATGTACAGAGACTCTGCAAAGACGGCACCAGACTGAACTCCAAACTTTGGAATACTGCCATGCTAACCGTTATGCTACCGTGGTGCCCAAAAAGTCCATGAAAAGTGCTTTATAAATAAGTTACTATTATTATTATTAACTTGCGCACCCGGGCATATGAGAGAGAGGGCCTGACAGTTACATCTGCAAATCATAACTCAACTTGTTCATCAACATCAGCCTCCAACTACAACCCCACAAAAGGTACCCTGTCTCAGAGGCCGGCTCCCAATGATGATAGGCATTCACCATCACCTTCAGAGTGTTGGCACAGCATTAACGCTTCACAGTGCCAGTGATTGGAGTTCAATTCCTGGCACTGTAAGGAGTTTGTACGGTCTCCCCAATTGAATGAGTCTAAATTCCAGCGAGTACAGACCCGGAGCCATCAAACGTTCCTCGTATGATAACCCTTTCATTCCTGGAATCATCCTTGTGAACCTCCTCTTTACCCTTGCTTCTATGGTTTGCATGATTTTTAACCTGGGTGCGAGGTTGGATTGCGCCAAGCAATGGTTTCGGGCTGGACAGCTGAAGTGTACCGTGGCGCCGTGGTCTGGGTCCCAGAGCAAGGCACTACCTGGTGTTTGAACAATTTAAACGCTGGCACAGACAGATTGGAAGCCCGAGATTCAGAAACAGAAGTGATGGTCAGATTGATTTTGCTCGCTCTCCCGCGAGTGCTCATTCTTCCTCCGGAGCACCGGGGCTGTGAACAGACCTGGCTGCTGTGTGTTTCTGCCCTGCTGGTGTGATGAATCTGGGACCGAGGCTTGGTCCTACTCCAACTGCTTCGGGAGCAGATCTGGGGTCTCAGTCTAGTTCAGAAAGCTGAGGTTTGCTTCTATGGTTTGCATGATTTGTATTTTTTTCCTCTCTCTTTCTCTGTGCAGTGGTTTTTGGTCTTTTTTTAAAACTGAGTTATTCAGGTTCCTTGCTTTGGGGCTGCCTGTAAGTGGGCAAATCTCAAGGCGTATAATTTATATATTCTTAGATAATAAATGTGCTTTGACTCTTTGAATTCACTGCCTTGCCCTCATCAACATTCCTGGTAACTTCCTCGAAAAAGTCTGTAAGATTGGTTAGACACAACCTACCAGGCACAAAGCCATGCTGACTATCCTTAATCAGTCGATGTCAATCCAAATACTTGCATATCCAGTCCCTCAGAATACCTTTGAATAATTTTCCCAATACTGATATCAGGCTCACTGGCCTATAATTTCCTGGTTTATTTTTAGAGCCTTTCTTGAATAGCAGAATAACATTGGCTATCCTTGAATCCTCTGGTACCTCACCTGCCACTAAGGATAATTTAATTATCTCTGCTAGGATCCTGGCAATTTCTGCAATTGCCTCCCGCACGGTCCGAAGGAACACCTCGTTAGACCCTGGGGAATTACTTCACTTTGACTTTTTGACTGACTTTCACAGGATCAGTTAAGAATGGACAAAAATCACAGTCACATCACACTTGAAGCATTGTGTTCAGTTTTGGTCACCCTGCTGCAGGAAAGATCTTGTTTAACTGGAAAGAGTGCAGTGAAGATTTACAAGGATGTTGCAAGGGCTTGCAGTCATAAGTTACAGGGATAGGTTGGACATTCCTTGGAGTGTAGGTGACTGAGAGGGGATCTTATAGAGGTGTATTAAATCATTAAGGGCATAACTAGGGTGAATGCACCCAATCTCTTTCCCAAGGTTGGGGAATCAAGAACTAGAGGGCATGAGTTTGAAGTGAGAGGGGAGAGATTTAATAGGAACTTGAGGGGCAATTTTTTCACTCAGTATATGGAATGAGCTGTCAAAGGAAGAGGTTGAGGCAGGTACGTTAACAACTTCTAAACGACAGTCGGACAGGTACATGGCTGAAAAAATGTTTAAAACGCTATGGGTCAAATGCTGGTAAATAGGACTAGCTTGGATGGGCATAAACCAGATGGGCAGAGGGGCCTGTATCTGTGCCGTATTACTCTGGCACTCTTCAGAAAGAAAATCTTTAAGTTTATTTTTTCATTTAGGGACACAGCACAGTAACAGGCCTGCCTGACCCAACAAGCCTGCGCTGCCCAATTACACCCATGTGGCCAATTAACCTACTAACCCATATGTCTTTGGAATGTGGGAATCATTAATTAGATTGCAGAGTCATTTATCACATCCCCATTTTGGGATCTTGCTCTGCAAAAATCGCCTTCTGCATTTTCTCCGTTAGGAGTAACCATGATTTAAAATCGTCGGCTGCAGTGAGATGTAATTTCTCCCTCCGCCCAGCTCTGGAACGCATGTATCCGTAATTCCGCCAAGGTACAACCCAATCTTTGCCCGTGTTCCCTACGACAGTGTGACATTTTCAGTCTAGCCTCATAGTCTCTTCGGGACAGAACTGCAAAAATTCGTGTCAGGTTTGAGGGCAGTGCCTGCACTGTGGACCCAGCCCCACTGGGAAATACTCTGAAGCTGCTGCAATGCATTTCACTTCGGATGCTTAGGAGCTGTCAGAAGACAGGAATCCATAATCCCCTTTGGTCTGTGCTGAATGCGAAGCAAAGATGGCAGAGGTCAGTGTAAGCTGCTTCAATGCTCCCCGCTACCTAACGTACTTGTAAAAGAAAAAATTCCCGATTGGTGGGAGAGGAATGAAGTTCAAAACTACAGACGTGTGAGGTCAGTAACCTTCACACAGAAGCAGCTGCTTCTCTCTGCCTGCCTGCCATCTGCATTTAATGAAACTTCATAAGAAGCTGTCTGAGCAAGAGGCTGAGTGGTGAAGGACAGAGCCGACAAAGCCAGTACTCTGCCGTGCCCCAGCCAGCAACTCAGGATGCACTCTTTCTCCCTTCTCCCTCCACTGGCAATTATATGACCTTCTACAGATATTAGAACAGAATCCTTGAGAGATAAAGGAAGGCAGTGAAGTATGTTGCAACTGTATGAAAGAAAATATTCCTCTCTAAGGTCTCCCTTTTATTTTTATTCAGAGATGCAGCCCTGTAACAGGTCCTAGCTCAACGAGCCCATTCTGCCGATTACACCCATGTGATCAATTAGCTTACTAACCCATATATGAGAGGAAACCAGAGCACCCAGAGGAAGCCCATGCGGCCACAGGGAGAACGTACAAACTTCGTACAGGCTGTGACGGGAATTCAAACCCTGATCGGTGATAGTGCAGAGATATAGCAAGGTAACAGGTCCTTCTGTCCAAATGAACCCAAGCTGCCCAATTACACCTCTGTGACCAATTAATCTCCTAACTTGTACATCCTTGGATTGTGGGAGGAAACCAGAGCACCCGGAGAAAACTCACAGAGAGAACAAACAAACTCCTTTAAGGCAGCAGTGGGAATTGAACCCAGGTCACTGGCACTGTGAGCGTTATATTAACTGTGTAGGCATTTCAACCGAGGTTTCACTAGTCTTTTTCCATCCCAAATATTCATACCTTTAAGTACAATTACCAGTTCTTCTTAAGTATGTATTGCTGGTTCACGGGGAGAACATATAAGCTCCTTACAAACAGCGGTGGGAATTGAACCTCCATCATTAAATGCTGGCACTGTAAAGCTTTACACTAACTGCTACATCACTGCACCGCGTCACAAAGACAGATTGGACAAACTAGATCTGCATTCCTGGTATGAGGGGTGGTTTGGTTGAGGTATTGAGAATTTTGGAAGGACCTGACAGGAAAGAAATAGATGAACAATAACCTTCAAGTCAAAGCTAGGCATTCATATGTTAGGAGCAAAAAGACAAACTCAGGACAGACAGGCAGCATTTGTGGAGGGAAATGAACCGTTGACTTTGAAGGGGCCAGATGAAGGGTCCTGACCCAAAATATTAATTATTTCCCTCTGCAAGTACGCCTGACTGACTGAGTTCCTCCAACAGCTTGTCTTTAGCTCCAGATTCCATCATCTGCAGACTCTTGTGCTTCCATTCAGAAGTTAGTAAAGTCTTGTTCACACTATGGGCGATTTTCCCAATAAATAGATTCTAGTCTCACCTAATAACTTTACATCTGTGATCAACAATATTTTCCTACAGAAGGTTGTGAAACGATATGACTCAAGGTGTTCAGATTTAGTCCAGATGTCATTTCACTGGATTGTCTCTGCAAATTCCTGTATTCCATCCAAACTCTAACCATTAATGTCTATATGTCTGTGTGTGTGTGTGTGTGTGTGTGTGTGTGTGTGTGTGTGTGTATCTGTGCATACATGCATTTTTTGTGTGGGTCAATGCATGTGCTTGCGTGTTTGTGTGTATCTGTGCGTGCGTGGTGTGTGTGTGTGAGTGTGTGTGTGAGTGTGTGTGTGTGTGAGAGTGTGTGTGTGTGTGTGTGTGTGTGTGTGTGAGTGTGTGTGTGTGTGTCTGTGCGTGCTTGGTTTGTGAGTGTGTGTGTGTGTGAGTGTGAATGTAAACAACTAGTTTTAATTTAGAGATCGCAAAGGATCACAAGAAGTAGCTCTTGTACTTTGTAGATGCTCTGCTTTGCATTTATTTAAAACCAGATTTTCTTAAAACGAGATTTTCTTTTCCACTTCCTCTACACAAACCTAGTTGAAAATCATTACTGCACCCACAGATATTCAAAATTTGATATAAAAAGTATTTGTTCCTTATTAAAAAAACATTTCCAGTGAGTGCATTTTCACGCTTCTCTCTCAGCAGGGTGCCACTTTACCAATGCAACCTGCCCACCTCAATATGGCATCTGAGGAATTCAATAATTGCCTGGAAATGGTGCCCACATTGGCTGGGGGAGTATTAAGGTAGAAACAATGGTGCCTAATGTGGTGAGCTAGTCAAATGCTATCGTAATACTGCTTTATCTACCTCATATTGACAGTCCTCGAGGGAAGAGTGTTCTGTGGATTCATAACTCTTCAGACGGTGGTTGGGATGGGGAGGAATGAGAGCTGGGTTGGAATCCTGAACCTTAAGGGCAATCAACCACAGGCATTGTAGTCAATGGTAAAAGATAATTGGATAATATCTAGTGGGAAAAGAGAAGAATTTTCTTGAATCAAAATCAGAATTAGATTCATTATCACTGACATATGTCATGAGATGTGGTGTTTTCTGGCAGCAGTACAGTGCAATACATAAATATACTATAAATTACAATAAGAAATAAATATATATAGTATACACAGTACCTGCAAAAGTCTTCAGCGCGCATGCGCGCGCACACTCACACACACACACACACACACACACATATATATATCTAGGCTTCATAAGACTTTTGCACAGTACTGTAATTTTATGTATTACACTGTACTGCTACCACACAAAATAAAAACAAATTTCATGACATGTGAGTGATGGTAAACCTGATTCTGACATGGGTCTCTGTTGGGGATTCAGAGTGGGAAGAGGGTAGGGAGAGGAGAATTATGGTTGGGAAAAGGGGAAAGGAGAGGGGGGGAGTTGGAAGCACCAGAGAGACATTCTGTAATGATCAATAAACCAATTATCTGGAATCAAATGACCTTGCCTGATGTCTCAGGGCTGAGTGTGTCTGCACCCGTGCCAACCCCACCCCTGGCATTCCTACTCTGCCATCTGTTCCACACCCCTCCCGCATCCTTTACCCTCACCTTTCCCAACATCCTTCGCTCCAGTCAGATTTACAAACTCCCTCTCCACTCCACATTGTCAAATACAAAACCGTCCAAAAGGCTTAGGCACCCTAGCTATATCTATTTGCCTAAGACTTTTGCACAGTACTACACACCCACACTCACATATATACTGTATATAGGTGTGTGTATATAATCAGTATCTAAGTATTGCAAAATGAGAGCAAATACAGTGAGGTAGTGTTCACGGAACATTCAAAAATTTGACAGTGGAGAGGAAGGAGCTGTTCCTAAAATGTTGAGTGCATGTCTTCAAGCTCCTGTACCTTCTCTCTGATGGCAGTAATAAGAAGAGAACATGTTCTGGGTGATGGGAGTTGTTCACGATGGATGCCACCTTTTTGAGGTATCGCATTTAGAAGATGTCCTTGGTGGGGAGGCAAGTGCCTGTGATGGAGCTGACTGAGCTTACAACTTTCTGCAGCTCTTTCTGATCCTGTCCCTCCGTATCAGACAGTGATGCAACCAGTTGGAACGCTCTCAATGGCACAACTGTAGAAATTCGCTGGAATCTTTGGTGACGTACCAAATTTTCTCAAACTCCAAATGAAATACAGCTGCTGGTGCACTTTCTTTGTAATTGAAGTAAGGCTTAGTAAAGATAGTGGAAGCAGATTCAATAATATTAAGCTATGGGATTGAAATTAAATTGGATACCATTGCTGAAGAACTAGCAGAGATATGACGGGCCGAAAAGACTTCTCAAAGCAGAAGCCACGTGACATCAAGAGACAGACACTAAACAAAATGCAAAATACAGCCTTGCAAGAAATGACAAACTACGTTCAGCCTCCAGGTTAAAACAGCTAAGCAATAAAAAAATAAAATTATCTCAAAAAAAAAGGATTTGCTTTGTCACTGGCGATTGATGAATAATTAAGAGAAAGAAAGCCTGACTATGGATCAGCTAAATGTTCATTCCACTTTCACCCACAGCATTCAGCTGCAGGACTGACCTGTCTCACATGTAAAGGACAAAAATATTTTGACTATCAAAAAAACTGTCATTTCACAGAGATTTGCAGAAATTACCAGCTACATCAAACCGCATCAGTAATTTCCCTCTCAGGCATCAAAGTCGTGGGCAAATAATGAACTGCTGACGCGCAGCGTCTGAAGAATGAAAAGCCTTGTTTACTGGATTATCGTTAAGGCGGTTTTTATTTTATCCTTCTCCATCCCATTGGGAGTACGTAATAACCCACCATACAAACCGATCCACCAGACTCTGGGATTGAGCTGGAGTCACTAGGAGTTAAAGGTTAACCTCTGGGTCTCTGACACACACACACAAATCCAGGACAGAGAGCAAAAATCACAAGGGCAAGAAGAAATCGGGCACTTGAATTTTACATTTCAGATGTGTGGATTAAAGTTCGAAGTTCGAAATTCAAAGTGAATAGCGACTCTATTACAGCTTGGGCACTCTGGAGTTCAGAGTTCAATTCCAGCACCATCTGTATGGAGTTTGTACATTCTCCCTGTGAACCGCATGGGTCTCCTCCGGGTGCTCCGGTTTCCTCCCACAGTCCAAAGACATTAGTAGGTTAATTGGTCATTGTAAGTTGTCCTGTGATTAGGCTAGTATTAAATAGGTGGATTGCTGGGTGGTGCAGCTCGTAGGGCCAGAAGAGCCTATTCCGTGCTGCATCCCTAAATAAATAGGTAGATGGATAAATGAATGAATGATCAAAATACAGAGATTCATTTTTGCAGATATTCACAGTAGACCAAAGAAATACAATAGAACCAATAAAAAACTACACACGCTAGTAAATAACTGATGTGCAAATGAAGACCAATTGTGCAAATACAAAAATAAACAAATAAATAAATACATAAATAAATAATACAGAGAAAGTGAAACTGAGTCCATAGGCTGTGTTCAGTGATCAGTTCAGTGTTGAGGTGAGTGAAGTTATCCACGCTGGGTCAGGAGCCTGATGGTTGTAGAGTGATAACTATTGCTAAACTTGGTGGTGTGGGACCTCAGACTCCTGGACTACCTTCCTGATCACTGCAGCAAGAAGTGTGCATGGCCTGGATGAGGTCACTAATGGCAGAAGCTGCTTTCTTGTAGATGTGCTCAATGGTGGGGAGGGCTTTTCCTGTGATGGACTGGGCTGTATCCACTATTTTTTGTAGGCTTTTCAGTTCATGGGCATTCCATTCCATATGGCTGTCAGAAAAGAATCATTCAATCCCATAATTAAACAATTTATTATTCAGTAACTGACCATCTCCAACAGGAGGGGTGGTTAAGAGTCAACCATACTGAAAGGTTTTGCAGTGACGTAGCGACTACAACAGGTGGGACATCAGTGAATCGGTATTAAGGAAGGAAAATGCAATGTTAGCACCCATTTCAATAGGACTGGAATATAAACACAAGAGTGTAATGCTTAGGCTTTATTAGACATTGGTCAGATCGCACTTGGAGTATGCACTCCTTATAGAAGAAAGGATGTGGTGTAATTGGAGAGGGTCCAGAGGAGATTCACAAGAACCATCTCGGCAAAGAAAGAGTTAATGTTTGATAGCTCTGGCCCTGTATTCACTAGAGTTTAGAAGAATGAGAGAGGATCTCATCGAAACTTATCGAATATTGAAAGGTCTAGATAAGAGTAGACATGGAGAGGATGTTTCCTGTAGGACCAGAGGACATAGCCTCAGATTAGAGGGATGTCCATTTAGAACAGAGATAAGGAGCAATTTCTTTAGCCAGAGGTTGGAGAATCTGTGGAATTCATTGCCACAGACGCCGTGGAGGCCATGTCATTGAGTATATTTAAAAAAGAGATTGTTTGATTCTTGATTTGTCAAGTTATGAGGTGAAGACTCTGCACTCAGCATTATTAGCCCCTCACAACTAATCCTAAGCTCCAAGACCTTGGCCTCAATACCGCCCTGTGCAATTGGATCCTTGATTTCCTCACTTGCAGACCCCAGTCAGTTCGGATTGGCAACAATATCTCCTCCACAATTTCTATCAGCAGAGTTGCACCAGAAGGCTGTGTGCTTAGCCCCCTGCTCTACTCGCTTTATACTTTTGACTGTGTGGTTAAGGGCAGCTCCAACACCATACTTAAGTTTGCTGACGACACCACTGCCGTTGGCTGGATCAAAGGTGGTGACGAATCAGCATATAGGAGAGAGATTGAAAAATTGGCTGGATGAAACAGCATAAACAACCTCTCACTCAACCTCAGCAAAACCAAAGAGTGGATTATTGACTTCAGGAGGAGGAAACTGGAGGTCCGTGAGCCTCTCCACCTCTTGATCTCCTTCATCCGGGGATCAGAGGTGGACAGGTTACAAACATTAAATTCCTTGGTGTTATCATTTTTGAGGATCTGTCCAGGGAGCAGGGCGCTCCTACCATTACAAAGAATGCATGGCATCTAAAACTTTGACAAACTTCTATAGATGCAAATTGGAGAGTGTATTGACTGGTTGCAACATGGACTGGTGCGGAAATCCAGAGCAATGCACACAAAATGCTGGCGGAACTCAGCGAGTCAGGCAGCGTCTATGGAAATGAATAAACAGAGTAGGTTAAAAGGTCAGCCCAACACAGTGGGCTGAGAGGCTGTACTGTGCTGTAATGTTCTATTACCAACGCCACTTGCGTATGCATCAGTGTTACACCGAAGCAAAAGTTTGCTTCACGGCAACAATTAACACATGATGAGTTCTGACAGCCTCACTCAAAAACAGGGGCAGATGAGCTGAACCCAATGAATTATCAAAGCTGCAATGATGTTATAATTGTGATTGAGTACAGTGTCCAAGATGAGATAACGGGATCATCTGTTTCTGTCATTCTGCAGGTAATCATGAAGTATGAGCCATACAAAGTGGAGAGTGGCTTGAAATCTCGCAAGTGGAAACTCTAATTTGACCCATCAACGGCATGAAAGAGGGATGTAACAACCTAAAGAGCAGATTCACCCACCCTTCAGTTTTTATTTAATGTGAAGCACGTGGAGACCTATCAGACTGGCATTAGTTAGAAATTTGGGGTGTATGTGATGTACCACCTCTGGTGAAGTGGCTTGTCGTGTCCATTCTGGGGCAGCTCATTCACCTTTGATCCCCACCGGAGACTCATCTGTGGCTGCAAATAGCTTTTCGCATGTGACAGCGACCACACCCTGGTACACTGCTTCGATAGGCAGGCTAAACCAGGAGAGGGTAGCCGGTGGGTCCCATATCCTGGTGAGATAGGGACATGCCTGTCCTAAAATGTGAAGTCAGGTCTGGCAGACCGGGCAGATGAGATCTACAGTGAGATCCAATGGCCAGAAAGGCTGATCTCCAACTTCCTGTGGAAAGAGATGGGCATGATAAGGCACAGAAGAAGTCATGGTCATCCACTGCAACCAAAGAAGGCTCCAGTTGTTCTGACTACTCGTACCACTAGACTCCCAACGTCTGAGATTGAGGGAGTGGAACTGTCCCAGTGCAATGGCTTTTTAACTTTAAAAACTCCCCAGCACAGGTTTCCGGTTATCGTTGGAATCAATGGACAACCAACCAAATCAATCAATTATAAATTCATACCATGCTCTCTCAATGTAATGCTGAGATGGTCCTGTGCCATCAGATATGATGCCTTTCAGAAGAGATGTGAAATTAAAGTCTTGTCATCCCTCTCAAACACTAACCCACATTTATCAGAGAGCTGAAGAGTTTTCCCCAATCATGTTTTGGTTTAGGTCACCCTTAAAATGATGGGAAAAAGATCGATATTTTCTAAAATAATTAAATCAATTATGAAGTTCTTTGTAATATTCCAAGAGCATAGAACATAGAACATTACAGCACAGTACAGGCCCTTAGGTCTATGACGTTTTGCCAAACTTTTAACCTACTCTGAGATCAATTGAATCCTTCCATCCCACTTCGCCTCCATTTTTCTTTCACCCATGTGGCTCTTAAATGTTCCCAATATACCTGCCTCTACCACCATCCCCGGCAGCATGCTCCATGCACCCACCAGCCTCTGTGTAAAAAACCCACCTCAGACACCACCCTCCCCACCATACTTTCCTCCGATCACCTTAAAATTATGCACCTGCATATTAGCCATTTCCACCATGGGAAAATGTCTCTGGCTGCCCACTCAGTCTATGCCTCTTATCATCTTATACAACTCTATCAATCCCCTCTCATCATCCTTTGCTCCAAAGAGAAAAACCCTAACTGGCTCAGTTTATCCTCATAAGCCATGCTCTCTAATCCAGGAAGCCTCCTCTGCACCCTCTCTAAAACTTCCACATCCTTCCTGTAATGAGGCGACCAGAACAGAACACAATACTCTATGTGTGGTCTATATGGAGCTGCAACATTACCTCAGGATCATGAAAAAATGTGACACAGATATAAGGTAATTCTGTCCATGACGTTTCTGCAGTATGTTTTGGTTCAGGGCTGTGCTGGAGACAGAGGAACAGAATCCCATACCTTACACAGCATGGGATTGAAAGCATGTGGAAGCAGTTGTGCTCACATCTGGCCATGCCCGCAGATGCGATCAGAGCAGGCGTCAGCATAGTCAGGAAAATTGGATGAATTTCTCCAGTCTTCTTCTTACAGAGACAATCTGAAAGCAACTGGCTGGGAAGCAGTAAAGAAGGAGTGAAAAGACACAAAGGGATGGGAATTGGAATAGAAATGGATTTACTATTGACTCATGTGCCGAGATAGGATGAAGAGCTTGTCTTGCATGCTGTTCATACAGATCAAATCATTACACAGTGCCTTGGGGTAGAACAAGGTTAAAACAATAACAATGCCCAAAAAAGTGTAAACAATGCCAAGAAAGTGCAGTGAGGGTAGACAGCAAGATATCAAATCATAATGAGGGAGATTGTGAGGTCAAGGGTCCATCTTATTATACTAGGGTTGGGCTTAGAGTGACCCCAGAGGTTCCTGCAGAGAGCAAAGGAAGGGCTTTGCTACATAGGGAAAGGGCGATGCTTGTACCCGAGGCTGACTGACAAGACGATGATATCTAAACAGGAAAAATGGGCCCATGAGGAAGGGAAGGAAGTATTGTTTTACAGGGGTTACAGAGGATTGATGAGGTGACATTGAAGAGTGTGGGGAAGGAACATAGATGCTGAAGGTGACCAACGATAGCTAGTAAGGAAGTGTAGGATAAAACAGTACTGATGCACACCAGCTTAGCAATGTTAGGGCAAGACTTGCTTGAGCAGGATATATCTACAATTGAGGACGGTCACCACCGAAAACATACAATGAGAGATTATTCAGTCAGTCCCTCACTGGCCATCGTGCCAACCTGGTAGAATTCACCTGAACAGCTACAGTTTGATGGTTTGTAGAAACCACCTCACGCCCTTCCAAAACCCCAATCTGCAACACAATGCTGATATGCAAAGACATCGGGAGACAGTCAACAACAAGCTGTTTGCTGAGAAAAATCTGTTCAGTCTTTAGCAAAAACTGAGTTGCTGGAGGAACTCAGCGGGCCAGTGAAGCATCTGTAGGGTGGTGGCAGTGGCCGATATGATAGAGGTGACTAAGAGATCCTGAGACAGGAACACGGATAGAAGTGAATGGAGGGATATGGACCACGTGCTGGCAGAAGGGATTAGGTGTAATTAGCTTAAGTAGTTTGACACAACATGGTGATCAGAAAGGCCTATTCCTGTACTGTTCTATGTTCTAAGCTAGAAGGTAAAGAGATCACTGTTTCATTACTGCAGGAGTGCCAGAAAGGGACAAGGGTTCACAGCAAGTTCCCAGCAGTGTTAAAAATAGATCTTTCTCCATATAAAACTAGGAGACCATAAAGTATAGGAGCAGAATTAGGCTATTTGGCCCATCAAGTCTGCTCCACCATATCATCATGGTTGATCCATTTTCCTCTCAGCCCCAGTCTCCTGCCTTCTCCCCGTATCCCTTCATGCCCTGACTAATGAAGAATCTATCAACTTCTGCCTTAAATATACCCAATGACTTGGCCTCCACAGCCACTTGTGGTAACAAATTCTACGGATTCACCACTCTCTGACTGAAAAAATTCCTTCCCATCTCTGTTCTTGATAAATTATGCTCCAAAGACCCCTCAGTCTTAAATACACAATAACTCAGTCTCCAGAGGTCCCTGTGGTACAGAATGCCAAAGATTCACAGCTTGCTGAAAGAAGATAATTCTCAGTTCATCTTTGGGTGTGTCTTTATCCTAGTACAATGCACCCTAGCTCTAGATTTTCTGTGAGAGTAAACAACATCACAAAATCTACTCTGTGGACCCCCAAGCAAATCCCACCCTGTTGGGGATGGAGAGCCCATCTGACTTTTCTAAACTCTAGAAAGTACAGGCTTATTCTGCTTAGCCATTCTTGATAAGAAAACCACATCATCCCAGGAGTCAATCCAATATTTGCTACATTGCCTCTGAGACAACCATACCATAGAAACACAGAAAACCTACAGCACAATACCGGCCCTTCGGCCCACAATGCTATGCCAAACATGTAATTACTTTAGAAATTACCTAGGGTTACCCATAGCCCTCTATTTTTCTAAGCTTCATGTACCTATCCAGGAGTCTCTTAAAAGACCCTATCATATCCGCCACCACCACGGTTGCCGGCAGCCCATTACACACACCACTCTCTGCGTAAAAAACTTACCCCTGATATCTCCTCTGTACCTACTTCCAGGCACCTTAAAACTGTGCCCTCTTGTGTTAACCATTTCAGCCCTGGGGAAAAGCCTCTGACTATCCACACGATCAATGCGTCTCATCATCTTATACACATATACAGTACTTTCTAATTACAATATCATTTGTATTACAAAAGTAACCATACAGTAAATTAAAAGTACCTGGAGGAAACATTCCTCCCTAATCCTCCAAGCACCTCACAATCCTTTTCCAACACTCCCCTTGGCCATCCCACCACCACCCCCCCACTCTCAATCCATAATGCAGGGTTTCGACCAGAAATGCTGACTATTCCTTTCCTCCCACTGATGATGCTTGACCTACAAAGATCCTCCAGCTGATTGTATGTCACTTCAAAAGTACTTTAGATAGAAAGATACTTTATTGATCCCAAAGGAAATTACAGTGTCACAGCAGCATTACAAGTGTTCAGATATACAAATATACAAATATTAGAAGAGAAGTAAGAACGAATAAAAAATAAGTTACCTCAAACAGTCTAGCGGGGGGGGGGGGTCATCACATCCCTGGGTATAGGTTAACTCATTGGAGAGCCTAATGGCCGAGGGTAAGAATGATCTCATATCGAGCTCTTTGGAGCAGCACAGTTGTTTAGTCTATTACTGAATGTGTTCCTCTGTTCAGCCAAGGTGGCATGCAAAGGGTGAGAAACATTGTCTGGAACTGCCAGGGTTTTCCATAGGGTCCTTGTTCTACCACAGCTTCCTGTATGTCCAATTGGACTCCTCTAACAGAGTCAGCCTTTCTGATCAGTTTATTGAGCCTGTTGGCATCATCCGTACATTGATCCCATTGCCCCAGCACACCACCACATAGAAGATTGAACTAGTGACAACAGACTGATAGAACACGTGAAGGAGAGGCCTGCATACTCCAAAGGACCTCAATCTTCTCAGGAAGTAGAGGCGACTCTAGTCCTTCTTGTACACAGCCTCTGTGTTGGTGATCCACTCAAGCCTGCCATCAGGTGCACCCCAGGTACTTGTAGGTCCTCACCATCAATAGGAAAAGACAGCAGTATAGGCTTAGTCTTCCTAAAGTCCATCACCATCTTCTGTGTCTTACTCATGTTGAGCTGCAGATGATTCAGCTCGCACCATTCACCAAAGTCCTCCACCAGGGCCCTGTATTCATTCTCCTGTCCTCCCTTTAGAGACCAGCGATTGCTGAGTCATCAGACAATTTCTGCTGATGACTTGACTCAATGCTATGTCTAAAGTCCGAGGTATACATTACGGTAACAAGGCACTCTGGGACTTTCCTGAAGGGTCATAAAAGGGGGTTTTTATAAACTGCAGACGTTGGAAATGCTGGATCGCTGCACAATTGCAGGATAAACTCAGCAGGTCAGGCAGCATCAATGGTGGGGAATAAGCAGTTGACATTTCAGGCCGAGACTCTTTATCAGGACAGGAAAGAAAGAGGGCAGAAGCCAAAATGAAAGGGTGGCAAGAGGGGGAAAGAAGTGAGTTTGTGGGTGATAGGTGAATCCAGGTGAGGGGGGACGGTGGGTAGGAGGGAAAGGGGATTAAATAGGAATTATGTGAGAAGCTGATAAGTGATAGGAGGAAGAGGCAAAGGGCTAAAGAAGATGGAATCTCGAAGGCAAGAACAGTAAACCATGGAACAAAGTGAAGGAGATACAAGTCTTTTTTTCACTGGGTGGTGAGCAAGGGATAGCTGTACTTAAGACAGCTTATGGTTCCAGAAATGAGTATTGGTACAGTTACTTCCCAGGAGCTGGGAGTCCATTGAACGGAACTGCACTCTTTTGCTATAGATTTGACACTAATTTAACAATCTGACTGAGTGGACAGGCAGTTTGAGAAGGAGCGAAGACAAACTGCTCTAGCCTCAGCTATGGGTTAACAGGCATTTGGAAGTCCATGGGTAGACTAATAAAAAAAACACTTTCATACCATAACTACAGTCTGTATTTCTGCCCTTTTTTTCCTTGGGGTTGATTTAAAACAGATTATCCTTAAATTGAGAGCCAAGCCCTTCAGATTGATGCCAGGAAACAATTCTTCACGCAGAGGGTGGTGAAAGCTGGAACTCGCTCCTTCTCCCTCACAATTATGCAGGTTTGAATGAGGGTAATCAGAAACTTCTATGTTTCTATATTTTGAAATTGTTTCTATATTTTGAAATTAATAAAAAGATTGAAAAAGAAAAGAAAGAAACTTCAAAAGAGACTTCTCTCCTTCTCAAGTTGTCCGTCCATATTTGATTTTTGTGACATCAAAACACATTGGTAATACTAATTTCATCAGAAGTGAGTTTAGGGCATGCTATGTCAGCGCCATAAGTGCGGTGATGCTTGTGGGCTGCCCAGCACAATCTTCGCTGTGTGTCGATCTTTACATGTGACAAACCATAAGTCCGTAAGACCATAAGACAAAGGAGCAGAAGTAGGCCATTCGGCCCATCGAGTCTCTCCGACATTTTATCATGAGCTGATCCATTTTCTCCTATTTAGTCCCACTCCTCTGCCTTCTCACCATAACCTTTGCTGCCCTGGCTACTCAGATACCTATCAATCTCTGCCTTAAATACACCCAATGACTTGGCCTCCACTGCTGCCCGTGGCAACAAATTCCATAGATTCACCACCCTCTGACTAAAAAAATTTCTTTGCATTTCTGTTCTGAAAGGGCGCCCTTCAATCCTTAAGTCATGCCCTCTCGTACTAGACTTCCCCATCATGGGAAACAACTTTGCCACATCCACTCTATCCATGCCTTTTAACATTCAAAATGTTTCTATGAGGTCTCCCCTCATTCTTCTAAACCCCAAGGAATACAGTCCAAGAGCAGACAAACGTTCCTCATATGTTAACCCTCTCATTCCCGGAATCATTCTAGTGAATTTTCTCTGTACCCTCTCCAACGTCAGCACATCCTTTTTTAAATAAGGAGACCAAAACTGCCCACAGTACTCCAAGTGAGGTCTCACCAGCGCCTTATAGAGCCTCAACATCACATCCCTGCTCCTATACTCTATTCCTCTAGAAATGAATGCCAACATTGCATTCGCCTTCTTCACTACTGACTCAACCTGGAGGTTAACTTTAAGGGTATCCTGTACGAGGACTCCCAAGTCCCGTTGCATCTCAGAACTTTGAATTCTTTCCCCATTTAAATAATAGTCTGCCCACTTATTTTTTTCTGCCAAAGTGCATAACCATACACTTTCCAACATTGTACTTCATTTGCCACTTCTCTGCCCATTCTTCCAATCTATCCAAGTCTCTCTGCAGACTCTCCGTTTCCTCAGCACTACCGGCCCCTCCACCGATCTTCGTATCGTCAGCAAACTTAGCCACAAAGCCATCTATTCCATAATCTAAATCGTTGATGTACAATGTAAAAAGAAGCGGCCCCAACACTGATCCCTGCGGAACACCACTGGTAACCAGCAGCCAACCAGAATAGGACCCCTTTATTCCCACTCTCTGTTTCCTGCCAATCAGCCAACGCTCTATCCACGTATGTAACTTTCCCGTAATTCCATGAGCTCTTATCTTGTTAAGTAACCTCATGTGTGGCACCTTGTCAAAGGCCTTCTGAAAATCCAAATATACAACATCCACTGCATCTCCCTTGTCTAGCCTACTGGTAATTTCCTCAAAAAATTTTAATAGGTTAGTGTTATCTTCGTTTTTTAAAAACGAAGATAACACTAATCTTATATAAAAACCAAGGTGTATCTTCATTGCCTGGGGCTTTTTCTCCTGTTATAAGACAGTTTGCATTGGATACTCACCACATAGGACATGCCCTCTTCTCATTCCAGCATCAGGGAGGAAGTACTCGAGCCAAAACCCCACACTCAATGATTCAAAGACAGCTTCTTTCCATCCACTGTCAGATTTTTGAACCATCCATGAACACTACATTGTTGTTCTTACTTTTGCACTATTTATTTAGTAATATATAGTAATTTCATGTCTTTACACTGTACTGCTGCTGCAAAACAATTTTCACGTCAAATAAGACAGTGAAAATAAATCTGATACTGAGATAGGTTTTCCTTATTTACTTCATCAGAGCCAACCACATGTTTGAACAGCTGTTTAAAACCTTTTTAAGGTGGTCCAGAGAGTAACTGCTCTCCGTGTAAATGAAGCCCCACATTAGGACATCCACTACTGGGCTGGGATATCTAATATCATCAAACACCTGCAAATGCTCATGGTCCACTGGTGACGACGGCCAGTTTACGAAGGCACTATCCGGCTTCTAGGCCCTTTAATCAAAAAGTTTTCTGCTCAAGAGCAGGCAGTCACCAGACTTTGCATTGATGTCTCAGATGTCCCACAGAGGTGGTTATTTGTGCAGCTGACGGACAAGTGTCCCTGTAAGGAAATCAATGTTCTGCTGCTCTGACTTGTTCTTCATGTGTTGGTTGTTCGATCTGTTTTCTCCCCTTGACTGTTCTCCACTCAATCGTTTGTCCTCCACGCAAGAGGAAAACAAGGAGAAATCGACAGAGTTCCGGAGGTGCTCAGTGGGACGAGTTTTCGCTGAAAAGGAATCGTGCTGATAGCAGACACCCAAACCAGGACTCCAGCCCCTTCAGATGCACAAAGCTCCACTACACACACCGAGGCCCTCCTTGCTACATACACGGCAATTGGCTGGACAAAGACACACGAAAGGAACCAAAGAGGAAAAAAACAAGTAGAATAAAAGAAAGAATTAAGAAGTGAAATTCAGCACCATAGTTGGAAAATTCAAGATCAATGTTTTTGAGGTTAACATCTTGAACAGACTTTGTAGTCCCAAGCATTATATCACCCAAAGGTTCCTTATAAACCTGGAAACAGCTATTTGGTGATTGACACATCACTAACTTTGGAATCTTGCTCTGTTGCTATGAATCCAGTCAAGATGGTGCCTGCACACAACACTTCTTTAGAAACACAGAAACATAGAAAATAGGTGCAGGAGTAGGCCATTCGGCCCTTCGAGCGTGCACCGACATTTATTATGATCATGGCTGATCATCCAACTCAGAACACCGCCCCAGCCTTCCCTCCATACCCCCTGACCCCCGTAGCCACAAGGGCCATATCTAACTCCCTCTTAAATATAGCCAATGAACTGGCCTCAACTGTTTCCTGTGGCAGAGAATTCCACAGATTCACCACTCTCTGTGTGAAGAAGTTTTTCCTAATCTCGGTCCTAAAAGGCTTCCCCTCTATCCTCAAACTGTGACCCCTCGTTCTGGACTTCCCCAACATCGGGAACAATCTTCCTGCATCTAGCCTGTCCAATCCCCTTAGGATCTTATACGTTTCAATCAGATCCCCCCTCAATCTTCTAAATTCCAACGAGTACAAGCCCAGTTCATCCAGTCTTTCTTCATATGAAAGTCCTGCCATCCCAGGAATCAATCTGGTGAACCTTCTCTGTACTCCCTCTATGGCAAGGATGTCTTTCCTCAGATTAGGGGACCAAGACTGCACACAATACTCCAGGTGTGGTCTCACCAAGGCCTTGTACAACTGCAGTAGTACCTCCCTGCCCCTGTACTCAAATCCTCTCGCTATAAATGCCAGCATACCATTCGCCTTTTTCACCGCCTACTGTACCTGCATGCCCACTTTCAATGACTGGTGTATAATGACACCCAGGTCACGTTGCACCTCCCCTTTTCCTAATCAGCCACCATTCAGATAATAATCTGTTTTCCTATTTTTACCACCAAAGTGGATAACTTCACATTTATCCACATTAAATTGCATCTGCCATGAATTTGCCCACTCACCCAACCTATCCAAGTCACCCTGCTTTGATTGACATCTTCTGGCTAGATCATAGAACCATCTTTTTTCACTTCTTTTATGTCTTTTACATTTGTTTCTCGTCTTGGATGTGATTCTGGAACTGTTGAAGCCAGTGTTCGGCTGTTTGGAGATTGTTTGGGTGCTTCAGCGCTCTGCAGTCCCCGAGATTCTGGGAGGTCGAGGCATCGTGAGCAAACTTCGTGGCGAGAAGCCTGCAGGATGGCAGACGAGCCGATGTTTGACCCCATTTTGCCAATTATAACTTCCATAGTTCACTGATTAAAGAGACGAGAGCTATTGAAACATCAAGGTGAGTGCGGAAGTTTGGAGATTGCTTGGTTGTTCCATTGCACTGCAGTCTCTGAGAGGATTCCAAGAGACAATGGCAGTGTGTGCGAACTTTGTAGTGGGCAGGCTGCAGGATGGGGCGCGAGCCAATGATTGGTTCCACTTTGCCGATAAAAGCTCCCATTGTTCGCAGACTAAAGTGACAAGGGTGATTGAAGCATCGAAGTGAGTGCGAAGGGTGAGTAGCCTGTCTTTTGATCACTCTGCTACACTACCAGAGAGGGGAGAGCCTGCTGCTGCGAATGTGTGTTGCCTAGGTTTTTACTGAGCTTTGGATGTGAACTTGGACTACAAAATCTTTTTCTCGGTCTTATAGTTTTTATATTCAGTGTTTTCTCACCCAATCTTCTCATTTCTTTTGTGCTGGAGTCATTGTGCCTGATCCATTTTGTTCTTCTTTTTTTTGTGTGGGAGGAGGGATTTGGGGGTCATTGTGCCTGATCCATTTTGTTTGTTTTTTTGTGTGGGAGGAGGGATTTAGAGGTCCATGTGTCTGATCCATAATTTTTATTCTTTTTGTGGGGAGGTGGGATTTGGGGGTTGATAACCGTGTTGCCTTTCATTTCTTTCTTGGTTTCATTTTCATGGCTACCCAGAGAACTGAAAATTTTCAGAGTTGTATACTTTGATAATAAAATGAACCTCTGAACCTTTGAATGTCTGCCATGATCTCCATCAGCACAGGTGCAACAGAAGGCAGAGCATAGCCTCCTGCTCTACTCACTTTACACTTATGACCGTGTGGCTAAACACAGCTCCAATGCCAATTCAAGTTTGCTGACAACACTACTGTCGTAGGCCGAATCAAAGGTGGTGATAAATCAGCATATAGGAGGGAGACTGAAAATCTGGCTGAGTGGTACCATAACTACAACCTCTTACTCAACGTCAGCAAGACCAAGGAGCTGATTATTGACTTCAGCAATAGGAAGGAAGAGGTCCATGAACCAGTCGTCAACAGGAGCCACCACTGAGCATGTCTACACAAAATGCTGTCGTAGGAAAACAGCATCCCCCACCACCCAGGACATGCTCTCTTCTCGCTGCTGCCTACAGGAAGAAAGTACAGGAACCTCAGAACACACATCACCGGGTTCAGGAACAGTTATTTCCCTTCAACCATCAGGCTCTTGAAGCAGCGGGGCTAACTTCACTCAACTTCACTTGCCCATCACTGAACTGTTTCCACAACCTATGGATTCACCTTCAAGGACTCTTCATCTCGTGTTCTCAATATTTACTGCTTATTTATTATTATTCTTTTTTCTTTTTGTATTTGCATAGTTTATTGTCTTTTGCACACTGGTTGAATGTTCAAGTTGAATGAATGAATTGAATGAACTGACTTATTTCTTACATCCTTCACATACATGAGGAGTAAAAATCTTTACATTATGTCTCCGTCTAAATGTGCAATCGTAGTAATTTATAATAAATAGAACAGTCAATGTAACAGAAATACACTCAAATCAGCGTCAGTTAATCAGTCTGATGGCCTGGTGGAAGAAGCTGTCCTGGAGCCTGTTGGTCCTGGCTTTAATACTGTGGTACTGCTTCCCGGATGGTAGCAGCTGGAATAGATTGTGGTTGGGGTGACTCAGGTCCCCAATGATCCTTCGGGCCCTTTTTACACACCTGAATCATGGGAAGTTTACAACTACAGATTAATTCTCCTGGACACAGCCCACTGACACTCAAGAAGCTCACACAGAATATAGAACAGTACAGAATTGTACAGGTCCTTCAGCTCATGATGTTGTGCTGACCTTTTAACCTCCCCCAAAATCAACCGACTGCCTCCCTCTACCAACTTTCTTTCATCGATACTTGGGCCTTTTATTATTTACTCGCTAACTCAAGAAGACAATGACAAAGTCTGCCTGTTTGCAAGGAACTTCCTGCAAATGATAGTTACAGTAGTGGTTGGAACATCTATTATACACTCAGTACACACATTATGTATCTCCTGTCCCTAATAAAGTGTCACTAAGTGTACATTCATGGTCTGCTGCTGTAGTCCGTCCACTTCAAGGTTTGACATGTTGTGTGTCCAGAGATGCTCATCTGCACACCACTGCTGTAACACGCGGCCATTCTCTTCTGACCTTTCTCATTAACAAGGCCTTTCACACACAGACAGTTGTGCATGAAAATCCCAGGAGATCAGCAACTTTTGAGATACTCAAACCACACCCACCCCCCACCCTGGCACCAACTTCCATGGTGAAAGTCGCTCATTTCTTCCCCCTACTGATGTTTGGTCTGAACAACAACTGAACCTCTTGACCATGTCTGCATGCTTTTATGCATTGAGTTGCTCCATATGATTGGCTGATTATAGAGATTTGCATTAACGAGTAGGTGTATAGGTGTGCCTAATAAAGTGGCCACTGAATGTGTGTCATGAATAAAAGTGATCCTTGATTCAAATGTCTTTAATATGTGATAACTGAATCTGATCCACCGTCTCCTCTTGAAACAACACACATCAAAGTTGCTGGTGAACGCAGCAGGCCAGGCAGCATCTCTAGGAAGAGGTGCAGTCGACGTTTCAGGCCGAGACCTGACGAAAGGTCTTGGCCTGAAACGTCGACTGCACCTCTTCCTAGAGGTGCTGCCTGGCCTGCTGCGTTCACCAGCAACTTTGATGTGTGTTGCTTGAATTTCCAGCATCTGCAGAATTCCTGTTGTTTGCATCTCCTCTTGAAGTTCATTCCAGATAACCACCACCCTCTGGGTGAAAAACTACCCTACAGATTGCCTTTAAATTTGTCAGCTCTCACTTTAAACCTGTGCTGTCTAGTTCTATACTCTAGTGTGACCTGTACTCAAACCGACCATTCACTAAGCCTTCTTGCATAGCTCAGTGTCAAATTATCTCCATAATGGAGGCAGCACAGCTGCATAGTGGTTAACATAATGCTACTGTAGTGTCAGCAATCCCGGATTTAATTCCCATCACTGCCTATAAGGAGTTTGTACGTTCTCCCTGTGACTGCGTGGCTTTCCTCTGGGTACTACGGTTTACATTCACATCCCAAAAATGTATGGGTTAGTAGGTTATCCAGTCACATGGCTGTAATTGGGCGGTGCAGTCTTGTTGGGCGTGAAGAGCCTGCTACCGTGCTGTGTCTCGAATTAAAATTTAAAGAAAATCACTTGCTTGTTGTGGCCTAAGACATTTTTCTATGCTAAAGTTGCATTGTTATTGCCACTTCAGAAACAATCACTGCAGAAGTCTCATAGTCCTAGCACCAACCATTAAATACCTCGAGAAGGGTTAGCAAAACAACAAAATACATGTTGGAGTTGACCAGCGATCAACAGGATTCAGACCACTTTCTTTTTGACAAGAAGATTGATAAAAAGCCTTTTAATTTATTCATGCTTGTAATCAAACTTTCAGTACTTATATTGAATACCTTAGCATCATGCAAACCTCTCATTATAGATAATTAACTACAGCACTGAACCAGCAGATTGATAAAGTGGCACGCAGAAGCCATGGGCATTTGGAAGGCTGCCAACGTCTAGGAGTCTGGGGAATGGGAAACGCTATCTGGGTGGATTGTCCACCAGTTGACCCACATTGTCAGGAAGATTAAAACCAGAGGAAGAGCATCAAGAAACTAGGTATGCTGTACAGAGTAATGAGTTTGCCCTGCAGCCTAATGCGAATTTATTCCATTCGCCTCATTAGGTAGCCTTTCCCCGAGGTAGAGTAGGAAAGAGCATAGTTATTTTTCACTATCGCGTCTATCTGGCTGTGGCAATGTACCGGCTGGGTAGAATGAGCTTTTCATAGTGACTGCAGAAACAGGGTCAGCTCCCAAGAGTTCCCCTGGTTTAGAAAGTTGAAATGCCTTGCTCACACAGAGCTCCCAAAGTTAAGGGAATCAAGCCACATTTCTTGCAAACAATGGCTACAGAGGTCTTGATGAAGGGTCTCGGCCCAAAATGTCAACAGTTTATTCCTCTCCATATAAGCTGCTGGACCTGCTTAGTTCCTCTAGCATTTTGTGTGTGTTGGAGATCCAGAGTACTATGCAAAGGTCTTAGGCACATGTAAAGCAAAGATGCTTTCAAAAATAATGAAACGTTTCTAAACATCAAAAAAGTTTCTATGAAGAACAGTAAACAGTAAAAAACTAAATCAAATCAATATTTGGTGTGACCACCCCTCGCCTTTAAAACTATATCAATTCTCTTAGGTATGATCTTGTGTAGTTTTAGAAGAAAATCGGCTGGTAGGTTGTTCCAAGTGTCTTGGAGAACTTGCCACAGTTCTTCTGCAGACTTTGGCTGTCTTGCTTGCTTCTTTCTCTCAGATAATCCCAGACAGCCTCAGTGATGTTGAGATCAGGGCTCTGTGGAGGCCATACCATCTATTGCAGAACTCCTTGTTCACCTTTTCGCTGAAGATAGTTCTTTATGACTTTGGCTGTGCAGTTGGGGTCATTGTCCTGCTGCAGAATGAAGTTGGGACCAATCACAGGCTTGATGGATGAGAATCAACAGTGAGGATTCCACTAATTTCTGACCAGATCACCAACTCCATTTGCAGAAAACCAACCCCAAATATTTAGGGAACATCCGTGTGCCTCACTGCTGGCTGCAGACACTCATCCATGCAGTGCTCTGCAGCTCTTCTACTAACAAAATGCTTCCTGTCTGAGCTAAAAATTTCAAATTCTGACTTGCCAGTCCAGAGAACTTGCTGCCATTGCTCTGCACCTCAGTCCGTGTGTTTTTTGTATGCAGCTCAATCTCTTGACTTTGTTTCCACTTTGGAGGAATGGCTTTTTGGCAACAACTTTTCCATGAAGACCACTTCTGGCAAGATTTCTCCACAAGGTTTCTGTGGGTTTGGTCCATCTAGTTCATACTAAACTGTTATTCTGCTTAGACCCATAGACCTGCACCTGGACCATAGCCCTCCATACCCCTCTCATCTATGCACTAAAACAAACTCCTCTTAAATGTTGACATTAACTGACACAATATCCAACATGAGCTGATAAGTGACAAAAAAAATGCATGCCACAAGTATGCCAGGCAACAACCATCTTCAAAAAGACCGCATCTAACCACTTGCCTTCGATATTGAAAAGCACTTGTTTTTCCCAAAAATACTTTATTCAGAAATATTACAAAATAAAGTTATTTGCACTACAGTTATCTAAGCCCTCACCATCAACATCCAGACACTCGATGGACCAGATACCTAAACACTTGGTTAGCATTGTGCAGAAAGTGACTCTCCTCTTACCACTGTAAGTGCTTGACATTAACAGTAGGAACATTCTAAAATTTAGTATTAAGCAAACAATAAAGGTTGCTTTCAAAATAATAGGCTCAGGTGGAGTAAGAAGAGTAATACTTGACAGGTCCGGTATAGATTTTTAGAGATTTAACTAGTCAAATATGTAAAAGAGAAGCAGTGAGCCCACTACCTATTGATTCACTTCAAAGACTCTCCATCTCATGTGCTCGATATTTACTGTTTGTTTGTTTGTTTATTTCTTATTCTGTTTGTTTTTTACTTCTTGTATTTGCACAGTTTGTTGTCTTCTGCACATTGGTTGCTTGTTTGTTTTGTTATGGGTAGTTTTTCATTTATTCTATTGCGTTTCCTTGTGTTTCCTAAGAATGCCCGCAAGAAAATGAATCTCAGTGACATACAGTGGCATGCAAAAGTTTGGGCACCGCTGGTCAGAATTTCTGTTACTGTGAATAGCTAAGCGAGTAAAAGATGACCTGATTTCCAAAAGGCATAAAGTTAAAGATGACACATTTCTTTAATATTTTAAGCAAGAAAACTTTTTTATTTCCACCTTTTACAGCTTCAAAATAACAAAAAAGGAAAAGGGCCCAAAGCAAACGTTTGGGCGCCCTGCATGGTCAGTACTTAGTAACACTCCCTTTGGCAAGTATCACAGCTTGTAAATGCTTTCTGTAACCAGCTAAGAGTCTTTCAGTTCTTGTTTGGAGGATTTTCGCCCATTTTTCCTTGCAAAAGACTTCTAGTTCTGTGAGATTCTTGGGCCGTCTTGCATGCACTGCTCTTTTGAGGTCTATCCACAGATTTTCGATGATGTTTAGATCAGGGGACTGTGAGGGCCATGGCAAAACCTTCAGCTTGCGCCTCTTGAGGTAGTCCATTGTGGATTTTGAGGTGTGTTTAGGATCATTATCCTGTTGTAGAAGCCATCCTCTTTTCATCTTCAGTTTTTTTACAGACGGTGTGATGTTTGCTTCCAGAATTTGCTGGTATTTAATTGAATTCATTCTTCCCTCTACCAGTGAAATGTTCCCCGTGCCACTGGCTGCAACACAAGCCCAAAGCATGATTGATCCACCCCCGTGCTTAACAGTTGGAGAGATGTTCTTTTCATGAAATTCTGCACCCTGTTTTCTCCAAACATACCTTTGCTCATTGCAGCCAAAAAGTTCTATTTTAACTTCATCAGTCCACAGGACTAGTTTCCAAAATGCATCAGGCTTGTTTAGATGTTCCTTTGCAAACTTCTGACGCAGAATTTTGTAGTGAGGACGCAGGAAAGGTTTTCTTCTGATGACTCTTCCATGAAGGTCATTATTTGTGCAGGTGTCGCTGCACAGTAGAACAGTGCACCACCATTCCAGAGTCTGCTAAATCTTCCTGAAGGTTTTTTGCAGTCAAACAGGGGTTTTGATTTGCCTTTCTTGCAATCCTACAAGCAGTTCTCTCGGAAAGTTTTCTTTGTCTTCCAGACCTCAACTTGATCTCCACCATTCCTGTTAACTGCCATTTCTCAATTACATTACAAACTGAGGAAACGGCTACTTGAAACACTTTGCTATCTTCTTATAGCCTTCTGCTTTGTGGGCATCATTTATTTTAATTTTCAGAGTACGAGGCAGCTGCTTAGAGGAGCCCATGGCTGCTGATTGTTGGGACAAGGTCTGAGGAGTCAGGGTATTGATAAAACTTTGAAATTTGCATCACCTGGCCTTTCCTAACAACGACTGTGAACAAGCCATAGCGTTAACCAGCTAATTAAGGTCTGAGACCTTGGTAAAAGTTATCTGAGAGTTCAAATCTCTTGGGGTGCCCAAACTTTTGCATGGTGCTCCTTTCCTCTTTTTTCCACTCTAAAATTGTACAAAACAAAAATAATACACTAATCTTGCTTAAAATGTTGAAAAGAATGTTCCATCTTTAACATTCTGACTTTTGGAGATCAGTTCATCTTCTACTCACTTAACTATTCACAGTAACAGAAATTTTGACTAGGGTGCCCAAACTTTTGCATGCCACCGTATATGTATTTTGATAATAAATTTACTTTGAAACTTTAATATGGTGGTTCTAAGCTTTCAAAAGACCTTGGGTATCCCACCCAAGCTAATTAAACAATGTTACCCCACATAATGGGAGTAATGGACTGAGAATTGGTTAACAGACAGGAAACTACACACTAGGAATAAACATAACATTTTCAGGTTGGGAAGCAGTGACAAGTGGGGTGATACAGGGGTTGGTGCTGGGGCCTGACCTGTTCACAATCTACAGTGCCTATAAAATGTATTCACTACCCCACCACCTCCGGAGGTGTTCATGTTTTATTGTTCTACAACATTTAATAACAGTGGATTTAATTTGGCTTTTTTGATACTGATCAACAGAAAAGACTCTTGTGTCAAAGTGAAAACAAATTCCTACAAATTGGTCTAAATTTATTCTAAGTATTAAACAAATTGATTGATTGCATAATTACTCACTCCCTTCAAGTCAGTATTTAGTAGATGCACCTTTGGCAGCAATTACAGCCTTGAGTCTGTGTGGATAGGTCTCTATCAGCTTTGCACATCCAGACACTGCAATTTTTCCCCATTCTTCTTTACAAAACTGCTCAAGCTCTGTCAGGTTGTGTGGGGATTGTGATTGAACATTCCCTTTCATGTCCAGCCACAAATTCTTAATTGGACTGAGGCCCGGTCTATGACCTGGTCACTCCAGCCATTTCTGTGTAGCTTTGGCTTTATGTTTGGGGTTGTTGTCCTGACGGAAAACAAATCTCCCAAGTCACAGTTCTCTTGCAGAATGCATCAGGTTTTCTCCAGGATTTCCCTGTATTTTGCCACATTTATTTTACCCTCTACCTTCACAAGCCTTCTAGGGCCTGCTGCAGTGAAACATCCCCACAGCATGTTGCAGTCACCAATATGCTTTATGGTAGGGATGATGTGCGGTATTTGGCTTAGATCAGACATAGCATTTAGTCTAATGGCCAAAAAGCTTAATTTTGGTTTAATCAGACCTTTTTCCAGCTGACTTCAGATTCTGGCAAACTCCAGCCAAGATTCCATGTGATTATTTTTCCAACAGTGGCTTTCCCTTTGCCACTCTCCCATCAAGCCGTGACAGGTGAAGCACCTGGGCAACAGTTGTATGTGCAGCCTCTCCCATCTCAGTCGCTGAAGCTTGTAACTCCTCCAGAATTATCATGGTTTTTTTGGAGGCCTCTCTCATGAATCCTCTTCTTGTGCGGTCACTCAGTTTTTGAGGACGGCCTGCTCTAGGCAGATTTACACCTGTGTCATATTCTTTCCATTTCTTGATGATTGACGTAACTGTACTCCAAGAGCTATTCAGTGACTTGGATATTTCCTTGTGCTTGTGCTTTTCAATAACCTTTTTGTGGAGTTGCTTAGAGTGTTCTTTTGTCTTCATGATGTAGCTTTTGCCAGGATACTGACTCACCAGCTGTTGGACCTTCCAGATACAGATGTATTTTTACTACCATCAATTGAAACATCTTGACTGCACACAAGTCTCCAAAAACAGATCTCCATTTAACTAATTATGTGACTTCTAAAATCAATTGGCTGCACCAGTGATGATTTGGTGTGTCATATTAAAGGGGGTGAACACTTATGAAATCAATTATTTTGTGTTTTATATCTGTAATTAATTTAGATCACTTTGTAGAGATCCGTTTTCACTTTGACACGAAAGAGTCTTTTTTTGTTGACCAGTGTCAAAAAAGCCAAATTAAATCCACTGTGATTCAATGTTGTAAAACAATAAAACATGAAAACTTCTGGGGGGGGGGGAAGGTGAATATTTTCCATAGGCACTCTGTATCAATGCTGGATTAGAAAAGGAGTATAATGTCCAAGTTAAACAGAGGACACAGCAGAGTACAGCACAGTACAGGTCCCTTGGCCTACAATGTTGTGCTGACCTTTTAACCTACTCTAAGATCAATCTAATCCTTCCCTTCCACAGCGTCTTCTATCATCCATGTGCCTACCTAAGTGTCCCTTAAAAGGTTCAAATGCATTTGTCTTTACCACCATCCCTAGCTGCGCGTTAGTCACATCTATCACTCGGTGTAAAAAGCTTATCTCTGACAACCCCCACCCCCCATACTTTCCTCCAATCACTTAAAATTATGCCCCCTCATATTCACTAATTCTGTCCTGGGAAAACGTTGCTGGATGTCCATTCTATCTATGCCATCTTATACACCTCTGTCATGCCCCAGCTCATCCTCCTTCGCTCCAAACAGAAAAGCCTGAGCTTGCTCAACCTTTCTCATAAGACACACTCTCTAATCCAGGCAGCATCCTGGTAAATCTCTCTGCATCCTCTTTAAAGCTTCCACATCCTTCCTATAATGGGGAGACCAAAAGTAAACACAATATTCCCTCAAAACTAATCAATAAGACCATAAGACACAGGAGCAGAATTAGGCCATTTGGCCTATCGAGTCTGCTCTGCCATTCAGTCATGGCTGATCTTTTTTCCCCTCCTCAGCCCCTCTCCCTGGCCTTCTACCTGTAATCTTTGATGCCGTGTCCAATCAAGAACCTATCAATCTCTGCCTTAAATACATCCAATGACCTGGCCTCCACAACTGACCATGTTAACAAATTCCACAAATTCACCACTCTCTGGTGTGACGAGAATACACATAAAATTAAGACGTTTGCTGGCCTGGGTTAGCATTAGTGGCATCAGCAGTTGGTCTGCCACCTGTCCTCAGAGGAAGGAGAGATAAGGAACAATGAAGCAGCATCTGGAGATGTGTAATGAAGGGACGGGAGAGAGAGAGCTGTCTGGAGCGGCTCCCCCCTTTGAACCCTGAACTGTTTGAAGTGATGGACAGGCGATACCCCAGCAGGGGGATAAAAAGGGACAGGTTCGCTAAGACACACACACGACACCCGAGGTAACAAGACCCTGGAAGCGGTGCGCCTCTCACGAGTCGGTGGGAAGTACCGGACCTTAAATGCACAAGGTGGAAAGGTACGATCAGCGGGAACCCGGTGTGTGTCCACCCTTGCTTGGGTGCCGGGTTCACTGCAGAGGATCGACCGCATCTGGAGGAGGGGTCACAGTCGGTGACCTCAGGTGACATCACAAAGGACCCGCCCGAAAGCTGCTTGTGAGCAATATCGCCGGTCTGTGAGTGGAAGCCGTTTCTGAATGATCAGTCGTTCTCTCTCTCCTTCCCCCCACATTGTCCACCGCCCTGGCAACGATTACTGCGAATGGAACTATTAAATCGAACTGGACTTTTGTGTCACTTTGAAATTGGTCATTTACCCCTAGACAACGATAGAGCTTGATTGATGCTGTTATCTTAATTCTGTGCACATGTGTGTTTATCATTGCTGAACTGTTGCATTTATTATCCTTTCGATTACTGTGTTGCTTGTTTCTTTAATAAAACTTTCTTAGTTCTAGTAATCCAGACTCCAACTGAGTGATCCATTTCTGCTGGTTTGGCAACCCAGTTACGGGGTACGTAACACTGGCTAAACAAATTTCTCTGCACCTCTGTTTTAAATGGACGCTCTTCTATCCTGTGGCTGTGCCCTGTTGTCCTAGACTCTCCCACCATGGGAAGAAGCTTTTCCACATCTATTATGTTTAGGGATTTCAACATTCTAAAAGCTTCAATGACATCCCCTCTCATCCTTCTGAATTCCAGCGAGTACAGGCCCAGAGCCATCAAACATTCCTCATATAACTCTTTTATTCCTGGAATCACCCTTGTGAACCTCCTCTGGACCCTCTCCAATGCCAGCACATCTTTTCTTAGATGAGGAGCCCAAAACTGTTCACAATACTCAAGGCGAGTCCTCACCAATGCCTTATAAAGGCTCAGCATCACACCCCTGCTCTTGTATTCTAGACCTCTTGAAATGAATGCTAACGTGGTATTTGCCTTACTTATCACCAACTTAACTTGCAAGTTAACTTTCAGGGTGTCCTGCACAAGGACTCCCTAGTCCCTTTGCATCTCAGATTTTGGATTTTCTCCCTGTTTAGAAAATAGTCTGCTTATCTATTTCTACTACCAAAGTGCATAACCATGCATTTTCCAACATTGTATTTCATTTGCCAGTTTCTTGCCCATTCTCTTAATTTGTCTAAGTCCTTCTGTAGCCTTCCTGCTTCCTCAACACTACCCGCTCCTCCACCAATCCTCGTATCATTTGCAAACTTGGCAATAAAGCCATCTGTTCCATCATCTAAATAATTGATATACATCAACAAAAGAAGTGGTCCTAACACCACTCCTGCGAAACATCACTAGTCACTGGAAGCCAACCAGAAACGTTTCATTTTATTCCCACTCACTGTCTCGCACCAATCAGCCAATGTTCTAACCATGCCAGAAACTTTTCTGTAATAACATGGATTCTTATCTTGGTAAGCAGCCTCATGTATGGCACCCTGTTAAAAGCCTTCTGAAAGTTCAGATATACAACATCCACTGCATCCCCTTTATCTTTCCTACTTGTAATCTCCTCAAAGAATTCCAACAGGTTCGTCAGGCAAGATTTTCCCTTAAGGAAACCATGCTGACTTTATCCTATCTTGTCCTGTGTCACCAAGTACTCCATAACCTCATCTTTAACAATTGACTCCAACATCTTCCCAACCACTGAGGTCAGGCTAACTGGTCTATAATTTCCTTCCTGTTGCCTTTCTCCTTTCTTAAAGAGTGGAATGACATAAGCTTCAGGACATTGGCTTCAATACCTCCTCGTGCAATTGGATCCTCGATTTCCTCACTTGCGGACTCCAGTTAGTTTGGATTGGCAACAACATCTCTTCCTCGATCTCCATCAATGCAGGTTCACCACAAGGCTGTGCGCATAGCTCCCTACTTTACTTACTTTATACTTATGACTGTATGGTAAAGCACAGCTCCAATGCCATATTTAAGTTTGCTTGATTCATGTAGCCCAGGAGGGACAGACACAAGTCTGTCTGTTTGGGAGCCAGGGTTGGAACAGTTACCCAACGACCGATACCCAAAGTACTTAGGAGTCACACTAGATCGAACTCTCTCATACAAGATCCACTTTCAAAAACCAAACTCCAGAATGGCCATGATCAGGAAAACAGCAGGAAGCAAATGGGGTGCTAACCTGTCAGACCTACGAACATCTAGCCTAGCCCTATGTTTCTCAGTTGCCGAGTATTGCGCATCCCCCTGGGAAAGAGGTGCTCACACAAACATCATCAATACACAGGGCATACTTCTATGAGACTAATCTCAGGAATCCTAAAATCCACACCTGTCCAATGGCTCCCAACAATGAGCAGAATAGCACCCCCAAAGATCTGTAAAAGAGCAGCTTCAGCAAAATTCTACAAGCATATCCAAAATATGCTCAAGAATAATCCAGTTTGTAAACTCCTCAAAAATGCTCCTCCAGCTTCCCAACTCAAACCCTGAAAACCTTTCTACAACTTGAAAAACCTCAACTCCTACAACAAATACAATGAATGGTGCCAATACGCCCCCAGGTGAAGATCTGATCGACGATCTCACCTCGCTTCTCCTGGGCTTTACTACAGCTACCAGAAAAAAACTGGACAGCTGCAAATAGACTCAGAAGTCGACATGCAAAAACAGCGCAAACACTGCATCAATGGGATGCCCAACAAACCCCAGCCTGCCCCTGTGGTGCCCCAACCCAGGACATCCTCCACCTGATCCAAACATGCCCTCTCACCAAGATCTGAGACAGCTTTGCCATGGTCCATCGACGTAACCACAAGCTGGAGGAGTGGCTTGACAAAAAACAATTATTAGTGTGAAGAGAAAAACACCAGCCGTACGAAACAAAAAAGTTAAGTTTGCTGGCAAAATCAAGGATGGTGACGAATCAACTGAAGGAAGGAGCTTGGAAACCTGGCTGAGTGGAGCCTCAACACCAACCTCTCTCACAACGTCAGCAAGACCAAGGAGCTGATTATTACTGGAGGAAATCAGAGGCCCATTGGTCAGTCCTCATTGGGGGATCAGAGGTGGAGAGAATCAGCAACATGAAATTCCTTGGTGTTATTACTTCAGAGGATCTGTCTTGGAACCAGCATGTAAGTGCCATTAGATTAGATTATGAAGACACGCAGTCCTCTTTTATTGTCATTTAGTAATGCATGCATTAAGAAATGATACAATATTCCTCTGGTGTGATATCACAAAACACAGGACAGACCAAGACTGAAAAAAACTAACAAAACCACAAAATTATAACATATAGTTACAACAGTGCAACAATACCATAACTTGATGAAGAAGTCCATGAGCACAGTAAAAGTTCAAAGTCTCTCAAATGTCCCACATCTCACGCAGACAGGAGAAGGAAGAAAAACTCTCCCTGCCATGCCTGACCACAGCCCGACTCTGAGTCATTCGAAAACTTCGAGCTTAGATCAGCTCTCCAACACCGAGTACTGAGCGCCATCTCTATCCGAGCAATTCGACCTCCATCTCAGTCACCAACAGCAGGCAAAGCTGGGGATCTTGAGGCCTTCCCTCCAAAAGATTCCTGACCACACAGTAACGACAGCAGCGAACGAGCATTTCAGAAATTTTTCCAGATGTTCCTCTGTGCTTTCACATCCATCTCCATAAAATCAGAATTGTCCACGGCCCCTATTTAATGGATACGATATCATTTTTCACCGGAGGGCTGCGCATGCACTGCTTTCTCTCTTCCCGCTGTTTACAAATTTCTAAAGATGTGTACTGGAGAGTGTATTGACTGGTACTATCATAGCCTGGTACGGAAAATACCAATGCCCTTGAATGGAAAATCCTACAAATAGTAGTGGAAACAGCCCAGTCCATCATAGGATAAGCCCTCCACACCACTGAGCACATCTACATGCAGTGCTGTTGCTGGAAAGTGGCATCCATCATCAGGGATCCCCACCATCCAGGTTACAATCTCTTCTCACTGCTGCCTTCAGGAAGAAGGTACAGGAGCCTCAGGGCTTAGACCACAACGTTCAGGAACAATTATTACCCATCTTGAACCAGTGGGACAACTTAACTCAACTTCATTTGCCCCATCACTGAACTGTTCCCACAACCTATGGACTCACTTTCAAGGACTCAGGTTGAGTTCAATATTTATTGCTTATTTATTAATTATTATTATTAATATTATTTCTTCTTTCCTTTTGTATTTGCACAGTTTGCTGTCTTTTGCACATTGGTTCTTTGTCCAACCTGTTGGGTGCAGTCTTTCATCGATTCTACTATGGTCCTCGGATTTACTGACTATGCTGACAAGAAAACGAATCTCAGGGTTGTATGTGGTGACATACACAGTATGTACTTTGATAACTAATTTACATTGAACTTTGAAGTGAGGTCTAACCAGAGTTTTATAGAGCTGCAACTTTACCTTGCAGCTCGTGAATGCAATCCCACAACTAATGAAGGCCAACACTCAGTACGCCTTCTTAACCACCCTATCAACTTGCACAGCAACTTTGAGGGATCTAAGTTAGCTGAATATAGTAAGCCATTGTGGGTTGTGAAGAGGATGGAGAGAGACTTCAGAGAGGAAAAGACAAACCGAATGAGCATATGTAAATTAATGCGGGAAAGTGTCAGCATTAGAAAAAGTGAGTATTTATTCAAACAGTGAAAGATTGAAAGGTATTAGTGCTCAGCAAGGCTGGGATGTCTTGTACATGAATTACTGAAAGCTGGCATATTGGCTTCTCATTAGCACATGAGTGTTAAATCATTACAATGCTCTTCGTTCTGGAGTCCAAACACTCACAGGTATGAATCCCCACCCCAACTCACAGGTATGAATCCCCACCCACCACCCAATACTTTTAAAAAGACATTGCAGTCGGACACTGGCAGGGACATACAGCCCAGTCCATCACAGGCAAAGTCCTTACCTCCACTGAGCACATCTTCAAGGAGCATTGCCACAAGATTGCTTCACCCAACACCATATTCAAGTTTGCTGATGACACACCACATCAAAGGTGGTGATGGATCAGCACACAGGAGGGAGATTGAAAATTTGGCTGCCGGGTGCCATAACAACAACCTCTCACTCAATGTCAGCAAAATCAAGGAAATAATTATAGACTTCAGGAGAGGGAAACCGGAGGTCCATGAGCCAGTCCTCATTGGAGGGTGTCAGAGGTGGAGAGGGCTAGCAATTTTAAATTCCTGGGTGTTACTATTTCAAAGGACCTGTTCTGGACCCAGCATGTAAATTCAATTGTGAAGAAGCACAGGAGTGCCTCTACTTTCTTAGGAGACTGCGGAGATTCAGCATGATATCAAAAGCTTTGAAAAATTCTATAGGTGTGTGGTGGAGAGTGTATTGACTGGCCGCATCACGGCCTAGTATGGAAACACCAATGCCTTTCAACAGAAAATCCTACAAAAGGTAGTGGGTTTTGGCCCAGTACATTATGGGCAAAGCCCTCCCAACCATTCAGTATGTCTACATGAAATGTTACCATAGGAAAGCAGCATCCATATCAGAAATCCCCACCACCCAGGCTATATTCTTTTCTCGCTGCTACCATCAAGTAGAAGGTACAAGAGCCCCAGGACTCGCTCTACCAAGGTCAAGAACAGTTACTACTCCTCAACCATCAGGCTCTTGAACAAAAGGGGATAACTACACTCACTTACCTATCCATTGTGATGTTACCACAACTAACGATCTCACTTTAAGGACTCTTTATCTAGTTATTTCATGTTCTTGTTATTTATTGTTGTTTATTTATATTTGCATTTGCACAGTTTGTTGTCTTCTGCACTCTGGTTGATCCTTCATTGATCCTGTTATAATTACTATTCTATAGATTTGCTGAGTATGCCCACAGGAAAATGAATCTAAGGGTTGTATGTGGTGACATATAATAAAATTTACTTTGAACTTGGGTGAAACATCATTTTGCATTTACACAGTTTGTCCTCATTAGCACATTGGTGGCTTGTTAGTCTTTGTGAGCAGTTTTTTATTGCTTCTATTATAGCGGGGGTGTTTAAGACCAGAGGGCTCACGCTCAGAATAGACGGACATCCCTTTAGAACAGAGAAGAGGAGGAATTTCTTTAGTCAGAGGGTGGAATTTATTGCCACAACGGACAGCTGTGGAGGGCAAGTCATTGGGTATATTTAAAGTGGAGGTTGATAGTGGACGTAGCAACACTCAGAGCACACTGGAGGAACTCAGCAGGTCGGGCAGCATCCGTGGAAAAGATCAGTCAACGCTTCAGGCCGGAACCCTTCGTCAGGACTGAAGAGGAAAGGGGCAGAGGCCCTATAAAGAATTTGGGGGGGGGGGGAGGGTGGGAAGGAGAAGGCTGTAAGGATGTCAAAGGTTATGGGGAGAAGACAGGAGAATGGGGCTGAGAGGGATAATAAATCAGCCATGATGAAATGGTAGAGCACACTTGATGGGCCAAATGGCCTAATTCTGCTCCTATGTCTTATGGTGTTTCTTTGTTCTACTGTAAATGCCTGCAAGAAATGAATCTCATATGGTATATGTACTTTGATAATAAATTTACTTTGAACTTTGATCCTGGCACTCCAGGAGCAATGGTGCAATGCTGCACGGTTGAGCTGAGGGAATGCACATCTGCCCTTGAAGACTGGTGGTAGTTGAGCGGTATGGTCGCTCAGTAATATCCAAAGAGGCTCTGGGCTATATGGGCACTGCTTCTCTCGTCTCCCTTATCACCCACTGTTGGTTATGGTGGATGATGCTGTCTCCTGCACTGGCTTCATGGCTCTTCCCTGCCCAGAGATTTCCCCATGGTAAGAAGGACAATGGTGGGTAAGCTCACTACCGTGGAGAGGGGCAGATGTAGTTTCCATCACATCTAATGAACGGTGGTGAGGATCTGGCAGGTCTGTCAGCGCATGGTTCTGGGCAGCACAAGAGCATCGTGGTTTGTGTAATGCTATTACAGAGCCAGAGACCCAGGTTCAATATCCACTGCAATCTGTAAAGAGTTTGTATGTTCTCACCATGACTGCGTGTGTTTCCTCTGGGTGCGCCAGTTACCTCCCACATTCCAAAGATGTACAAATTAGGGTTAGTAACCTGTGGGCATGCTATGTTGGCACTGGAAGCATGGCAACTTGCCCCCAGCACATCTTCAGACTGTATTGGTCACTGACAGAAAAATAAAACATAACATCAAATATAGAATAGTAGAGGCCATTCAGCCCATGAGCCTGTTCCACCATTCCAATGTATTATCACACTCAACCCCATTCTCCTGCGTTCTCCATGTAACCTTTATCACCCTTATTAATCAAAAGTCTATTTATTAATCTCCATGTTAAATATACCCAATGAGTTGGCCTGCACAAGTGGCTGTGCCAATGAATTCCACAGATTCACCACCCTATGGCTAAAGAAGTTCCTCTTCATCTCTGTTCTAAAGAGATGTCCTTATATTCTGAGGCTATCCTCTCTGGTCCTAGACTCCTCCACAATAGGAAACATCCTCTCCATGTCCACTCTATTCAGGCCTTTCAATATTCAGTAAGTTTCAATGAGATCCCCTCATGTTTTTCTAAACTCCAGCGAGTACAGGTCCAGCGTCATCAAACAGTCCTCATCCATTATCCCTTTCATTCCTGGGATTACTCTTGTAAACCTCCTACAGCCCCGCTGCAATGCAAGCGCATCTTTTTTTAGATAAGAGGTCCCAAACTGTTCATGATACTCCAAGTGCGGTCTTTTAAAGACTCAGCTTCACATCCTTGCCTTTATATTCTAGTCCTTAAGTTTGCAAAGGTCAGAACAGATAGGATATCATTTGTGCTTTAATGAGAACTCTTTCAGCACTGTCATACGAATGGAAAACAGCATTTCAATGGAATTCTCCCTGCAATCTACTGAAACCCCACAATCCCTATCAACTCAGTAATGCACTTAGATGAAAATACAGATATGAATCTGTACTCAGATTGCACAGGAATTAGTTATTTACTAGGTCATGCTTAAAGCCTTTTAATTACGTTATGACAGGGTCAGGAAGTGCACTTGTATCGATAGACAGAATTATTTCAGTGATATGAACATGCATCAGCAAATTATTTGCAGACACATTCAAGTGGCTTCTCAGGGCAAGAAGACCTCTGGGATATCTTGAGGTGGTGCAAAGGGTAGAGATAAATGCAAGCTCTTTCTTTCAGAAGTTATGTTTATCCAACAGCAATTAAGGAAAAAACTATTCCTATTGTCCATCGGTAACAAAATGTCAAATGGCTTCTTAAAGTCTACATCAGACGGGAGCACAGTACGGCATAAGAATTTTATCTTCACAGGTTTAAAATATTTAGGGGTAAATGGAGCTGTGCGATTGGTGAACATTTTAACTGTCTGTGGGTCACCTGGGGAGATGGAGGTGGATGATGAAATACAATGAAGGAAATCTGTCACTCAGACGGATTCATCTAATATAAAATGGCAAGTCCTGAGGTAGAAGCCCAAAAGACAAAGACTGAATCTGAATTCGGAGATAAAGGCTCGAGGGTTTAATCTCTGGGTCGGTTTGACTGATGTCCGCCAGTCCGTGAGTCCGGGCCAGGGACTGCGTGCTGGAGGCCCGATACCTGTGAGTCTGAGAGTCTGGAACAAGGACTGGAGGCTCTGAGGCGGCCTGTCCTGGGACTGTAGGCCTGTGTGTGAGTGAGTGGGTGGCAGGGCAGGAAAGGGGGTTGTCTTGTTGTTGCTGTCTTGTTTTGTTTTGGATTGTTGTCGTTTCTGTTGCTGCTTGTGTTGTTCCGCTAAACATTGTGGGCACGCTATGTCGGCACTGGAACGTGGGGCGAAACGTATGGGCTGCCCGCACCCCCAGCACATGCACGGGGTGTGTCGGCTGTTAAAGAAAACAACGCATTTCACTGTATGTTTGGATGTACAGGCGACAATAAATCTATAACTGTATTTCCAAGAAGTGATATTCAAATGGGGCAATGTTTTGAATGCATTAAGATAATTTAGCTGTTGCACCAGACCCATCACTAGCACATTGGCAATGATGAGGCGATGTACATACTGATTGACTACTGGCTGACTGCAGGGTCAGGAGAAGCAGTGGGCTCAGGCAGAGCGGCAGGAAGCCCGTCAGCTGACTGTGAACGCAGTACTCTGATCGAGCAAGCTCCCTCTGTGCAGTGTAATGAGGTACATTAACATATTGTGCCAATTATACAGCCTCCTCCATCAATAATGCATCAGTGCTGGCCTAATTATTAACATAACACAGCGCAGTGGCACTTGATGCTTCACAATTAAGATCCGCTAGCTGAGGTTTCCTAACTGCCGCACTCTGCCGTATCTGGGCAATTTTCAAAATGACGTTTTATCTTAGAAAAGCAAAGTTCCTTAAACTGAGGCCGAGACAGTGGGGTGAGCGGAATAACGGGAAACTGTTGGGAATAGGGACAGGGGGTGGGAATACAGTGATGCTGTTGAATCCAATCTCTTGGATCAGGGAGGAGGCTACGTAGCATCCATGCCAGGACCATCAGACTCAAAACAGTTAGTTTCCCCAAGCAGTAAGGCTGATCAACACCTCCACCCACTAACCCACCCCTCCACACACCCAACCACCACGACTTTATCATTTCCTGTCAGAGTCACCTAATGTACAGACACTCCTGTGCCTATTGTCACTTTATGGACTTACAATCAATCTATGTATATAAGCTTAATATATTTATATTTATTGTGTTCTTAAATCTTATTGAGTTTTTTTTCTGCTGCATTGGATCTGGAGTAAGAATTATTTCAATCTCCTTTACACTTGTGCACTGGAAATGACGTTAAACAATCTTGAATCTTGAATGATTCAGTCAGACTGGGTGGTGCTGCAATCAGGGCATGAAGGAAAAGTAAATCCGAATACCAGCCTCAAACAGGAGCTTTACTGGCGGTGGGGGGAGGAGAGACAGGGGAAGCATTTGGGCACAATAAGGGGCCAAAATCAAGAGTTGTCGTTGTTCCTCTTCGCGCCTTGTGGTGCATCAGGCGGCATTTCTGCCATTTCTGTAGCACTTGTCTGTTTTTTGTGAGGATGAGTTGCCTGTTCGACGTTCAATCCAGCACGGGTGGAAAGCGCGCAGAGAGCAGGCCGGATTCGAACTCGGGACCATCTGCCCTGAAGTCTGGGGCTGACGCCACTACACCACTGGCAGGCTAAAATCAAGAGCAACACGCACAACATGCTGAGAAACTCAGCAGGTCGGGCGGTGTCTATGGGCCAGAATAAACCATTGACGATTCACACTGAGACCCTTTATCAGGACTATAGAGGAAGGGAGAAAATGCCAGAATAAAAGGGTGGGGATGGGAAGGAGTACAAGCTAAAAGATGATAGGGGAAGCCAGGTGGGTGGGGGAGAGGGAAATGAAGTAAGAAGCTGGGAGGGGATAGGTGGAGAAGGCAAAGTACTAGAGAAGAAGGAATCTGATAGGAGAGGAGAGTGGCCCATGGGAAAGGGCCATTGGGGAGTCCCCTGGTGAGGAGACGAGGAGATGGGGCCAGAGTGGGGAAATAAAGAAGATGGAAGCCTGTGAGAGAAGGTGTTTCCCACAATCCAACACAGAGGCCTCCATTGGTAAAACAATGCACAGTATTTTATTCATTTCAAAGGGAGTAAAATATAAAAGCAAGGATGTAGTAGTATTAGTGTGATTACTCGAGTTGAGGATAACCTTCTCCTAAGGGGTTGTCTACTGGTGGGTCCTCAGGCGGCTGTAGAAGCCGATCCGGGATCCAATATTCCGGGATATTGGGCTAGATTCCCTTAATGGAGAATGCCAATGTGTGACTTTGTTTAACATGGAGAGGCTGATGCACAGGAAGCCACTACATGGTCCTTGACAGATCGGGGTCAGGATCCAGTGGCATGGAATCCAAGATGACTGAGGAACCTTCACAGCTGCAGCCTGTAGTGCAAGGATGTAACGCCGAGGCTTTATAACGCATTGGTCAGACCATAGAGTATTGTGAGCAGTTTCGAGCTCCTTATCTATGAAAGGATGTGATGACAATGGAGAGGATCCAGAAGAGGCTCACGAAAATTATCCCAAAAATAAAAGGGTTAACATATTGGAGCATTTGATGGCTCTGGGCCGCTATTGCTGGAATTTAGAAGAATGAAGGGGAATCTCAATGAAATTTATTGAACATTGAAAGACCTTGATGTGGAGAGGATGCTTTCTACAGTGGGGAGTCTAGGACCAGAGGGCACGGCTTCAGAATAAAGGAATATCCCTTTAGAATAGAAATCAGGAGGAATTTCTTAGCCAGAGAGTGGTAATCTGTGGAATTCTTTTCTACACATGGCTGTGGAGACCAAGCCATTGGGAATATTTAAAGTGGAGGTTGATAGGTTCTTGAGTGTCAAAGGTTAGGGGAAGAAGGTCGAAGAATGGGGTTGAGAGGGAAAATAAATCAGCCATGATGGAATGGTGGGCAGACTGAATGGGCCGAATGGTCTAACTCTGCTCCTACTGCTTTCGGTCCTGTGGTTTCTTCTGAACTACTCATCAGAGAAGGACAAAGTACATACACAGAGAATTAATAGGAGGCAAGGCTGGAGAGCTAGAGAGCAGCACTCAGCAACTGTAAGTCTTCTGTTTATAGATCGCTTTCTATGACCTCAGGACACCCTAAGGCATTTCACTAATTAACCAGATATTTTTAAGTGGAATGTAGAAAATACAATGATCAGTTTGTACAAGCTACACTCATAGAATCATAGTGTTTTACGGCATAGATCAGGCCTTTCAGTCCATCAGACTCCTAGCATCATAAAGTTTTACAGCATAGAAAGCAGGCCTTTAGCCCATCTTGCACCTAGAATCAGTGTTACAGCACAGAAATAGGCCCTTCAGCCCATCATGCCCATGCTACAGGTCCCATTTACTTGCACTTGGTCTGTAGTCTAGGTAATTCAAATGCATGTCCAGATGCTTCTTAAATGCACTGCCCTATATTAACAACTTAGATAGTAAGTATGGATTTGGAGAATAGTTCAAAGTTATCTGGGTTAGGGTTAATAAGTTGAGGGCATGCTACGTTAGCACTGCAAGTCTGGCGACACATCAGGCAGAAGACATAAAAGCCTGAAAGCATGTTCCACCAAATTCAAGAACAGCATCTATCCTGCTGTTATCAACTCTCGACCAGTCCTCTTGTAAGATAAGATAGACTCTTGTCCTCGCAATCTACCTCATTATGATCTTGTGCCTTATCAATTACCTGCACTGCGCTTTCTCAGTAGCTGTTAAACTTTATTCTACATCATTATTGTTTTACCTTGTATTACCTCAATGCTCTGTGGAAAGAACAATATGCAAGACAAGCTTTTCACTGTATCTTAGTACACGTGACAATAATAAACCAATTTCAAATCGATTTGTTTCTGATTGTATTTCTTTTTGGACTAAGATAAGATGTGAGAGAATAGGACCAATCAAGTGTGACAGTGGAAAAGTATGTATGGAACCGGAGGAGAGAGCAGATGTACTTAATGAATACTTCGCTTCAGTATTCACTACAGAAAAGGATGTTGGCGATTGTAGGGATGACTTACAGCGGACTGAAAAGCTTGAGCATACAGATATTAAGAAAGAGGATGTGCTGTAGCTTTTGGAAAGCATCAAGTTGGATAAACCACCGGGACTGGATGAGGTGTACCCCAGGCTATCGTGGGAGGCGAGGGAGGAGATTGCTGAGCCTCTGGCAATGATCTTTGCATCATCAATGGGGACATAAGAGGTTCCGGGGGATTGGAGGGTTGCAGATGTTGTTCCCTTATTCAAGAAAGGGAGTAGAGATAGCCCAGGAAATTATAGACCAGTGAGTCTTACTTCAGTGGTTGGTAAGTTGATGGAGAAGATTCTGAGAGGCAGGATTTATGAACATTTGGAGAGGCATAATATGATTAGGAATAGTCAGCATGGCTTTGTCAAAGGCAGGTCATGCCTTATGAGCCCGATTGAATTTTTTGAGGATGTGACTAAACACATTGATGGTGCTAGAGCAGTGGATGTAGTGTATATGGATTTCAGCAAGGCATTTGATAAGGTACCCCATGCAAGACTTATTGAGAAAGTAAGGAGGCATGGGATCCAAGGGGACATTGCTTTGTGGATCCAGAACTTGCTTGCTCACAGAAGGCAAAGAGTAGTTGTAGATGGGTCATATTCTGCATGGAGGTTGGTGACCAGTGGTGTGCCTCAGGGATCTGTTGTGGGATCCTTACTCTTCGTGATTTTTATAAATGACCTAGATGAAGAAGTGGAGGGATGGGTTAGTAAACTTCTGATGACACAAAGGTTGGGGGTGTTGTGGATAGTGTGGAGGGCTGTCAGAGGTTACAGCGGGACATCGATAGGAAGCAAAACTGGGCTGAGAAGTGGCAGATGGAGTACAACCTAGATAAGTGTTTGGTGGTTCATTTTGGTGGGTCAAATATGATGGCAGAATATAGTATTAATGGTAAGATTCTTGGCAGTGTGGGGGATCAGAGGGATCTTGGGGTCCGAGTCCATAGGACACTCAAAGCAGCTGCTCAGGTTGTCTGTGTGGTTAAGAAGGCGTATTGGCCTTCATCAATCATGGGATTGTGTTTTGGAGCCGAGAGGTAATGTTGCAGCTCTATAGGCCCTGGTCAGACCTCACTTGGGGTACTGTGCTCAATTCTGGTCACCTCACTACAGGAAGGATGTGGAAACTATAGAAAGGGTGCAGAGGAGATTTACAAGGATGTTGCCTGGATTGGGGATCATGCCCTATGAGAATAGGTTGAGTGAACTCGGCCTTTTCTCCTTGGGTGATGGAGGATGAGAGGTGACCTGATAGAGGTGTTCAAGATAATGAGTGGCATTGATCATGTGGATAGTCAAAGGCTTTTCCCCAGAGTTGAAGTGGCTAACATGAGAGGGCATAGTTTTAAGGTGCTTGGAAGTAGGTACAGTGGAGATGTCAGGGGTAAGTTTTTTACGCAGAGAGTGGTGAATGCGTGGAATGGGCTGCCAGCAATGATAGGGTCTTTTAAGAGATTCCTGGATAGGTACATAGAGCTCAGAAAAACAGAGGGCTATGGGTAACTCTAGGTAATTTCTATAGTAAGGACATGTTAGGCACAGCTTTGTGAGCCGAAGGGCCTGTATTGTGCTGTAGGCTTTCTATGTTTCTACGTTCTATGCTTCTAAGATCTTATTTTGCACAGGCTTTTTCCTTCCCTGCCTTGTACAATTTATGTTCTGTGTGTCATCTGAAGTTACTTGCCTGTGATGCTGTTACAAGTAAGGTTTTTCTGTGCTATACCTCACCACACTTGTACACCTGACAACCAACCTGACTAACAATCAGCACCACGTTTACTATCACTGAGTTAGTTACATGTCGTGAAATTTGTTGTTTTGCAGTCGTACAGGCAAAGATATAAAAAAATCTATAAATTACAAATAGCGCGAGAAAAAGGAATACATCAAGCAAAGAGTCAAAATCAGGTTTAGTATCTCTGGGATGTGTTGTTGAAATTTGTTTCAACCTTGCCTGGTGTCTACACCCACACCACCCCCCACACCCCACCCCATCCATGGCACACTACCTCTACAGCACAACACTCCCACGGCTTTGGTGTTGCCAGGTTTATAAAGTCACTTTCTGCTCCATGTTGACAAATACAGTACCCCTAAAACTTTTGCACAGTACTGTAGGGGCAGTATTAGGCTATTCAGCGCATTGAGTCTGCTCTGCCATTTCAGCTGCCTGCCCATCACCTCTGAAGTGAGTTTTCCTGTTTCTCAGTTTAGTGTCATTGGGATCAGGAACCAATATCGAGTCATTATTATGGACAGTAAAGGGCAGTCTGGTGGTGAAAAGAGTGGTTAGTGCTTCTCCCTCACAGTTCCACACGCATGTGTGTGTGTGTGGTTCATAGTTTATCCCTGTACCACAAACACATTGATCGGTAGGTTAACTGCCCACTCAAAGTGCTCCTTCTGTAGCTGGATGGTCAGAGAATCATGGCAGCCACAATGGGTGTGTGATAGAGATTATTGGGAACTGGATGGGGGAATGAGATTGCTCTGGGAGCCATCATAGACTTCATCGGCCAAATCACCTCCTATGGTGTGAGCAATACCAGTGATGCGATCACTTGAGTCGAGAACAATGTTTTCCTAAGGGGTTGTCTATTGGTGGGTCCTCAGTCGGCTGTAGAGGCTGATCCAGGATGCACATATTCTGGTGCAGTGTTGGCAAGAGTAAGTGGTGGCTGTGGTTAGTGGGTGGGTCTTTTGGTTGTTCAGTTTCTCCCTTCACAGCTGCTGTTTGCTCTTGGTGGCACAGTGAAGGTTGCCCTCATGCAGCACCCCTCCCTCTTGAACAGATTTCCTCCAGGTGTATCTATTGAGTGCAAAATCTTGCCAGTTTTTAGATGCAATATTGACTTTATTCAGGCTGATTTTGATGTTATCTTTGAGGGGTTTCCTTTGCCTACCGGGGCTCACTGATCTTCCTTTAACTGGGAGTAAGGAATCTGTCTGAGGAGACGTGAGTTAGGCATTTGAATGACATGACCTATCCATCAGAGTTGATGTTGCGTTATCGTGGAGAAAATGCTGTTCCTGTTGGCCTCCTCCGGTATGCTGGTGTGAGCAGTATTTACTCAGTGGCCTCTTTATTGGGTACCTCCTATACCTAATAAAGTGGCCACTGAGTGCACGTTTGTGATCTTCTGCTGTTGTAGTCCATCCACTTCAAGATTTGATGTGTTGTGCATTCAGAGATGCTCTTGTGCACACCACTGTTGTAAGACAGATAGACAGATAGATGGATAGATATACTTCATTAATCCTGAGGGAAATTACAGCCGCACTAACCAAGAATAGAGCATAAATATAGCAATACAAAAACCACAAACAATCAAACAACAAAATGCAAACTATGCCAGATGGAAAATAAGTCCAGGACCAGTCTATTGGCTCGGAGTGTCTGACCCTCCACGGGAGGAGCTGCAAGTTCGATGGCCACAGGCAGGAACGACCTCCCATGCTGCCCAGTGTTGTATCTCATTGGAATATGGCCGAAGTCCAACAGTAAAAAGTTCAATATCTGGTCTACAAACACGTTCCTCGATCGTAATATGACCCGGATTGCACCATCTGTTGTTAACTAGAACAGTAATCACCCAACTCCTTTACGCTTACCACTCTCACATGTTCTCTTACGCTTAACACATGGTTATTTGAGTTACTGTCGTCTTCCTGTCAGCTTGAATCAATAAGGCCATTTTCCTCTGACCTCTCACATTAACAAGGCATTTTCACCCACAGAACTGCCGCTCACCGGATATTTTTTGTTTCTCACACCTTTCTCTGTAAATTCTAGAGACTGTTGTGCGTGAAAATCCCGGGAGTTCAGCAATTTCTGAGATACTCAGACCACCCCATCTGGCGCCAACAGTCAAAGTCACTTAGATCACATTTCTTACCCATCCTGATGTTTGGTTTGAACAACGACTGAACCTCTTGACCATGTCTGCATGCTTTTATACATTGAGTTGCTGCCACATAGCTGGCTGATTAGATATTTGCATTAACAAGGTGAACAGGTATACCTGATAAAGTGATCACCGAGAGTATGTAAAGCCATTAGAGTTCCCCATTGCAGCCGCTGCGGAAAATCATTGAACACTTCACCCCACTCCAAAGGCATCTACTTACCACCACTCTCTCCTTCCTATCTCTCACTCAATTTTGCAGCCTCTTTACGATTTGCATATTATTCTTACTTGGCACATCTAACATAAAGGAATCAGTACTGCTGTCTCAAGAGAACTGTTGCAATTCTCCTTAAATTATTCAGTGTTTTTCCTTTATAAACAGTACACTGCATAAACTTCTACCTACAGGAGCTAGATAACTACACGGTACCTGGCTTTTAGTCTGGGATGTTGTGTGAGTTCAAGGTTAATCAAAGGATTTGTTCCTGACAGAACATCTCCACTGTCAGAGGATTAGGTACTAGCTGTGTTTGGCTGCTTAGGTTGGTGAAAGGTGTCGACTGTCTTTAAAGCAGCACAGACTCAGAGGTCTGGGTTCACATTCCCCTCTGGAGCAGATTCCCTGGTCTGACACTCTGAATGTAGCACTGAGGGAACGCTGCTCTGTTAAACGCGCTGCCGCTTATTGCTGATCAGTTTATTATAGTACAACAGAGCACACCTATAGGAGCGCTGCCACAAGAAAGCAGTATCCATCATCAAGAGCACCCACCATTGACTTTGAGAAAAGGTGGGGCTCTTTTGCCTGCTACTATCATTTGATTTGAGTTAATTAAGATGGTCCCCTTCTGATTCTTGGGTAAATGGATTTGTTTGGCGGATTGTTTTTTTTATAGAAGCTTGTATGACGTATAGCTCTGGGTTTGTGCTCCAAATGGGTTTTTTTCCTCGTTTTTTTTTGTTAGCTGGGGTTTTTTTTGTTTTAGTAGTAGGGGTTCTTTTTTCCTTCTTTCTTTTTTCAAAAAAAAATAGCTTTAACATTTTGTTTTTTTTAATTATTATTATTGATATACTGTTTAGCTTAGTTAACAGTTTGACTCTTATTATACATATTGATATATTGACTTGATTATTTTAATGTTTTTTTTGTTGTCGATTTTCAATAATATTTAATAACAAGATTTAAAAATGAAAAAAAAAAGAACACCCACCATCCAGACCATGCTCTCATCTCGCTGCTGCCATCAGGAAGGAGCTACAGGAGCTTCAGGACTCACAACAACAGGTGCGGGAACAGTTATTAACCTTAAACCATCAGGCTCCCAAACCAGTGAGGATAACTTCATTGACTTCAACTCCGAACTGATCCCACAGCCTGCAGATTTCATGGAATCTACAACTCAGGATCTCAGTTATTTATTTAGCTGTTTGTTTGTTTGTTTGTTATTATTTGCAGTTTATCTTCTTTTACATATTGATTGTTTGTTTGTCTTTGTGTGCACTTTTTTATTGATTCTATTGTATTTCTTTGAGCTACTGCAAATGCTGGCAAGAAAATGAATCTCAAGGTAGTATACAGCAACATACATGTACTTTGATAATAAATAAACTTTGAACTCTGAACATGTATCAAGATGTAATGCAAATCATGCCTTCCTACAGAGCATTACATTGGGGTATCAGAATCAGATCAGGTTTAATATTACTGCCATATGTCTTGAAATCTGTTGTTACACAGCAGCAGTACTTTGCAGTACATAATGATAAAAAGTGTAAATTACAGTAAGAAGTATATATATATTTAAAAAGTTAAATTAAGTAAGCAGTGCAAAAAGAGAAAAAGAGTATGAGGTAGTGTCCATGGGTTCAATGTCCATTCAGAAATCGGATGGTGGAGTTGAATTCCTGATATCGTTGAAGGTTTCCCTTCGGGCTACTGCAATGAGAAGAGGCCCTGTCCTGGGCGATGGGGTTATTAATGATGGATGCTGCCTTTCTGAGGCATCGCTGCTTGAAGATGACCTGGGTACTGGGTAGGCTAGTGCCCATGATGGAGCTAAGTTTGCAACTTTCTGGAGCTTATCTTGATCCTGTGTAGAATATAACATTAGTTAAAAAAAAAGTGCAGACTAGGCTAACATGAGCCAGAGGGTGGTGAATCCGTGGAATTCATTGCCACAGATGGCCTTGGATGCCAAGTCATTTGGTAAATTTAAAGCAGGGGTTAATAGGTTTCTGATTAGTAAGGATGTCAAAGGTACAGGGAGAAGACAGGAGTGAAAAGGATAATAAATCAGACATGATTGAATGATGCAGCAGATGTCTTATGAGTATGCTGTTAACTGTATTATCTGTCAATCAACATTGGTATAATAGATTACAGGGTCCTTAAGCTTTTTATTGGGAACTTAGTAACAAATTCCTGCTGTGCTTGGTAATATTCCAGCAGTAGATACACTTTGAAAGGACGTTATTTTTCATAGGACGTAGACAGTACAGTACAGGCCCTTTGGCCCACAATGTTGTGTGGGCTTTTAAGCAACTCCAAGAAACTCACATTGTTAGCCAGAAAGGCACTGACATTTCATTTCATGTGGCCGTTGTCCCAGAAATACACAACTCAGATTGATGACTCTGGTAGTCATTTGACCACCAGATCATGGGATGGGAAATGATGGCCCATAGCAGGAGGAGGGGTCCAGAACGATTTTTAGGAAGGGTAAGGTGATGATTGTTACAACACACAAATACACTGTGTTCAAATTAAAAATATGAGGAAGTCTGCAGGTGCTGGAAATCCAAAGAAATACACACAAAATCCTGGAAAAGCTCAGCAGGTCAGGCAAATTCATGAAAATGAATAACCAGACGATTCGAGCCAAGATCTCACTTCAGGACAGTGTTGAAATATTGCAATCCAAGCATTAATGTCAACACTGTTGCTGAAGCACATCTGGACTTACTCTGTCTTCACTCTCACCCACTCACCTGGGCTCTCCCCTTTTCACTCTCACACACACACACACACCTGAGCATTCTCCTTTTCCCCCTCCCCGACATATCTGGGGATTCTCCTTTTCACCCTCACCCACACACCTGCGCATTCTCCTTTTCACTCTCTCTCACTCACACACACACACACACACACACACACCTGGGCTCTCTCCTTTTCACCCTCACCCACACACCTAGACGCTCTCCTTTTCACACACACACCTGGGCTCTCTCCTTTTCACTCTCACACACACACCTGGGCTCTCGCCTTTTCACTCTCACACACACACCTGGGCTCTCGCCTTTTCACTCTCACACACACACCTGGGCTCTCTCCTTTTCACCCTCACCCACACACCTAGACTCTCTCCTTTTCACACACACACCTGGGCTCTCTCCTTTTCACTCTCTCTCACACACACACACACACCTGGGCTCTCCCCTTTCACTCTCACACACACACCTGGGCTCTCTCCTTTTCACCCTCACCCACACACCTAAGCATTCTCCTTTTCACTCTCACACCTGGGCTCTCCCCTTTGCACTCTCACACACACACCTGGGCTCTCCCCTTTGCACTCTCACACACACACCTGGGCTCTCTCCTATTCCTAACACCTGACACACCTGAACCCATTCCCACTCTTCAGAACCGTTAATCTCTCGTGCAGCGTTGGGTAGCTTTCTCCACTCCTGAGCAGTCTCCCTTGAGCAAAGTTGATATTTCTAGTATATTGTGCGAATCTCTCACATATATCAATAATGTAGCACAGTACATTGATACAGTGCAGATAATTACAGCCCTGCATTTATTTGCAGATTGCTGTGTTTATGCGTCTCCCGTTAGCCATGTTTTAATAGAATCTATTGTGAGTCTAAAGGTCACACCTTTTACATCTCACCCAGTCATTTTCAACCATCCCTCTCTATTCCACGGTAAGACCCTGTTAAAATTGCATGAAAACATTTTGGGGAAAGTACAATTGGCTGTAGCCCTCTAGCTACAGATTAGTGCACAGTCTGAGCCATGAATCTTTCATGAGCGCACTGCTGTGTGCGGTGGGACTCCCGAAGCGCAGCAGCCACTTGGAGCCGATGGGACCAGGTGACTCCTAGGCCATGTTTTATTCAGCTCAAGCTGGCATTCTGACCTTTGTTGTTGTTGTTGGGATAGGGGGAAATGCCACTTTTAGGAAATGTCCAATATTTATCAATCGTTTGAGGGATAGTGAGAAGTCAGTGAGGATCACCTGCCCATCCTCCTTCCCTTTCTCCCATGGTTCACCCTCTTCACCTATCAGATTCCTTCTTCTTCAGCCTTTTCCACCTATCACATCATAGCTTCTCACTTTACCCTCCTCCCAGCCATCCATCTTCCTCCTCATCTGGTCTCACCTATCATCTACCAGCTTCTACATCTTCCCTCTTCCCATCTCATTGTGGCTTCTGCCTCCCTTCCATTCCAGTCCTGATGAAGAGTCTCTGTCTGAAATGTGGACTGTTTATTGGTCTCCACGGATGCTGCCTGACCTGCTGAGTTCCTCCAGCATTTTGTGTGTGTAACGCTGGATTTCCAGGATTTGCAGAATCTTTGTGTTTACGAAATGAGCAGGAGTCCACCACGTTTGACTTGCTTGTGCCTTTGCATTCGCAAGTGCACTTTCTGTCTGGGTGCTCCAGGCCAGAGTGATTGTTCCCTGGCAGCGTTCTCCCACCCTGCAGCTCAGCCTGTCAGCACCTCGCCTGTGAATGCTGGCCACTTCCATGCTCACAGCACTGCTGTGCTGTAACAAAGCTCCACCCCTCCCACTGTCAGGTTTGCTAATGTGTAGCTTTATATTTTTATCCCTGCTCGGTGTTTTATTTTATATTATTTAGCGTACAGCATGGAAAAGGCCCTTCTCGCCTTCGAGAAGCACTGCCCAGCAAACCCTGACAAAACCCAGTTTAACCCCAACCTAATCACAATGTCCAATCAACCTACTAACCACTACATCTTTGGTTCACAGTCCAAAGTAAAGTTTTTATCAAAGTACATATACATCACCATGTACTACCCTGAGATTCATTTTCTTGCAGGCATACTCAATAAATCCAATAATCATATCACAATCAATGAGAGACTGCACCAACTTGGGCGTACAACCAGTGTACAAAAAACAACAAACTGTTCAAACGCAAAAAGAAAGTAATAATAATAATAAATAAATAAGCAATAGAGTTTGAGAACATGAGATGAAGACTCCTTGAAAGTGAGCCCACAGGTTGTGGGAACAGTTCAGTGATGGTTGAGGGGTAATAACTGTTCCTGAACCTGCTGGTGTGAGTCCTGAGGCTCCTGTACCACCTTCCTGATGGCAGCAGTGAGAAGAGAGCATGTCCTTGGTGGTGGGGAGCCCTGATGCTGGATGCTACCAGGTGTGGGTGAGACAGCTCATTCGATCGGGGGCGGGGGGGATGGGGTGCCGTTCCATTTTCGGCAGGCTTTACAACACTAGTCCTCTATTCTCTCCGCCTTGAATGGCATCTTTTTGTCTCCCCACTGGTAGCTTTGCAAGCCCAGATATATCGGGAGAGTCTGAAGATCCACACTCACTGAATCTGGATCTTCAGCGAGGCTTTGTGCCTCCGTAATCAGATATCTGAATGGTTCATGAAAACTACCTTGTTATTCCATGAACACCCCTGCCAAGGGTGGTGGTAGGGGTAGACATATTCAGGACATTTAAGAAACTCTTAGATAGGCACGTGGATGAAAGAAAAATGGAGGATTATGTAGTAGGGAAGGGCTAGACTGATATAGAGCAGATTAAAAGATTGGGCCTATACTGCGGTGTACTGTTCTACGTTCTCTATTATTGGGGGGGATTTCAACAGGCCATCTTGAAGAAGTCTCTGAACAACTACCACCAACATATCACCTGTGGAATCAGAGGAGCCAACACACTTGACTACTATTATACCACCACCATCAAGAACATTTACTATGCCACCCCATGAAAGTCTGATTACCCAGCTGTACTTCTACTCCTGGAGTATAGCCAGAGACTAAAGGTTGCAGCGCCAGTGGTGAGGACAAGAAGGTATGGTCAAGAGAGCTGGAGGAGCACTTAGCGACTGCTTTGAGTGGTCAATAATCAGGGATTCATCTTTAAATCTGAATGAAAATGCCACAGTTATCACCAACTTCATCAAGACCTGGGTGGAAGAGTGTGCGCCTTTGAGAACATACCAGACACACCCAAACCAAATGCAGTGAATGAACCAGGAGATTCACAGTTTGCTGAGGTCTGGACCTGCGGCATTCAACACCAGTGATCCAGAACTATACAAGAGGTCCAGGTACGATCGACGGAATTCTAGTTTATGAGCAACAAAACAATGCCAACTGAAGTTTGGAATCAGATACACATCAGTTCCCAACTTTTCAAAAGGGCAACAGTGATACCAGTACCCAGGAAGAGAAGGGTGAGCTGCCTCAACAACTCTCACCCAGTTGCACTCACATCAATTGTGATGAAGTGCTTTCACTCTGGGAGACATCAAGGACACCTTCAAAAGGCAATGCTTCAAGAAGGTGACATCCATCATTCAGAACCCCATCACCAGGACATGCCCCTTCTCATTGCTGCCATCCCATCAGGGAGGAGGTAGAAGAGCTTGAAGACACACACTCACCATTTCAAGGAACAGCTTCTTCCCCTCCACTATCAGATTTCTGAACGGACAATGAACCCTTGAACATTACCTCACTATTTGTTGCACCCTTTTTGCACAGTACTGTATTTGTAAACATAGAGCAGAGAGTGAATTTGTAAATCTAGTGGGAGCAAAGGATGTTGAGAATGGCGAGGGCGGTGCACTGCGGGAGGGGTGTGGGACAGGTGGCAGAGGAGTGCCAGGGGAGGGGTGAAGACACACCCAGCCCTGAGACATCAGGCAAGGTCATCTAATTCCAAACAATCGGTTTATTGATCATTACAGTATGTCTCTCTGGTGCTCCCTGCTCCCTCCCTTCTCCCTTCCCCTTTTCCCAACCGTGATTCCCACTCTCCCTGTCCCCTTCACACTCTCAACCCAAAATAGAGATACATATCTGCCCAAGACTTTTGCACAGTACTGTATGTACCATGCTCTTATGGTCTGAAATGTTCCTTATGCTGTCAATTCATGTTCTAAGACATTCTAAAAGAGGGCAGTCAGAACTCTTGAATAGATCTTTCAGACACGCAATGCTGAACTCTGAAACTCTCGATCTCCCAATCTACCTCCCTTTGTCCCTGGCACTTTATTTGCCTCTCTGCACTGTGCTTTCTCTGCCCTTGCAACACCATATTCTGCATTCTGTTTGCTTATTTACAAACTCAGTGTAATTATCTTTGGCATGATGTCTCTGGAAGAGCTTGAAGATCCCTCTGTTCCTCCAGATTGCTGAGAGTCTTGCCATTAATCCTGTACTCTGCCTTCAAATTCACCCTTCCATAGTGAATCACTTCACACTTTTTTGGGTTGAACTCCATCTGCCACTTGTCAGCTCAGCTCTGCATCCTATCAATACCCCGTTATAACCCATGGCAACCTTCTTTTGTATTTACATACAGAAGCAGCACGGAGCAGGCCCTTTTGGCCCAATGAGACGCACCACCCAGCAACCCACCTAATCACACTAGCCTAATCACAGGACACCCCATCATGGTCATTAGCCTCCATAGTATCCAGGACACCTTCAAGAGGTGATGCCTCAAAAAGGAGGCGTCCATCATTAAGGACCCCCATCACCCAGGACATGCCCTCTTCTCATTGCTACCATCAGGAAGGAGGTACAGAAGTGTGAAGGCACACATTTAATGATTCAGTAACAGCTTCTCTTTTACCATTCGATTTCTGAATGGAGAATGAACCCATGAACATTACCTCATTAATCTTTTAAATTTCTGTTGTTTGCACAACTTACTTAACTATTCCCATAATTTACAGTTTTTTCTCTATTTATATATATTGTACTGTACTGCTGCCACAAAGTTAACAAATTTCATACACATGCCAGTGATATTAAACCGGATTTTTTATTCAGATTCTGAACTGGTATGTCTTTGGCCTGTGGTAGGAAACCAGAGCACCCAGGGGAAACAGATGCTTCACGGGAGAACGTACAAACTCCTTACAGACGGTGTTGGAATGGAACTTCCGAACTCCACCACCCTGAGCTGTCAATAGCGTCACACTAACCTAACCGCTCTGCTACTGTGTTACTTACCTCTACGCTCACCACTAAGTGTGGGTTAGTATCGTCTGCCTCTACACTAATCACTAAGTGTGGGTTAGCATCGTCCACCTCTACACTAATCACTACGTGTGGGTTAACATCGTCTACCTCTACACTAACCACTAAGTGTGGGCTAGCATCGTCCACCTCTACACTAATCACTAAGTGTGGGTTAGTATCGTCTACCTCTACACTAACCACTAAGTGTGGGTTAGCATCGTCAGGAAAGAAAGAAAATCAAAGATAATAATGGAAACAGAGAGCTGAGTTCATTGCGAGAGATAACGTGTTTATCTGTCCATCTGTCGCAGCAGGAAGGCTGCAAAGGTTGAATGTAAATCATAAGCACAGCCTCAGCACCGAAGCTAAGCCGTCATTATAACTATAGAGGAGAGGCTACACTGGGATTTTGCAACATGGTAATTCGATTAAATTATATTAAATTTGTAGGGGTTTATATGAAATGCAATTTGCACAGTGGTGAAAGCTTTCACTTGACACGTGGGACTCACAACCTCTCTCCATCTCCTTGCCTGGAAGAAGTGGTGTTATCTGACATTGTGAACCTTCATAGAGTCCACCCTGTCTGCGATGTGGAGAGGCACACTTCTCAGAGTGCCAGTTATAAAAGGTTTCATACAAGTGACGAGTGAATATCAAAGAGAAAATCTGCAGATGCTGGAAATCCAAGCAACACACACAAAATGCTGGAGGAACTCAGTAGGCCAGGCGGCATCTATGGAAAAGAGTATAGTCGACATTTTGGGCCAAAACATCGACTGTACTCTTTTCCATAGACGCTGCCTGGCCTGGGAGTTCCTCCAGCATTTTGTGTGTGTTATTGAGTGAATATCAAAATAAAGATTATTACATAAACAGAAGAGAATTAAATTAATCGTAAACACGAGGAATTCTGCAGATGCTGGAAATTCAAGCAACACACATCAAAGTTGCTGGTGAACGCAGCAGGCCAGGCAGCATCTCTAGGAAGAGGTACAGTCGACGTTTCGGGCCGAGACCCTTCGTCAGGACTAACTGAAGGAAGAGCTAGTAAGAGATTTGAAAGTGGGAGGGCGAGGGGGAGATCCGAAATGATAGGAGAAGACAGGAGGGGGAGGGATGGAGCCAAGAGCTGGAGGGATATGAGAGGATCATGGTACAGGAGGCCCAGGGAGGAGGAAAAGTGGGGGGGGGGAACCCAGAGGATGGGCAAAGGGTATAGTCAGAGGGACAGAGGGAGAAAAAGGAGAGAGAGAGAGAGAATGCCTGCATACAGATAAGCCACGGATGGGGTATGAGGGGGAGGGTGCACCTCATGCAACACAAAATACTGAAGGAACTCTGCAGGTCAGGCAGCATCTATAGAAAGAAGTAAAGAAAGTCCTGATGAAGGGTCTCGCTCTGAAATGTCGATAACTCCTGATAAAGGGTCTTGTTTGGAAATCTCGACCCCATTACTTTCTGTGGGAAAGCTTTGGGAAAGGTACAGAAATGGATCAGCAGGATACTGCCTGGACTAGAGAGTATTAGGCAAAAAGAGATGTTTTACAGACTTGGATTCTGTTCTTTGGAGTGTCGGAGTCTAAGGGGAGACTTGATAGAAGGTTATAAAATTATGACAGCCATCTTTTACCCATAATGGAAATGTTAATTCCTAGTGAGTATAACACTAAGGCGAGAGGGACAAAGTTTAAAGGAGATGTCGAAAGCATGCTTTTATACACAGGGATTAAGAGGTGCCTGGAATGAGCCATCTGGGGGAATGGTGGAAGCCATCAAACACTCTTCATATGTTAACCCTTTCATTTCTGGGATCATTCTTCTAAACCTCCTCTTGACCCTCTCCAATGCCAGCATATCCTTTCTTAGATAAGAGGCCCCAAAATCCTCATGATACTCTAAATATGGTCTGAACAAAGCCTTATACAGGCTCAGAGTTTTCAACGTGTAAATTCCACTGATGGCCAAGAAACAGCCCAGGATTCTAATTAGTTGAACTGTGGTGCTCAAATGCAGCATGTTCTGTCACAGATTATCGCAATATGTCACCAACAGGAGTGCAGTAATGTGGTGATTACATTACTGGACAAACAGCCAGAACTATTGATCTGCAGAAATGAGCATAGCACCGGGGGAATTTAAATTCAAGTAATTGAATTTCTTTGGTTGGTTGGTTGGAAGAATATTGCTGATAATCATCACTGTCAGTCAGGATGATGGGAACCTATCAGCTTGTTGTTAAGCCTGTCAGTTTCACGATTCTCCTTCAAGGAAGGAAATCTCCCACTCTTATGACTCACTTGTGATCGGGCTCTCAATATACAAAACCTCACTTCAGGACCAATCAATAAAGATGTCCATATTCTGAGGAGAATAGTTTGTTTAAAAAGTCACAAAGAGCTGAAACATCTCAGTAGTAAGTATTGCATGATAGATAATAAAGAATCAGCGTGAGCAAGATACACCATGAACTGTGGAGGGAGAACCATATTTGTAAAACAGATTGCTCATGGACCTTAGAAATAACTTTTGTATTGTCTGAATTATGTCCTAATACTGTTCTCACCTTAATCCTGCAGCCCTCTTCTACATCTGATAATTCAGTATGTGTGATTAAATTCAAAGTCGAGCTTATTGTCACCTGTGCAAGTACACAAATGCACACGAGCAAAGAGAAACTTCTTGCCACAGTATCACAGCCACAACAGCATTAGAGACACAACACTTACAAGAAAAACATGAAGATAAAATATACAAAATTACACACAAAAGAACAAAAATAGCACCATTAGAACAAGATAAGAGAAAGTCTATAGTAGTGCAAGGTGGTCATAGGTTTGCTATGATGAGGCAGTGATTAGGGTTGTGCAGGTCAGCTCAAGAACCAAATGGTTGAAGGGAAGTAGCCATTCCTGATCCTGCTGGTGTGGGACTTTAGGCTTCTGTACTTCTGTCTGCTCTGTTGGAGTGGTCTTTCATCAATTCTGTTATGGTTATCAGATTTACTGAGTGTAACTGCAGGAAAATGAATCTCAGGGTTGTATATATGTACAAACCCCATTTCCAGAAAAGTTGGGATATTTTCCAAAATGCAATAAAAACAAAAATCTGTGATATGTTAATTCACGTGAACCTTTATTTAAGTGACAAAAGTACAAAGAAAAGATTTTTGATAGTTTTATTGACCAACTTAATTGTATCTTGTAAACATACACAAATTTAGAATTTGATGGCTGCAACACACTCAACAAAAGTTGGGACAGAACGAAAACCGGCATGGATTAGAATAGAACTAGATAAGATAGGAGAAAATATACCCGAAGATTTTATATATAAATGGGAATCTAAATGGCTACGGGAAAAGAAAGAATCTCCTATAATAAAACGTTTGATCGATCTATGGAATAAGATAAATGTTGATGATGAAATAAAGAAATCTTTATTAGCAAGGAGACCTTTGATCCAAAACAGCCTTATTCCTTTTACAATGGATAATCAACTTTTATATAATTGATACCAAAAAGGGATTAGATGTATAGGAGACTGTTATGAAGGAGGTATACTGATGTCATTTGAACAATTAAAGAATAAATATAAAATATCAAATAACACTTTCTTTTGTTACCTTCAATTAAGGGCTTATTTAAGAGACAAACTGGGTCAAACAATGTTTTTGCCGAAACCTAATGAAATTGAAATTTTAATTCAAAAAGGAAAAATTAAAAAAATTGTTTCCTCTATGTATAATCTGATTCAAAAACAGACACTTAAACAAGGAATTCACAAGTCAAGACAAAAATGGGAAACAGATTTGAGTATTACTATTGATGAAACAAATTGGTCAAGACTATGTCTTGACAGTATGACAAATACAATAAATGTTCGACTCAGATTAGTACAATATAATTTTTTACACCAATTATATATTACACCGCAAAAAATAAATAGATTAAATTCAAACTTATCTGATCAACGTTTTCGGTGTAATCAAGAAATTGGTACTTTTTTACATTCTACTTGGTCTCTTTCCAAAATTCAACCTTTTTGGATAAATTTAAGAGTTTTATTGGAACAAATTATTGGAACTCAACTTCCACATAACCCTATATTATTTTTGTTAGGTGACATTGAAGGGATAAAACTGAAACTTAAATTGAATAAATACCAGAAAGAATTTCTAAAAATCGCATTGGCAGTAGGCAAGAAGGCTATAGCAATTACTTGGAAATCAGATTTGTATTTAAGTATGGATCGTTGGAATAATGAAATTTTTAGCTGTATTCCACTTGAAAAAATTACTTATAATTTAAGAGATAAATATGATACATTTTTGAATATTTGGCGCCCTTATTTACAAAAGATAGGTTGGCATATCTAGGTGCTCCGATGAAAAAGATGTTGGTCCTTTGGGGAAAGTAACAAATAAATATATTAAATTTATTTTGAATCCCATGGAGCATGTGGAGACCTTCCAATATCCAGGCAGTCTTTCATTCTTTCTTTTTTTTTCCTTTTCTTTTCTTTCTTTTAGGTAGGGGTATATATCGGGGGGAAGGGTAGATATTAGTATTTCATGTAACCAAGTTTGAAAACTCAATAAAAATTATATATATAAAAGCAAAAGTTGGGACAGAGGCATGTTTACCATTGTGTTACATCACCTTTTAATAACACTTTTTAATCATTTTGGAACTGAGGATACTAATTGTAGTAGATCTGCAATAGGAAATTTTGTACATTCTTGCTTGATATAAGACTTCAGCTGCTCAACAGTCCGTGGTCTCCATTGTCTGATTCTCGTCTTCATGATGCGCCATACATTTTCAATAGGAGATAGATCTGGACTGGCAGCAGGCCAGTCAAGCACACGCACTCTGTGTCTACAAAACCACGCTGTTGTAGCCCATGCAGAATGTGGTCTGGCATTGCCCTGCTGAAATAAGCATGGACGTCCCGGGAAGAGACGTCGCCTTCATGGCAACATATGTCTCTCTAAAATCCTAATATACGCCTCAGAGTCAATGGTAACTTCACATACATGCAACTCACCCATGCCGCGGGCACTGATGCACCCCCATACCATCACAGATGTTGGCTTTTGCACCTTTCGCTGATAACAATCTGGATGGTTGTTTTCATCTTTGGCACGGAGAACTCGACGCCCGTTTTTTCCAAAAACTAGCTGAAATGTGGACTCATCTGACCATAGCACGGTTCCACAGTCTTTCGGTCCATCTGAGATGAGCTCGGGCCCAGAGAACTCCCCGGTGTTTCTGCATAGAGTTGATGTCTGGCTTCTTCCTTGCGTAATACAGCTTCAAGTTGCATTTCTGGATGCAGCGACGGACTGTGTTGAGTGACAATGGTTTTCTGAAGTACTCCCGAGCCCAGGTGGCTATAATTGTCACAGTAGCATGACTTTTCTGTGCACTTTTCAATCTTATTTTAACTCTGTCCCAACTTTTGTTGAGTGTGTTGCAGCCATCAAATTCTAAATTTGTGTATATTTACAAAATATAATTAAGTTGGTCAGTAAAACTATTGAAAATCTTTTCTTTGTACCTTTGTCAGTTAAATAAAGGTTCACGTGAATTAACATATCACAGATTTTTGTTTTTATTGCATTTTGGAAAATATCCCAACTCTTTCTGTACCTTCTCCCCGATGGCGGAGGTGAGAAGAGGCCTTGGCCTGGATGGTGGGAGTTCTGTAGATGCTACCGAAGGTGAGGAGCAACATGCCTGTGACACATTAGACTGACTCTACTGTTCTCTGCAAGTTCGTACGTTCCTGCTCACTGTAACGGCAGTACCAGACCATGACGCAACCAGTCAGGATAATTGCGGTACACCTGTAGAACTAGGTTAGAGTGCTTGAACATGCCAAATCTCCTTATCCTTCGGAGGAAATCAGGATTAAGGAAGATTTGAGGTGGAAGAGAGAAGAAAGTGAATTTATATGGGAATGACTAGGTGCTGAGCCTAAGGGCTGAGCCCAGAGGAGACGGTGCTGATTACTGTTTTGTCGGCAGCAGTGGCAGGCACCATCACACACTGATGGTGAGAAGGATGCCCCTTTAGAACAGAGATGAGGAGGAATTTTATGTAGCCAGAGGGTGGTGAACCTGTGAAGTTCATTGCCATACACAGTTGTGGAGGTCAAGACATCAGGTATATTTAAAGTGGAGATTGATAGCTTCTATATTAGTAAGGGAATCAAAATTTATGGGGAGATGGCAGGAGAATGGGGTTGAGAGGAATAATAAACCAACCGTGGTGGAATGACGGAGCAGACACGATGGGCCAAGTGGTCTTATTCTGCTCCTATGTCTTATGGTCTCTTCACAGCTGCATCTCCTCCTATTTATGTCGATGATGAATTTTCCTAATCTACTTAGCTAAAGGCTATGGAGCTGGGAGAGCCAATAATTGATTAAATGATGTTAGGCCTGCCAGTTTGGATGAACGACCTATCCAATCCAGATGGGAGGTAAGCAGCAGCTCATCGCTGTTTGTCGGTCAGCTGACCTTGAACTTCAGTGACCTTGGGTTCCCATGTGGCTGGTAGGAAACCAGCAAAGATTGATTTTTTGAAGGCATGCCAACCTGAATAAATCTGGGCACAGAGAACCTCTGTGTACTGTTAAACAGATCTGCAGTGAAAAGGTATTCATCTAAAGGTCCTTCTCTCAACTATTTAACCTTACATTGACAAGACACTAAACTGTCCACATCTGGTGTGAGCACAGGTGCTATTAATAGACACAGAAACAGCTAGAGATAATTTGCTTTTATTTTTGTTGAGGCCAGGTGATGAACAAGTTGGAATGATTGAGGACCACCTATGGCACAATATTCCTCCTCATCACTGGCCCAGGTCAAGAACTTCATCAACTCTGGCTCAATGCTGAGACAGAAGTGTGCAACATATGGTCTCAAATCACTTCTATCCCTTTTTGGACAAGATAAAATTAACAAGTAAGTGAAAGATTTACTGGATTAGCCATGATGACGATCCATGCAGAGTTAAGGAGATCTGTTCCTGATCTGTGTTAGGTTCTTATATCAGACTTGGGTGGCGGGGTAGAGGTATGACTCTGCCAAGGGAGCTGTAAGGCTCCCCTTCCCTCTACTATCCTGCAGGTCACCCTGGGCAAGATGTAGCACCTGCTTAGCCCCCTGATCAGGGTCACGTGAAGCCAAAGGAGCAGGTAGTGGATGGTCATATGAGCAGCCGGTACATATCACGAGTTCTGGTTATGTGACCACTGACGCCAGGCAGACAATCCCTGAAGAGTATTGATAACGGCTGGCGTCACCCATCTTGTAAAGACACTGCCCAGAAGGCAATAGCAAACCACTTCTGTACAAAAATTTGCTGAGAACAATCGTGGTCATGGAAAGACCATGATCGCCCACGTCATACAGCACGGCACACTGTGGTGATGATGATGATGATATCAGACATGGATACTGCTCCCTCCTTCTCTTTCCAAGTGGAAATCAGTGATATTTCCACTACTATGATAATACTGCTTTCCACTCCTACACAATGAGGGGCTGTAGATATGGATATTTGATGAGATTGATAGATCTTTGATAGATCCTTGTGACAGATCTTCTTAAGCCTCATTTTATCCCATCAGGATACCCTAACATTGTAGCGTTTGACCAGATACAAAATTGAAGAAAATATATGACACACATCCCTCATTCACCTGCTGAAGCCCGGGCACCATAGAAATGTTCAACATATAAAGGTACATACATGCACACACAGATTTTATGATAGAGAGAGAAAGAGAACCCAGAGGAAACTCCGGACAATCAGATCAGTTGACACCAGTTGCCAGAAAATATTAACCATTAGCTTTATTGGTCACATGCAAATTGAAAGATACAGTGAAATGGGTCGCTTGCGAAGGTTGTGCTGAGCGACCCGTAAGTGTTTCCCCGCTTCCAGCGCCAACATAGCGTGCTCACAACCCACTGACCCTAACTGTACATCACTGGAAAGTGGAGCATCCGGAGGAAGCCCACACGGTCACGGGGAGAACATTGAAACCCCTTAGACAGCGGCAAGAATTGAACGAGCAAGATCATGACAAGTGCAGGACAATATGGGCAAACGTAAGGTAATTCACTTTGTTTAGCGGAATAGAAAAAACACAGGGAAGCATGGTAGCATAGTGGTTAGCGCATGCTACTACAACACCAATTCAATTCTGCCACTGTCTGTAAGGAGCTCGTACGTTCTTCCCGTGACTGCATGTGTTCCCTCTGGGTGCTCTGGTTTCCTCCCACATTCCAAAGACTTATGAACTAGTAGGTTATTTGGTGATATGTGTGTAGTTGGGCAGTGCAAGCTTGTTGGGTTGAAAAGGCTTGTTACCACTGAGATCACAGTGGCATCTGAGTAAACACTGAAAAGTTACACGCACGTATCGCAGGCAGTGAGGAAGGCAAATGGCATGTCTCCCTTTATATCAAATGAATCGGTGATCAAAGGTGAAATTGTACTTGGCTTCGGTGAGTCTACAGTCAGAGCAAGTACCCTTGCTTCAGATGTGGTGTAGCACTGATTCACCAGTCTAGTTTCTGGGATGAGGGTGGAATTGTACCACCAGGGGAGAATGAGTCGGACTGGCCTGTATTTCTGTAGTTTAGTGGAATAAGATGTGATCTGATTGAAAGGTACAAAATAGACACACACAACATTTTAGGAACAGCTTCTTCCTCTCCGCCATCAGATTTCTGAATGGACAACGAACCTATGTACACTATCTCACTATTTTAGTCTCTTTTTTGGATTACTTATTTAATTTTTAAAAAATATATATATTCATTATATATTTTATCACATATTTTATGTATTGCTGCAACAGCAAGACAACGAATTTCACGGCAAATATCAGTCATAATAAACCTGATTCTAAAATTCTGAATTTTGATTCTGAAATTCTGAAAGAGATGATGGGAGGCTGTTCCTTCCAGCTGAATAGTCTAGAATCAAGGGCTCATAGATTTACGATAAGAAGTCAGCCATTCTAGTCAAATTCTTTATACCACTGTCCCTTTCTTTTTCTGAGAATTGAACTGAATGAATAGTTGAAAACAGCAACACTTCCCATGAAAGACTGCAGATAGTGGGAATTAAGTGAGACTGACAGATCTTTGTTCAGAAAGAATATCAAGGGACTTGAAACAGAAACAAGAAAATGGGAGCTCAGATTCAGATCAACCACAGTTTAACAGAAGAAAGAAACAAGCACGTTGATTAACTTCATCTAGATCCTTTGACTTGTACTCCCACATGGAAAGTAATCAGAAGGTTAACCATCCAACCACTTACAAGTGAGTTTCTTCCTTAGAATTCCCAAAAAGAAATTAACCAAGCAAACAATACATTAGCATTTCAACACACACAAAATGCTGGAGGAACTCAGCAGACCAGGCAGCATCTTTGGATAAAAAGTACAGTTGATGTTTTGGGCCAAAACCCTTCAGCAGGACTGGAGTAAAAAAAGAGATGAGGAGTAGATTTAAAAGGCAGGGGAAGAGAGAGAGAAACGCAAGTTGATAGGTGAAATTGGGAAGGGGAGGGATGAGGTAAAGAGCCGGGTTGAATGGTGAAAGAGATACAAGGCTGGAGAAGGGTGAGTCTGATAGGTGGGGATAGAAAGCCCTGGAAGAAAGAAGAGGGAGATGATGGGCAGGCAAGAAGATAAGGTGAGAGAAGGAAAATGGGATGGAGACTGGTGAAGGAGAGGGTGGGGGGAAGCATTAACAGAAGTTCGAGAAATCGATGTTCATGCCATCAGATTGGAAGCTATATATTCAGACAGAATATAAGGTGTTGTTCCTCCAACCTGAATGTGGCCTCATCGTGACAGTAGAGGAGGCCATGGATTGACATATCAGAATGGGAATGGGAATGGGAATGGGAAGTGGAATTAAAATGGATGGCCACTAGGAGATCCTGCTTCTTCTGGCAGACGGAGTGTAGGTGCTCTGTGAAATGGTCTCCCAATCTATGTCGGGTCTCACTGATATACAGGAGGCCACACTGGGAGCACTGGACACAGTATATGACCCCAAAAGACTCACAGGTGAAGGGTTACCTTACCTGGAAGGACTGTTTGGGGCCCTGAATGGCAGTGAGGGACAAGGTCTTGCATTTGTTCCGCTTGCAAGGATAAGTGCCAGGAGGGAGATCAGTGGGGAGGGACGAATGGACAAGGGAGTTGCATAGTCATAGTCATAGTCATACTTTATTGATCCTGGGGGAAATTGGTTTTCGTTACAGTTGCACCATAAATAATAAATAGTAATAGAACCATAAATAGTTAAATAGTAATAAGTAAATTATGCCAGTAAATTATGAAGTAAGTCCAGGACCAGCCTATCGGCTCAGGGTGTCTGACCCTCCAAGGGAGGAGTTGTAAAGTTTGATGGCCACAGGCAGTAATGACTTCCTATGACGCTCTGTGCTGCATCTCGGAGGAATGAGTCTCTGGCTGAATGTACTCCTGTGCCCAACCAGTACATTATGTAGTGGATGGGAGACATTGACCAAGATGGCATGCAACTTAGACAGCATCCTCTTTTCAGACACCACCATGAGAGAGTCCAGTTCCATCCCCACAACATCACTGGCCTTACGAATGAGTTTGTTGATTCTGTTGGTGTCTGCTACCCTCAGCCTGCTGCCCCACCACACAACAGCAAACATGATAGCACTGGCCACGACAGATTCGTAGAACATCCTCAGCATCGTCCGGCAGATGTTAAAGGACCTCAGTCTCCTCAGGAAATAGAGACGGCTCTGACCCTTCTTGTAGACAGCCTCAGTGTTCTTAGACCAGTGCAGTTTATTGTCAATTCGTATCCCCAGGTATTTGTAATCCTCCATCATGTCCACACTGACCCCCTGGATGGAAACAGGGGTCACCGGTACCTTAGCTCTCCTCAGGTCTACCACCAGCTCCTTAGTCTTTTTCACATTAAGCTGCAGATAATTCTGCTCACACCATGTGACAAAGTTTCCTACCGTAGCCCTGTACTCAACTTCATCTCCCTTGCTGATGCATCCAACCATGGCAGAGTCATCCCTGCAGAAAGCAGGAAGTGGTGGGGGGGGGTGAGAGGGAAAGATGTGCTCAGTGATGGGATCCCATTGGAGATGGCGGAAGTTCCGGAGATTCATGTGCTGGACGCAGAGGCTGGTGGGGTGATAGGTGAGGACAAGAGGAACCCTATCCCTGGTAGGCTGGTGGGTGGCTGGGGTAAGAGCAGGCATGTGTGAAATGCAAGAGATGTGGTTGTTATAGTAGCCTTCATTACAAAGGATTTCAGATACCTTGCCTCAGTTATACAGGAACTTGGAGAGAATGCAACTCAAATATTATGTAGGTCTGGGCTCCCTACCCAAGGGACGATATAGTAGAGAAGAGCAATGGTTCACAAGATTGATTCCTGGGATAGGGGTTTATTAGATGTGGTGAGATACACACCTAGGTTCATAGGCTTGAGTTCAGAAGATGGGTAAGGTTTGCATTGAAACGTGAAAACAGATAGACATGGAGCTGCTGTTTTCTCCTTGGCTGGGTTGTTCCTAACCAGGAGTCACACGATCAAAATAAGTTCAAAGTTCAAAGTAAATTTATTATCTAAGTTTGTATACGTTACAACTATTACCTTGAGATTCATTTTCTTGCAGGCATTCACAGGGAACAAATACAGAAGAATTTATGGAAAATAATACATATATAGCCAAAGTCTGACAAACAACCAACGTGCAAAAGAAGGTGATCAATGCCAAAAATAATACTGAGAACATGAGTTGTAAAGAGTCCTTAAAAGTTTTTGAGTCTGCAAGTTGTAGAATCAGTTCAGTATTGAGATGAGTGAAGTTATGCACACTGGTTCAGGAGCCTGATGGTTGAAGGGTAATAACTGTTCTTGAGCCTGGAGGTGTGGGACCTAAGGCTCTTGTATGACCTGCCCAATGATAATAGTGAGAAGACAGCATGGCCTGGATGGTGCAGGTCTTTGATGATGGATGCTGTTTTCTTGTGGCAACACACCACGTAAGTATACTCAGAGGTGGAGAGGGCTTTACCTGTGAGAGACTGGGCTATCCACCACCTTCTGTAGACATTTCTGCTCCTGGGCATTGGAGTTGCTGCGAAACAACCAGTCAGGATACTCTCCACTGTGCATCTATAGAAGTTTGTCACATGCCATTCAGGGAACAGATTGGCCATTCAGGAAATAGATTGAGAAGAAATTTCTTCACTGGAGAGTAATGAAGTTTTAGAATTTTCTACTCAAGAGTGTGATGGTGGCTCAGTTGTTGAATACACTTAAGACAGGCTGATAGAATGAAAGGGATATGGCCTTAGTGCGGGGAAATTGTGATGAGACAAAATATAAGCCATAATTTTTGGAACAGAGGAAAAGTCACGAAAACTGAACAGCCTGCTCCTCCTTCTACTGCCTACATTGTTATGTTCTAATACCGAGACTTACTCACTCAACGCACGTTCATATCAATCTTGTTCATCTGAGAGGTTCATATGCTATATGGAGGATTTTCTAAATGACTTTTCAGGCATGGCAGTGGCATTTTTGCATGTAATGTTGAATAAAAGCAGATGCTTGATTTGCAATCGGATGCTTTGACTGTCTCTGTCAGGGACATCAACGGCAAGGCAGCAAAGGTTAATCACTGTCTGTCAGAAAAATCCCAGCATCTTTACCATCACTGTAAGCCTTTGTGCTTTCCAGGAAGGATCCATGATTGATTCACACACAAAATTTACTTTATTACTTTAACCTGCTGAAATATTTATTTACCTACCCCTCTTGCCTCCCCTTCCTCCTATGCTAGGCAATTTACTGGCTGCTGAAACGTATAGCAGGGAGGAAATAAAAGCTGTGAGACAACATTAACATTGGAAAGCTTTTTAGCAGATGAATATTTAATTCATTACAGGATAATTGTTTCTGCTGTGTTTTCAGACAAGTGCTTTGTCATACACTTATAGTTTTGTACGCCTGCATCTAATTGTGTTAAGTGCTGTCTACTGATATTACTATAAGAACATAAGAACATAAGAAGTTAGAGCAGGAGTCGGCCATCTGGCCCACTGAGCCTGCTCCATCACTCGATAAGATCATGGCTGATCTGGCCATGGACTCATCTCCATCTACCTGCCTTTTCCCCATAACCCTTAATTCCCCTACTATGCAAAAATCTATCCAACCTTGTCTTAAATATATTTATTGAGGTAGCCTCCACTCCTTCATTTTTGCAGAGGAATCCACAGCTTCATCACTCTCTGGGAAAAGCAGTTCCTCCTCATCTCCATCCTAAATCTACTCCCTCGAATCTTGAGGCTATATCCCCTAGTTCTAGTGACTAGCAGTCAATTCTACACTCACACTTTCCAGGGAGTGGCTAGGAGAGATATGCCAGCAGTCCGGGAATGTGCTGCCTGACGTGGTAGTAGAGCCAGCTACATTAGGGATTTTCAAGAGGCTATTTATTAGATAGGCACATGAATGTGAGGGAAATGGAAGGATATGGACTTTGTGTATGCAGAAGGCATTAGTTAGTTGGCCATTTGATTACTAATTTTAGACATAGAGGTACTGCAGATGTTGGAAACCTAGAGCAATACACAGTTGACATTTTGGACCCAGACCCTTCATCAGGACTAAACAAGATGAAGGGACACACACAAAAAATGCTGGTGAACACAGCAGGCCAGGCAGCATCTATAGGAAGAGGTATAGTCGACGTCTCGGCCCGAAACGTCGACTGTACCTCTTCCTATTGATAGTCATAGTCATACTTTATTGATCCAGGGGGAAATTGGTTTTTGTTACAGTTGCACCATAAACAATAAATAGTAATAAAACCATAAATAGTTAAATAGTAATATGTAAATTATGAAATAAATCCAGGACCAGCCTATCGACTCAGGGCGTCTGACCCTCCAAGGGAGGAGTTGTAAAGTTTGATGGCCACAGGCAGGAATGACTTCCTATGACGCTCAGTGCTGCATCTCAGTGGAATGAGTCTCTGGCTGAATGTACTCCTGTGCCCAACCAGTACATTACGTAGTGGATGGGAGACATTGACCAAGATGGCATGCAACTTAGACAGCATCCTCTTTTCAGACACCACCATGAGAGAGTCCAGTTCCATCCCCACAACATCACTGGCCTGCTGTGTTCACCAGCATTTTTTGTGTGTGTAACTAGATGAAGGGTCTTGGACCGAAATGTCGACTGTTTATTCTCATCTATCGATGTTGCCTGACCTGCTGAGCTCCTCCAGCACATCGTGTGTACTGATTACTAATCTGATTAGTTCGACACAGCACTGTGGGCTGCATGGGCCTGTTCCTGTGCTGTGCGTTCTTTGGGGTACCTTCAGAATCAGAATCAGGTTTATTATCGTGACATTTGTCATGAAACTTATTGTTTTGCAACAGCAGTACAGTGCAATACAATAAAAAAACCTATAAATTACAATAAGAAATATATATATAAAAATAAATAAGTAGAGCAAAAATAGTGAGGAAGTGTTTCTGGGTTGGTTCATTGCTCATTCAGCAATCTGAGGGCAGAGGGGAAGAAGCTGTTCCTAAAATGTTGAGTGTGTCTCTTCAGGCTCCTATACCTCCTCTCTGATGGTAGCAGTGACAAGAGAGCATGTTCTGGGTGGTGGGGGTCCCTAACGATGGATGCTGCCTTGTCTTTTGCAGATGTCTTGATAGAGGGGAGGTTAGTGCCCATGATGGTGCCAGCTGAGTATGCAACCCTGTGCAAACCTTTGCATTTGAACTACCAGGCTTTTGTTTAAATATATGCCGCTGAATAAGTTCTTCCTTTACCTTTGAGTGGATGAAAGATCCCAGCTTTGTGCATGTGGTTAATCAATCTTCAGGTTGTGTGTGAAGGATGTAAGGACAAGAATTTCCTGAGTCTTATACTTACTTGAATAATGTGATGTTACTTCCCTCTGCATGGAACATAAAACAGTACAGCACGGTAGAGGCCCTACAGCCCACAAAGTTGTGTCGACTCCTTAGCCTACTCTAAGACCAATTGATCCCTTCCCTTCTCCATTTTCCTTTCATCCATGTGTCTCGGAGTTTCTTAAATGTCCTTATTCTATCTGCCTCCACCACAACCCCTGGCAGTGCTTTCCACACACACCCACAACTCACTATGTAAAAAGAACTTACCCCTGACATCCCCCTATACCTAGCCTCAAACAGCTTAAAACTACGCCCTCTTATATTAGCCATTTCCACCCTGGGAAAAAGTCTCTGGATGTCCATTTGAGCTATGCCTCTTATCATCTTGTATACCTCTATCAAATCACTTCTCAACCTCCTTCGCTCCAAAGAGAAAAGCCCTCGCTCACTTGACATATCCTTATAAGACATGCCTCTAATCCAGGCAACACCCTGGTAAATCTCCTCTGCGCTACTTTACCTCTAAATTGCACAGCTGTGCAGTAACTGAAATGCCCTTGCATACATACCCTTTGTCGCCGCACAGTTGGATTTTTCTCGTATATAATGTTAACATTAAATATATGAAAATACTCATCTTTAATAATAGACTTTCCAACCACTGAAGCCAGGCTAACTGGCCTATAATTTCCTTTCTTCTGCCTCCCTCGATTCCTTAGAGTGCAATGACATTTGCAATTTTCCAGTTCTCTGGAATCATCCCAGAATCTAGTGATTCTTGAAAGATCATTACTAATGTCTTCAACTACCTCCTTCAGAACCAAGGGCTATGGTCAATCTGGTCCAGATGACTTATCTACCTTCACTTTTCAGCTTCCTTGGTAAAAGCAACAACCCTCTCTTCTGCCCCTTGCCACTTTCTCAGTTTGGTAATCTGCTAGTGTCAGAGAAGACTAATGGAAAATACTTCATCTAAGTTTGTCTGCCATTTCTTTGTCCCCATTACTATCTCTCCGGTATCATTTTCCAGCATTCTGATGTCCAGTTTCATCTCTTTTTCACTCTTTACATATCTGAAAAATACTTTTTGTATACCCTTCCATATTACTGGCCTTCATTTTCATCTCTTCTCTCTTTATGGCTTTTTTCATTTGCCTTCTGTTGGTTTTTAAAAGCTTCCCAATCCTCTACCTTCTCACTAATTTTTGCTATATTACATACCCTCTCTTTTACTTTTATGCTGTCTTTGACTTCCCTTGTCAATCATGGTTGCCTCATCCTCCCTTTACTTCTTCATCTTTGGGATGTATCTTTCCTGCTTTTTCCAAATAGCTCCCAGAAACTCCAGCCATTGCTTTTCTGCCATCATCCTGGCTAATGCCCTCTTCCAATCAACTTTGGTCAGCTCCTCTCTCATGCCTCTGTAATTCCCTATATTCTACTGTAATACTGATACATCCAATTTTAGCTTCTCCTTCTCAAACTGCAGTGTGAATTCTATCATATTATGATCACTTTCTCCTAAGGGTTCCTTTATCTTAAGCTCCTTAATCAAATCTGGCTCACTACAGAACACCCAAACCAGCACTGTTGTTCCCCTGGTGAGCTCAACAACAAGTTGCTCTAAAAAGTAATCTTGTAGGCATTATATAAATTTCCTCTCTTGGGATCCAGCACCAACCCAATTTTCCCAATCTATCTGCATATTTAAATCCCCCATGACTATCGCAACATTACCCTTTTTACATGCTATTTCTATTTCCCATTGTAATTTGTAGCCCACATCCTCGCTACTGCTTGGAGACCTGTATACAACTCCCATCAGGGTATTTTTAGCCTTGCACTTTCTTAACTCTATCCTCAAAGATCCTACAACTTCCATTCCAAAGTCACATCTTTCTAATGATTTGATTTGATTTCTTTTACCAACAGAGCCACCCCACCCGCTCTGCCTACCTGCCTGTCCTTTCGATACAATGTGCAGCTTTGCATCTTAAGCTCCTAATTACCATCTTCTTTCAGCCACAGCTCTGTGATGCCTATGTCATATCTGCCAATCTCTAATCGTGCTACAAGGTCACTTACCTTATTCCATATACAGTGTGCATTCAAATATAACACCTACAGTCCTGTATTTATCACCCTTTGCGATTTTGTCCACATGTTACACTTTAACTCATGCCACTGACTGAAAATTTTCCCTATTGTCTGTCTGACCTTGCTCACAGTCTCACTACACACTCCATCTACTTGTATACAAATGGCTCCATCCTCAGCCCTCATCACTCTGGTTCCCATTCCCCTGCTAAATTTGTTTAAACCCTCCCCAACAGTTCTATCAAACCTGCCTGCAAGATGTTGGTCCCCCTCAGGTTCAGATGTAACCTGTCCTTTTTGTACAGGTCATAACTTCCCCAGAAGAGATGCCAATGATCCAGAAATCTGAGACCCTGCACCCTGCATTAATACTTCAGTCAGGATTCATCTACCAAATCATCCTGTTCTTACCCTCACTGACACATGGCAAAAGCAGCATTCCAGAGATTACTACCCTGGAGGTCCTGCTTTTCAGTTTTCTACCTAGCCCCCTATATCCTCTCTTCAGGACCTCCTCCCTTTTCGTACCTACATTGTTGGTACCAATATGTACCATGAGTTCCGGCTGTTCACCCCACCTCTTTAGAATGCCGTGAAGCCAATCCGAGACACCCCTGACCCTGGCACCTGGGAGGCAACATACCATCCGAGTGTCTCTCTCCTGTCCATGGAATCTGCTGTCTGCTTCTCTAATTATGGGATCCCTATCTCTACTGCACTCATCTCCCGCACCCCTTCCCTTCTGTGCCAGAGATCAGGTCACTGCAGTTTCCCCCAGCAAGTTGTACCCCCCCCCCCCAACAGTATCCAAAGGGGTATACTTATTACTCGAAGGGAATGGCCACAGGGTTACTCTACACCGGCTTCATATTCCCTTTCCCTCTTCTGTCCCTCACCCAGGTAGCTGCCTGCGGTAACTTAGGAGTGACTACCTCCCTGTAGCTGCTATCTATTACTTCCTCATTTTCCTGTATGAGCTGAAGGTCATCTACCTTCAGACCTTTCAGTTTCCCAAGAACCTTCTCTCTAGTAATAGTAACTTCACACACTTCATGACCCCTGACACCTGGAGCTTCTTCCACAATTAAGACTGACGCAAAATACTTATTCAGTTCATCCACCATTTCGTTGTCCCCCATTACTACCTCCAGCATTGTTTTCCAGTGGTCCAACATAACCCAACACATCTTAATTAAAGAAATAATCAGTGCACCCCGTTGTGACCTTTCATGAATCCTGATGAAGAGTCTCAGTCTGAAGTGTTGATTGTTCATTCCTCTCCATAGATGCTATCTGACCTAATGAGTGCCTCCAGTGTTCTGTTTGTGGATTTCCAACAGTATTTTTTCCATTACCCTCCCCTCTTCTTGTATTCTCCACTCTGGCCTTTTACTTCTCCTCGCCTGCCTATCACTTCCTCCTAGCCTTTCTCCAAAGGTCCACTCTCCCCTCCTATCAGATTCCTTCTTCTCCAGCTCTCGACCTTTCCCACACACCTAGCTATCCTCCCTCCTCTCCCAGCTCCTCATCTTTTTATTCTGGCATCTTCCCCTTTCTTTTCCAGTCCTAAAGAAGGTCTCAGCCTGAAACATTGACTATCTATTCCTTTCCATAGATGTTGCCTGATCTGCTGGGCTCCTCCAGCATTTTGTTTGGATTTCCAGCATCCGCAGACTTTCTCACGTTTGTGATCTGCAGAATTTCTTGTGTTTAAGGTAACACTGTGGACAGCTATAGATATTATTGCCATCCGTACTAATTATTTGCAGTTTACTGTAGGAACCAAAAATTGATCCACTTGTTTTTTTGTTTTGCGACCAAAAATAATCTGATTCCCACAATGTTTGGAACTGGAAAATATACTCTCCAGTTGAACCAAATATAAAAAGCATAAAAAATTCAAGCCCCAGACATAGTAAAATACCCCAAGGCATTTTATTGGAGAGCTAACGATCAAAACTTGCCATCAAATTATATAAGGAGATTTTAGAACAGGTGATTAAAATCTTGACCAAGAAGTGTCTTTTTGAAGCTGTTTACAGAATAAGCAGAAGAGGTTCAACAACTGCACAGAGTCTTGTCATCTTCAGAAGTTTTCTGATGACTCCGCCATAGTTGGATGCATCAGTAAGGGAGATGAGGCCGAGTACAGGGCTACGGTAGGAAACTTTGTCATATGGTATGAGCAGAATTATCTGCAGCTTAATGTGAAAAAAACTAAGGAGCTGGTGGTGGACCTGAGGGGAGCTAAGGTACCGGTGACCCCTGTTTCCATCCAGGGGGTCAGTGTGGACATGGTGGAGGATTACAAATACCTGGAGATACGAATTGACAATAAACTGCACTGGTCTAAGAACACTGAGGCTGTCTACAAGAAGGGTCAGAGCCGTCTCTATTTCCTGAGGAGACTGAGGTCCTTTAACATCTGCCGGACGATGCTGAGGATGTTCTACGAATCTGTGGTGGCCAGTGCTATCGTGCTTGCTACTGTGTACTGGGGCAGCAGGCTGAGGGTAGCAGACACCAACAGAATCAACAAACTTATTTGTAAGGCCAGTGATGTTGTGGGGATAGAACTGGACTCTCTGACAGTGGTGTCTGAAAAGAGGATGCTGTCCAAGTTGCATGCCATCTTGGACAATGTCTCCCATCCACTACATAATGTACTGGGTGGGAACAGGAGTACATTCAGCCAGAGACTCATTCCACCGAGATGCAACACAGAGCGTCATAGGAAGTCATTCCTGCCTGTGGCCATCAAACTTTACAGCTCCTCCTTTGGAGGGTCAGACACCCTGAGCCAATAGGCTGGTCCTGGACTTATTTCCTGGCATAATTTACATATTACTATTTAACTATTTATGGTTTCATTACTGTTTATTATTTATGGTACAACTGCAACAAAAACCAATTTCCCCCCGGGATCAATAAAGTATGATTATGACTATGACTAGGTTTAGGGAAGAAGTTCTAGAGTTGAGAGCTCAACCCAACAGTGGTGGGAAAATCTGGGGGAGCAGGTGTAGAGAGTCACAGCAAGGCAGAGGAGACTACAGACAATACTGTAAGTTTCCTACGGCCCTGCATTCTCTGTACCCATGGCACTGCAGAAATGCATAAGACAACACACAAGTTAGTCATGACACAGCAGAATCGCCATAAAATTCCACAGATGAACCAGCCAAGCACAGATCAGTAAGGCAGCGAGAATCGAAATCCAGAACACTGACATCTAACAAAGGCAACAAGAGCACCTACAAAACAGTTTTCTATTTTACTGCAGAGCAAATATACTTGATTCACGCTCAGAAACTGCTCAGCCAATCACTGGTGTGTGCACATGTCACATCTGTTTGCATCTCACTTCTGCACATCAGAGCGGGACTACAATTTATTAACTTTTGAAATATTTCCTGAGATTTCTGATAAAAGGCTGTTTTGAATCGATTCGAAGAGCAAGGAACAGGCTCGTTATACTCCTTTCCTTTTCAAAGAGACACAGTGAGCTTTTTCATTCATGCTGTCAATCTTCTGCCATAAATTTTAAATCACAGCTTTTAAACAAATTCTACCCAATATATCCCATCAGCACAGTGAAATTGTCACGACTAACTACTAAACGACAAAAGTGTTTCAGTGCAGAGCAAGCTACCCTTTGAAGGATATTATAATTCTGAGAGCAATTTACAAAGAAAGGAAGAAGCTTTCATTTTATTTTTGATTTATGTTGCGTTCTCTAAAGCTGGGAAAGGGAGAGACTGGGAAGAAAGAGGGTGACAGAACTGTGCACAGAAATAGAAATCCAGAAGAATAGTATGAATGGGAAGGGACAGACATGGTGGACCTGAGTATCTGAAGCTACTTCATCAATGGTCTCCCTTCTGTCATAAGAGTGTCACATTATCATAAGTCAATGTTTTGGGCTGAGACCCTTCATCAGGACTGGAAATGAAGGGGGCAGAAGCCAAATAAGAAGGTGGGGGGGTGTGGGGAAAGAGTACAAGCTGGCAGGTGATAGGTGAGATCAGATGAGGGGAAAGGTGAGATGCAGTAAGAACCTGGGTGGGGATAGATGGAGGAGGAAAAAGGCTGAACAAGGCTGAATCTGATTGGACAGTAGACCATGGAAGAAAGGTAAGGAGGAAAGGAACCAGAGGGTGGAGATGGCCAGGTGAGGAGAAGAGAACAGATGAGAGGGAGGAATAGGTAAGAAGAGAGGAATTATTGATATTATTGAGAGATATTATTGGAATATAAATACCATACTGGAATATACCTACCACATAAATGTTTGACTACAAGATTAGATTCAAGATATTCTACAGCAACAGGCTTACGTTCAGATTTGCCAAAGCAGTTCTACCATCTCCGTGGCACAAAGCAGAAACATACTGGAGTACCACACACTTGCCAATAACAGCAACTCCAAAAACACTCATGGTGGGTGGAATAGAAAAACATACAGTGGCATGGTAGCATAGCAGTTAGTGTAACGCTTCACAGTGCCAGTAACCCAGGTTTCATTCCCTGCTGTCTATAAGGATTTTTGTCTGTCTTCTCTATGACTGTGTGGGTTTACTCCGGGTGCTCCATTTTCCTTCCACATTCCAAATGACATATGGGTTAGTAGGTTAATTGGTCACTTGGGTGTAATTGGGCGGTACAGGGGGCATGTCAGCATGCTTCTTTAAAAATATATTTTATACTTGCCATCACCTGCAACCAATGACCCCCCCCCGTAGCTGGCATCTAACCCAGCATGCAGGGTCTCTCCGTGAATACTGCACAGTGTCTCCACTGTGTATCATCAATACAATGATGTTTATTTTATAACTTTAGAGGTACAGCACGGTAACAGGCTCTTCCACAGACGCTAATCGTCCAAACTGTGTTCTTTCTTGTCGGGCGAGCTCGCGCTGCCCTATTACACCCACGTGACCAGAGAGAAGACTGTACAGACACGCAGCTGCGGTACCGTGTGAAGAGCAAACAGGACAGAGAGCAATAGTTTAAACGGAAATGTTGGAAGTTTTCAAATTGAGACACAAGCTTATAGTCAATGAAAGACTTATAGCAGTGTCACAGTCAAAAGGAAAACAAATTCTACAAGAAATAAAACAATTTGAACAATTTAGTAGACCAGGTAGCAACTTTGGGGACAGGAATAATGTTATAGGACATGGACTTTCTATCAGAACGTTCTTCTTTCACCCATGACATCTACATTTCTAATTATGTCAAAGGAATGTCATGAGTGAAACATTTTCCTGGCTCTTTTACACTTGCTAAATTGTTGGAGCAGTTAGTTCTCTTAATGGTTCCAGATCGCACCAAAGACTGGTCTGAAATATTATCTTTTGTTTCTCCAGCTTCTCCTAACCTACTGAAAATTTCCAGCATTTCTACTTGAATTCCTGATTTCCGTCATCTGCAGGAAGTTCTTTTCATGGAATGGACTACCTGAAGTGATATAAATAAGAGAAAACCTACAGATGCTAGAAATCCAAGTGAGACACACAAAATTCTGGAGGAACTCTGCATGCCAGGCAGCATCTATGGAAAAGAGTACAGTTGGTGTTTCAGGCTGAAACCCTACAGCAGGATTGGGGGGAGAAAGCTGAGGAGTAGGGTTAGAAGGAAGGAGAAACACAAGGTGACATGTGAAACTGGGAGGGGGAAGGGTGAAGTAAAGCTGGAAAATTGATTTGATGGAAGAGATACGGGGCTGGAGAAAGGGGAGTCTAATAGGAGAGGACAGAAGGCCCATGAAGAAAGAAAAGAGGGGAAGAGCACCAGAGGGAGGCAATGGGCAGGCAAGGAGATAAGATGAGAGAGGGAAATGGGGATGGGGAATGGTGAGGGGGGGGGCCATTACTGGAAGTTTGAGAAATCGATGTTCATGCCATTAGGTTGAAGGCTACCCAGACAGAATATAAAGTGTTGAAGTGTAATAATACTGTTTTAGGACTGACAGATATTAAGCAGCTCTGTGGCAGTGTATGATGAGGAGAGATGCAGCATGTATTAAGGATGCATGGTGTTCCTAAAAATAAACATACCAAGACTGAGAAAGAACATTACAATAGAAAACATCTCTTCAAAGTTGCTGGTGAACGCAGCAGGCCAGGCAGCATCTGTAGGAAGAGGTGCAGTCGACGTTTCAGGCCGAGACCCTTCCTCCTGAAACGTTGACTGCAGTCCTGACGAAGGGTCTCGGCCTGAAACGTCGACTGTACCTCTTCCTACAGATGCTGCCTGGCCTGCTGCGTTCACCAGCAACTTTGATGTGTCTTGCTTGAAATTCCAGCATCTGCAGAATTCCTGTTGTTTGCGTTGAATAGAAAACATCTATTGTATGATCTCATCACTGTTACAGTGGATAGAAAACTAATATGGTTGTTTAAAGTTGGATAGAAACATAGATTGCCAGGCATTATATTTAGAATTGGAAGAAGGGAAGCAACGTACCATTTTAAGAACTGCTTCTTCTCGTCTGCCATCTCTGAATATTATGAGAATAAGGTTTACTATCACCAGCACATGTCATGAAATTTGTTATGTGTCAGCAGTACATTGCAATACATAATATTTAAAAATGGTAAATTACAGTAAGTGTATATATTGAAAAGTTAAATAAAGTAAAATGAAAAAAGAGAAAAAAAGTAGTGACCTCTCTGTTCCTCTTATGCACCACTTATTAATTAATTGTACCTTATAGTAATTTGTTATGTCTGCACTAAACTGCTGCCACAAAAGGACTTATAAGAAGTTCTCTTGCTCACTGCTGCCAAGGGAAGGTCCTTGCGTTCGGGTGATTGTTCTTCCCCTCGATGCTGTTGGTGGATGGTGCCGTACCAAGGCTTAATCGGCACGGATTGTAGATTTGGACTCTCAGGTTTATGATGTGTTCTAGTTCTGGTCACTCTTTTTTGTTGCCACTTTTGGGTGAATTTTGAATCGGGGCAGCCTGCAGATAATGAACACTGAGCCGAACTGTACCGAAATATGCCCTTTGTGTTTTTATACTCTGTGTTTTCACTTGTTTCTTTTGTTGCCATTTGCATGATTTCTTTTTGAGTGGGGGGAGGGGGTGTTTGCCGTTTTTCTTTGGGCAGGTTGGTTCCGTGGTTCTTTGCTTTTTGACTGTCTGTGAGGAGGATGAATTTCAGGGTTGTATACTGCATACATACTTTGATAATACATGTACTTTGAAACTTTTAACTTTGATTAGCTTCGTGTACATCAAAATAAGAGAGTGAAATCTGGTAGTTTTGTGTCACAACCAACACAGTCCATGAATTGTGCTGGGGTCAGCCTGCAAGTGTCACCACAATTACAGCAGCAACAGAGCGTGCCCACAACCAACTAACCGTTGCATACACCGTTGCATACACCTTTGGAATATGGGAGGAAACCGGAGCACCTGGAGGAAACCCACACGGTCACGGGGAGAGTGTACAAACTCCTTACTGGCAGTGGGGAATTAAACCCCAATCGCCCCTGGGTGTCGTTGATGATCTATCCTGGGTCCAAAATATCAATGCAGTTACAAGGAAGACACAACAGCGGCTATATTTCATTGGGAGTTTGAGGAGATTTGGGATGTCACCAGACTCTCGCAAATTTCTACAGATGTACTGTGGAAATCATTCTGACGGGCTGCATCACCATCTGGTGTGGGTGGGGATGGGGGGGCACTGCATAGGATCGAAAGAAGCTGCAGAAAGTTGTGAACTCAGTCAGCTCCATCATGGGTACTACCCGCCCCAGCATCTCAGACATCTTTAAGAAGCGGTGCCTCAAAAGGGCAGCATCCATCATTTAAAGAACCCCATTCACCCAGGACAAGCCCTCTTCTCATTGCTACCATCAGGGTTGAGGTACAGGAGCCTGAAGGCACACATTCAACAATTCAGGAATAGCTTCTTCCCCTCTGCCATCAGATTTCTGAATGAACGCGAACCCATGAACACTACCTCACTACCTTTTTTTTCTTTCTTTGCGCTACTTTTTAACTTTTTAATAAAGAAAGATATATGAAGTGACATGAATCAAGTTAAGTACGGGGAAGTTCATGTAGAAATGTTGGGAAGAGCAGTGTATCATTTTGTTAATTCTGTGCAACTGTCGGATATCAATGGTTGTCTTTGCAGCAAGATATTCAGCAATCTCCTATTTGCAAATGATAAGGACCTTATAACAACATCTAGGTCAGCTGACAGTATATGTGGATAACAAAGAATTGTTGCTACATATAACTTGAAGACAAAGATCATGTCATTTAGGAGATCTCAGGAAAGCGGTTCGATTATAAAACATGGAAAAACCACATAGCTCCTTGAAGCTGCCTTGTCATTCAAGCAGACTTGGGCTAATCTAAACCTAACCCTCACACTCAAGTTAGCTTCGTGTTCCTTACTCCCTTTAAACAATAAATAAAATTTATTGTATGTATTGATGCGCATGCGATACACAAATTGTATGTGAATCTGAAGCAAATTGGCAATTGATCTAACCTTCTCTACTTCGCAAAGTGTGTGTAGGTTCGGCATGTCATCCAGAACTTTGACAAAGTTCTACAGATGCACAGTGGAGAGTATCCTGACTGGTTGCATCACAGCCTGGTATGGAAATACCAATTCCCAAGAACAAAAAAGCCTAGAAAAAGTGGTGGATATAGCCTCGTCCATCACTGGAAAAAGCCCTCCCCTCCAGTGGGCTGCAGTGATGTGGACTACAAATTACAACAGGAAATAGAAAAGGCTTGTCAGAAGGGCAGTGTTATGATAATTGTGGGGGATTTTAACATGCGAGTGGATTGGGAAAATCAGGTTGGCACAGGACTTCAAGAGAGAGAATTTGTAGAATGTCTGTGAGATGGCTTTTTAGAACAGCTTGTTGTTGAGCCCACTAGGGGATTGGCTGTACTGGATTGGGTATTGTGTAATGAACCGGAGGTGATTAGAGAGATTGAGGTGAAGGAACCCTTAGGAGGCAGTGATCATAACATGCTTGAGTTCACTGTGAAATTTGAAGAAGAGAAGCCGAAATCTGATGTGTCCGTATTTCAGTGGAGTAAAGGAAATTACAGTGGCATGAGAGAGGAACTGGCCAAAATTGACTGGAAAGGGACACTGGCGGGAAAGACGGCAGAGCAGCAGTGGCTGGAGTTTATGCGAGAAGTGAAGAAGGTGCAAGACAGGTATATTCCAAAAAAGAAGAAATTTTCGAATGGAAAAAGGATGCAACTGTGGTTGACAAGAGAAGTCAAAGCCAAAATTAAAGCAAAGGAGAAGGCATACGAGGAAGCAAAAATTAGTGTGAAGACAGAGGATTGGGAAGTTCTTAAAAGCTTACAAAAGGAAACTAAGAAGGTCATTAAGAGGGAAAAGATTAACTATGAAAGGAAGTAGCAAATAATATCAAAGAGGATACCAGAAGCTTTTTCAAGTATATAAAGAGTAAAAGACAGGTGAGAGTAGATATAGGACCGATGGAAAATGATGCTGGAGAAATTGTAATGGGAGATAAAGAGATGGCGGAGGAACTGAATGAGTATTTGCATCAGTCTTCCCTGAGGAAGACATCAGCAGTACACCGGACACTCAGGGTGGCAGAGAAGAGAAGTGTGCGCAGTCACAATTACGACAGAGAAGGTACTCAGGAAGCTGAATAATCTAAAGGTAGATAAATCTCCCGGACCAGATGGAATGCACCCTCGTGTTCTGAAGGAAGTAGCTGTGGAGACTGCGGAGGCATTAGCGATGATCTTTCAAAAGTCGATAGATTCTGGGATGCTTCCGGAGGACTGGAAGATTGCAAATGTCACTCCGCTATTTAAGAAGGGGGCAAGGAAGCAAAAAGGAAATTATAGACCTGTCAGCTTGACATTGGTGGTTGGGAAGTTGTTGGAGTCGATTGTCAAGGATGAGGTTACAGAGTACCTGGAGGCATATGACAAGATAGGCAGAACTCAGCATGGATTCCTTAAAGGAAAATCCTGCCTGACAAACCTATTACAATTTTTTGAGGAAATTACAAGTAGGCTAGACAAGGGAGATGCAGTGGATATCGTATATTTGGATTTTCAGAAGGCCTTTGACAAGGTGCCACACATGAGGCTACCTAACAAGATAAGAGCACATGGAATTACGGGAAAGTTACATACATGGATAGAGTGTTGGCTGATTGGCAGGAAACAGAGAGTGGGAATAAAGGGATCCTATTCTGGTTGGCTACCAGTTACCAGTGGTGTTCAACAGGGGTCCATGTTGGGGCTGCTTCTTTTTACATTGTACATCAACGATTTGAATTATGGAATAGATGGCTTTGTGGTTAAGTTTGCTGACGATACGAAGATAGGTGGAGGGGCCAGTCATGCTGAGGAAACGGAGAATCACTTGGATAGATTGGAAGAATGGGCAAAGAAGAGGCAAATGAAATACAATGTTGGAAATGAGAGGGTTAACATATGAGGAACGTTTGTCCGCTCTTGGACTGTATTCCTTAGAGTTTAGAAGAATGAGGGGAGACCTCATAGAAACATTTCGAATGTTAAAAGGCATGGACAGAGTGGATGTGGCAAAGTTGTTTCCCATGATGGAGGAGACTAGTACGAGAGAGCATGACTTAGGATTGAAGGGCGCCCATTCAGAACAGAAATGCGAAGAAATTTTTTTAGTCAGAGGGTGGTGAATCTATGGAATTTGTTGCCACGGGCAGCAGTGGAGGCCAAGTCATTGGACGTATTTAAGGCAGAGATTGATAGGTATCTGAGTAGCCAGGGAATCAAAGGTTATGGTGAGAAGGCAGGGGAGTAGAACTAAATGGGAGAATGGATCAGTTCATGATAAAATGGCAGAGCAGACTCGATGGGCCAAATGGCCGACTTCTGCTCCTTTGTCTTATGGTCTTATCTACAAGGAGCGCTGTCATAGGAAAGCATATTTGCTTCTCATTGCTGCCCTTCAGGAAGGAGGTACAGGAGCCTTAGGTTCCACACCACCAGGATCAGGAAGAGTTATTACCCTACAGCCAAGAGGCTCTTGCACCAGCGTGAATAACTTCACTCACCTCAACACTGAACTGATTCCTCAACCTACACTTTCAAGGACTCCACACCACTGTTCCCTCTAAGGTGTGTGTGTGTGTGTGTGTGTGTGTGTGTGTGTGTGTGTGTGTGTGTGTGTGTGTGTGTGTGCGCACGCGCACACGTACACATCTTTTGCTACTAGCACACACAGAATTTAATTTAAACTGTGCACAAAAGTCTGTCACCCTATACCTCATTGACATGGTAAGTATATTTCACAATCGTACACAATTACATTTCCTCTTGAGGTTTCTGATGCAGACAGTGTTGATAACATGGAGTTTGCGATGATTTGTCTGTAGATTTTAGAAATGGCTTATTTATACTGTTTTTATTGAAGAAATTATTCAGTGCACACATTGTTGTCACTGGGCAAAAATATTGCACAGCACAAGATTTTTGCGCACTCTAGTCACTCCAAATTAGAGGGAACATTGTCCAGATCCTATGTTCTCACTGTATTTCTTTATTTTCCTGTAAGCATCTGCAAGAAAATAGGTAGTATGTGGTGATATGTGTGTACTTTGATAATAAATTACTTTGACTTTTACTTTTAATGTTTTACTTTATTAAAAATGTCATAGAGATACAAGTTGTTATTGGACATCTACAATTCTGTTTATCTTTGTTCCATTCTCTCTAAACCTTGCTATGCACTCAGATTTATTTGTCCTGTCTTTCTCCCTCTCACAATGACTTAACTCCCTCCCTACCTCTGTGCTTGACTGTGCTGTGTATACAGTAAAGCCCATGCTACCAAATTCCCATCAATTCACTTGGAGACGGTTGAACTCACTCTTCATGATCGGTTGTCAAAGAGCTGGGAGGTCTTTATGTGTCAGCTTTGCTTTGAATGATGGGCCTATTTTTTGCAGTACCTTAGCTTTTTGATCTTCTGCAATTTCTGATCTAGACTGAGGCTCAGACCTCAAACACCTGACCTCCTCTGACTACCTGTGAACGTGTAACTTCCCATCCAAGGATATTCTAACGGCACCGCTCTTGAATCAATGTATCTCAAGAATTCCTTTTGTCTAGCTTGCCTAACATCTGTTCTATTTTCTCCTGTTCCAGATTTAAGTAAATGTGAACACTAGACAGAGGTGTTGTAAATTGGGGGGCCGCCTCATCAAGCACCTCCGCTCCATCTGCTAATAGCGGAACTTCCTGGTGGCTAAACATTTTAATCCCAATTCCCATTCCAACATGTTGGTCCTGGCCTCTTCTTGGTTCTCAGGGTTGAGGAGCAAAACCTTATATTCTGGGTAGCCTTCAACCTGATGGCACAAATATCGATTTTTCCTTCCAGTAAAAAAATTTCCCTCTGCCTCCTCTCTTCTTCTGTTCCCCACTATGGCCTCTTACCTCTTCTCACCTGCCTATCACCTCCCCCTACATCCTTTCCTCCTTCCCATTCCCTGTGGTCCCCTCCCTTCACCTAAGAGGTTCCTTCCTCCCTTTAACTCTTCAACCCACCTGGCTTCACCTATCACCTTCTAGCTATCCTCCCCCCCCCCCCCCACCAATCCTTTAATTCTGGCATTTCCCCTCTTCCTTTTCAGTCCGAAAGTAGGGTCTCGGCCAGAGCCCCACAACCCACCATGTCTATGCAGACGGTTCTCCCCGTCTACTCTAGCTTCACAGTCCTGGGTGTCAACATCTCAGAGGATCTTTCATGGGCCCAACACATTGCTGCAATCATGAGGAAGACAAGCTAGCGGCTCTACTTTATCAGGAGTCTGAGGAGATTTGGTATGTCACCAAAGATTCCCGCACATTTCTACAGATGTATAGTAGTTGCATCACACCCTGGTACCCAGGCGCTGATGCAGAGGATTACAAGAAACAGCACAGCGTTATAGACTCGGCTATTCCTATCATGGGCATAACCCTTCCTGCCTTTGAGGTCCTCTTCGTGAGCCGGCGCCGCAAGAAGACCATCACCACCTGGGACATGCCTGCTTCTAATTGCTACCGCCAAGGAGGAGGAACAGAAGCCTACAGACCCACACTCAACGATTCAGGAACAGCGTTTTCCCTTCCACCATTAGGTTTCTGAGTGGTCCATGAACTCATGGACACAACGTCGTTATCAGCTTTTGCATCATTTGTTTACTTTGTAGTGATTTTTTTATGCTTTAAAACACATCTTTCCCTCCCCCCGAATTTCTGCTTTCCGCAGGGATTGCTCCCTACTTGACTCCCTTGTCCATTCGTCCTTCCCCACTGACCTCCCTCCTGGCGCTTATCCTTGCAAGCGGAACAAGTGCTACACCTGCCCCTACACCTCCTCCTTCACTACCATTCAGGGCCCCCAAAAGTCCTTCCAGGTGAGGCAACACTTCACCTGTGAGTCTGTTGGGAGCACCTGCACTACATCTGCCAGAAGAAGCAGGATCTCCCAATGGCCACCCATTTTAATTCCACTTTCCATTCCCATTCCGCTATGTCAATCCATGGCCTCCTCTACTGTCGCGATGAGGCCACACTCACGCTGGAGGAACAACACCTTATATTCTGTCAAGGTGGCCTCCAACCTGATGGCATGAACATCGATTTCTCGAACTTCCAGTAATGCTCCCTCCCCTTCACAATTCCCCATCCGCCTTTCCCTCTCTCACTTTATCTCCTTACTTGCCCATCATGACCCTCTGGTGCTCCGCCCCCCTTTTCTTTCTTCCAGGGCTTTCTGTCTTCTCCTATCAGACTGCTCCTTCACCAGCCCTGTACCTCTTTCACCAATCAACTGCCTAGCTCTTTACTTCATCCCTCCCCAACCCGGTTTCACCTGTCACCTTGTGTTTCTCTCTCCCCTCCCCCACCTTTTAAGTCTACTCATCTTTTTCTCTCCAGTCCTGCCGAAGGGTTTTGGCCCGAAACGTCGACTGTACTTTGCTCCATAGATGCTGCCTGGCCTGTTGAGCTCCTCCAGCGTTTTGTGTGTTGTTTGCATTTCCAGCATCTGCAGAATTTCTCTTGTTTTAATCAAATTTCATGATATATGTCAGTGATAATAGAAGAATGGGGGGTGACCTCATTGAAACCTATTGAATGGTGAAAGGTCTTGATGGAGTGGATGTGGAGAGGATGTTTCCTATGGCGGGGGTCACAGCCACAGAATAAAGGGGCATCCATTTAGAACAGAGATGAGGAGGAATTTCTTTAGTCAGAGAGTGGTGAATCTGTGGAATTCTTTGCCATAGGCAGCTGTGGAGGCCAAGTCTTTAAGGCAGGGGTTGATAGATTCTTGATTGATCAGAACATGAGGGGATATAGCAGGAGACTAAGGCTGAGAGAAAAAATGGATCAGCCATGATGAAATGGCAGAGCAGACTCAATGGGCCAAATGGCCTAATTCTGCTCCTCTATTTTATAGCCCTATGTTATAAAATAGTGTTTCCATGCACCATTGATATTTTTGTGAACGATTTATTACATTTGTCCAAGTGGAGCTGCATGGTAGCATAGCAGTTAGTGTAACGTTTTGCAGCATAAGCGATCAAGGTTCAATTCCCACTGCTGCCCGCATGGAATTTGTGTGTTCTCCCCGTTTACTCCCACTTTCCAAAGACGTACAGGTTGGTAACATGTAGTCAGTGCCACGTTGGCAGTGGAAGCATGGTAACATTTGCGGGCTGACATCTTTGGGCTGCGTTGGTCGTTGACAAAAATGACACATTTCAGTGTATGTTACGATGTACATGTGATAAATAAAGCTAATCTCTCTCATCTCTCTTCCTCTACAGTTAGTATCTTTGTAAAGGATCTATTATGTTTATCCACAAAAGGGACATTGGTGGCTGAAGGAAACAACAAAGGTTGTTTCCATGACGTCCCTGAGAACTTCACTTGCAATGTAATACTATGGAAGTTCACCCACTATTGTAACAAATTAACGGACAGCAGGACTCTAAAAACTGTATCGAGATAATGAGAAGATAATCTATTTTTAGCGATGCTGGTTGTGAGATTAAATATAGGGTCAGGACACTAGGGAGAACTCCCCTGTTCTTCATCAGAACAGTGCCGCAGGAGGGCAGACGGCTCTTTGGAACAGGTTAGCATCCCTGGCAAGGCTCCCACCGCTGGGATTGATCACTTGTCTTCGGATGCACATGGGCCCTCTGCCAGAGATTTCCAGAATGTTATGCTTTTATTCCAGATTGCCGATTCCCCCCCCCCCCATTATTAGTCTGTCTGCTGTCTGAAACCAACTCTAATTCACCTTCATTTCTGATTTGCTTTTGCGTGTAACATCAAAGCTGCAGCCACTTGTCAGTGAAGTAGATGTAAATTCATGAGCAGTGGGGAGTGCTCGGAAAACCTGAAGACGCAGACACATATAAAATTACTCTGAGTTGTCAAGGCTCTTTATATGACTTCACCAATACAAAGATTACATTTCTCTGACAGTTCTCACGCTGTGGCTAATCAAGCTAGTGAAAAGCTAATTTGTTTCAGAGGTTAACTCTCCCATATGTCTAATACTCATAGAGCCAACCATCTAATATAGTACTGCATTGCCTAAGTCATTGTAGTCATTTCATTCACCCAATAATTCCAGCAATTGTAGCCACACAGAATTTATTTTCTCGGGATCATATGCTACTCAACACAGCAGACAACCGTCGGTGTGATTGTGGCCTTCAAAAGAGCCCATTACTGAGAAAACACACACTGACTTACCGTACACACCTGCATACACATTCGCTTTCTTCACACCTGTTGCCCCTTGCAAGTGTGTTAACAAACTCTATACACTTAGTACCAAACAAGAGAAAATCTGCAGATACTGGAAATCCAAGCAACACACACAAAATGCTGGAGGAACTCAGAAGGTCAGGCTGCATCTATGGAGAAGAGTAAACAGTTAACATTTCGGGCCGCGACACTTCATCAGGACACAGCGGCCAATTTATTAGGTACACCAGTACAGCTGCTCATTATTGCTAATATCTAACTAGCCAATCATACGCCAGCAACCCAATGCATAAAAGCATGCTGACATGGTCAAGAGGTTCAATTGTTGTTTAGACCAATCATCAGAATAAGGGAAGAAATGTGAGCTCAGTGACTTTGACTGTGGAATAATTTTTGGTGCCTAATGGTGTGATTTGAGTATCACAGAAATTGCTCATCTCCTGGGATCTTCACACACAACAGACTCTAGAGTTTACAGAGAGCCGTGTGAAAAAAAGACATCCAGTGAGTGGCAGTTCTGTGGGTGAAAATGCCTTGTTAATGAGAAAGGTCAGAGGAAAATGGCCAGATTGGTTCAAGCTGACAGGACGGTGACAATAATTCACAGGCTACAACAGTGGTGTGCACAAGAGCATCCCTGAACATGCAACACATCGAACCTTGAAGTGGACGGGCTACAGCAGCAGAAGATGACAAGCATACACTCAGTGAATAATTTATTAGGTACAGGAGGCAGTGAGTGTACACGGAGTGTAGTCCATGAACATTCAGCTTTCAACCATCTTGTCTGGGCATTTTAACTTCCCTTGTCTGTCACTGTTCCACCACACGTAATGGCCATACCTTAGTGCAGATATTGCAAATAGTTTTTACACTTAAGGTGCACTGGGACATTAATAAAGCTCTCTCATGCCATATCCATCACAAAATTGTCTAACGTAATTCTATTGCCCTTTCCTCGTAACCTTTAATATTTCTTCTCTCCCTCATATACTTTGTCTAATTTTTCCTTAAATCTTGAGACTGAATTGTCTACAGAAGAAACGCAGGCGCACACGACACAGAAGGCCCATCATATGTGCGTTGTCTCTTTGAAATACCCAACCATTTATTCTCGATTTCCTGCCCTTTCTCTGCGACCTTTCAGCTTTTTCATCTTAACAACTTTTATATATTTTTGCTTCCAGCAGCTTCTGGTAGGTCACTCCATGCTCTGACAACCCTCATGAAATAAAATACCTCTGACCTTTTTAATATTCCTCCTTGCACTGGGCTGCACCAGCACAGATGGTATCAATGGCCGCCCTTTATTACCCAGAGAAGGTAAGAACACACCAAGGCTGGACTGAGTAAGCCACAGGAGATAGGCATCTGTGAACCACCTGTGTCCCTGCATTTAGAATAAATGCTCCTGCTCTAATGCAAAAAAATTAGCTCTGGATACAAATTGAGTTCCATGGCTGGCTTGTGCATTCTTCTGCTGAATCTAAATTTATGAGACCCACATTCAAAGGTTCAAAGTCAAAGATTCAAAGCAGATTTATTATTGAAGTATGTATGCAGTATACAACCCTGAAATTTGTCTTCCCACAGAATGTTTTCGGGCTGATTCTAATAATGAAACCATTCATTCCACCTTCCTTTATGCTTCAAGTAATGTTGGTCCATGATTTCCTCTTCTGCCACAATGAGGTCAAACTCAGGTTGGAGGAGCAACACCTCATGTTCCATCTGGATAGCCTCCAACCTGATGGTATAAACATTGGTTTCTCCAACTTTGAGTTATTTCTCACTGCTCCCCTGCTCTCCTTTTCCATTCCCTGTTCTGGCTTCCCTCTTACCCTTCTCTTCTCCCTACCTATCCATCACCTCACTCTGGTGGCCCTCCTTCTTCCCTTTCATAGAAAATAGAAAACATAGAAAATAGGTGCAGGAGTAGGCCATTCGGCCCTTCGAGCCTGCACCGCCATTCAGTATGATCATGGTTGACCATCCAACTCAGAACCCTGTACCAGCCTTCTCTCCATACCCCCTGATCCCTTTAGCCACAAGGGCCATATCTAACTCCCTCTTAAATATAGCCAATGAACTGGCCTCAACTGTTTCCTGTGGCACAGAATTCCACAGATTCACCACTCTCTGTGTGAAGAAGTTTTTCCTCATCTCGGTCCTAAAAGGCTTCCCCTTTATCCTTAAACTGTGACCCCTCGTTCTGGACTTCCCCAACATTGGGAACAATCTTCCTGCATCTAGCCTGTCCAATCCCTTTAGAATTTTATACGTTTCAATCAGATCCCCCCTCAATCTTCTAAATTCCAGCGAGTATAAGCCTAGTTGATCCAGTCTTTCATCATATGAAAGTCCTGCCATTCCAGGAATCAATCTGGTGAACCTTCTTTGTACTCCCTCTATGGCAAGAATGTCTTTCCTCAGATTAGGGGACCAAAACTGCACACAATACTCCAGGTGTGGTCTCACCAAGGCCTTGTACAACTGCAGTGGTACCTCCCTGCTCCTGTACTCGAGTCCTCTTGCTATGAATGCCAGCATACCATTCGCCTTTTTCACTGCCTGCTGTACCTGCATGCCCACTTTCAATGACTGGTGTATAATGACACCCAGGTCCCGTTGCACCTCCCCTTTTCCTAATCAGCCACTATTCAGATAATAATCTGTTTTCCTGTTCTTGCCACCAAATTGGATAACCTCACACTTATCCACATTAAATTGCATCTGCCATGAATTTGCCCACTTATCTAACCTATCCAAGTCACCCTGCATCCTCTTAGCATCCTCCTCACAGCTAACACTGCCGCCCAGCTTCGTGTCATCCGCAAACTTGGAGATGCTGCATTTAATTCCCTCATCCAAGTTATTAATATATATTGTAAACAACTGGGGTCTCAGCACTGAACCTTGCGGTACCCCACTAGTCACTGCCTGCCATTCTGAAAAGGTCCCGTTTATTCCCACTCTTTGCTTCCTGTCTGCTAACCAATTCTCTATCCACATCAATACCATACCCCCAATACCGTGTGCTTTAAGTTTGCACACTAATCTCCTGTGTGGGACCTTGTCAAAAGCCTTTTGAAAATCCAAATATACCACATCCACTGGTTCTCCCCTATCCACTCTACTACTGACATCCTCAAAAAATTCTGAGATTCGTCAGACATGATTTTCCTTTCACAAATCCATGCTGACTTTGTCTGATGATTTCACCACTTTCCAAATGTGCTGTTATCACATCTTTGATAACTGACTCCAGCATTTTCCCCACCACTGATGTTAGGCTAACTGGTCTATAATTCCCCGGTTTCTCTCTCCCTCCTTTTTTAAAAAGCGGGGTTACATTAGCCACCCTCCAATCCTCAGGAACTAATCCAGAATCTAAAGAGTTTTGAAAGATTATCACTAATGCATCCACTGTTTCTTGGGCTACTTCCTTAAGCACTCTGGGATGCAGACCATCTGGCCCTGGGGATTTATCTGCCTTTAATCCCTTCAATTTACCTAACACCACTTCCCTACTAACATGTATTTCCCTCAGTTCCTCCATCTCATTAGACCCTCGGTCCCATGGTTCACTCTCTTCTCCTATCACATTCCTTCTTCTTCAGCCTTTTACCTCTTCCATCTGTTACCTCCCAGCTTCTCACTTCACCCCTCCCCCACCCACTCACATTCCCCCTCACCTAGTCTAACCTATCACCTGCAAGCCTGTACTCCTTCCCTCCCCCCACCTCGTCATTCTGTCTTCCTCCCCCCTTCTTCTCCAGAAGGGTCTCGGCCCAAAATTTTGACTGTTTATTTCCCTCTATAGGTGCTGCCTGACCTGTTGAGTTCTTCCAGTGTTTTGTGTTTGGATTTCCAGCATGTGCAGAATCTATTGTGTTTATGTAATGTGGGAAGGCTATTCGGTCATCTGGTCTCGGCTGACCTTGGAAAGATCTGTTCACTTCGTCTTTCACTAGTCTACCATTGTTCTTACCCTAACATCCTGCTGCAGGTGAAGATTAAAGGAAGTACAAGAAGTATTAGAGAGGGCTCGAGGAGAAGGCTTTTTTTTCTGGAGAGAACAGTGGAGGTGTGGAACTTCTGGCTCAAAAGATTACTGGGGTAAGAATCTTCTTCTGATCTACAAAGTCCCTGCATGCCTGCTTGTTATGCCTCTATATTTGGTGATCATTACTGAGGCGCTGTAACCTTCAAGGAGGCTGTGGAAGGGTAAAGGACGGTCTAGAAATTACAGTACTGTGCAAAAGTCTTAGGCACACGTAAAAAATAATTTTGTAAAGTGAAGATGCTTTCAAAAATAACGAAATGAAAAGCTTCTAAATATCAAAAATTTACTACTACTCTACTCTTAAAACCATAAGACCTATGAGCAGAATTAGGCCTAAGTATACTGTTGTGCAGTTTTATAAGAAAATCGTCTGATAGGTTGTTCCAAGCATCTTGGAGAACTTGCCACAGTTCTTCTGCAGACTTTGGCTGTCTTGCTTGCTTCTGTCTCCAGGTAATCCCAGACAGCCTCAGTGATGTTGAGATCAGGGCTCTGTGGAGGCCATACCATCTCAAACCATATAAAAAATTTAGGGTGCCTAAGACTTACATTTCTGAATTGGAGGCAAGGTGAAATTCACTACCATAAAACAGGAACAAAAATCAAACTGCTGGAGGAATTCAAATGCAAACAACAGGAATTCTGCAGATGCTGGAAATTCAAGCAACACACATCAAAGTTGCTGGTGAACGCAGCAGGCCAGGCAGCATCTCTAGGAAGAGGTGCAGTCGACGTTTCAGGCCGAGACCCTTCGTCAGGACTAACTGAAGGAAGAGTGAGTAAGGGATTTGAAAGTTGGAGGGGCAGGGGGAGATCCAAAATGATAGGAGAAGACAGCCCTATCATTTTGGATCTCCCCCTCCCCCTCCAACTTTCAAATCCCTTACTCACTCTTCCTTCAGTTAGTCTTGACGAAGGGTCTCGGCCTGAAACGTCGACTGTACCTCTTCCTACAGATGCTGCCTGGCCTGCTGCGTTCACCAGCAACTTTGATGTGTGTTGCTTAAAAAAAAACAACTTGGGAAGATAAAGAGGGTCACAAAAATCCCAAATCAATTTTATAATTATATTAAGGGCAAGAGAGTAACTAAGGAAAGAGCAGGCCGCATGAGGCGTCCAAATAGCAATCTGTGCACAGAGCCAGAGGATGTGTGTGAGTGAATACTTCTCATCAGATTCAGAGAGAGGAACAACGTTGTTGTCTGGGGGTTCAGGGAGGGAAAATGGGGAGATTCTGGAACATAATATTATCAACAAGGGAGCATGAGATGTATTAGTAAGCTTAAAGGTAGGTTAGTCCTCAGGTCTGATGGGAGATATTCCAGGCCTATTGGGGTAAGGAGCCCTGGGGCCTGACAGAAATTTTCTAAGAATAATTAATTTATCTTTGCTGGCCACGTACAAAAGTGTCAGATGACAGGAGGAAAGTATGTTCAGTCAAAAGGGCAGCAGGGATAAGGTAGTAATTGCGGGCTTGTGCATCTAATGTCAGTGATAGGAAGTTAAATGCATTTTATTTCTTTGTTTATTTATTATTTGCTTGTTTCTGTAAAGATACAGCATGGTAACAGGCCCTTCCGGCCCAGCGAGCCCACAACTGCCAATTATAGCCATGCGATCCATTAACCTTGTGTGTTTAGAACGTGGGAGGAAACCCACGAGGTCACGGGGAGAACGTACAAATGCCTTACAGACGGTGGCAGGAATTGAAGCCGGAACACTGGTGCGGTAATAGCGTTATGTTGACTCCTACGCTACTTCGCCACCTATAACTGAGCGCTGTTGGTGCTGCTCTCATCTGGGCAAATGCGCAGTATCCCAGCATGCTTCTGCCTTGTGCTCTAGAGGGGAGTCTAATGTCAGTGGCAGGGAAATCTGAGGAACGGGATTACTCTACATTTGGAAAGTCAGGGATTAATCCAAGTCGGTTTTGTTGAGGGGAGATCCTGTTTGACCAATTAGATTCAGACGATGTGGGCCTAAGTAAGGTTTCTGACAAGATCGCGCAAGGGAAATCTATCCAAAAGGTTAGAGTCCATGGGATGCAAGGTGTGGCAAAACTGGATAAAACTGGGCTGAAGGTGGGTGACAGAGGGTGAATGAATAAATAAATAAGACTGAGAACATGAGAATAAAAGGAGTCTGAAGGAAGTCAGCAAATGGGAATGGATGAGAGTCACAAGTGAAGGCAGAGACCCCAGAGGGTTGGTGGAGGTCACAGTGACTGAGAGAGCTGAGATCAGGGAGGAATGGAAATACGAGGATGAGTATTTTAATGTAAGGGGATTGCAGGACCTGAAGCCTGTCACGTCAGTGTGCATATGGGTGATGAGGCAGAGTACAGGCAACAGGGTTTTCAGTCAAGATATGAGAGACAGCAGATGCTGGAATCAGGAACAAGGCACAATCTGCTGGAGGATCTCAGCAGGTCAAGCAGTGTCTGCGAGAACATTTCAAGCCAAAATATTGCGAATTTATTTCCTCCCACAAATGCAGCTTGAGTGACAGCTTGCCCAGTGTAGACAGGAAATACTGCATGACGACTCAGGCTGCACATTTTTTTCAATCTTTTTTAAAACTTCTGTTGGTCATGGGCTGTTGAAGGGTGAGCAGAGACAGGCCGCACCAGAGCCACCCCTGCCCCTGTCAACTCTGCAGGGTGGCAGATCAAGTGAGTGTAGGCCTGCAGCTGGGTCGAACCATATACCACCTCATTCCAATGGGAATAGATTCATGTAACATGTGTTACATTTAATTTGCTAAATAAATTATTAAATGGGCCTGAAGGCAAAACTCAAAATTGGCTGCTTCAGTCTAGGTGATTGAATTCTTGACCAAATTGAACGCTTCCCTGGAAGAAGCAGCTGCGTGCCAATTGCGAATCACACTTACTGACAACCTGAGGCATTTCTGGGCCGTGCACGCCTCCCAAATGCAACATCAATTGGAACCAAGACACTAGTATGCCTGTTGCAACTAATATATGAAAAGTTATTTTTAGAAAATTTATATCTATCACAACCGCCGGATAATCAAAAGTCTGTTTTTTTTAGTGAGGTCATGTCAGTACAAAAGGCAGTCAATCAGAACAAACAAAGGACCGTCAGACTGAAGTAAAATATTTGAACAGATCACCTACTTGTGCATTAGTTTTATACTGGCTGTGTCAATGGACTAATCCCCTACAAACTCCTGTAATGAATGCCGCAGTACATCAATCTGAGCAAGCAGACAGGGCCTCATCAAAAAGACCATATCAGTAGCGCTACAGTTACGGCCTCAATTGTAAGGTTGACGTTCAGGTCCCACACCACCAGGTTCAGGAACAGTTATTACCCTATAACCATCAGGCTCCTGAACTGACTTGGATAACTTCACTCACTGATTCCACAACTATAGACTTATTTTCAAGAGCTCTACAATTCATGTAGAGGAGCCTGAAGGCACATACTCAACGATTCAGGAATAGCTTCTTTCCCTTCGCCATCAGATTTCTGAATGGACATTGAACCCATGAACACTACCTTACTACATTTTTTACTTTTATTTTTACACTGCATATTTGATTTAACTATTTAATATACTTATATATACTTAGTGTAATTCAGTTTTTTCTCTATGATTATGTACTATACTGTACTGCTGCCACAAAGACAACAATTTTCACAACATATGTTGGTGATACTAAATCTGATTCTGATGTTTTCAGTATTTATTTATCTATTTATTTATGTATGTATGTATGCATGCATGCATGCGTGTATTTATTTATTAATTTTTGTATTTTCACAGTTTGCCTTCATTTGCACATTGACTGTTTGTCAGTATTTGTCCGTGTACAATCTTTCATTAATTCTGATGTATTTCTTTATTCTACTGTGAATGCCTGCAATAAAATGAATCTCAGGATAGTACATGGTGACGTGTACAGTGGATTCTGGTTAATTGGGACACAGCAGGACAGTACATTTTACGCAGCTGCCCCAATTAGGCAGTTTCATGGAAATAGTTAAAAAGATATAAAAAAGACAAACTTGAGTAATAAACTATGTACTTAAGTAAAATACAGAGCAAATTAGAATGCTACTAATACTACTACAATACTATAAAACTGCATATTAGTTCCTAATACTTAGCGACTGAGGAATTCATCCACATGGTGTCCTTTTGACTGTAAATGAACAAAATCATGGAGAAGAAGATGGCGACGCGACAGCAGCGCGCGCGGCCTCTCCGGTGATGAATATCTGTTATCTGTCAAGTAGGGGACCGTGCACAATTCTGATTTGATGGAGACAGATGTGAGAGTATGGAACATCTGGAAAACTTCTGAAATGCCCACTTCACTGCCGCTGCTACTATGTGGTAACCAGAATCTCTGGAGCAGAAGGCCCCAAAATCCTCGACTTTGCGTGTTTCAGTGGCTGGGGGGAGGTCGAAGGCGCTCGGCAGAGGATGGCGCTCAGGAGGCTGTATTGGAAGGGCTGGTCGGAGGCTCGAAGTTTTCAGACGGATGGACTCAGTGTCGGCTGTGGTTGGCTGCTTCCAAGGCATCGGCAAGTTGACGGTGCCTGGAGGTTTATAGCAGGGAGTTTCTCCCTTTTGCCACCTGCTATCGGGGACTCGGGAGTCGATCGACTCGGGGACTTTTGAGACTTTTTTTACCATGGCCAGGGTCTGTTCTTTATCAAATTATGGTGTTGTTTTGCACTGCTGTAACTATATGTCATAATTATGTGGTTCTGTCAGTGTTAGTCTTTGGTTTGTCCTGTTTTCTGTGATATCACTCCGGAAGAACATTGTATCATTTCTTAATGCACATATGCATTTCTAAATAACAATAAAAGAGGACTGAGTGTTCTCATAATCTAAAAAAAAATAATAAATCAGCACAGACAGCTTGTGTAGATAATGGGAGTGCCTTCATACAATGCAGTCGATGATTGCATCCTACAAATCTTCACTTTCATTGTAACATTCAAGATGATTGTTGATGCTTTTAAATTCTTCATAGGTTCTAACTTATTGATGTAGTGAAATTGTTTCATTTTCACTCCCAGCCATTTTTGGCAAATCCAAGCCTGAATGCTTGAAACTGTAGTGAGCAAAATAATTCTGAATTGTCTGCTGCTTAATACTCACAAACTATCAGTGACAAAAATCACATCAATTTGAGCAAGTGGGATGAACAATGAAGTGGGATTTGCTCCTGTGTAAATTTATAATCAATGTACATGTTACCATATACCACCTTGAGGTTCATTTTCTTGCAGCCATTTATAGAAGCAAAAAGTAATGAAATAGAATTCCCCAAAAAAATACATAAACAGACAAACAACCAATGTGTGTGTAAAAGAAGACAAACTATGCAAGTAAAAAATAATACTGAGAACATGAGTTGTAAAAAGTCCTTGAAAGTGAGGCTGTAGATAGTGGAATCAGTTCAGAGTTGTGGTGAGTGAAGTTATCCATACTGGTTCAAGAACCTGACGGTTGTTGGGTAATAACTGTTCCTGTACCTCCTGCCCGATAGCAGTAGTGAGAAGAGAGGCATGGCCTGAATGGTGAGGATCTCTGATGATGAATGCTGTTTCCTTGCATCAGCACTCCATGTAAATGTACTCGATGGTGGGGAGGGTTTTGTCTGTGATCATCTGGGCTTTATCCACCACTTTCCATCGCCCTTTCTGTACACCCTATCCTTGTTATATGCGTCTTCAGACTGTGCGGATTCACAGTCATGCGAGGAACCTATTTCTACCAACGTCTCATTATATGCGTCCAAAATTCACAGTTATGCGAGGAGCACTGCCTTCCTGCCAATACAAGTCACGTGCACACGCTTCACAGTCTCACTGTAGAGATGAGAAGCACCGCTTTCCCGCCAATACAAGTCAGGTGCACGCGCCTCACGGTCTCGCTCCCGCCAGTCTCGCATTGGTTTTGGCAAGGTATGGATGCGCGATCTTAAACCTTTGTTGGTTTTACCTATGGTGCAGTGAATTTGCCCTTGAAATATTTAATTATGCCTCCTAAGCATCCGATGTCATGTCTTGGGCCGTCAGCTGAGCGGCAGAGAACCGCTTTAACACTTGAAAAAAAGTTGGAAATTATAAACAGCGCGGCATCAGCTGAAGGTAACACAGTTCTGGGACGCTACTGTCCGGAACAGAATCTTGCCTTTAAAGTTCTTTTGTTGCTTGACAACGCGCCAGCCCATGCTAAACATTTGGACAGCATTCATCCTAACATAACAGTGCGTTTCCCGCCGCCTAACGCAACATCGCTGATTCAACCACTTGACCGGTGTGATCCACATTCAAGGCATGCGTATTTTTTTACGGCGAACTATCTCTCAGATGCTGCAAGCAACAGGTGATTTGGAAAATCCCGGGAGTTTACCAATGGTGAGGGAATGGTGGAAGTCGGAACACTTGGCACAAATGGCGATGGACATGGACCCAAGTTTAGAACGGAGTTGGCATTTCAGTCATTCCCTGCCGTCACCCCTTCTTCCCTGCAAGCAAATTTATGCTGAAAAACAAAATGCTGCCAAGCAAACAACCCTCACCACTTTATGCAAATCGCAGTAATCTTTCTGCTGCCGACAGTTCTAAGAGTTCTGTGAGTCTTCCTTCACCCCTTGCTGTGCTTGATATTATCCTGACGACCACAACCATCCACCTCATCAGTGTAAAGCTGCCCGACACCACAACAACCACTCATCTCCCGGAGTGAACACACCTGCCACTGTTGGTGAGTACTGTACACCCTCGGATGTTAACTTTCTGTGATTTATTACATTGAATAATACCTTAAATTGATGAAATATAATACAAATGTTGTCTTGTAGTACTGCTTTTGTGTCGTATTGGTATAAAAATGTGAATAAGTTACAGATAAAACATATTTAGGAAGCCCTCTGGAACGCATCCCTATTTTCTCCAATTAAATAATTATTCGCATTATGCAATTTCACATTATGCGTCAACTTCGAGGAACGTATCCCTCGCATATAACGAGGATAGGGTGTACCTGGACATCGGTGTTTCCTTACCAGACAGGATAATCACCATTGTGCATTGATAGAAGTTTGTCAAAGGTGTCGGAGTGAGTGTTACCAATAGAACCAAGCACTTAAGTTGGGGCCAGAAATATGATGGGTGAATACAGTTGTCAATGGTTTGCTAACAAGATCACCAAATGAGGCCCACCACATTGTCCATTTTAGGGGATCAAAACATACAGTACAAAAACCAGCTGTTCGACACAACAGTTTCTTGCCAGTGTTCATACTCCATACAAGCCCATGTCTATTTCTCACTGCTCTCTCCTTCCCTAACTGCACCTCTGCTTCTTGCCTGAAACACTCCCTGAGGTGAAGAACTTCACTAAATTCACTTATCCCAGAAGAGGAACTAGATGGATTCATATCTATGACCCCAGAAACAACGTGCCAGCATTCTTGAGGAAGGCATACTTGATATTAGAATAGATTACTGTGAGACAGGCTGAAGAACATACAACACAGAACATCACAACACTGTCCAGGCCTTTCGGCCCACAACACTGTGCTGACCTTTGAACCTACTCCAACATCAATCTGGCCCTTCCCGCCTGTAAAGCCCTCCAATTTTTTATCACCCATATATCCATCTAAGAGTTTCTTAAATGCCCCTAATGTATCTGCCTCTACCACCACCCTGCAGGGCATTCCATGCACCCACCACACTGTGTGAAAAAAAAACCTCTAATATCCCCTACAATCACCTTAAAAATATGCCCCCTTGTATTAGCCATTTCTGCCCTGGACAAGTCTCTGGCTGTCCACTCTATCTATGCTTCTTATCACCTCTCATCCTCTTTCACTGAAAAGAGAAAAGCCCTAGCTTGCACAACCTTTCCTCATAAGACATGCTCCCTAATCCAGAGAGGGTGCAGAGGAGAGGGTCCAGAGAGGGTGCAGAGGAGAGGGTGCAGAGGAGAGGGTCCAGAGAGGGTCCAGAGGAGAGGGTGCAGAGGAGAGGGTCCAGAGAGGGTCCAGAGAGGGTGCAGAGGAGATTCACCAGGATGCTGCATCCTGGTGAATCTCCTCTGCACCCTCTCTGAAGCTTCCACATCCTCACCATAATGAGCTGATGAGAACTAATATTTCTTGCATTCGCAATTAATGTGGGTAGATTTTTTTTAAACTGAGGACAGAAACTGGGGAGGAAGAGGGAGAGGAGGGGATTGTTTCGGAAAAATTCTGACTGACTCATTCAAAATACAAGATGCCAAACTAAGCAAGAAAGTCTGCACAAAATAATAACTCGCTCAGACTCCATAGGAAATGTCTTAGCCTGGTGAGCTCATTTACACCTGGGACCATACTCCGCAAAGTGATAGAAACTGGAACCAGGCAAGTTATACTGACCGAGGCAGCTGTGGCCATAATGAACCATGAAGTCAGCTCCAAGTGCCCTGGCTGTGAAGTCATCCACGCAGCATGCTCCATACGTGACGTCACCCATTATCAGTGTGTCAGCTCCCGTGAACCTAGAAAACAAACCCAAGCATCACTGACCATCTCTGAACATCCACATACACTTTTAGCAGCATAGGGGGTTTCAAATGCCCTGACTTATGGAAATATGATTTACCACTAAACTTCCCAGACAACTTTAAAGAATTTTTCAGGCGTAATTGGGTTCCGCAGGCTCACTGGGCAGGAAGAGCCTATTACTGTGCTGTATCTCTAAACAAAATAAATAAAATTTTCAAGTTAATAATAACATTTCACAGTATTTATTAATGAGTGGAGATGTATTTACTATCCTCTTTCATATAATCCAGCCCAATGAGCCACCCAGTTTCACCCAACTGACGAATTAACCTACTAATCCATACATCGTTTGTAATATGGGAAGAAAGCAAAGTTCCCAGAGGAAACGTACTACAATCGACCTTCACTAATCCGACTATCTGTAATCCGGTTCCTTCGATAATCCGGCACTGATTATGTTTAATGTGATCCTTCTGTAATTCGGCATTTTCACTAATCCGGCACTCCTCAGGTCCCAATGGTGCTGGATTAGTGAAGGTCGACCTGTACTTGTATCATGAGGGGAATGTGCAAACTCCTTACAGACAGTTGGGCAGGCGCATGGTTTGTAAAGGTTTAGAAGTTTATGGACCAAACTTCAGCAAATAGGACTAGCTTAGAAGGGCATTTTGGTGGTAGAAACTAGTTGGGCCGGAGGGGCTGTTTCCATGTTGTTGAATTTTGTGACTCTCTGAACTATATGTGGCAAGACTTGGCAATGATGCTGAGATGTGTTGGGACACATCATCAGTGATATAACCTGGGATCAATGGGTGTTTTGGGTCTTTCTGCATCAGACACTCTCACCCAGGTGACCCAGCAACGGTTAATCAGGCCTTGGCTTGCGTCTCAGCAGCGCTTGTCCACAGGTCATACCTCTTGATCCATAGCCATCTGAAGCCTTGCTCAGTACCTGTGACGATCCTGACGGCTCTTTTCTTTGCAGCACCAGTAATGCAATGAGAGAGTAGGTTCTGCACAGTGAGCAGCCATCAAAACCTCTACAGCACACCCCTACATGCTCACATTGTGCGCTCCACCCCTGTCTCTGGCACTGTTCTACCAGCTCCTGGTATTTGGCTTTCTTACGCTCAAATGCTTCCTCAATCCAGTCTTCCCAAGGAACTGTCAGTTCTACCATGATCACCTGCAGCAATAACTTTCTCCAATAAAATCAATCACTGCCAGTTATGCTGCTAGCATTTAGAGCAGCAATGAAGGTCCTTCATCTCTGCCTGTCAAAACATTACGCACAGATATAGAAGGATTCTTCATTGCTATTTCTGTATCAATTTTTTCTGACCAGTCAGTATTGTTGGCCTTGAGCTGAACCCTCGAACCTGGAGAACTGGTGGACCAGTCTCAGTCTGGCCTCTACCCTTTGACCTGATTGGCATGGGTGACCCTGCATAAAGCCCTGACTCCAGCCAACATAGCTCTCCGGGTCATTGAGTCATGCAAGCCTCAAAACCCTATGACAAAGTTGTGGTCCTCTTGGAGGTTCTTCAGTGAAAGACTCCAAGAACCTACCCATGATTTTCAATGACATTAACATTGTATCATTTCTTAATGCATGCATTACTAAATGACAATAAAAGAGGACTGCATGTCCTCGTAATCTAATCTAATCTAATCTAATTAACTAGTCCCCCAGTATAAATGTACTTGGTTCACCACAAATGAGAGACTTAAGTAGCCCCCGCCACATAAATACCATGTCCACAAAAGCAGGTTTCTACCCTTTCAAGATTTTGTCCTGAATTTGATTGAAGGAGAATGACAGTGTCACCCTGAATGATTCAATTCTTACTTGAATAAAGAAAGGGAAAAAAAATTACAATCTATATTTACACAGGTTGGAGAACATGATCCTTGTTATGCTAATGAGGTCATGCCAAATATGCTGAGTGTGATTTACATATGGAAATCATGCTAATTAGAAGAAGGACTTTGTCCTGAATTTAAACACTGTGAGCTGCATTGATTTCCTGTGTTTGTAGAAGCACAGAGTGAGGAGCACATTGTTTATTATGGGCATCTTCACTCTGCGTTCCTGTCAAACCGGCTTCAGGTAAGTTCAGACTGAAACCTTCTCTACTCTAAAAATATGTTTCAGTCGCAGCCTGTGTGCAGCAGTGCCTAGATATCAATGTCCACAATATTCAGTAGAACACCAGTAACAACAAGAGAACAAGACTAAAACAGCAAAACAAACCTCTCTCCCACCTTCCCAGCCAATCTACCTCCTCGCACACACACAGACAGGCCTCAGCCTGGGGATGGGCCACCTCCAGGCCTCCTGTCCTTGGCCCTGGACTCTCAGACACCCAGACATCAGACCTCCAACCTCCAGGTACCAGCCCAGACTCACAAATTCGACATTTAGGCCTCTACCTCCAGATTTGCCAGCACTGGATATCGACCATTCCGATTTTCTACCTCTGGATTCACTGACTTTGGTCTTTGACATTTTGGGCTTTCTATACTTGCCAAACTCTGGACTTCAACCTTCGGCTTTGCCCTCTGGACCGCTGAGCTCTGGTTATCGACCTCAGGACTCGCCAAACTTGGATCTGACCTTCAGGCCTCGATCCCAAGACTTGCTGATGATGGGTTTGACCTTTGGAGCCTTGATTGACCCAACCTCTGGGATTGCTGATCTTAGATCGTGGAGGAACATGTGGGCTTGGTGGTCCAGTGGCTGGTAAGAAAAGGTGGCAAGTCCTCAGGAGCACACTGACTTCTGCCAATTCATCTCTGAAGGGCTCAATAGCTTTCAACAGTTGAGGAAGAGGCTGCTTCTTCTTGCAAATTCTGTGAGCTCAGTAAGGGGTTTAAAATGTCTCTAACGCACTGTGACACTTTAAAACTATTAAAATCGCTTTAAATAATTCAAAAATACCTATGCAAATTATTAAAACAGTGATAAATAATTAAACCTTTGAAACAAAGGAAAATATACTCAGTGGCCACTTTATTAGGTACACCTGCTCGTTAATGCAAATATCGAATCAACTAATCATGTTGCAGCAACTCAAAGCATAAAAGCATGCAGACATGGTCAAGAGGTTCAGTTGTTGTTCATCAGAATGGGGAAGAAATGTGACCTTGGCTGCGGAATAATTGTTGGTGCCAGATGCGGTGGTTTGAGTACCTTAGTAAGTGGTGATCTCCTGAGGTTTTCACGCACTTTAAGGTTTGCAGAGAATGGTGCAAAAAACAAAGAACACCCAGTGGGTGGCAGCTCTGTGGGTGCAAATGACAGAGGTCAGAGGACAATGGTCAGACTGGTTCAAGCTGACGGGAAGGCGACAGTAACTCAGATAACCACGTTACAACAGTGGTGCGCAGAAGAGCATCTCCGAACACACAACACGTTGAACCTTGAAGCGGATAAGTTACAGCAGCAGATGACCATGAACATACGCTGAGCAGCCATTTTATTAGGTAAAGGAGGTGTCTCATGAAGTGGCCAGAGTGAAGTACCATACATACTCGTCCAGGCACCATTTCGGGAATTATTATTTCACTGAATAGGGATTCATACAACAGGACCGGCCTGAGTCCCAGTTCGACAGGCCTCTGCCACAACACAGAGTGGAATAACACATGCTTTGACACTTGCCCCTCAGCTTGCTGTGGACTTGATAAGGAGCCGTGTAGTTCTGGGCTATAGCAGTGACCATTTGAGCTCCTACCACGTTTGGCTTATGAGATTCTCAACCTCAAAACAAATCTTGGTTTCCTATCCTACCACTAAAATGGACAACTGCACATTTCTCTAAGTGAACACAAGGGGGCATTATTTTAAGGTGATTGGAGGAAAGTATAGAGGGCATGTCAGAGGTAGGTTATTTACACAGAGAGTGGTAGGTGCTTGGAATGCGCTGCTAGGGGTGGTGGTACAGGCAGATACATTAGGGCCAGTTAAGAGAGTCTATGTACATGGATGATAGAAAAATGGAGGTCACAGGACAATTTACAATAACCAATTAAGCTACAATGGGTATGTCTTTAGACTGTGGAGGAAACCGGAGCACCTGGAGGAAACCCATGCGGTCATGGGGAGAACATACAAACTGCTTACAGACAATGGCAGGAATTGAATCTGGGTCACTGATACTATAAAGCCTTGTGCTAACCACTATGCTACCGTGAAGGGTGTCAGCCTGAAATGTTGATTCTTTATTCCTCTCCATACATGCTGCCTGACTTGCTGAGTTCCTCCAGTGTTTTATGAGAGTTACTTTGGATTTTCAGCACCTGCAGAATCTCTTGTGTTTACATTGGCTTTAGAGTAGGTCAAAAGGACAGCATGACAATGTGGGCCGAAAGGCCTGTACTGTGTTGTGATGTTCTATGTTCCCGCACATTATGCTCCATCTGTCATCTATGCTCCTTGCCGACTTCACGTGCCCATTCATCTTTCCTTTAATCTTTCTACTCATTTTCCTATTGTTCTATTAGGAAAAAGCTTCCAAACTTTCCAGCTCTGATCCTGGAATATCTTCAACTTTAATTGCTTTCCCACAGGTGAACATGCCTTCAACTACCAAAGCTCTAGAAATTCTTCCTCAACCTCTTGGCTTCCCTCTACTTCTTTAAGCCAGTCCTTGAAAAACCTTTTGCTTTGATCAAGATCTCAGTCATTCCAATAGTTCGCTTTGAGGATCAGTGATAAATTTTACTTGATAACGCTGTTGTGAGGTGCCTTGGGATTTGCCACACTTTAAAAGCACTTTATTATCACAAGTGGCTATTGTTTTTTGGCACTAGTCGAGCTCAGATCTAATATCTCAGAAACCTCTGACCCTCAGCCCCAATTCTGAGGGCATTGGAACTGTGTCAGATTAATGTGTAAAGTTGGGATAGAGCTCCACATGAATTAATTGTATGGTTGAACAAATATGAGGTGCTAAGTGGTCTCTGTCCATACAACAGATCAAAATGGAGTTTATGTTCTATGTTCATTGTGGGTGCCTAGTACTGTGCCTTTCAACACAAAGACACAACTCAGAATCTCATAAGACTCACTTGGTCTATTTTCAGACTCTGATACATTCAGTACTTCAGTCCGTTTAGGATGCCTATCAGGCCTTCATTTCAATGTAAATGTTTCATGTTTAATTGAGTGGCAGTCTTGTTCTTCACTCCTAAGCACTGATTACAAAGCCCTGTCGCAATTCCTAAAACAAACTAGTTTGACCTTAAGTTCAATGTATTTACTAAAACTCAAGATTCTTGCAGTTAAATACATACAGTGCAAACAAGACAATGCTTGCCAGTTTCTATCCTAGTGTGCCTGGAATGACAGCTCGACTGCAATTATCCAACTGCCTGGAGGGACTTTCCACTCCATTAATGCTGACCTGAAGCAGACAGACTAAATGCTCACATTTCTGTTTCACCAGTGCCTCGAAGCACTTGTGGGACAGAAATGCTGAAGGAAAGCTCCACCGACCCAGGGAGAGAGGAACGTGGAATGGAGAAGGAGAGCAGGGAAAAGCAATGGGAGGCACAGAGCTCGAGAGGCAGATGGAGAAATGGAGATACAGATAGTGGCACAAGAAGGAAAAAGGAGTGTGGAACAGTGAGGGACTTTGAGGGAGGAAGGAGGGAGTGAAAGTGATGGGAAGAGGAGAGGTTAAAGAGAAGATGACAAAGAGAAGGACAAAGGGAAAATTAAGACAGAGCAAAAGAAACAGAGGTGTGGGAGGGAGGCAGTGAGTAAAGAAGGGATGGAAAAAGAGACCAGAGAAAGGTGAGAGATGGGAGTATAAGTTCTCAACAGTGAAAAGTCAAATTGAACAAAAGATAAAGAGGAGAAATACAGAGAAAATGCAGAGGAGGCTGGAGCAAACAAGACGAGAAGTTGAAGGGAAAGAGTTAGTGAGATGAATGGAGCAAGAGAGGGAGAGGGAGTGGTGGGTGGAGAGAACTTGACAGAAAGAGGTGAGACTGTGAAGGGAGATGAGGAGGGTGTATGGATGGGAGTACAGGAGGAAGATGAGGATGAAATGTCAATGGGCAAACAAGAAAGCTATAATAAAGTCAAAGTTCAAAGTAAACTTATTATCAAACTACATATACTGCCTTGAGATTTTTTTGTTTATTTTCTAATTATTATTTAGAGATACAATGTGGAACAGGTCCTTCTAGCCCAACGAGACACACCACTCAGAAAACTCCCCATTTAACCCTAGCCTTATCATAGGAAAATTTACAATGATCAATGAACCTACGAACCATTACGTCTTTGGACTGTGGGAGGAAACCCATGTAGTCATGAGGAGAATGCACAAACCCCTTACAGATGACACCAGAATTGAACTCTGAACTCCAGAACACCTGGACCTGTAATAGTGTTGCTCTAACCACTATGCTACTGTGGCGCCTCTTGCAGGCAGCTAGGCTTGACTTCAGAAGATGACAAAAGTGAACATTGAAATGTGCAAAATTCTCATCGGGCTTTGCAGAGAGCCATGGAGTTGATGTTTCTCCTTGGCTGGGGTGTCTATCAACAGGAGTCACATACTGAAAATAAGTTCAAAGTAAATTTATTATCGAAGTATATAAATGGTACCATATATATTACCTTGAGATTCATTTTCTTGCAGGTAATTACAGGAGAAAAAAAGAAATATGATAGAATTTATTAAAAACAAGACATCAGCATTGACTGACAAGCAACCAACATGCAAAAAAAGACAAATCGTGCAAATGAAAAATGTACTGAGAATATGAGTTGCAAGAAGACAGGGGGAGCAAACAGTCTAATTTATAGATACAAGAAATGCTGCAGATGCTGGAAATCCCATGTGGCACATACAAACTGCTGGAGAAACTCAGCTGGTCAGGCAGCATCGGTGGAAAGTAGACCTTTCGGGCCGATGCCCTTCTTCAGGGCTAACCTATAGGCAGTCAGCAACAAGATCTTAACAGGAAAAAGAGAGGCAGCAAAAGATGGCAGAAATACGAGGACAAAGAGATAACGTCCAACATTCTCATCTATACTCTGGCATAGATGATCTAGTATCAAGACTGAAGAGTAAAATCAATAACACCTTCACCCACTACCCTCCCCAATCCCTCACACTCCCCTCCCCATTTTCAGCTCCATTCAACACCACTGCGACAGTGAAGGAATTAATTATCAAGGGTGGTGAGTCGCTTGCTAAGAATAGGTCATAGTCCTTGCTGACACCTCTTCACTCGTGTTAAGAGAGGAGTGTGGCTCCACATTAATAATGATACTGCTGAAGAACTCCAGAAATACTACACAATGAAGCTCTAATTTGATTCAGCCATAGGTACAAAAAAAACTGGCTTCTGAGACAGTTTGCAATCTCTACTGAATAGTTATCACAGTCCAGCGCCACTTTAGAGCAGTTAAAGATAAGACGAAGGTCAGAGGGTGGCTGTGATCACCCAGCTATGGAATAAGACCACTGTTGTCATTGGACTGTTCAGTATGCATTACGTGCTCTGGAGAGGTGACACGTATCTACATAGCACCATAGAAACTACAGCACAGAAACAGGCCCTTTGGCCCTTCTTGGCCGTGCCGAACCATTTTCTGCCTAGTCCCACTGGCCTTCACACGGACCATATCCCTCCATATACCTCCCATCCATGTATCTGTCCAATTTATTCTTAAATGTTAAAAAAGAACCTGCATTTACCACCTCGTCTGGCAGCTCATTCCATACTCCCACCACTCTCTGTGTGAAGAAGCCCCCCCTAATGTTCCCTTTAAACTTTCCCCCCCCTCACCCTTAACCCATGTCCTCTGGTTTTTTCTCCCCTTGCCTCAGTGGAAAAAGCCTGCTTGCATTCACTCTATCTATACCCATCATAATTTTATATACCTCTATCAAATCTCCCCTCATTCTTCTACGCTCCAGGGAATAAAGTCCTAACCTATTCAACCTTTCTCTGTAACTGAGTTTCTCAAGTCCCGGCAACATCCTTGTAAACCTTCTCTGCACTCTTTCAACCTTACTTATATCCTTCCTATAATTTGGTGACCAAAACTGAACACAATACTCCAGATTCGGCCTCACCAATGCTTTATACAACCTCATCATAACATTCCAGCTCTTATACTCAATACTTTGATTAATAAAGGCCAATGTACCAAAGGCTCTCTTTACGGCCCTATCTACCTGTGACGACACTTTTAGGGAATTTTGTATCTGTATTCCCAGATCCCTCTGTTCCACTGCACTCTTCAGTGCCTTACCATTAACCCTGTATGTTCTACGTTGGTTTGTCCTTCCAACGTGCAATACCTCACACTTGTCAGTATTAAACTCCATCTGCCATTTTTCAGCCCATTTTTCCAGCTGGTCCAAGTCCCTCTGCAGGCTCTGAAAACCTTCCTCACTGTCTACTACACCTCCAATCTTTGTATCATCAGCAAACTTGCTGATCCAATTTACCATATTATCATCCAGATCATTGATATAGATGACAAATAACAATGGACCCAGCACTGATCCCTGTGGCACACCACTAGTCACAGGCCTCCACTCAGAGAAGCAATTCTCTACCACCACTCTCTGGCTTCTTCCATCGAGCCAATGTCTAATCCAATTTACCACTTCTCCATGTATACCTAGCGACTGAATTTTCCTAACTAACCTCCCATGCGGGACCTTGTCAAAGGCCTTACTGAAGTCCATGTAGACAATATCCACTGCCTTTCCTTCATCCACGTCCCTGGTACCTCCTCGAAAAACTCCAACAGATTGGTCAAACATGACCTACCACGCACAAAGCCATGTTGACTCTCCCTAATAAGCCCCTGTCTATCCAAATGCTTGTAGATTCTGTCTCTTAGTACTCCCTCCAATAACTTACCTACTACCGACGTTAAACTCACCGGCCTATAATTTTCCGGATTACTTTTCGATCCTTTTTTAAACAACGGAACAACATGAGCCACTCTCCAATCCTCCGGCACTTCACCTATAGACAGCGACATTTTAAATATTTCTGCCAGGGCCCCCGCAATTTCAACACTAATCTCCTTCAAGGTCCGAGGGAACACTCTGTCAGGTCCCGGGGATTTATCCACTTTAATTTTCCTCAAGACAGCAAGCACCTCCTCCTTTTCAATCTGTACAGTTTCCATGGTCTCACTACTTGATTCCCTCAATTCCATAGATTTCATGCCAGCTTCCTTAGTAAATACAGACGCAAAAAACCTATTTAAGATCTCCCCCATTTCCTTTGGTTCCGCACAAAGCCGACCACTCTGATCTTCAAGAGGACCAATTTTATCCCTTACAATCCTTTTGCTCTTAATATACTTGTAAAAGCTCTTTGGATTATCCTTCACTTTGACTGCCAAGGCAACCTCATGTCTTCTTTTTGCCCTCCTGATTTCTTTCTTAAGTATTTTCTTGCACTTCTTATACTCCTCAAGCACCTGATTTACCCCCTGTTTCCTATACATTTCATATAACTCCCTCTTCTTCTTTATCAGAGTTGCAATATCCCTTGAGAACCAAGGTTCCTTATTCCTATTCAATTTGCCTTTAATCCTGACAGGAACATACAAACTCTGCACTCTCAAAATTTCCCCTTTGAAGGCTTCCCACCTACCAATCACATCTTTGCCAGAGAACAACCTGTCCCAATCCACACTTTTTAGATCCTTTCTCGTTTCTTCAAATTTGGCCTTCTTCCAGTTCAGAACCTCAACCCTAGGACCAGATCTATCCTTGTCCATGATCAAATTGAAACTAATGGTGTTATGATCACTGGAACCAAAGTGCTCCCCATACACAGACTTCTGTCACTTGCCCTAATTCGTTTCCTAACAGGAGATCCAATATTGCATCCCCTCTAGTTGGTCCCTCTATATACTGATTGAGAAAACTTTCCTGAACACATTTTACAAACTCTAAACCATCTAGACCCCTAACAGTATGGGAGTCCCAATCAATGTATGGAAAATTAAAATCCCCTACCACCACAACTTTATGTTTCCTGCAGTTGCCTGCTATCTCTCTGCAGATTTGCTCTTCCAAGTCTCGTTGACTATTGGGTGGTCTGTAATACAATCCCACTAATGTGGCCATACCTTTCCTGTTTCTCAGCTCCACCCATAAGGACTCAGTAGACAAGCCCTCTAATCTGTCCTGCCTGAGCACTGCTGTAATATTTTCCCTAACAAGCAATGCAACTCCCCCACCTTTCATTCCTCTGCCTCGATCACATCTGAAAATCGGAACCCTGGAATATTAAGCTGCCAGTCCTGCCCCTCCTGTAGCCAAGATACACTAATTGCTACAACATCATAATTCCACGTGTCAATCCACGCCCTCAACTCATCCGCCTTCCCCGCAATACTCCTAGCATTGAAATATATACACCTCAGAAGATTTTTACCACCACTCACAACCTTTCTATCAGCAGATTTGCTTAAACTTTCAATATCATTTATTTTCACCCCAGCCACACTGTCAGCTCTGGCACTCTGGTTCCCATCCCCCTGCATATCTAGTTTAAAGCCTCCCCAATAGCACTAACAAACCTCCCTGAAAGGATATTGGTCCCCCTGTGGTTTAAGTGTAACCCGTCTCTCTTGTACAGGTCCCACCTGCCCCAGAAGAGGTCCCAATGTTCCTGAAATCTGAAACCCTGCCCCTTACACCAGTTCCTCATGTGGAATACTCTTCCACAACTGTCTCCATAGATTTATATTCCACTCTAGTGGTGCACCGCTCAAATGCTTGTACGTTTAACACCTTCAGCGACAGGAAACCTAAAAGAAGGGCCAACCATAAATCAGTAAACTTCCAAAAAAAGTCTCAGCAGAGAACATGCCAAGATAATCAAGAGGGAGGTCCAGTGGAGTGGTTCCAGAAGGCCTCTGGCTACAGGTCAGACAAGGACTTCGGAAGGGAGAATAGTTGGCAACTCCTAAGAGGTGCTCAGGTAAGGAAGGAGGTTAGTTGGGGACCTCAGGCAAGGAGATCCATGACGGTCCATCGCAAAGAGGTGTAGCAAAGAGTTCAGCTGGGAACTCTCTATAGCAGAGGCTCCCAACCTGGGGTGCACAGACTCCTCTGTTAATGGTAGGGGTCCATGGCATAAAAAAGGCTAGTAATCACTGCTCTTTAGAGAGTCTAACAGAGGGGAAGTTGGAGTCAGTTGGAGACATCTCCAGGCAAGGGGGTCTGACAGAGGATCTAGCAGGGAAGATAGTCAACAGGAAGGTCTGCTGGGGACTTCAACAAGAGGGAGTCAGTCAAGAAACCAGCAAAAGCATAGCAGATGAATCAGGGATTACCAGTAAGAAGTCCAGCAAGGAGCAAAGTCAGTTGGACATTTCCAGGAGAAGACTCAACAGAGAGGACAGCCATTCCCAGTTCAGACGTTGGCAAGGAGGGGCGCCAACTGTGGACTCCCAGCAGTTGTCTGGTTGTTTAGGATAGGTCAGATAACCTCAGCCGGAGGTTTAGCCAGGAACGTTTGCCAGAATGTCTAGAAGGAAAATCAGCAGAAACAAAGCTGCATATCTAAAGCACACTTCACAACTGGGATATCCTAAACACTTCAACTGGCAACAAGAATATATAATGGAGGAAAGTCACCATTTTCCCTGCTCCCTTTCTTGAACAAAGGAATAACATTTGTTTTATGGACGGTGCAGAGGGAATTTACCAGGATGCTGCCAGGATTAGAGAACACGTCTTATAAGGATTAGTTGAGCAAGCTAAGTGCTTTGCTCTTTGGAGTAAGACCATAAGACCATAAGATATAGGAGAAGAAGGCCATTCGGCCCATTGAGTCTGCTCCGCCATTCAAACATGGGTTGATCCATTTCATCCAGTCAGCCCCACTCCCCACCTTTTCCTCATACCCTTTGATGCCCTGGCTAATCAAAAAGCTATCTACCTCTGCCTTAAATGCACCCAATGACTTGGCCTCCCCAGCCACTCGTGGCAATAAATTCCACAGATTTACCACTCTCTGACTAAAGTAATTTTTCCGAATAAAGGACGATGGATGAAGTGAAAATAGAGAGCTATGGAGAAGGGAAAGTTAGATTGATCTTGGAGCTGGTTAAAAGGTCAGCACAATACTGTTGGTTGAAGGGCATGCACTGTGCTGTACCATTCAATGTTCTATGAAATGCAGCAGTCAAATATCCTGATAATTTGTTTCAGTGACACTGGGTGAGGTGTAATGTTGGTTTGCCCTTCAGTAATTCCACAACATTATGCTGTGGATTCATTATGATCGCATAAAAGGTGAGACAGATGGATACCCTGGATTAAAGTTACGTTACCAACAGATATCTCCAGCAGTGTAACACTCCCTCAGCTGCCAGTCTCTAACTCACAGGTGTATAACACAGAGTCAAGAATTGGCAGAGTCATCTGAATCACAGATGGCACTCAGTCCGGTTAGAAGCATGATTAGAGGGTAGTGAACTACTCGGGTGGCGGGGTGGAGATATGTCTCTACCACAGGTGGTGTAAGGCGCTACTCCTTCCCTCCGCTAGCCTGTAGGTCCACCCTTGGGCGAGGTGTAACACCTGCTTAGCCCCCTGATTAGGGTCACGTGAGAGCGAGTGGTGGATGGTCGTATAAGCAGTTAGGGAATATCACAAATACTGGTTATGCAACCACTGATGCCAGGCAGACAACCTCTGGAGTGTTGGTAATGGCTGGAATCATCTCTCTTGTAAAGACACTGCCCAGAAGAAGAAAATGGCAAACCCCTGCCGTAGAAAAATTTGCCAAAAACAATCATGGTCGTGGATAAGACCATGATCATCCACGTCAAAATGACACAGCTCATAATGATGATGATGATGAAGAAGATGAGAGAATTACTGTTAAGTAACTTCCAAGTTGTAACACGGCAGTTAATAGTGGAACAAACATGGGGTGCCATGGCAGTGTAGCAGTTACTGTGATACCATCATTTCTTTACTGTGCTACAGTGCAGAATAGGCCATTCGAGCTGTGCCACAGGACAACTTACAATGACCAATTAACCAACCAACCGGCATGTCTCTGGACTGCGGGAGGAAATTGGAGGTACGTTGAAGAAACCCACGCGGTCACATGGAGGATGGACATCTCCTTGCAGACAGTAGCTGGAACTGAACCCTGGTACTGTAAAGCATTGTGTTAACCACTACGATACCATGTTGCCCGACACAGTACAGCCACAGCTCAGGCATCAATGTTCAGAGTTCACTGTCAGCGTCCTCTATAAGGAGTTTGTACGTCCTCCTTGGGGCATGTGTGTGTTTCCTCCGGGTGCTCCGACTCCCTCCCACATTCCAAAGGCATACCAGTTGGTAGGTGAATTGGTCATTGTCAGTTGTCCTGTGACAGGCTAAGGGTAAGAATCAAGAGTTGCCGGTGGTGAGGCTCCAAGCGCCTATTCCATACTGTACCTGAAAATAAAAGAAATAAAATACAAATGCTGGAGGACCTCAGCAGGTTCAGCAGCATCTACAGAGGGGAATAAGCAGTCGATGTTTCTGGCTGAGAATCCTCATCTATGGAGGGGAATAAGCAGTCGATGTTTCTGGGTGAGGACCTCCATCAGGACTGGAAAGGTAAGGGGGCAGAAGCCACAATAGAAGGTGTGGGGAGGGGAAGGAGTACAAGCTGGTAGGTTATAGGTGAAACTAGTGAGGGGGAAAGTGGGTGGGTGGGGAAGGGGTTTGATGTGAGAAGCTGAGAGGGGATAGGTGTAAGAGATAAAGGGCTGAAGAAGGAATCTGATTCAAGAGTCTTCTTCAGCCCTTCTTCCTCCCACCTCCCAGTTTCTCACTTCATCCTCCCTCCCCCACCCCACCTACCTTCTCCCTCACCTGGTTCCACCTATCACCTACCAGCCTGTACTCCCCCACCACCTTCTTATTCTGGCTTCTTTTTCCCTTTCTAGACCTGATGAAGGGTCTCGGCACGAAACGTCGACTGGTTATTCCTTTCCATAGATTCTGCCTGACCTAACCAGTTCCTCCTGCGTTCTGCGTTTGATGCTCCGGATCTTCAGCACTTGCACACTCATTTATGTTAACTCATTAGTGGAGTATCTGGATGTACATGACTCCAGTCCTACACCTACATGGTCTATTATTAATTGCCCTCTGAATAACACGAAGGCAGCCCACACCACTGTTGTGGCTTTGCAATTATTATTTAAGCTCAGCAACATTATCCATATCCTGAGAATGAACTAAACAGTCTAGAGAGGTCCGAACACATTCCATTGGAGGTATCTAGTCCTTGAATTGGACCTGCATTCATTATCATCACTGCTTCATCCAAAGACCACACTCTCACCCCCAAGGAAAGGAGTCGAACAGACACTTCACCATTGTGTAAAAATCCTGCAATAATCTTTGTGATCAGAAACTATTTAAGATTCACACCATGTATTACGGAACAACAAAATCAGTGTGATTTTAATCATGTTAGCTGGATTGAACCAGAACACATAAAGACAAGATGAATGGAATTTATTCAAAGCTCCTTGTATTCTGAAGCACAATCTAGAGAGGGAGATGAGGGGCGTGGAGGAGAGAGCAGGAGATAGAAGGAAAGGGCAGGGAAGAGAGAGGGGGGGAGAAAGGGGGAGAAATAGGGGAAGAGAAGGGAAGAGAGAGAGGGAGAGAGAGAGTGAGCAGGAGAGACAGACAGACAGAGACAGGCAGACAAAGATAAAAGGGAGAGGAAAGAGAAATGGAGTGAGTGGGAGAGAGAAGATAGGAGAAAGAGACGAGAGAGATGAGAGGGAGAAAAATAAATTACAGAGAATGGATGGGAGAATAAGAGAGAGAGAGAAATAAATGGAAGCAGAAGACAGAGACATATTCCTACAAACATTGGGCTTCAGACAAGTGAACATAAGCACAGGGGAAGACAGAGTAAGACAGATACAAGTACTTACATACAGTAACAGACACATTGACAAATGTAAAAATGGAGGCCAACTGCAATATACTCAGATACAAGAACAGAACTATATTGATGGCTGTAGAGGAAGACACAGAAAGGAATGCGCAAAGATGTAAACGTACATACGTTCATTTCCAATGACAGAGAGGTGCACGGGTGTTTTGTCTGCACTGCATCCCACCACCCACACACAGGCACACAACATTACAGGGATCGCAGATTATTCCATTGTTTTAGTTGTCAGGGAGGGGTGTATTACGCTGCGAGAATCCCCAGGATTCAGTCTGAATCTTACACGGATGCAAAGGGTTTATTTCTTGGTGAGGTACCAGAGGATTGGAGGATAGCCAATGCTATTCTGCTGTTTAAGAAAGGCTCTAAAAATAAACCAGGAGATTACAGACCAGTTAGCCTGATATCAGTAGTGGGAAAGTTATTGGAAGGTATTCTCAGGGACAAGATATATAAGCATTGGATAGACAGGGACTGATTAAGGATAGTCAACATAGCTTTGTGTGTAATAGGTCATGTCTAACCAAACTCAGAGTTTTTCGAGGAAGTTGCCAGGAAAGTGGATGAAGGCAAGGCAGTGGATACTATCCACATGGACTTTAGTAAGGCATTTGACAAGGTCCCACATGGGAGGTTGGTCAAGAAGGTTCAGTCACTAGACATTCAAAATGAGGTAGTAAATTGGATGAGACATTGGCTTTGTGAGAGAAGCCAGAGAGTGGTGGTAGATGGTTGCCATTCTGACTGGAGGTCTGTGACTAGTGGAGTGCCATAGGGATCAGTACAGGTGTCCCTTGCTTTTCGAACGTTCGCTTTACGAAACCTCACTGTTACGAAAGTACATTAGTTATCCGTTTTCGCTAACAGAAGGTGTTTTCACTGTTACGAAAAAAGGCAGCGCGTACCCGAGCAGCCGCTCCTCCCCCCGGATTCGGAATGGCATTCTAGCCGGCATTGCTTAAACACGTGCCTGTGAGCAGCCGTTTGCAAGATGAGTTCTAAGGTATTGGAAAAGTTTAAAAGAGCTCGTGAGGGTGTTACACTTAGCGTAAAACTAGACATAATTACGCGTTTCGATCTGGTGAACTAGACATAATTAAGCGTTTCGATCTTACTGGTGAACGAAGTAAGGACAAAGTGAGTTTGGCTTGTGGAAGATGACGAAGATGATGTTGAAGAGGTTTGGCATCCCATGACCAAGAACTGATAGATGAAGAGCTGATGCAATTGGAAGAGGAAAGGATAACAATCGAAACCGAATGCAGTAGCGAACAGACCGAAAGTGACGTCATCCAGGAACTGAACCTGAAGCAACCGTGTGAGATTTTCGCTGCAATGATTGCAGAAAAGTACGACTTTAATTTTGAAAGGGTACGTAGCTTTAGGGCATATTTGCAGGATGGTTTGAGTGCTTACAAAGAACTGCATGAATTGCTGATTGCGTCGCCTCTGATCGGGGCCGACATTTACGTGCCGGGCGGCACCTAATTAATTAGCTTGTTTATTTCGGCTTTTTTCTTAAGGATGTGCTGGGTGCGTCCTGGCAACCGCTGTACCGCTGCACCGCTGCATTCTTCACAGATTGGTATCAGTCAGCAGCCTGGAGATTGGGGACCACTGCACCATCCCAACCTCCGATGTCTCAGCCTAACACACCATCATCAGTGTGCTCGGCGCTGTCTTCCCGATTCCGGTAAGTGATACTACACTGTATATGTATTATTTCTACTTTATATAGGCTGTGTATTTTTACGTGTTATTTGGTATGATTTGGCAGCTTCAAAGCTTAAAGGTTACTGGAGAGAGTGTTTCTGCCGAGAGCACTTGCGTGAGATTTTCGCTACGGAGAACAGTGCGGCAATGATTGTAGAAAAGTATTTCTACTTTATATAGGCTGTGTATTTATCATATCATTCCTGCTTTTATTATATGTTACTGTTATTTTAGGTTTTATCTGTTATTTGGCATGATTTGGTAGGTTATTTTTTGGGTCTGCGAACGCTCACAAATTTTTCCCATATAAATAAATGGTAATTGCTTCTTCACTTTACGACATTCTGGCTTATGAACCGTTTCATAGGAACGCTCTACCTTCGGATGGCAGAGGAAACCTGTACTGGGTCTGTTGGTGTTGTCATCTATATCACTGATTTGGATGATAATGTGGTTAACTGGATCAGCAAATTTATGGATGACACCAAGATTGGGGGTGTAGTGGACAGCGAGGAAGGCTATCAGAGCTTACAGTGGGATCTGGACCAGCTGGAAAAATGGCAGATGGAATTTAGTGCAGACAAGTGTGAGGTATTACACTTCGGTAGGACCAACCAGGGTAGGTCTTACACAATGAATGGTAGGACACTGAGGAGTGAGATAGAACAAAGGGATCTGGAATACAGGTCTATAATTCATTGTAAGTGGTGTCACAGGTAGATAGGGTCGTAAAGAAATCTTTTGGCACATTGGCCTCCATAAATCAAAGTATTAAGTAAAAGGCGATGGGATGTTATGTTGAAGTTGATTAAGACATTGATGGGGTCTCATTTGGAGCATTGTGTGCAGTTTTGGTCACCAACCTAAAGGAAAGATGTAAAAGTACAGGGAAAATTTACAGGAACGTTGCTGGGTCTGGAGGATCTGAGTTATAAGGAATATGACAACCAGTGGTCATGGATTAAGGGTGAAAGGTGAAAAGTTTAAGGGAAACATGAGAGGAAATTTCTTCACAGAGTATTGTGAGAGTGAAGAATGAGCTGCCAGTACAAGAGGTGCATGCAAGCACAATTTCAACATTTAAGAAAAGATTGCATAGGTACATGGATGCTAGGGATATGGAGGGCTATAATCCCGGTGCAGGTCAATGGCAGTAGGCAGCTTAAATGATTCTGCACATACTAGATGGGCCAAAGGTCCTGTTTCAGCATTGTATTTTTCTATGACTCTGTAAATCTTCTTGTGGGTTTTCAGGAAGCCCAGCACAGCCCTGTCAATCGCTACAGCAGCTCATAAACTGCCAGAAGCAAGAGGAACTGTGTGAACACAAAACTCTCTGACAAGGAAGCTAGGGTCGGACCGCAAATGGCTCATGGACAGAGTAGCACTAGATGCCTCTGCTGTAATAAGTCATCACTTGGAGTCTTGCTCTGCATGCTCTCCATTCTGGATCAGTCTGGAAGTGGGTGTACATCTATGATCTGCATTGACACTTGGCCATAGTGAGGAGCATCTACATCAATGGTTTGAGAGTGAGAGGGTTGAGAACTTCATGTTCCGAGGTGTGAACCTGTCCAGGCCCAATCACATTGATGTCATAGCCAAGAAAGTTCATCAACACCTCTACTTCCTCAGGAGGCTAAAGAAATTTGGCATGTTCCTCTCAACCATTGCCAAACTTTATTGATGCACAATAGAAAGTTTTCTGTCTGGGTGCATCACAGCTTGGTATGCCAGCTGTTCTGCCCATTACTACAAGAAACAGCAGAGAGTTGAGGTCACAGCTTAGAACATTACAGGAGCTATCCTCTTCTCTCTGGACACGGTCTATATTCTCGCGGCCTCAGTAAAACAGCTGGCATATTCAAATTCCCCACCCACCCCAGATACTCGCTCTATTCCCCTCCCCCACCAGAAGACCGAGACCATAAGATATAGGAGCAGAATTAGGCCCTTCAGCCCATCATTCCACCATGGCTGATTTATTATCCGTCAACCCAGATCTCCTGCCTTCTTCCTGTAACCTTTGACATTCTGATTAATCAAAAACCTATCAACCTCTGCTTTAAAAATACCCAATGACTTGGTCTCCGCAGTTGCCTGTGGCAATGAATTCCACAGATTCACCATCTTCTGGGTAAAGAAATTCCTCCTCATCTGTTATAAATCGACGTCCTTCTATTCTGACACATGTCCTCTGGTCCCAGACTCCTCACTCTAGGATATATCCCCTCCACATCCACTCTATCTAGGCCTTTCAATATTTGATAGGTTTCAATGAGAATCCCCCCCCCCACCCTCATTCTTCTAAATTCCAGAGAGTACAGGCTGTCTCAGGAAAGCAGCATCCATCATCAAGGACATCACCATCCAAGCCATGCTCTCTTCGCACTGCCTCCATCAGGAAGGTGGTACAGGAGGCTTAGCACTCACACCACCAGGTTCAGGAACAGTTATTACCTCTCAAACATCAGGCTCTTCAACCAGAGACATAAGTTCACTCAGCTTCATGTGCCCAATTACTGAACTGTGCCCAGACACACTTTCAATAATTCTTCATCTCAAGTTCTCAATATTTATTGCTAATTTATTCATTATCATTATTATTATTTTCTTTTTGTACTTGCACAGTTTGTTATATTTTGCACATGGGTGGTTTGTCTTGTTGCGTGCAGTTTTTCACTGATTCTATTGTGTCTCTTTGTATCTACTGGGAACGCCTGCGATAAAATGAATCTCAGGGTAGTATATGGTGACATATACTGTACATACTTTGACAACAAACTTACTTTGAACTTTGCACCTTGAGAGTCATCAAATGCTCCTCATATGTTAACCCATTCATGCCTGGAATCATTCTCGTGGTCCTCCTCTGGACCCTCTCACATCAGGCAGAAGATACAAAAGCTTGAAAGCACGTTCTACCAGGCTCAAGGGCAGCTTCTATCCAAATGTTATCAAACTCCTGAAAGGACCTCTTGTATAGTAAGATTGACTCTTGTCATCACAATCTACCTCATTATGATCTTGTACTTTATTAGTGCCACTTTTTCAATAGATTTTAAACCTTATTGTGCATTGTTATTGTTTGACCTTGTACTGCCTCAAAGCACTATGTAATGATCTGATCTGTATGAACAATATGCAAGCCAAGCTTTTCACCGCATCTCAGTACGTGTAACAATAATAAACCAATACTAATACGCACTTGGAGTGTGGAGCAGAGGGCTTTTCAGGGTAGGTAAATGTCAGGCTTAGGCTTGGAGTGTGCAATCTGCCTGCCCTTGCCGGGTGCCTGTTTAATGCCTGGGCTTTAGTTGAACTTGACCAAAGCAGCTTCCATTGGGTGTAAAACACTGCCAAGAATCCACAGGAGAGTGAGTTTGACCTGAAGGGAGAGGGGAGGGTGAGGTTGACCTGAGGGGAGAGGGGAGAGTGTGGTGGATCTGAGGGGAGAGGGGAGGGTGAAGTAGATCTGAGGGGAGAGGGGAGGGTGAGGTAGACCTGAGGGGATCAATGAGGGTGAGGTTGACCTGAGGGGAGAGGGGAGGGTGAAGTAGACCTGAGGGGAGAGAGGAGAGTGAGGTAGACCTGAGGGGAGAGAGGAGGCTGAGGTAGACCTGAGGGGATCAATGAGGGTGAGGTAGGCCTGAGGGGAGAGTGTGGTAGGTCTGAGGGGAGAGAGGAGGCTGAGGTAGACCTGAGGGGATCAATGAGGGTGAGGTAGGCCTGAGGGGACAGTGTGGTAGGTCTGAGGGGAGAGAGGAGGGTGAAGGAGACCTGAGGGGATCAATGAGGGTGAGGGAGGCCTGAGGGGAGAGGGTAGGGTGAACCACAAGGAACAGGTGGCATTGAGAGTACCCTCATTATACAAAATACTGAAGGACAAGGGAATTTGCAAGGGAAAAGGTTCCACTGTGCTTTCAGTGATCTGCCTGACCACCGGTACACTAACATTCAACCATAATCATTGTGATCTGGTACAGCTTAAAATTCACAGCATGTGTTACAAACGAACAAGATCACAACCCTCTTAATTCTCTGAGGGTTCTGCAGGATGTTTTGAAACCAAAATAAAAATTAAGAAACCGGGAAGTGTGTTAGATTCAGTAATCTATGTTTAAAAAAAAACACTTCTGATATCAGACAGAACCCTTCACTGAGAGGATGGAGACAATAAGCAGTTAGAATTTACAGTGCTTTCAATGTAATGGATCAAACAGGACACGGTACTGCATCACACTAAACAGATTTATTCATATGTAATACTGGGATTGAAAGACAATTATGCACCAGATGCTGCTAGGCATCAGAGTCTGGGGATGACCACGTCTAACTGGTTAGCAGAGTTAACACCCATCTTCAACACACACCCCCATCATCCCCTCTTTAAATTAAAACTTGGGTGTCAATAGCTAATGCAAGGGGCATAATTTTCAGGTGACTGGAGCAAAGTAGAGGGGGGATGTCACAGGCAGGGGTGGCAGGGTGGAGATACATCTCTACTAAAGGCACTCGCTCCCTCTGCTAACCTGCAGGATACCCTTGGGCAAGGTGTAGTACCTGCTTCGCTCCCCCCACCTTCAACCGATCTGGGTCATGTGAAGCCATGGGAGCAGGTGGCAGATTGTCGTCTGAACTGCTGGTGCATATCACAAGTTCTGGTGATATGAACACTGACACCAGGCAGACCACCTCTGAAGGGTATTGATAATGGCTAAGGTCACCCATCTTGTAAAGATATTGCCTAGAAGGCGGCAATGGCAAACCACTTCTGTAGAAAAATTTGTCAAGAACAATCATGGTCATGGAAAGACCATGTTTGCCCACATCAAACGACACAGCACAGAATGGGTGAATATCAGAGGTAGGTTTTTTACAGAGAGAGTGGTGACTGCATGGAACACCCTGCCAGGGTTTGTGGTAGAGGTCGATACATTTCTGTTTCCTGCAAGCTGCTGTCAATTAATTCTGCCAGAGAATATTTTACCATATCAGGATAGGCATATGGTGCATTGGCCTTCATCAATTGTGGGATTGAGTTTAGGAGCTGAGAGGTAATGTTGCAGCTGGTCAGACCCTACTTGGAGTACTGTGCTCAGTTCTGGTCGCCTCACTACAGGAAGGATATGGAAACCATAGAAAGGGTGCACAGGAGATTTACAAGGGGGTTGCCTGGGTTGGGGAGCATGTCTTATGAGAATAGGTTGAGTGAACTCGGCCTTTTCTCCTTGGAGTGAAGGAGGATGAGAGGTGACCTGATAGAGGTGTACAGGTGTCCCCCGCTTTTGGAACGTTCGCTTTACGAAACCTCACTGTTACGAAAGACCTACATTAGTTACCTGTTTTCGCTAACAGAAGGTGTTTTCACTGTTATGAAAAAAAGCAGCGCGTGAGAAAAAGCAGCCGCTCCTCCCCCGGATTTGGAACTGCATTCTCACCGGCATTGCTTAGACACGTGCCTGTGAGCAGCTATTAGCAAGATGAGTTCTAAGGTATCGGAAAAGCCTAAAAGAGCTCGTAAGGGTGTTACGCTTAGCGTAAAACTAGACATAATTAAGCGTTTCGATCGTGGTGAACGAAGCAAGGACAAAGTGAATTTGGCTTGTGGAAGTTGACGAAGATGATGTTGAAGAGGTTTTGGCATCTCATGACCAAGAACTGATAAGTGAAGAGCTGATGCAATTGAAAGAGGAAAGGATAACAATTGAAACCGAATGCAGTAGCGAACGGACCGAAAGTGAAGTCGTCCAGGAACTGAACACGAAGCAACTGCGTGAGATTTTCGCTGCAATGATAAAGTACGACTTTAATTTTGAAAGGGTACATCGGTTTAGGGCATATTTTCAGGATGGTTTGAGTGCTTACAAAGAACTGTATGATAGAAAGATGCGCGAGGCTAAGCAGTCAAGCATACTGTCGTTTTTCAAGCCTTCTACATCAGCCACAGCAGACGATGAACCTCGACCTTCAACATCGAGGCAGGCAGACATAGAAGAAGATGACCTGCCTGCCCTGATGGAAACAGACGACACCCCAGTGTCCCACCACTCCAACCCCCGGGCCGCAGACAGATACCAATCCACGAAGAATGCAGCGGTAGCCGGGTCGCGGAGAATGCAGCAGTGGCCGGAATGCACCCAGCACATCTTTAAGAAAAAAGCCGAAATAAACAAGCTAATTAATTAGGTGCCACACAGCACGTAAATGTCGGCCCAGATCAAAGGCGATTGCCGATTCCATCGCCTCTGATCTGGGCCGACATTTACGCGCCAGGCAGCACCTAATTAATTAGCTTGTTTGTTTCGGCTTTTTTCTTAAAGATGTGCTGGGTGCATTCCGGCCACTGCTGTACCCCTGCATGCTTTGTGGATCGGTATCGGGTCGCTGCCCGGAGGGTGGGGGTCACTGCACCACCCCAACCTCCAACGACTCAGCCTAACACACCATCATCGGTGTGCTCGATGTCTTCCCGATTCCTGTAAGTGATACTACACTGTACATACATTATTTCTACTTTATATAGGCTGTGTATTTTTACGTGTTATTTGGTATGATTTGGCAGCTTCATAGCTTAAAGGCTACTGGAGAGCGCTTGTGCCGTCTTTTTGCCGAGAGCACTTGCGTGAGATTTTCGCTACCAAGAACAGTGCGACGATGATTGTGGAAAAGTATTTCTACTTTATATAGGCTGTGTATTTATCATATCATTCCTGCTTTTACTATATGTTACTATTATTTTAGGTTTTATGTGTTACTTGGCATGATTTGGTAGGTTATTTTAGGGTCTGCGAACGCTCACAAATTTTTCCCATATAAATTAATGGTAATTGCTTCTTCGCTTTACAACATTCCGGTTTACGAACCGTTTCATAGGAACGCTCTACCTTCAGATGGCGGGGGAAACCTGTATAAGATGATGAGAGGCATTGATCGTGTGGATAGTCAGAGGCTTTTCCCCAGGGCTGAAATGGTTAACATGAGAGGGCACAGTTTTAAGGTGCTTGGAAGCAGGTACAGAGGAGATATCAGGGGTAAGTGTTTTACGCAGAGAGTGGTGAGTACGTGGGATGGGCTGCTGGCGATGGTGGTGGAGACAGATATGATAGGGTCTTTAAAGGGACTCCTGGATAGATACACAGAGCTTAGAAAAACAGTGGGCTATGGGTAACACTAGGTAATTTCTAAAGTAAGTACATGTTTGGCACAGCTTTGTGGGCCAAAGGGCCTGCATTGTGCTGTAGGCTTTCTATGTTTCTATGATTCTTTTCCCTGGAAAACAGAAAGCTGTGTATTTATCGGCTGGAAGCCTCAAGATCTCTAAACAGATCGTAGACACAAGAATCCATTGATGAGGGAGCCTGTGAGTGTCAGATAATCACCAATAAATCCTCAAGGGGAAATCAGAATAGGAGTGAGAATGGGGATAATTAAAGTGAAGAGCATGGATACATTTAAGAAATATCTAGATAAATATAGGAAGGCAGAAAGGATGGAGGGCTACTTAATAAAGTAAAATGGTGGGAGGCATGCACTTAAGCACTGGTAAAGATCAACTGGTCAAGTCCACACCTCATTCAAATGGTGACCCAAGTGGACAGGGTAGCGAAATGGGAATTTGGAGAAACTGGTAGGCTGGGTTTATTTTCACTCGAACCTAGGAGGTTGATGGGTTGCCTTTCAGAGATTTATAGAATTATGAGGGGCATAAATACTGTAGACAGAGACTACTTTCCCAGCACAAGGACGTCTAGACTTAGAGGGCCCAGGTTTAGTCCAAGTCCGCTGGAGGCTAAAGAATATGGATTGTCTTGATGGGGGGGTGGGGTTAGAGGAATGTGTATGTGCATGGGTGGGAAAGAGGTGGGAGGGAGGAATGGGGTTTGATTTGCTGTTGTTTAGTTGCATTCTGTGTTGTTCTGCTGAGCATTGTGAGCCTGCTATTTTGGTGCCAGAATGTGTGGCGACATCTGTGGGCTGCGTCCAGCACACCGTTGAGCGTGTTGGTTGTTAACACAAACAAAGCATTTCACTGTATGTTTCGATGTGCACGTGGTAAACAAATGATCTTGAATCTTGAACCTTGCACCTTGAATCTTGAAGGTGAGAGGGGACTGCACAGCACTGCACTGTATTGTTGCCACAAAACAAAATAAATTTCATGACATGTGAGTGATGGTAAACCTGATTCTGATATGGGTCTCTATTGGGGACTGAGAGTGGGAGGGGGCAGGGAGATGGGAATCCTAATTGGGAAAGGGGAAGAGAGAGGGGAGGGAGCGGGAAGCACCAGAGAGACATTCTGTAATGATCAGAAAACCAATTGTCCAATTGTTTGGAATCAAATTCTCTTGCCTGGTGTATCAGGGCTGGGTGTGTCTGCACCCATGCCACCTCCTGCCCCTGGCACTACTTCTTTGCCAACTGTCCCACACCCCTCCCGAAGTGCTCCACCCTTGCCATTTCCAATATCTTTTGCTCCTGCCAGATTTACAAACTTGCTCTCTGCTCCATGTTGACAAATACAGTACTGTGCAAAAGTCTTAGGCACCCTAGCTATATGTATATGTGTCTAAGACTTTTGCACAGTACTGTACATCTCTCTGTTGCCTATTTACGTGTCTGCCTAATCTGTCTTAAATGTTGCTATTGTACCTGCTTCCACCAGCATCCCTGGCAGCACTTTCTTAGCATTTATCACTCCCTGTGTAAAAAAAATCTAGCCTTGTAAATCTAACTCTCTCTCTCTCACTTAAATTTATGTCCATGAGGATCTGACATTTCCAACGAGAAAAATTCCCTGACTATCTAACCTAGCTTTGCCTCTCATAACTTTATAAACTTCTGCAATATCATCCCTCAGTTCTTCCCAGAGAAAGCAATCCAGGTTTGTCCATCATTCCCTATCACACTATTCTCCGTAAACTCTAGAGACAGTTGTGTGTGAAAATCCCAGGAGATACTCAAACAATCCTGTCTGGCACCAACAATCATTCCATGGTCAAAGTCACTTAGATCATATTTCCTCCCTGAACACTAACCAAACCTCTTGACCATGTCTGCATGCTTTTATCCATTGAGTTGCCGCTACATGATTGGCTGAGTAGATACTTGCATTAATGAGATATACAAGTGTACTTAATAGAGTGGCACTGAAAGTCTATCTGCATCCTTGCAGAACTTCATTCCAACTTTTACCCTTGTGATGGATCCTATTTTATGTACTGTTTAAGTTAACCTTTCGACACACGATTGAAGCTAGAGATGGTTTTATCACCTCAATTCCACAGTCGGTGACAGCAAGCCAACAAGATTTATTACTGAGCCAAAGCAGGCGAGACACCTTCTGAACTTTCTCTGATAAAACCGCCTCACCTGCATGCACATAATTTAGTATACCTAGACGAGAAGACAGATTCACAGAGGGCTAGTGGTCTGCCAGAGAATATGGGGGAGCCAAAGAGCAGCTTCACACATAGGTTATTCCTCCACCTTTAATTTTTTCCACTAAAGTGCAGGATCATACACTTCCCTACACTGCATTCCATCTGTCACTTCTTTGTCCATTCTCATCTTTTCTATCCAAGTCCTTCTGCAGGCCCACATGCCGTGGTATCACCTGTTAGAGAAGGAGGCGCGGAGAGGGTGTGGGTGAGAACAGAGACCAGGATGTGGACCAGAATTTGCACTGGTCTGATCTCTGCAGATTGTCTCTCTCAGCGGTGCTGCTCTGCACTGTTCTCTCAACAGAAGACAAGCTGGATTGCTTTCATCTGTGGCTGACCCAGCGTGAGATGAGGAACTGCTGTGTGCTTGTATTTGAAGAAACGTGGCTACAGTACAACATCCCATGCACCATCAATCTTCAGGCCATGCCACTCAGGGACCTGTGTAAATTTTTTTTTATGACCGTATGTGCTTTTGTAACGATATGTGCTGTGTGGGACTGTATGTAGTGTGACTTGCACCTTGGCCCTGGGGGAAACACTGTTTCGTTTAGCTGTATACATGTGTAGGGTTGAATGACAATTAAACCTGAACTTGATCTTGAGTTGAGCTTTCCTGCTTCTTCAGTAGAGAAGGTCTGAGGAAATTGATGCTGTTCCACACAACTGCTTTGAGTTGGTAGACAGCCCTGCATTCAAAAACTAAGCAGCCAGCCTAGATGAGAATGTCACCAGCATTGTGGACTTTAAAAACAAGTGTGTAGAGCACTATTAAGCGAGCTGAGAGTGTGATAAGGATCACCGAAAGTCAGCATTTGTACTCAGTAGCCACTGAGTTCAAACTGACAGGAAGGCAGCAGTAACTCAGATAACCACACATTACAACAGAGGTGTGCAAAAGAGCATCTCTGAATGCCCAGCATGTCAAACCTGGATGGGCTGCAGCAGCAGAAGAACACAAACATACACTCAGTGGCCACTTTATTAGGTACAGGAGGTATATAATAAAGTGGCCACTGGGTGGTCAAAAGAAACTCAACTAATGGAGCTGCTAATTCACAACTGCGGTGACACATTAAAGTTTAAAGTTCAAAGTAAATTTATTATCATATATGTCAACATATACAACCCTGAGATTCATTTTTTGCAGGCATTCACAGTGGAATACAGAAATACAATAGAATCAACGAAAGACAACTCACAAAGACCGACAAACATCCAAAGAACAAAAGAAGACGAACTGTGTAAATACACAATAACACTAAATAATAATAATACTAAATAAGTAAATAATTAAATGACAGTGAGGATGAGTTGTAGAATCAGTTCAGAATTGACATGAGCGAAGTTATCCACACCGAAGGTTGTTGGCTAATAACTGTTCCTGATCTGGTGGTGTGGGACCTGAGGCTCCTGTACCTCCTGCCCGATGGTAGTAATGAGAGAGAGCATGGCTTGGATGGTGAGGGTCCTTTATAATGGATGCTGTTGCTCTCTTGTAGATGTGCTCCTTGGTAAGGAGGGCTTTTTCTGTGATGGACTGGGCTGTGTCCACCACTTTGTGTAAAACACCTGACCTCATTTAACACATGTTAAACACCTGACCTTGGGTGCTGTCAGGGTGGAGTTTGCATGTTCTGCCTGTGACCACAGTGATTGTTCCACATGCTCCGGTTTCCTCTCAGTTTCCAGAAATGTACAGATTGGTGTCATCGAGTCAAGGCTGGAGTCCCAGAGCCGCAGAGGATGGGAACAGGCCATTTGGTCCTACTGGTCCATGCTGATCAAGATGCCCACCCCATATATCAGCATGTAGGTGAGTGATAGAATGAGAGTCAGAATCAGGCTTACTACCACTGACATAGGGACCCCACCTACAGACTTACTTTCAAGGAATCTTCATCTCATGTTCTCAACATTTGTTGTTTATTTATTTATTATTGCTTTTTTCTCGTTTGTATTTGCACACTTTGTTGTCTTTTGCACATTGGTTGTTTGTCTGCCCCATTGGGTGCGGTCTTTCATTGATTCTATTATGAATCTTGAACTCACTGTGTATGCCCTTATGAAAATAAATTGCAGTGTTGTATATGGTGATATTTATGTAATTTGATAATAAATTTACTTTGAACTTTGAAACGTCCTGAAATTTGCTGTTTTGTGGCAGCCATACAGGGAAAAACGTAAAAGTCGCCAAAAGCTACAATAAATAAATAAATAAATAGTGCCAAAGAGGGATAGTGAGGTGGTGCTCATGGACCATTCAGAAATCTGATGGCGGAGGGGAAGAAGCTGCTAAGAAAATATTGAGTGCAGATCTTTAGGCTCCTGCACCTCCCCTCGATGATAGCAATGAGGACAGGGTATGTCCTGGATGGTTAGGGTTCTTAATGATGGATGTTGCCTTAACTACCAGTGGAAACAGCTTCCTGCCTCTATCTTTTCTTCCTTTTCATAATTTTACATGTTTCTATAAGATCCGTTCTCATTCTTCTGAACACCAATGAGTATAGTCCCTGGTGACTCAATCTCTCCTCATAGGCTAACCCCTTCATCTCTGGAATCAACCTCATGAACCTGCTCTGCCCCGCCTCCAAAGCTAGTACATCTTTTTCTCGAGTAAGGAGACTAGAAATGCATGCAGTACCCTGTATAGCTGCGGTATAATCTCCCTGCTCTTAAATTCTCTCCCTCTAGCAATGAAGACCAATTTTCCATTTACTTTCTTGATAACCTGTAGCACCTGTAGACTGGAGGAGGAGCTTAGGAGGATTAATGCTGCCTAACGGCGACTCCTCTGCATGCATCTTCGGAATCAGCTCTATTTCCATCTTTAATATCTTTATTTTTCCCTTTCAGGGTTCTTTTGAAGACCCTGACCTGGAGTTACATGCTGACTATGGTTCTTTCCAGGAATGGGACCCGCTCTCGGGGTGTCACGACTGGCCATTATTCGGCAAGCCCCTTGCCTTTGAAGGGCCGAGATCTTGTAGCTCTGGAGACGGGCAGATTGAAGGTTGGTGTCCGGGCAGGAAACTGGTGTTTCGTGGGAGATGGAAGATCTAAGGCTGTGTGCCCAGAGACCTGAGATCTTTGGGCACAGAGTTCGAAAAAAGCGACACAATGGACTTTTAACATCATAAACCAGCGAGTTGTTTGTTACGTCTCCCCTCTCACTGTGAAACGGAGACACCTCTCTCTTCCCTATTAGGGAGAGAGAGAGCCTGTGGTATGTTGAATACCAGGTGAACAAGTAGTCTTTGGGGTATTGCAAGTTGGTGTCTTTGCTGTTGCTTCGCCCATGCTTGAGTGCTTGGTGGCGGGTGTCGATGCTTTTTTCTGCCGGTGGGGGGGAGAGGGGATCGTTGCTTGTTGCCTGTTATGTGTGGGAGGGAGGGGAGCTGGGAGGGGACCTTGGGGTTCTAACATTTAACTGTCATTCTTTCTTTGAGAGCACTCCTCTGTCTTTGTGAATGGTTGTGAAGAAAAAGCATTTCAGGATGTATATTGTATACATTTCTCTGACATTAATTGTACCTTTGAAACCTGCAAACCAACCTGCTGCAATCTTTCTCCATTTAGGTAATAATCTGGTCCTCTATTTTTTCTTCCAAAGTGGATGAGCTCATGTTCACCATTATACTCCATCCGCCAGATCCTTGCCCATTCAATAACTTATCTTTATCTCTCTGCAGACTCTCTACTCAATGTAGTGTCATCAACAAATTTAGAAATGCTTCACTTGGTCCCATTTTCCAAATCATTAAGATATATTTGTGAACAGTTGCAGGCCCAGCACGTACCCGTGCAGAACTCTGCTCAGCACTGACTGAGAAACACACATTTATCCCAACTCCCTGCCTTCTATTGGATAATCGATCTGCTATCTATGCTAATACATTATCCCAAAATTCATGCACCATAATCTTATGGTGTATGTGGTTCCTTACCGAATGCTTCCTGGAAATCCAAGTAGACAACATCCGCCTGTTCTCCTCTATTCATTGCCCTGGAGATTAGGTTCAAAGCTTGGACATTGCAGCTGGTACACAGCAGCTTTACTAGTGCACCACTATGCCACCTTTTCTCAGAGCCAGCTGTTACCCTGTGCTATCACTATCACTGAGCTCCAGGGCTGACATCAATCAGCCCATTCAGAGTGGAATGTGACAGAGCTGAGAGCAGATGCCCCCTTCATTGTCTAAGGGGAGAAAGGGGAGTTGAAAAACACCTTTTAAAAAGAATTCAAGAGGGACCACAACACTATGAAATCTGATAAGACAGTGCTATTGATTGATTGATTGAGACATAGCACGGTATTGGGCCCTCTGGCCCTTCGAGCTGCGCTGCCCAGCAACCCCCGATTTAACCCTAGCCTAATCACAGGACAATTTACAATGACCGATGTCCTTTGGACAGTGGGAGGAGATCAGGGCACCCAGAGAAAACCAACAGATTCCACAGGGAGGACGTACAGACTCCTTAGAGATGATGTTGGAACTGAACTCCAAAGCCTCAAGCTCTAATAGTGTTGCGCTAACTGCTACTCCACTGTGGTGCCCAATTTTTTTACTAAAAATTTTCACTGTTTTGTAAGGATATAAATAGATGGCTGCAGGCTTTACCGTTTTATAAAATCAGAAGTAGGTGTTTATATTGAAAGCACCATAAATCATTTCAAACCTAAAGAAAGCCTTACAGTGGTTGTCTATTCAGATTAATTGATAACATGTCCTCTCTCAACTACCACTCACTCCTTACAGACAGCAGTGAGTATTGAACCCTGATCAATCGCTGGTGCTGTGAAGTGTTACACTAATCACTATGTTACTGTGCTGTCCTCTGAAAGGAGAAAACTATCTGGTTCTTCTGTCTGTTCTATACTCAGTGGACACTTTGTTGGATATACCCATATACCCTCTTATTAATGGAAATATCTAATCACTCAATCATGTGCAAGCAACTCAGTGCATTAAAGTATGCAACATGTTGAAGAGGTTCAGTTGTTCAGACCAAATCAGAATGGGGAAGAAATGTGATCTAAATGACTTTGACTGTGGAATGATTCTTAGTGCCAGATGGGTGGTCAGAAATTGCAGGTGTTCTGCAATTTTCATGCACATCTCTGAAGTTCAAAGTTCAAAGTACATTTATCATCAAAGTACGTATTCCATATACAACCCTGAGATTCATCCCCTTTCAGGCAGTCACAAAATAAAGACATCCATTAGAACCCATTATAAAAGACCGCCAAACATCCAATGTGCAAAAAAAATCATTCAAACAATAAAAATAAGCCAATAAAAAGAAGTTTACAGAGAATGGTGTGAAAAACAAAGAAAAAATTCCAGTGAGTGGCAGGTCTGTGGGCGAAATGTGCTGTTAATGAGAGAGGTCAGAGGAGAATGGCCAGACTGGTCAAGCTGACAGGAAGGTGACAGTAACTCAAATAACCACATGTTACAATAGCGGTGTGCAGAAGAGCATCCCTGAATGCACAGCATGTTGAACCCTGAAGTGGATGGGCTACAGCAGCAGAAATCCATGAACATACACCCAGCGGCCACTTTATTACGTACAGGAGGTACCTAGTGTTCAATCTTCTTTTTTCTGATACAGAGGGCACCCACCCACTCCCACCCAATGGGCTTCAACCCTCTAAGGGCCATTACTGCAATAAAATTAGCTCTTCTATCTCAAGGCAGGGGAAAGCATTTCCAAACTAATCACGATACTTTTAAGAAAATGAAGTGAAAATGAGGCACAAGCATCAGAAATCATTTCTACAGACAGACATGTAAACTTAAAAATAAGTCAAAGTTCTGTGGGCCAGTGCAGAAAATTTGATGCCATGGAACAGTATCTGAGGTGTGCAGAGAAACTCTCCGATCGCATGGACCATTAGAGCTACAGTCTCTTTATTGACCCGATTAGAAAAAAAATACACTTATTTCCTTATTCACGCAATTCATGCTTTGAGAGTCTACAACACCCATTCGCCCTTCATTTATAAACTTCATTGCTCTTGTTCATTTGGAGAGATACAGTAGTGTAACGCTATTACAGTGTCAGTGACATAGAAACATAGAAAACCTACAGCACAATACAGGCCCTTCAGCCCACAATACTGTGCCGAACATGTACTTTAGAAATTACCTAGTGTTACTTCCAAGCACCTTAAAACTATGCCCCCTCATGTTAGCCATTTCAGCCCTGGGAAAAAGCCTCTGACTATCCACACGATCAATGCCTCTCATCATCTTATACACCTCTCATCCTCTGCCGCTCCAAGGAGAAAAGACTGAGTTTACTCAACCTATTCTCATAAGGCATGCTCCCCAATCCAGGCAACATCCTTGTAAATCTCCTCTGCACCCTTTCTATAGCTTCCACATCCTTCCTGTAGTGAGGTGACCAGAACTGAGCACAGTACTTCAAATGGAGTCTGACCAGGGTCCTTTATAGTTGTAACATTATCTCTCGGCTCTTAAACTCAATCCCATGGGTGATGAAGGCCAATGCACTGTATGCCTTCTTAACCATAGAGTCAACCTGTGCTGTAGCTTTGAGTGTCCTATGGACTCAGACTCCAAGATCCCTCTGATCCTCCACATTGCCAAGAGTCTTACCATTAATACTACAAACGTTTATATATTCTGCCATCATATTTGACCTACCAAAATGAACCACCTCACACTTATCTGGGTTGAACTCCATCAGCCACTTCTCAGCCCAGTTTTGCATCCTATCGATGCCCTGCTGTAACCTCTGACAGCCCTCCACACTATCCACAACACCCCCAACCTTTGTGTCATCAGCAAATATACTAACCCATCCCTCCACTTCCTCATCCAGGTCATTTATAAAAATCACGAAGAGAAGGGGTCCCAGAACAGATCCCTCAGGCACACCACTGGTCACCGACCTCCATACAGAATATGACCTGTCTACAACCACACTTTGCTTTCTGTGAGCAAGCCAATTCTGGATCCACAAAGCAAGGTCCCCTTGGATCCCATGCCTCCTTACTTTCTCAATAAGCCTTGCATGGGATACCTTATCAAATGCCTTGCTGAAATCCATATACACTACATCTACTGCTCTACCTTCATCAGTGTGTTTAGTCACACATCAGGTTTGTAAGACACGACCTGCCTTTGACAAAGCCATGTTGACTATTCCTAATCATATTAAGCCTCTCCAAATGCTCATAAGTCCTGCCTCTCAGGATCTTTTCCATCAATTTACCAACCACTGAAGTAAGACTCACTGGTTTATAATTTCCTGGGCTATTTCTACTCCCTTTCTTGAATAAGGGAAAAACCGGAACCTCTCGCGTCCCCATTGATGATGCAAAGTTCATCGCCAGAAGCTCAGCAGTCTCCTCCCTCACCTCCTACGGTAGCCTGGGGCACATCTCATCTGGTCCCAGAGACTTATCCAACTTGAGGCTTTCCAAAAGCTTCAGCACATCCTCTTCTTTAATGTCTGTATGCTCAAGCTTTTCAATCTGCTATAAGTCATCCTTACGATTGCCAAGATCCTTTTCCGTAGTGAATACTGAAAAAAAATATTGATTAAATATCTCTGCTATTTCCTCTGGTTCCATACACACTGTTCCACTGTCACTCTTGATCAGTCCTATTCTCTCACATCTTATCCTCTCGCTCTTCACATACTTGTAAGAATGCCTTAGGGTTTTCCTTAAACCCGCTCGCCAAGGCTTTCTCATGGTCCCTTCTGGCTGCCCTAATTTCATTCTTATGCTCCTTCCAGCTAGCCTTATATTCTTCTAGATCTTTATCATTACCTAGTTTTTTGAACCTTTCGTGACCTGGGTTCAATTCCGCCGGTCTGTGAGGAGGTGGTACGTTCTCCTCGTGACCGCATGGGTTTCGCTCTGGTTTCCTCCCACATTCCAAAGACATCCGGGTTTGTAGGTTGATTATCACATGGGTGTAATTGGGTGGTGTGGGCTTGTTCGGCCAGAAGTGCTTGTTACCGTGCTGAATCTTTAAATAAATAAATGGAAAGAAAGAGAGAGAGAGAGAGAGAGGAAGAGTGAGAAAGAGAGAAAGCAAGAAAGATATAGCGAAGTAGTGAGAGAGAGGGGGGGAAGGGAGAGAAAATAGAACAGATGAGACTGTTCAGCCCATTGTTCCTGTGCTGCTCTTTTGAAAGAGCTTTTAACCATCTATGTCCTTTCCCTAAAGCCCTACAAGATTTTCTTTTTTGAGTATGTATTCAACTCCCTTTGAAAGTTATTGAATTTACCTGCACCACCCTTATAGGCAATGCACCCCATAACTCACCGCATAAAAAGAATCCCAATCTCACTTGCTGACAAATAACATCAGTATTCTGTCCCCAGGTTACTGATTCTGCCCAGCAAAAACGGTTGCTCCCTATCTATTCTTATCAAAACCCGTCCATCTTCATCACCATCTCCCCTGAAATTAATGCAACCACAATCCCAGCTTCTGCACTCTCTCCACATAACTGATGTCCCCAATCGCCAGTACAATGCTTGTAAATCTTATCGGCACCTTCAATAATGCTTCAGGTTTCTTCATCTAACTCAACAAGTAATGCACCAGGACATCAGCTCTTAATAATAGAATGAAGTGCTCGCCACGATACTACCGTCACAGGCAAAGTCCTCCCCACCATCAAACACATCTACAAGACACACTGCCACAAGACAGCAGCATCCATCATCAGGGACCCCCATGCCCTCTTCTCTCTGCTACTATCAGGAAAGAAGTAGGTCCCACACCACCAAGATCAGCAACAGTTATCACTCTTTAACCATTAGGCTCTTGAACCAGTGTGGATAACTTAATTCACCTCAACACGGAACTGATTTCATAACCTATAGACTCAAGTATGGGCTGAATGACCTAATTCTGTCTCATGGTCTTATGGACACTACAACTTATATTCACCATTATTTATTTATTACTATTATTATTTGTTTCTTATTACCTGCTTTCAGTTGTGTTCTTTTGCACATTGGTTGCTTGTCACTCTTTGTGTGGAGATTTTCATTGATCCTATTGCATTTCTTTGTTCTACTGTAAATGCCCACAAAAAAAGAATCTCAGGGTTGTATATGGGGAGGTATACGTACCTTGATAATTAATTTATTTTGAACTTTCAATTTGGGATATTGAGTTTCATTTTCACAGGAAACAATTATTATGTAGTGCAGTAACCAGGTGAGCTTCAGGGGAAATTAGAATTAAGCTGATACTTCTCCTCTGCGACATTCTTAATTCAATAGCTCTCACGTGCTCCCTCCGGCATTGACAGACCTGTGCTTGATGGCACTACACCTTGCTGTTTACACAGTTTTGAAAGCTCCCTCTAGACACAAGCCAATTCTGGAAAGACAAAGTCTATCAATTTTATTCCTAGTTATTTTTCACAGTTCCATATTGACATAGTATGAAAATTTTATACATCTAAAATTTGCACTTTTATTGAAATCCCTGTGACAACACTAAGCTCTAATTAAAATAGTAATTAAGGAGACGTCCTCGCTTCACGCGGCGATGGGGAGCAGGGCTCCAGGCGCCCAGCAAGTTTTGAGCACGGATGAAAGGAAGTCACCTTTGGAAGGGCACTGTGCCGGCACAGTGGATGCGTCCTCCACGCCAGTCACAGAAAAGGGAGAGTCGGAATTGCAGTAATGAAGCGGCAGGTGGGGGCATTTGGGATCAGTGACAATGCAACATAGGAACCGGCGACGAGTCTGATCCACAGACTGCAGGGAGCGAGCAACAAACTGAGACGCAAAGCATCAAAGTGGTTAAGAGTTTTATGGACCTCAGGTCTCATTATAGCAACAGCTGGAAGCTCTCTTGGTGTCTCCTGACTTCCTTGGGCATTGCTGACTGATGACATTTCAGAATGATGGACAGAAGTAATCTACCCTGCACTGAACTTTGGGGATGATTAGCATCCAATATGAACTTTTTAAATCTCACCATCTTCCCCATTTCCTTACAGTTCACCCAGCAACAGGCCTTTGGGTTATTTCGACACAGACACAGGAGATTCTGCAGATGCTGGAAATCCAGAGTAACACACACACAATGTTGGAGAAATCCAGCATGCCAGGGAGCATCTATGGTGGGGAATAACAGTTGACGTTTCAGACTGAGTCCCTGATGTCCTGATGAAAGGTCTCAGCCCAAATCATTGACTGTTTATTCCCCTCTATAGATACTATCTGACCTGCTGAGTTCCTCCTGCATTTTGTGTGTATTTTTACTCAGAACCTTCAACTCAAGATCAAAGTATATGACGATAGTTAGAATATGTGACAATGAACCAACAAGCCTTCAACTCTAAATCCAAGTATACGTAGAATATGTTGCAATGAACCAGAAACCCGTGACGTTCATTTGGTGCAATTTTCATTACAAGTCACGATGACTGGAAATCTTACTCAAAGCCTAACACAGGCTAACCTTCCACTAGAGTACTAAGAGATTATAACAGCATCAGGTCATGAATTTTGTGAGACATCAAGCCACAGTCTGTTGCATCAGTTCAAATCTGCTGGCTTGAAATTCTTCCCTCCATCAACTCCGCAAAAAATAAACTCACTCGTTAGTCCACTGCCCCTTACTCCATCCTCAACCATACACTCAGTGGCCAGTTTATTCTGTACCTAATAAAGTGTATATTTGTGGTCTTCTGTTGCTGTAGCCCATCCGCTTCAAGGTTCAATGTGTTGTGTATTCAGAGATGCTCTTCTGCACACCACTGACATAACATGTGGTTATCTGAGTTTTGTCGCCTTTCTGGTACCTTGAACCTGTCTGGCTATTCTCCTCCGACCTCTCTCGTTAACAAGGCATTTGTGCCCACAGAATTGCTGCTCACTGGATTTTTTTTTTGTTTTTCGCACCATTTTCTGTAAACTCTAGAGACCATTATGTATGAAAATCATCAGTTTCTGAAATACCCAAACCACCCCATCTGACACCAACAATTATTCCAAGGTCAAAGTCACTTATATCACATTTCTTCCCCATTCTGATGTTTGGTCTGAACAGCAACTGAACCTCTTGACCATGTCTGCATGCTTTTCTGCATTGAGTTGCTGCCACATGATTGGCTGATTAGATATTTGCATTAATAAGCAAGTGTGCCTAATAAAGTGGCCACTGAGTGTACCTCCATCCTCAAGTCCAATTGTGTCACTCAGGTAATGATTCAACTGCCACTGGACCTACACAGGCTCCCAATCTCCCAGAAAATCAAATACTAAGTACAGTGAAGAGTTGGGACACATTGGGTCTAGTACTTTTTGGGCCAATTAAGCGGCGGCTGTCCCATTTAGCTGAAGCTTCATAGAAATGTTAAAAAGGTATTAAAAAGAGAAAAAATTACTATTTGTGAGTAATGAATAATGTATTTAAATGAAATACAAAACAAATTCAAACACTACCAGTATAGTACTATAAAACTGTATATTAGTTCCTAAAAATTATCGATGGAGGAATTAATCCAGTGTATGCTGTCATGTTCTTTTGATTGACTGTAAATGAACAAAATCAATACAGACATCTAGAGCAGATAATGGACTGCTTTCATACAATGCTTTTGACGATTACGTCCTCCAAATCTTCATTTTCATTGTAACATTCAAGATGATTCTCCATACCTTCAAATTTTTCGTAGTTCCTAACTGTTAAAGTAGTGAAATCATTTCATGTTCACTCCTGGCCATTTCTGGCATCTCCAAGTTTGAATGTTTGAAACTGTAATGAGGAAAACAGTTCCAAATTGCCTTACTGCTTATTTCTCACCAACTATCAGTGACAAATATTGCTGATTTTTGGACACACACCAGATGCTATTTCGAAACTGTTCATTCTAAGTAGTCATCGTGTCTAATGGCCATGCGAGTGCACGCGACTGATGCTAGTTAGAAACTGTTTGGCAACAGTCTCTTGCCCAATTAAGCAGCATGGTGTCCCAAACAAACTAAAGGACTTCCAGTCATTTTCTCCATTAGCTTTTGTTGTTTAACAGATGTTCCAAATAAGCAGCTGCCCTGATTAACCGATGACCCAATTAACCAGAATGAACTGCACTCATCTTCAAACCTCTCCATTCATATGTCCCAATTTGCCCACTCCTTCCTGCCTTGTGATTTTCAGTTCTACAATTCTAACGTTCTGAGAAACATCATAATTAGAGAAAAAGATTAACTTTATTTGTCACATGTATATTGAAAGAAATGGTGAAATGTGTTGTGTCAATGACCAACACATATTCAGAATCAGAATCAGGTTTAATATCACTGGTATATGTCATGAAATTTGTTGGTTATGCGGCTGAAGTACAGTGAAATATATAATAATAAAAAACTGTAAATTACATATATATAAAGTTAAATAGATAGTGCAAATAGAGAATAAAACAGTAGTGAGGTAGTGTTCATGGATTCAATATCCATTCAGAAATTTGATGACAGAGGGGAAGAAGCTGCGATTGAATTGCTGAATGTGTGCCTTCAGGCTCTTGTACCTCCCCCTTGTTGCTAGCAATCAGAAGATCACATGTCCTGGGTGATGGGGTCTTTAATGATGGGGGTCCTTAATGATGGATGCCACCTTTGAGGCATCGCTCCTTGAAGATGTCCTGGATGCTGGGGAGGCTGGTACATGATGGAGCTGACCGAGTTCACAGCTTTCTGCAGCTTATTTTGATCCTATGCAGTTCGCCCCCCCCGCCCCCGCACCATTCCAGACAGTGATGCAGCCAGTTAGAATGCCCTCCATGGTACATCTGTAGAAATTTCGGTGTGTTTGGAGACGTACCAATACTCCTCAAACTCAAGTACAGCGGCTGCCGTGCCTTCTTTGTAACTGCATTGATGGGCTGGGCCCAAGATAGATCCTCAGAGATGTTGACACTCAGGAACTTGAAGTTGCTCACCTTTTCTCTAGTCTGAGGATGTGCTGAGGGCAGCTCGCAAGTGTCGTCACGTTTTCGGCTCCAAAACAGCACGCCGACAACTTGCTAACCTTTGGAATGTGGGAGGAAACTGGAGTAGCTGGCGGAAACACACGTAGTCACAAGTAGAACGTATGAATTCCCTGCAGGCAGCAGCAGAAATTGAGCCGTGATTGCCGATAAAGCACTGTAATGCATCGCGCTAACCATGCCGCCCCACTAAGTGCACTCAACACAATTAATACTCGCCTGCATCACCAACATTTGGAAGTCAAGTGTCGCAACTTCTATGTAGGCAGAAATTCTGTACGTGGTGATCATTCAAGGCAAATCTTGAATGGAGATGGAAAGGAAGAAACAAATTAAATAAGCTGGTCACATCCTCCCGAGGCTTAAATACTCCCACAGTTGCAGAGATGACAAAACAGGGCATATTTGTTCTTTTTTTTATATACCTACCACTGCAGCCAGGGGAGATGGAATACAGAAAGTGGGAGATTTGCTTTAGCTGAAACTCATTGTCTCAAGAACATTAGCCAGCCAGCACTTCCTAAACTGAAAGACCACCTGCCTTTCTGCAGTGAAATATCTGTCAAAGAGAAAGGAATATCACACATCCTCGCCTCCTTCAAGGACCCCTCCTTTAGTTTGGACTAGACTGGAGATGGAGGGAGGGGAGGGTGGGGAGAAGCAGTAACTCCCTGTTATTTCAACAGGGGGCAGAATTGCACCAGGAGTCTGGTCAGGTCAGTTTTTCCCCTGGCCACGTGATATTAAACTGCAGTCAGTACATGTGGCAAGTGGTGATGCTCACAGTCTTACTCCTTTTGTTTTCTGGCATGGTAACTTAAGCATCACAACTGCATTTTTATGATCTTCAAGGATATTTATCACCAAGACTGCAGGTGTCAGGCAGGGAGGTGCAAGCTAACTATCAACGAATGTCTGCCTCCATCCTTTCATCATTAGGCATTCCCTGCACAGCATGACCTAAATCAGTCCGATTTTTTTCTAACAAGAAATTGGAGCACTTCTATTTTTAAACAAGTATCTGCAGCAGCTACTGAGCTGCAGTGACCACTTTCTCTATCTGTAACAACACTGCACACAGGACTGGACTCGCATATACACTCAACTGACACTTTATTCAGTACACCTGCTTGTTACTGTAAATATCTAATCAGCCAGTCATCTGGTAGCAACCCAATGCATAAAAACATGCAAAGATGGTCAAGAGGTTATTCAGACTAAACATCATAACGGGAAGAAATGTGATCTAAGTAACTTTGACTGTGGAATGATTGTTGGTGCCAGATGGGATGGTTTGAGTTTCTCAGAAGCCACTGATCCCTTGGGACTTTCACGCACAATAGCCTCTAGACTTTGCAGAGAATGGCGCAGAAAAACAAAAAGATCCAGTGAGCGTCAGTTCTGTGGGCAAAAACGCCTTGCTAGTGAGAGAGGTCAGAGGAGAATGACCAGACTGGTTCAAGCTGACAGGAAAGTGACAGTAATTCAAACACATGTTACAACAGTGGTATGCAGAAGAGCATCTCTGAACACATAACACGTCATCCCCTGAAGTGGACGGGCTACTGCAGCAGAAGATCATGAACATACGCTCAGTGGTCACTTTATTACAGGAGATACCTAATAACGTGGCCTTTGAGTGACTGCAATCACAAACAAGAGAAAATCTGCAGATGGTGGAAAACCAAGCAACACAAATGTGTGTGTTGTCTGAATGCATACAAACCCTTTCATAATTTCTGGATGTCTTGAATTACTCTGCAACTAATCAGGTACGGTTTCCAGATAAAGATAAGATTAGCTTTATTTGCCATATGTATATCAAAACACACAGTGAAATGCTTCTTTTGCGTTAACAACCAACACACCTGAGGGCATGTTGGGGGCAGCCCGCAAGTGCCGCCATATATTCTGGCAGCAACGTTATAAGACCACAATGCTTGGCAGAACAACACAGAATACAACACGCAATAAAACAATCCCATTCCTCCAACCCCACCCCCCCCACCCCGCCCACACACACAGTTCACTAACCTCAAGTCTTCTCCAGCCTCCAGCCTCCATCGGACTCAAAAGATACAGTGAAGTGCAGTCAGTGACCAACACAGTTGGAGGATTGTGCTGGGGGTGATCCGCAAGTGCGGCCATGCTTCCAGAGCCGCCATAGCAAGCCCACTGACCCGCACGTCTTTGGAACGTGGGAGGAAACCCACACGATCAGGGGGAGAAGGTACAAAATCGTTCCACGTAGAGGTGGGAATCGAACCCCAATCGGTGTTTGTGCCAACCACTACACTACCGTGCCACCCATAGGCAATGTTATAATTCTGGAAGAGTGGCTGCCAATCACACGATAATTATCCCTTACTTTCATTGTGAGCTCCCAACATCAACACAATGAATAGAACTGTGGTACTAGTTTAGTAAAAATAATTGAAAGTAAGGGGTAATTATTGGTTAAGTCACGGGGAAGCACTCCACTGCCCTTCTTCGAAATAGTGTCATGGAACCTCTGATGCTCACCTGAGAGGGCAGATGGTTTAATGTCTTACATGAAAGACATCTGATAGCACAGTCTGAGAGAGCTGCTCTAACCTTAAGGTCTGTGTCACCTGCTGGCAATTGGAGCACAGCTTATCCAGTACGATTTGAGCACAGCATCGTAAACAGAGCAGATGACTACATTACACTGAGATATTCATAGATTATGCAAGTAGGCAAAACTGAAACAAATGAATTTCTCAATGCATGCAAAGGTGAGGTTGATCTGCTCGTTCCTCAAAAGAACCGAAGAGAATGCTTACCATATGGAAAAGACTGGCGAAAGGGACTTGAATAAATCAAATATGAGGGGGTGGAGTGGGGTGCAGGAATCGTTTAAGTTCAAAGTTCATTTATTATCAAAATACATGTATGTCACCACATACAACACTGAGATTTAATTTCTTGTGGCCATACTCAATAAATCCAAGAACCATAATAGAATCAATGAAAGACCACACCAACAGGGCAGACAACCAGTGTGCAAAAGACAAGAAACTGTGCAAATACTAAAAGAAAGAAAAATAAGAAAATGATAATTAAAAATAAGCAACAAATACGGACACCATGAGATGAAAAGTCCTTGAAAGTGAGTCCACAGGTTGTGGAACCAGGTCAGTGATGGGTGAGTGATGTTGAGGGAAGTTATCCCCTCTGGTTCATGAGCCGAATGGCTGACAATGATAAAATGCGGTACTTTACATCTAGATGACTGAAGTATAAGGGGACGGAGGACAGAAGTTGTATTACAACTCTATAAACTCCTTAAGTATTGTGAGGAATTCTGGACGCTGCATTTTGACAATGATCCCTCCTTAGAGAACTAGAGATGCAGCTCGATGACCTTCGTCTGGTCAGGGGAAGTGAGGAGGTGATAGAGAGGAGCTACAGGCAAGTAGTCACACTGGGACCTCGAGAGACAGATAAGTGGGTAAAAGTCAGGAGAGGGAAGGGTAAGGGTCAGATACTAGAGAGTACCCCAGTGGCTGTCCCCCTAAACAATAAGTACTCCTGTTTGAGTACTGTTGGGGGACGATGGCCTACCTGGGGGAAGCAACAGTGGCTGAGCCTCTGGCACAGAGTCTGGCCCTGTGGCTCAGATGGGTAGGTAAAGGAAGAGGATGGCAGCAGTAATAGGGGTCTCTATAGTTAGAGAGTCAGATAGGCGATTCTGTGGATGCAGGAAAGAAACACGGTTGGTAGTTTGCCTCCCAGGTGCCAGGGTTCAGGATGTTTCTGATTGCGTCCATGACATCCTGAAGTGGGAAGGTGAACAGCCATAGGTCATGGTACATATTGGTACCAACAACATAGGTAGGAAAAGGGAGGAGGTCCTGAAAGACTATAGGGAGTTAGGAAGGAAGTTGAGAAGCAGGACCTCAAAGGTAGTAATCTCGGGATTACTGCCTGTGCCACACGACATTGAGTATCGGAATAGAGTGAGATGGAGGATAAATGTATGGCTGAGGGATTGAAGCGGGGGCAGGGATTTAGATTTCTGGATCATTGGGACTTTTTTTTGGGGCAGGTGTGACCTGTACAAAAAGGACAGGTTGCACTTGAATACGAGGGGGACCAATATCCTGGCAGGAAGGTTAGCTAAGGTTATTGGGGAGAGTTTAAATTGCTGGGGGGTGGAGGGGCGGGAACCAAACTGAAGAGACGGAGGAAGTGGCTCACAAATAGAGAAAGTTTGGAGATAGTGCGAGAGGGAGGATAGGTAGGTGATAGAGAAGGGATACGATGGTTTGAGATGTGTCTATTTTAATGCAAGAAGCATCATGAACAAAGCAGATGAGCTTAGAGCGTGGATCAGTACTTGGAGCAATGATGTTATGGCCATTACAGAGACTTGGGTGGGCAGGGGCAGGAATGGTTACTTAGAATGCCAGCCTTTGGTTGTTTCAGAAAGTAGCACTGCTGATCAGAGATAGTGTCACGGCTGCAGAAAAGGAGGGATTGTCTACTGAGTCTCTGTGGGTGGAAATTAGAAACAGGAAGGGCTCAATAACTCTACTGGGTGTTTCTTATTGACCACCCAATAGTAACAGGGACATCGAGAAGCAGATAGGGAGACAGATTCTGGAAAGGTGAAATAATAACAGGGTTGTTATGATGGGAGATTTTAATTTCGCCAATATTGTTTGGCATCTCCCCAGAGCAAGGGGTTTATATGGGGTGGAGTTTGTTAGGTCTGTTCAGGAAGATTTCCTGACACAATATGTAAATAAGCCTACAAGAGGAGAGGCTGTACTTGACCTGGTATTGGGAAATGAATCTGATCAGGTGTCAGGTCTCTCAGTGGGAGAGCATTTGGAGATAGTGATCACAATTCTATCTCCTTTACCATTGCATTGGAGAGGGATAGGAACAGACAAGTTCGGAAAGTGTTTAACTGGAGTAAGGGGAATTATGAAGCTATCAGGCAGGAACTTGGAAGCATAAATTGGGAACAGATGTTCTCAGGGAAATGTACGGCAGAAATGTGGCAAATGTTCAGGGATATTTGCATGGTATTCTGCATAGGTACGTCCAATGCGACAGGGAAAGGATGGTAGGGTACAGGAACCATGGTGTACAAAGGCTGTTGAAAATCTAGTCAAGAAGAAAAGAAAAGCTTAAGAAAGGTTCAAAAAAACTAGGTAATGATAGAGATCTAGAAGATTATAAGGATAGCAGGAAGGAAATTAGGAGAGCCAGAAGGGGCCATGAGAAGGCCTTGGCGAGCAGGATTAAGGAAAATCCCAAGGAATTCTACAAGTATGTGAAGAGCAAGAGGATAAGACGTGAGAGAAAAGATCCAATCAAGTGTGACAGTGGAAAAGTGTGTATGGAACTGGATGAGGTAGCAGAGATACTTAATGAATGCTTTGCTTCAGTATTCACTACTGAAAAGGAACTTGGCTATTGTAGAGATGACACAGTGGATTGAAAAGGTTGAGCATATAGATATTAAGAAAGAGGATGTGCTGGAGGTTTTGGAAAGCATCATGGGGGATAATTCTCTGGGACCAGAAGAGATGTACTCCAGGCTACTGTGGGACACGAAACAGGAGATTGCTGAGCCTCTGGCAATGATCTTAGCATCAACAATGGGGATGGAAGAGGTTCCAGAGGATTGGAGTTCCAGATGTTGTTCCCTTATTCAAGGAAGAGAGTAGAGAAAGCCCAAGAAATTATAGACCAGTGAGTCTTACTTCAGTGGTTCATAAGTTGATGGAAAAGATCCTGAGAGGCAGGATTTATGAACATTTGGGGAGGCATAATATGATTAGGAATAGTCAGCGTGGCTTTGTCAAAGGCAGGTTGTGCTTTATGTGGCTGATTTAATTTTTTTCAGATGTGACTAAGCACATTGATGAAGGTAGAGCAGTAGATGTAGTGTCTGTGGATTTCAGCAAGGCATTTGACAAGGTACCCCATGCAAGGCTTATTGAGAAAGTAAGGAGGCATGGGATCCAAGGGGACCTTGCTTTGAGGATCCAGAGTTGGCTTGCCCACAGAAAGCAAAGAGTGGTTATAGAAGGGTCATATTCTGTATGGAGGTTGGTGACCAGTGGTGTGCCTCATGGATCTGTTCTGGGACCCCTTCTCTTCGTGATTTTTATAAATGACCTGGATGAGGAAGTGGAGGGATGGGTTAGTATATTTGCTGATGACACAAAGGTTGGAAGTGTTGTGGATAGTGTGGACGGCTGTCAGAGGTTACAGTGGGACATTGATAGGATGCAAAACTGGGCTGAGAAATGGCAGATGGCGTTCAACCCAGATAAGTGTGAGGTGGTTCACTTTGGTAGGTCAAGTATGATGGCAGAATATAGTATTAACGGTAAGACTCTTGGCAGTGTGGAGGATCAGATGGATCTTGGGGTTCGGGTCCATAGCACACTCAAAGCAGCTGTGCAGGTTGACTCTGTGGTTAAGAAGACATACGGTGCATTGGCCTTTATCAACCGTGGGATTGAGTTTAAGAGCCGAGAGGTAATGTTACAGCTATATAGGACCCTGGTCAGACCTCACTTGGAGTACTGTGCTCAGTTCTGGTCACCTCACTACAGGAAGGATGTGGAAACTATAGAAAGGGTGCAGAGGAGATTTACAAGGATGATGCCTGGATTGGGGAGCATGCCTTACGAGAATAGGTTGATTGAACTCGGCCTTTTCTCCTTGGAGTGGCAGAGGATGAGAGGTGACCTGATAGAGGTGTATAAGATGATAAGAGGGATTGATCGTGTGGATAGTCAAGAGGCTTTTTCCCAGGGCTGAAATGGCTAACACGAGAGGGCACAGTTTTAAGGTGCTTGCAAGTAGGTACAGAGGAGATGTCAGGGGTAAGTTTTTTATGCAGAGAGTGGTGAGTGCGTGGAATGGGCTGCCAGCGACAGTGGTGGAGGCCGATACAATAATGTCTTTTAAGAGACTTCTGGATAAGTTCATGGAGCTTAGCAAAATAGAGGGCTATGGGTAACCCTAGGTAATTTCTGAAGTAAGTACGTGTTCGGCACAGCATTGTGGGCTGAAGGGCCTATATTGTGCTGTAGGTTTTTTTTATGTTTCTGTCCCACAACCCTCACACAATAGCCCCTGAGTAAACTTGCCACATCCATGAGGGTCTCTCATATAAAGTGTAGAACAGTACAACACAGTACAGCCCTTTGGCCAATGATGTTGTGCCGACCCTCTAACCTAGCCTAAGATCACAATAACTCTTCCCTCCCACATAGCCCTCTATTTCTGTTTCATCCATGTGTCTCTTAAATGTCCCTAACATAATCTGTCTCTACCACCACCTCTGCCAGTGTCTCTGTGTAAAAAACTTTCCTCCTGACATCCCCATTGTACTTACCACCAAATACCTTCAAGTTATCCCCTCTTATTAGCCATTTCCACTTGAGAAAAAGCCTCTGGCTATCCATTTGATCTATGTCTTTTATCATCCTTAACACATCTCGTTACCTCTCATCCTCCTTCATTCCAAGGAGAAAGGCCCTAGCTTACTTCATCTCTGCTTTTCACACACCCACCACTCCCTGTATACCTCATAAAAATTCCCCCCATTCTGTATTCCAAAAACCTGAAAGTCACACCTCCTCTTATTAGCCATTCCCGCCCTGGGAAAAAGTCTCTGGCTGTCCGCTCCATCTTTGCATCTTGTGCCGAACCTTTAGAATACTCTGAGATCCATCTAACCGTTCCGTCCTACATAGCCCTCCATTTCTGGAGATGTACAAGGAGTTTAGAAAAATGGTACATGGAGCTTAGAAAAATAAGAAAAATAGAGGGCTACCGGTAACCCTAGGTAATTTCTAAAGTAAGTACATGTTTGGCATTGTGGGCCGAAGGGCCTGTATTGTGCTGTAGGCTTTCTATGTTTTTCTATATGGTCAATAGACTAAGGTGGTCATCAATTAACCTCTGCTAGCTTTTCTTAATAAAGCTTAACACACTATTTGAAGGCCAGGCAGGTTATTTATTTTACTGACATACCGTGTGGAACAGACCCCGCCGTCCCTTTGAGCAACGCTGTCCAGCATCCCCCAGTTTAAACCTAGCCTAATCACAGGATGATTTACAATGACCAGTTGCCCTCCCAACCAATATGTCTTTGGACTGAGGGAGGAAACTGAAGCATCCGGAGAAAAGGCATGCATTCCACGGGAGGATGTTGGAATTGAAATCCGACGACCCCACACTGTAATGGCGTTGCCCTAACTGCTACGCCACCATCATAACGCCTTACCAGGTTATCACAAGCACAAGTATCTAGGACACACTGTAATTCTTCAGTGAGTACCAGAGAACAAGTCATTAAGGAAACTGCACAGCTCAGCTCATTCTGCAGCAAATTCAGGTTTTTATCTATCGGGTGAACTGTACTACTTTGCAAAATGCTCTTGGTAACTATCGTGTGCGAGCAGCTGAACAAATCACTCACTGACTTTCCAACTAATGAGCAATTCGTGACTCCACATCTGGAAGAGTTGTCTCGCCAGGGAGTCGCAGCCTATGGACTCTGCTCACAGAAGCACGAGTTCACAGCAGGTGAAAAGATCTTTTACTTCTTTCAGGTCCTGAAGGGCAGTTACAAGTTGTAAACGTTCCACGTGGAATATTACCACAGGCACTGCAATCACTCGAGCTGAGTATGATGCTCTCCTCAGGGGTTGTCTATTGGTGGGTCTTTAGGTGGCTGTAGAGGCCAATCCAAGATCCACATATTCTGGTACAGTGGTGCCTGTGGTCAATGGTCGGGCCTTTGGTTGCTCGTCCATTGAAGAAATATTATCATAACATTGGGGAGAAGGGTCAAGGTACCGGAGAGGAGAAAGTTGAGAGGAGCAGGACAAAGAAGGCTTGAGGAGTGCCTGTGGTGGGGTGTTCAGAGAGCTGGAATTAGCAGAAGGATTTGGCACAAAAACTTCATGCCATCTTAAAAGCTTCTTCCTCCAGGCAGTTATGCTGGTCAACCATTCTGGTTAGTCCCCTCCATACCCATTATCTCAGTCATTGTATTACACTGCAAACACTTTAAACTACTGGTTATAAAGCTGTTTAAATTGTAAATACATGCTGGGATTTATATATCGATGCACATTTTATTTCATATCTGTACATTAACCTCTAACGTTATTTTCATATAATTTTTTATTCTTTACAATTGCTGAATGTTGCTTTTTGTTGCATGTTGCACCAACACACCACTGCAAGTTCCTAATACATGTAAATGTATACAGGTTCCCCCGCTTTTCGAACGTTCGCTTTACGAAACCTCACTGTTACGAAAGACCTACATTAGTACCCTGTCTTCGCTTTCAGAAGGTGTTTTCACTGTTACGAAAAAAAATCAGCGTGCGATTAAAAAATCAGTGGGTGATAAAAGGCAGCATGCGCCTCGAGCAGCCGCTCTCTCCCGGATTCTCGCCAGCATTGCTTAAACACCAGCCTGTGAGCGGCCGATTGCAAGATGAGTTCTAAGGTATCGGAAAAGCCTGAAAGAGCTCATAAGGGTGTTACACTTAGCGTAAAACTAGACATAATTAAGCGTTTCGATCGTGGTGAACGAAGTAAGGACAAAGTCAGTTTGGCTTGTGGAAGCTGACGAACATGATGTTGAAGAGGTTTTGGCATCCCATCACCAAGAACTGACAGATGAAGAGATGATGCAATTGGAAGAAAAAAGGATAACAATCGAAACCGAATGAGTAATGATAAAGTACAACTTTAATTTTGAAAGGGTATGTCGGTTTAGGAGATATTTGCAGGATGGTTTGAGTCCTTACAAAGAACTGTGTGATAGAAAAATGCGCGAGGCTCAGCAGTCAAGCAAGCCTTCCACATCAGCCACAGCAGACGACTAACCTCGACCTTCGGCATCGAGCCGGGCAGTCATAGGAGAAGATGAGCTGCCTGCCCTAATGGAAACAGACGACAAGATGATACCCTAGTGTCCCACCACCCCAACCCCCAGGCCACGGACAGATACCGATACGTGGAGAATGCAACGGTAGCTGGGAGGCACACAGCACATCTTTAAGAAAAAAGCCGAAATAAACAAGCTAATTAATTAGCTGCCACCGGTACGTAATTGTCGGCCCAGATCAGAGACGATACAATCGGAAATCGGCACTGATCTGGGCCGACAATTACGGGCTGCACCTAATTAATTAGCTTGTTTATTTCGGCTTTTTTCTTAAAGATGTGCTGTGTGCCTCCCGGCTACGGCTGCATTCCTGCATGCTTCACGGCAATGTACCGCTCGGCGGCCTGGAGGGTGGGGACCACTGCACCACCCAACCTGCGACGATTCAGTCTAACACACCATCATCAGTGTGCTCGGCGCTGTCCCGATTCCGGTAAGTGATACTACACTGTACATACATTATTTCTACTTTATATTGGCTGTGTGTTTTTATGTGTTATTTGGTATGATTTGGCAGCTTCATAGCTTAAAGGTTACTGGAGAGCGCTTGCGCTGTGTTTTTGCCAACAGCGCTTGCGTGAGATTTTCTGCCGACGGCGCTTGCGTGAGATTTTTGCTACGGAGAACAGATCAGTAATGATTGTGGAAAAGTATTTCTACTTTATATAGGCTGTGTATTTATCATATTATTCCTGCTTTTACTATATGTTACCGTTATTTTAGGTTTTACGTGTTATTTGGCATGATTTGGTAGGTTACTTTTGGGTCTGAAAATGTTCACAATATTTTCCTATTTAAATAAATGGTAATTGCTTCTTTGCTTTACGACATTTCGGCTTACGAACCATTTCATAGGAACGCTCTACCTTCGGATGGCGGGGGAAACCTGTACGGTGAATAAAGATGAACCTTGATCCTTGAAAGAAGTGATAGAAATAAGAGATGGAATAAAGGGAAGGATCAGAGAATGAAACGGGACAGGGTGCGAAGGATTTGAGGTACACAAAATTACGAGGGGGATAGATAGGGTGAATGTATGCAGGCCTTTGAGACTAGAACTAGAGGTCTTAGGTTAAGGTTGAAAGGTGAAATATTTAAGGGGAACCTGAGGAAAACTTCTTCAGTATGGGGTGAGTGTGGAATGAGCTGCCAGTGGAATTGGTGGATGCAGGTTCATTTGTAATATTTAAGAGAAGTTTGGATAGGTACATGGATGACAGGGGTGCTGTATAACTCTATGAGGTGAAAGAGAAGAAAAAGAGAGGGAGAGGGGGAGGGGGAGAGGGGGAGGGGGGAGGAGGAAAGGGAGAAGGGGAGAGGGAGAGGAGAGAAGCTGCTTCATTCTCTAAGGCACTTTTTAAAATGTACTTTTAGACCTATCACCTTATGTGGTTCAGTTTCAACTTCAGAACCTGAAATAGTTTGAGTTTCAGCTGCTCGGAGACACTCTTGCCATACTGTACCATGTTAAAGATGATATATAAGTACAAATAGTTGGCAAAATCAATGTGGATTGAGATTACCAGAACAATACAAGCCTGCCATCCCCGGCACTGCAGGCTACAAGGAAATAGCCTGAAGGACGGACTCTGAGAACTTGTATGTTGCCTTTTTCCAAAGGGATAGGGGAAGGAAATGCAATGAAACACTGCCTCAGTGAATTACCTTGTACGGCTGCATTTCAAAGTACCAAGACCAAAATAAATTTATTTTCAAAGAACGCATATGTCACCATATACTACCCTGAGATTCATTTTCTTTCAGGCATTCACAGGAAAATAAAGCAATACAATAGAATTTATGAAAAACTATAAATAACAAAGACTGACAAAACAATGTGCAAAAGAAAATAAATTGTGCAAATAATAAAAAAAGTAAATAAATGACACCGAGAACATGAATTGTGGAGTCCTTGACAGTGAGTCTACAGGATGTGGAATCAGTTCAGTGTTGAGGTGAGTGAAGTTATCTGCACTGGTTCAGGAGCCTGATGGTTGTAGAATAATAACTGTTCCTGAACCTGGTGGTGTGAGACCATTCATAAAGGAAATGCTATTAATGGAAAGATATAAACACAAGAGATTCTACAGATGCTAGAAACCCAGAGTAACACTCACAAAATGCTGGAGGAACTCAGCAGGTCAGGCAGCATCTGTGGAAAGTTATACAGCGTCGATGTTTCATCAGGAATGGAGAGGAAGGGGGAAGAAGCCAGAATAAGAAAGTGGGTGGAAGGGAAGGAGTACAAGCTGGCAGGTGATGGGTGAAACCAGGTGAGGGGCAAGGTGGGTGGGTAGGGGAGGGGGATGAAGTGAGAAGCTAGAAGGTGATAGGTGGAAAAGGTAAAGGGCTGAAGAAGGAGGAATCTGATAGGAGAGGAAAGTGGACCATGGGAGAAAGGGAAAGTGGAAGGGCACCAGAGGGAGGTGAGGAGAAGAGGGGTGAGAGAGGAACCAGAATGGGGAATGAAAAAGACAGAAATGAGAGGGAAGAGAAAATACCAGAAGTTAGAGAAATCAATGTTCATTTAATGGAAAGTTACTGGGTATTTATTGAACTTGGAACAATTACCCCTGGAATTTGATGACAGTAACAGGACTTTACTACACCATTAAGACTATGAACGTAACAAAAAAGACAGACCCTTACTTTGGGAGCTAAGATGAAGAGGCACTGCTTTACTTCATCAGGGTGATGATCAATACCACAATATCACTCATTTCACGCTTGCTGTCACGAGAAAGTAGGCAATGGATGACAATACAGGAATGTCCTCACAGAGGTTGTGTGAGCAGAGCTCACTTTGAGACCCAGCCAGTGATCAATCCAGCGATCGACGGATGTGGTGTACATCTGACTCTCTGCAGTGTCCTTCACACACACTTTTCATGGCCAGGTTGCAAAATGAACAGCTTATTGGATAAAGGCTTGACCAAATCAAATCTTGTTGCTGTACCTTTTTGAGAAGATGTGAACACAGTGTTTGGCTCACAGTGATACAAAGGCATTCAGTTCTGCTATCTTTTCTTAGAGTGGAAAAGAGCTATAAACACAAGAGGTTCTACAGATGCTGGAAATCCAGAGCAACACACACAAAATGTTGGAAGAACACAGCAGGTCAGGCAGCATCTGTGGAAATGAATTAATAGTCAACAGATGAAGGGTCTCAGCCTGAAATATTGTCTGTTTATTAATTTCCATAGACCTGCTGAGTTCCTCTAGCATTTTGTGTGTGTTGCTTAGAGCTATACCAAGATTCAAAATTCAAGATTGTTTAATGTACAAAATACACAAGTGTAAAGGAGAATTAAATAATTGTTACTCTGGATCCAATGCAGCACAAAACGACGCAACAGATAACGAACACCGTAATAAAAAAACACAATAAATATAAACTTCTAAGTTAGTGTGTGTGTATATACATATATAGATTGACTGTATGTCCACAAAGCAATGCTAGGCACAGGAGTGTCTGTCCATAAGGTAACTCATGATAAAGTCGTGGTGGAGGGGTGGACTAGTGGATGGAGGTGTTGATCAGCTTTACTGTTTGAGGAAAGTAACCATAGACAGAGAACTCCCTTGAAAGGCGAGACTGAAGCTGTTTTTACTGCGGAGATTACATTGCTTTCCTAATGGAATTGTTGAAAGTTATGAAGTTATGAGATAAATAGGGTGAAACTGCTTCCACTTGCAAGCTTAAGTTGAGAACATCAATTTAAAACAATTGGAAAAGGTGGAAAGCGGAGGAAATAATATTTACTCAGCAAGTTATTGCAATCTGGAATTCACAGACTGATGGAAGTAGATTCAATAAATAACTGGACATATAATCAGGAATCCTTGCAAAACCACAGCGAGGCATCAAGGGAGTGATGCTAAGTGAGTTGCTCTTGAAAACAGTTACCACAGCCGCGATGAGCTGATTCTGTGCTCTGATTTTTAAGATTTAGATTAGGATAAGATTAGCTTTGTATGTCACATGTACAGTGAACCATTCATTGAAACGCATCATATACATCATCTACACAGTTCGAGGATGTGCTGGGGACAGCCTTCAAGTGCCGTCACACTTACAATGCCAACGTAGCACACCCACAGCTCACTAACTCTAACCCGTAAGTCTTTGGAACATGGGAGGAAACCGGAGCACCCGGAGGAAGCTCACGTGGGGACAGGGAGAATGTACAAACTGCTTACAGACAGCAGCAGGAACTGAACCCAGATTGCTGATGCTATAAAGCATTCTGCTAACCACTACGTTATCAAGCCTTCCCCAATCAAAAATATAAATAAGACTGTACTTTCACCTTCTCCTGCCAGTCCAGATTTCTGCCATTAGTCAGTTGCATACGAGGTTTCCATGTTTCATGTCGCTGGACTGCTAACTGCTCCACATACCTGTCCCTAAACACTAACCTGACCCCTAACTCCTCTCTCTACCATCCCTACAAACTTAAACTAAATAACTAGGTCTGAGCCACAATCTCAATGGGGACTACAGCTCATCTCAATGGGGACTACAGCTCAGCCACCACCTTTAAATACTTTTTTCTCCCCATGATCACGTGGGTTTCCTGCGGGTGCTCCGGTTTCCTCCCGCGGCTAAGGTTAATTGGTCATGATTAGGTTAGGATTAAATCAGGGATTGCTGGGTGACCCGACTTCTCAATAAATTTAAAAAAATATTTGTAGTCTGTGGCCTTAAAAGGCCAGAGGAAGTGGTTGAGGCAGATCCAATGATAGCATCCAATAGACCTGGATAAATACATGCTTCAGAGGGTTTTAGAGCAGGGGTTCCCAACCTGGGGTCCATAGGTCCATTAGTTAGGGGTCCATGGCACAAAAAAGGCTGGGAACCACTAGTTTCGAGGGATGTGAGGCAAATGAGACTAGCTCTGTGGGCAGTGTGGATGACTTGGGACTCAAGGTCTGTTTTCCATAAGCGCAAGAGATTCTGCAGATGCTGGAAATCCAGATCAACAAACACAAGATGCTGGTGGAGCTCGAAAGGTCAGGCAACATCTATGGAGAGGAACAAAGAGTTGGCATTTCAGGCTGAGCCTCTTCAACAGGTCAGAAACATGGACTGTTTATTCCTCTCTGTGGATGCTGTATGACCCCTGAGTTCCTCCAGCATTTTGTGGACCTGTTTCCATACAGTACGACTCTATGAGTCCATTGAGGGGACCTGAGGGGACATAAGGGGACTTCAGCCAAAGGGTTAAGGTTAGGTTTAGAGGAGGAGAAAATAGCAGAGAAATGAAGAGACAGATGCCAAAGCTGAGGGCTTCAAATGATGAAAAGGCTGGAAATATTCACAATGATTTGAGATGTTAGGATTGGAAGACGGCTTGTCCTGGGTTTGGAGGACTATGTACGTATGTGGGTGGGAGGGAGGAAAGGGACTTGTTTTGCTGATGCTGTTCTGTGTTGCTTTGCTGAGCATTGTGAGCATGCTACATTGGTGTTCGAATGTGTGGCAACGGTTGTGGGGCTGCCCTCAGCACATCTTAATTGTGCTGGTTGTTAATGCAACTGATGCATCTCACCGCTTGTTTCAATGTATGCATGATAAATAAACTTGAATCTTGATCTGAGGTCAGATTGGCGACAATGTGACAATATATTCAACAGTAACACACATAAAAGTTGCTGGTGAACGCAGCAGGCCAGGCAGCATCTCTAGGAAGAGGTGCAGTCGATGTTTCGGGCTGAGACCCTTCGTTAGGACTAACTGAAAGAAGAGCTAGTAAGAGATTTGAAAGTGGGAGAGGGAGGGCGAGATCCAAGATGATAGGAGAAGACAGGAGGGGGAGGGATGGAGCCAAGAGCTGGACAGGTGATTGGCAAAAGGGATATGACAGCATCATGGGGCGGGAGGTCCAGGGAGAAAGAGAAGGGGGGGGGGAAGCCCAGAGGATGGGCAAGGGGTATAGTGAGAGGGGGACAGAGGGAGAAAAAGGAGAGAGAGAGAAAAAGAATGTATGTATATAAATAAATAACGAATGGGGTACGAGGGGGAGGTGGGGATTTAGCGGAAGTTTGAGAAGTCAATGTTCATGCCATCAGGTTGGAGGCTACCCAGGCGGAATATAAGGTCTTGTTCCTCCAACCTGAGTGTGGCTTCATCTTGACAGTAGAGGAGGCCGTGGATAGACATATCAGAATGGGAATGGGACATGGAATTAAAATGTGCGGCCACTGGGAGATGCTGCTTTCTCTGGTGGACAGAGCGTAGGTGTACAGCGAAACGATCTCCCAGTCTGCATTGGGTCTCGCCAACATATAGAAGGTCACATCGGGAGCACCAGACATATATCCAACAGTGGTTGGTTCCCAATTTTCCACTCAACTTAAGGACAATCGATGACAAGGAATGCTGGTATTTCCAGTTACTTCTATAAGACCGTAAGACATAGGAGCAGAATTAGACCATTCAGCCCATCAAGTCTGCTACACTATTCAAATATGACTGATCTATTAGCACTCTCAACACCACTTTCCTGCCTTCTCCCTGTACCTTTGACACTATTACTAATCAGGAACGTTTAAACTCCGCTTTAAATATACCTAATGACTTGGCCTCCACAAGCTTCTGTGGCAATGAATTCCACAGATTCACAGAAATTCCTCATCATCTCTGTTCTAAAGGTATATGGTTGTATTCCGAAGTTGAGCCCTTTGGTCCTACTGTAGACTCTCCTGCTATTGGAAACATCTTCTCCACATCCATTCTATCTAGGCCTTTCAATATTTGATAGGTTTCAATGCGATCCCCCGTTCATTCATCCAAAAATCCAGAGAATACAGGTCCAGAGCCATCAAACATTCTTCATACATTAACCCTTTCATTCCCAGAATTCTCATGAACCTCCTCTGGATCCTTTCCCATGCTAACACATCCTTTCTTAAGATAAGGAGCCCACAACTCACAATATATCTACATCCCATGACTGAACCAATAAAGAGAAGCTGTTCTCATATCTTTGGAACAACAATTTGACCCACGACCTCTGAACTAGGGGATGGAACGAGATGGGCTGAACTTTGGTTAAGAACAAGGCATCTTGGCAGAAGCAAGTTCACACCTAATCAGAGATTGCAGGAAAATTAGTTGCTTTAAAGTGTTTACCAGCTGCTCAGAGAGGAAGTGACAGTGTACTTGAGGTATATTCTGTGAGGCTAGCCTGAGGGAAAAGTAATAAAATCCATTCCCCAAAACTTTTAGAGATCAGATATATAAAAAAAATTCTGTCAGGACAACAAGAGATAACATTTCAGGTTATTGAGAAATAAATAATCAAATTCAAGTCTTCTTCAGACAGTGAAAAATGACCTGTTGCACAATCCTCTAACTCAATAGGATGTTAAACCAATCATTCATTGCTCTGGTAAATGTCATTTAAATGTCTTCCTCTTTTAACCACTGCTTGGACAAGGCAAAAATCAGTAAGAAACATTCACAGCTCTATCATTGTATCTGGCCAGAGCATTTGGACCTCCAAGAGGACCACAACCTTGTCGTAGTTTAGAGCCTTGCATCCCTCAATAATCCAGAGAGCTATGTTGGCTGGAGTCAGGGCTTTATGCTTTGGCTCTTGGTAGGTTCACCCATGCCAAGCAGATCAAAGGGTAGCAGGTTCGGGGTTCATCTGAGGGCCTACAACCCTGACTGGTAAAACAAAATTGTTATGGAAACAGCAATGAAGAATCCTTCTACATCTGAGTGTGATGGCATTCCCGGGTCTCCACTCGGGACTTGCACGATTGGTAGCAGTGAAAACTAAGGGGAAGCTGCTGACATGATGAAGGAAGCCCTGAACACCACATGAAATAGAGGACCTTCATTGCTGTCCTAAGTGCCAGTGGCATAATGGGCAGTGAAAAAAACCCAAGCATCCAGAGGATTGGAGGCTCTAGTGGGGTCTGGTTGGAACATTCCAAAGATCTAGGGCTCTACACGGAGATGTTGGGATGTTCCAAGGATTCAGCTTTCTACATAGTTGGAGCGCTCAAAGGATTCATAACTAGTAGATTTGGCTGGAGTGCTCCAAGGATTCAAAGTTCAAAGTAAATTTATTATCAAAGTAGGAATATGTCACCATATATTTCCTTGAGATTCACTTTCTTGTAGGCATTTACAGGAAAAGTAAAGAAATACAATAGAGTTTACCAAAAAGCATATACACAAAGACTGACACTCATGTGCAAAATAAGACAAAGTGTGCAAATAAAAAATAATAATGAGAACATGAGTTGCAAAGAGTCTTTGAAAGTGAGGCTTAGGTTGTGGATTCAGTTCAGAGGTGTGGAAAATGAAGTTACCCACTCCGGTTCAGGAGCCTGATGGTTGAAGGTAAAAACTGTTCCCTGGACCTAAAGCTCCTGTACCACCTCTCTGGTGATAGAAGAGGGTGTGGCCTGGATGGTGGGGGTCTTTGATGATGGATGCTGCTTTCTTGTGGCAACGCTGCTTGTAAAAATAGTTAATAATGGGGAGGTCTTTGCCTGTGATGGACAGGGCTGTATCCACCACTTTGTGTAGCCTTTTCAATTCCTGGCCATCATCCATGTACAAGCTAAACAGGACAAGTGTTTTGAGTAACACACACAAATTGTTGGAGGAACTCAGCAGGTCAGACAGCATCTATGGAAATGAATAGATATTCGACATTTTGAGCTGAGACCCATCTTCAGGACTGAGATGGAAGGGAGAAGATGCCAGAATAAAAAGGTGGAGGAAGGGGAAAGAGGCCAGCTGGGAGGTGAAAGGTAAAGCCAAGTGGATGGGAAAGGAGGCTGGAGAAGGAGGAATCTGATAGGAGAGTGCACCATAGAAGAAAGAGAAGAAGGAGGGGACCCATAGGCAGGTGAGTGGGGAATAGAGGAGGGGGTGGGTAAATTTGTTTACTGGAAGGGGTTTTGAGTTATTTGATGCATCAGCCCTACACTGCCAGGGACTGGGAGCAGGAAAACAGTTTTATATTTTATTCCTATTCTTCCACAGAAACCAAGAAACAGAGATCATATGTTTCAAAAACACTGGCAAAGCATCTAGAGAGAACTTGGGGGAAAATCATACTACTAAGAGACTTATCAGGATATTACCTGGAATGGAAGGCTATCATTATAAGGTTGGACAGGCTGGGACTATTCCCACTGGAATGCAGGAGGCAGGTTTATAAAATTGTGCAAATATAGATAGGGTAGATAGTCAGAATCTTTTTTACTTACAGCAGAGGAAGCCTAGAAGTAGAGGGTACAGTCTTAACATGAGAGGGGCGAAATTTAAATCAGGTCTGATGGGAAGTTTTTCCTCTCAGAGACGGGTGGGTATGAAGAATGAGCTGCCAGAAGAGGTGGTGGAGACAGATACAGTTACAACGTTCAAAAGGTGCTTGGACAGGTACTTGAATTGGAAAAGTATAGAGGGATATGGACAACACACATCAAAGTTGCTGGTGAACGCAGCAGGCCAGGCAGCATCTGTAGGAAGAGGTGCAGTCGACGTTTCAGGCCGAGACCCTTCGTCAGGACTAACTGAAGGAAGAGTGAGTAAGGGATTTGAAAGTTGGAGGGGGAGGGGGAGATCCAAAATGATAGGAGAAGACAGGAGGGGGAGGGATGGAGCCAAGAGCTGGACAGGTGATTGGCAAAAGGGGATACGAGAGGATCATGGGACAGGAGGTCCGGGAAGAAAGACGGGGGGGGGGGGACCCAGAGGATGGGTAAGAGGTATATTCAGAGGGACAGAGGGAGAAAAAGGAGAGTGAGAGAAAGAATGTGTGCATAAAAATGAGTAACAGATGGGATACGAGGGGGAGGTGGGGCCTTAGCGGAAGTTAGAGAAGTCGATGTTCATGCCATCAGGTTGGAGGCTACCCAGACGGAATATAAGATGTTGTTCCTCCAACCTGAGTGTGGCTTCATCTTTACAGTAGAGGAGGCCGTGGATGGACATGTCAGAATGGGAATGGGATGTGGAATTAAAATGTGTGCCCACTGGGAGATCCTGCTTTCTCTGGCGGACAGAGCGTAGATGTTCAGCAAAGCGGTCTCCCAGTCTGCGTCCGGTCTCGCCAATATATAAAAGGCCACATCGGGAGCACCGGACGCAGTATATCACCCCAGTCGACTCACAGGTGAAGTGTTGCCTCACCTGGAAGGACTGTTTGGGGCCCTGAATGGTGGTAAGGGAGGAAGTGTAAGGGCATGTGTAGCACTTGTTCCGCTTACACGGGTAAGTGCCAGGAGGGAGATCAGTGGGGAGGGATGGGGGGGACGAATGGACAAGGGAGTTGTGTAGGGAGCGATCCCTGCGGAACGCAGAGAGAGGGGGGGAGGGAAAGATGTGCTTAGTGGTGGGATCCCATTGGAGGTGGCGGAAGTTACGGAGAATAATAATGTTGGACCCGGAGGCTGGTGGGGTGGTAGGTGAGTACCAGGGGAACCCTATTCCTAGTGGGGTGGCGAGAGGATGGAGTGAGAGCAGATGTACGTGAAATGGGGGAGATGCGTTTAAGAGCAGAGTTGATAGTGGAGGAAGGGAAGCCCCTTTCTTTAAAAAAGGAAGACATCTCCCTCGTCCTAGAATGAAAAGCCTCATCCTGAGAGCAGATGCGGCGGAGACGGAGGAATTGCGAGAAGGGGATGGCGTTTTTGCAAGAGACAGGGTGAGAAGAGGAATAGTCCAGATAGCTGCGAGAGTCAGTAGGCTTATAGTAGACATCAGTGGATAAGCTGTCTCCAGAGACAGAGACAGAAAGATCTAGAAAGGGGAGGGAGGTGTCGGAAATGGACCAGGTAAACTTGAGGGCAGGGTGAAAGTTGGAGGCAAAGTTAATAAAGTCAACGAGTTCTGCATGCGTGCAGGAAGCAGCGCCAATGCAGTCATCGATGTAGCGAAGGAAAAGTGGGGGACAGATACCAGAATAGGCCCGGAACATAGATTGTTCCACAAACCCAACAAAAAGCCAGGCATAGCTAGGACCCATACGGGTGCCCATAGCTACACCTTAAGTTTGGAGGAAGTGGGAGGAGCCAAAGGAGAAATTATTAAGAGTAAGGACTAATTCCGCTGGACGGAGCAGAGTGGTGGTAGAGGGGAACTGATTAGATCTGGAATCCAAAAAGAAGCGTAGAGCTTTAAGACCTTCCTGATGGGGGATGGAAGTATATAAGGACTGGACATCCATGGTGAAAATAAAGCGGTGGGGGCCAGGGAACTTAAAATCATCGAAAAGTTTAAGAGCGTGAGAAGTGTCACGAACATAGGTCGGAAGGGATTGAACAAGGGGTGATAAAACAGTGTCGAGGTATGCAGAAATGAGTTCAGTGGGGCAGGAGCAAGCTGAGACAATAGGTCTGCCAGGACAGGCAGGTTTGTGGATCTTGGGTAGGAGGTAGAAACGGGAAGTGCGGGGTGTGGGAACTATAAGGTTGGTAGCAGTGGATGGGAGATCCCCTGAGCGGATAAAGTCGGTGATGGTGTGGGAGACAATGGCCTGGTGCTCCTTAGTGGGGTCACGATCGAGGGGTAAATAAGAGGAGGTATCCGCAAGTTGTCGCTGTGCCTCGGCAAGGTAGAGATCAGTACGCCAGACTACAACAGCACCCCCCTTATCGGCGGGTTTAATAATAAGGTTAGGATTAGTGCAGAGGGAGTGGAGAGCAGAGCGTTCGGAAGGAGTGAGGTTGGAATGGGGACAAGGTGCGGTGAAGTCGAGACGGTTGATGTCGAGACGGTTGATGTCCCGTCGGCAATTATTGATAAAGAGATCCAGAGCAGGCAGAAGACCAGAGCGGGGTGTTCATGAAGAAGAGGAGGGTTGAAGACGGAAGAAGGGGTCATCGGTGGGGGTGGAAGAGTCCTTGCCGAAGAAGTAGGCTTGGAGACGGAGACGGTGGAAGAAAAGTTCCGCATCATGGCGAACACGGAACTCGCTGAGGTGTGGGCGAAGTGGGACAAACGTGAGGCCCTTACTGAGAACAGAGCGTTCTGCCTCCGACAGTTGAAGGTCGGAGGGGATGGTAAAGACCCGGCACGGATGAGAGCTGGGATCGGGGGGGGGGAGGCTGGGGGTGTCAGTGGAGAGGGGATGGTTGGGGTGAGAGGAAGATGGAGCCTCTGAGGGCCCAGGAGTTGACGGTGGGATCTGAGGAAGACGGGGCTGCGGAGTGGTGGTGGGGGAAGGGGAGACGGGAGTCACAACAGCAGCACATAAAGACCCGGCCTGGAGTTCAAGGCTGGAATCTTGAGAGCTGGGATCAGAGGTGGGAGGGGGGAGGCTGGGGGTGTCAATGGAGAGGGGAGGGTTGGGGTGAGAGGAAGATGGAGCCTCTGAGTACCCAGGAGCTGACGATGGGATCTGAAGGAGACGTGGTTGCAGAGTATTGGTGGGGGAAGGGGAGATGGGAGTCACAACAGCAGCACATAAAGACCCGGCCTGGAGTTCAAGGCTGGCGTCGCAGTTGGTGGTTGCGCAATCGCTGTGAAGGTGTCCATAGTCATTGCTGGAGTCCGGGTTTTGAATATGCCCTGAGGTGTTGGAGCCGCCGAGATCAGTGGCAGGAGCCGGATTCTGAAGTTCATGCCTGCTAGCGTCGGGGCCGGCAGGCTCTGGAGTCCGTAGATGTAGGATCTTGCGATCTTTGCCAAACATGACAAAGTCAAAAAAACGGCGATTGCAGGCATGAATCCGACGGAGGACGAAATAACGGGTAGGACCATTACAGACGGCGAAGAAAGTGTCCCGAAGGTGTGGAAGGGTCTGGGATAGGGACACCAAGTACCTCCTCATGGCGGAGAGAGTCGCCTTCAGAGCTTGACGGGAGAAGCGGCGAGAGGCAGAGTCAATAAAATGTGAGTACCTGGGATCCTCAGAAGGTCCAAACTGAGAGGCTTGGAAACGAATCCTAAAGCCAACTGGAGTAAGTTGGCGACGGAGGCACGTTCCAAGAAAGGATATATGGCTGTGATAGCGAGTCTGAGTCAAAGTGTGGTCGAAAAGTTGAAGAGGGATATGGACCTAATGTGGGCACTCGGAATAAGCATAGATTGATACCACTGCAGGCAAGGATGAGGTGGGTGGAGAGGGCCCATTTCTGTGCTGTGCTATAGTTGTTGGAATGTCTCTGAGATAATGGAGAAATGTAATTCCATAAATCATTTACAAAGAGAGTTAGAAAGAAGATTTAGATTTATTAGCCACGTGTATTTTGAAACATACAGAAAATGGAGGCATTTTCATTAATAACCAGCAGGATCTGAGGATATGCTGAAGACAGTTCACAAGTGTCACCATGTTTCCGGCACTAACATAGCAGCCCATTAGGAACAAGCTCTTGAGGAACTAAGCATATCTGTTATTTGCAAGAGCTGCCATAGGTAATACGGGCCAATTGGACTCCCATGTACAATGAAATGCAGTTCTTGGCTAAAATTGGTAAATCAGTAAACCCACTTTAGTGCAAGGTGCACTGTAAGAAATGAGTCTGTCTCAGAATAGAAGGTCATCCCCTTAGAACAGGGATGAGGAGGAATTTCTTTAGCTAGAGGGTGGTGAATCTGTAGAATTCATTGCCACAGATGACTGTGGAGGCCAAGTCACTGGGTATATTTAAAGTGGAAGTTGATAGGTTCTTGATTAGTCAGGGCTTCAAAGGTTATGGGGAGAAGGCAGGAGAATGGAGTTGAGAGGATAAGAAATCAGCCAGGATTTAATGGATGACTTGATCGGCTGGTGGCCTAATTCTGCTCCTATGTGACGGTCTTATAAAGGGGCTTTCATCAGCTCTCCCCTTCTCCCAGTCCTTCTAAAAGACTGATCAGAAATCCTGTGGCAGTGTTGTTTTGAAAACACTCCACTAATACTTTGTACAGGTCAGAAGGTTCTGTTGGGATTCCATGTTGCTCAGGTGAAATACAAAACCATCTCGGTATTGCCTGTGAAGTGTGTGGATGGTGATGGACAAATGGAAGATTATAAACTGCCTAGTGTGCGTCTGTGGTCACCCACAACAGAACAGGGAACATTTTACATGAATGCCCAACTCAAGAACACGCCAGAGGTATTGAAGTATTGTATTCTGCTATTCCTGATACAAATGTCTGGTGGAAAAAGATACAAGGGCCTGTGTCACGGTCCGTCCAGAGAGGCTGCGTGACAGGGTTCCCCAGTTCCCAGGGACACAGTGCTCGATGAAAGATGCCGGCACATCGAGGTGTCCGTGGAGGAATACTGCCACGTGGCATATTCCAGGCTGCAGGAGTGCGTGCTCAGTGGCGCATCTTCCAAACTGCATGCTGAAGGATGCACTGAGGCTGGGTGCAGCCACCGCAAGGGCTCGACGGAGAAGCACCACAGTACAGGGCTCTTCTCCCACTGAGTAAGCCACTCAGTTATTGCTGCCACACACATGGGCGGCGACAATCCTGTAATAGGAGACTATTTAACGCATTGTCTATGAATGTAAGAACAGTTTATCCCTGTAAATGATTTTTATTATGAATAAAGTTAATTTTGATATTAAAAATATCTGGCCAAATCAACTTTCATAGCTGTTTTTTTTGAAAATAAGTACAAAAGGAACAGGAAAGAAATAAGACATTTGGGACCTTCAAGTCTGCTTCACCATTCAACAAGATTAGGGCCTCAAACATTGATTTCCTGCCCAGTCCCCATTTGAATTCTTTTAATATTCTCTGTGCAGACTGACTCATTGACTGGGAATCCACAACCCTCCAGGGCAGACAATTTGAAACATTCACCACTCTCACAGTGAAGAAAGTCTAGTGCCTGCGAATCCACGAGTCCACTGGATAGTGAAGGCCTGTCCTGGGGTTAGTGGACTGTGTATGTGTGTGGGAAGGAGGAACAAGGGCTTGATTCACTGCTGTTGCGTTGTTGCTTGGTTTGTTCTGTTTTACTGTGTTCTGTGTTGGCCTGCCGGGCATTGTGGGCATGCTATGTTGGCACTGGAATGTGTGGCAGCACTTGTGGGCTGCCCCCAGCGCATCCTTGGGTGTGTTGGTTGTTAGCAGAAATGACACATTTCACTGCATGTTTCATGTACGTGTGATAAATAAATCTGAATCTAACTCTGCTTTGAGAACGTAATGGGAGAGAATCAGTTCAGAATCATTTCAGCATTTCAGTCCAGCATTTTATGCTTTCATTTCTGCAAAGCTTCTGATTTTATTTTATTTAGAGATACAGAGCAGAACAGACCCTTCAGTCCCTTCGAGCTGCATCACTCAGCAACCCCAACAACCCTAACCCAATCAACAGGAATTCTGCAGATGCTGGAAATTCAAGCAACACACATCAAAGTTGCTGGTGAACGCAGCAGGCCAGGCAGCATCTCTAGGAAGAGGTACAGTCGACGTTTCAGACCGAGACCCTTCGAAGGGTCTCAGCCTGAAACGTCGACTGTACCTCTTCCTAGAGATGTTGCCCGAACCCTAACCTAATCACAGGACAATTTACAATCACCAATTAACCTACCCGGTACATCTTTGGACTGTGAGAGGAAACTGTAGGACCCAGAGAAACCCCCATGTTCCACGGGGAGGATGTACAGAAACTCAAAGATTCAAAGTGCATTTATTATTAAAGTATGTATACAGTACACAACCCTGAGATTTGTCTTCTCCACAGACAGCCACAAAACAAAGAAACACTATGGAACCTGCTCAAAGAAAAACATCAAACACCAGCACGCAAAAAAAGACAACAAATCACGCAAATGTTAAAAAGAGCATAAAACACATAGAATGTAAAACATCGAACTACAGAATCAGTTCAGTTTAGTGCTGTGTTGTTCGTTGATTGCTGGCCGCAGAGACTGTCCACCCTGATCAAAATTGCACAAAACAGCAATAAAAAAAGGTATAACCAGAAACCAGAAACACATCAGAACATGAACTGCGGAGTCCAGCCACAAACCACGTTGTTTAAACTTTGCATAAGACCCAAGACTCCTTAGAGAGAACACTGGGATCAAACTCTGAATTCCGACGCCTGAGCTGTAATAACATCGCGCTAACTGCTAACACCACCGTGTGCCCCATTTTCACTCGCAGTTCTAGACTCCTTAGCTTGGCACATCAGGTTCCCTTGCCCATTCGTCCCTCCCCACTAACCTCCCTTCTCGCACTTATCCCTGCGAGCAGCCAAAGTGCTAAACCTGCCCACTCGCCTCCACTTCGGACCCCAATTAGTCCTTCCAGATGAGGCAACACTTCAGCTGAGAAACTGTTTGGGCCATCTATTGTCTCCAGTGCTCTGATGTAGCTTCCTCTACATTGGTGAGATCAGTCGTAAATTAGGGCACTGCTTCGTCAAGCACCTCCGCTCCATCCACCAAAGGTGGACTTCCCGGCGGCCAAACAATACAATTCCCATTCCCATTCCGACATGTGGATCCATGGCCTCTTGTGCCATGGTAAGTCCACCTCAAGGTGGAGGAACAACATCTTATATCCTATCTGGGTAGTCTCCAGACTGATGGCATAAATATTGATTTCTCCTTCTGGTAAAAAAAATTCCCTCCCCCTCCCCTCTTCTTCTATTCGCACTCTGGCCTCTTACCTCTTCTCACTGCTTATCACCTCTCCCTGGGTCCCCTCCATCTTCCCTTTCTCTGGTCCACTTTCCTCTCCTATCAAATTCCTTTCTCTCCAGCCCTTTACCTTTCCCACCCACCTAGCTTCACCTATCACCTTCCAGCTATCCTCCTTCCCTTCCCTCACCTTCGTATTCTGGCATCTTCCCACGTCCTTTCCAGTCCTAATGAAGGGTCTCTGCCTGAAACGTCGACTGTTTATACATTTTCATAGATGCTGCCTGACCTGCTGAGTTCCTCCAGCATTTTGTGTGTGCTGATTTGGATCTCCAGCATCTGCAGACATTCTCATGTTTATATATATGACTGTTTGTTTTATTATAATAGTGTCAGTAACATTATACTATCTGACATAAGCATGTACTTTGCACTTTATGTCAGCCTGTCAATCTTCAAACCATGCCACTCAGAGACTTGTGCTAATATTGTTTTGTGTCTGTAGGTGCTGGATCGTAACCCTTTGTCCTGATGTGACTGTGTACTGTGTCTGTATGTGGTGCATCGTAACTGTGTGTGCTGATGTGACTATGTACTGTGTCTGTATTTGGTGCATCATAATTGTTTGTGCTGATGTGACTGCGTACTGTGTCTGTATGTGGTGCATTGTCCTGATGTGTACTGTGTTTTGCCCCAGAGGAACAATGTTTTGTTCAGCTGTATACATGTGTATGCTTGAATAAACATTAACTTGGAGATTCTTCAGGCAGTCAACTTCCCCGCTCCCCCATCCACCCCCATCTTTTTTAACTTCTGGAAGAACTGTTCCCTCAGCCACTACTTTATTTCTTCTTCTACCTCTATCACTCACCTTCTCGTGTGAGCACTGAGATCCAACACCTCTTTGTTTCCCTCTAGCCAAAGATCCTAACCTTTCTTCCAGGTAAACCAATGATTCACCGTTTCCACTGCATTCGGTGCTCTCGGGTTCCGATCTCCTCTACAATGGAGGAGGAGGATGACCACAGGCCACTTTGCCAGTGGCCTCCCTTTGTCCACAAGGGTAACCAGAGCATTGACACGTCTTTAACCTTTCACCTTGTTCCCACTCAGATCGCAGAGATAGGAGGTACCTAATAAAGTGGCTACTGAGTGTATGTGCTGTACTTATGTCCAGGGTTCAAAGTACATTCATTATCATAGTGTGTATACATTATACAACCTGGAGATTCATCTCCTAACAGGCAGCCACGAAACAAAGAAACCCACAACAGCCCGTATTAAAAAATGACTGTCAAACACCCAATGTGCAGAGAGGAAAATACACATCATGCCCATAAAAATGAATCCATATAAACAAAGATTGTCGAACACCCGATGTGCAGAGAGGAAAAATAACCAGCAAGCAAATAGCATTCTGAAGTCCGCAAGAGAGTTCTATAGGTCAGTGTAGTTCATGGCAGAGCCAAGTAAACCTCCTGGAGCAGTGATCAGAACTGGTCTGTCCCTTACCTTGGGCCCAGACATCAAGACCTTTCCAATCTGGTCCAGCACCTACACTGACATCCAAACATCGGCTTCTATTGCCTCAATACACTCTGGGTCCTGGATCCTACCATCTCGATTTGGCCTGTAACTGATCTGTAAATGCGCATAAACCTCCATCCAAACATGGCGATACTGGAGCGCTGTGTGAGAGGTGTAGGATAGGAGGCAGAAAAGGAGGGCCAGGGTGGGGGTGCAGGCACACCCAAAGGTCATTTGATTTCAAACAATCATTACAGGATGTCTCTCTGGTGCTTCCCGCTTCCTCCCCTCTCCTTCCCTTTTTCCCAACTATGATTCCCCTCTCCCTGCCCCCTTCCCACTCTCAGTCTACAATAGAGACCCAGATCAGAATCAGGTTTATCATTACTCACATATTCATGAAGTTTGGGTTTTTTTGGGGGCTGCAGTATAGTGCTATACATAAAATTGCTACAGTACTGTGTAAAAGCAGTACTTTGGCAACCCTAGCTATTTATAGGTACAGTACCTGAGACTGTTGCACAGTACTGTACATCTCCTGCAAACGGGTCAGTTGTAATTAACAAGTTCTCTCACTCACACCATCAATGCCTTTCTATCGCTCCCCCCTCCGCATCATCTGCAAGTTCAGACATTCTGATGAAAGATCCAATGTCTTTTCTCTCTTACAGATGCTGCTTAACCTGCTGAATACTCCCAGCATTGTCCATTTTAACTCTAGCAGGCTGAGACAATCTGTTTCAATTTATTAATTTACAAAAGGAAATAAGGATGATCGAAACCATAGCCTTCATGCCAGTAAAATCCTTGTTGTTAAGGGATGACAGCAGACAATCACGATTCCCTAAGTATCCATGTGGGTTAATCTTGTTTTTTTTAAATGCATCTGAAATTTATGCAAATTCTACGATTTGACTCTCTCAAATGAAACAACAGCCAAAACCCAAGAGGTGGGAGAAATTTATGTCAAATGAATTGTGCTTCACGAAAATGACAGCTGACAGCAGTCAGACTGGGAGTGAGCATGATTATACCGGCAGAGTCACTGTTAGACCACAACAGCTATTCCTCTTTCGATTGGCAATTAGCCCTGATTTAATGGCAGTCTATGAACTGCTGCCTCTCTCACCTCCTAGAGCCGTACTCTCCCATCTCTCCTTTGCCAAGTGACAAAACTGAGCAAATTGCACACGTACTTAAATCGGTAATTCAAAGAAAAATCCTGTTCAGCATGCCACGTACTTTAACAACACCTAATTGAAAGCCTAGCAAGGTCTGATTAAATTCACACCGACTCTGTGGAGAATTGGTAGTGCTTAGCCAACTCAACAGAATCAATATAAAGTTACACTGTGCTGGTGCCTGGAGTGGAGATTTCACCAGTCAAGATAAGCCTTGAAACCTAATCCTCTCCCACAATCAGCCGTTAGGAAAGAGGGTTGAATTTCAATTGCTGCAATTTTCTACATACAGTACAGCGACATATCTAAATACCTCACTTATATTCAGGTACCTGTGAACGGCAGAAAGTGGTTCAGACCTTTCAGTTAATTTACAATCCCATCAGCTATCACAATCCTATAACCATGACAACCTAAGACAAACCTACCAATCCATGTTTTCAAAGTTCAAGTGACTGCTTGCCTCATTGAATTGTTGAGGATAAGGGTGGAGAGAGCAATGTTCAAGAAAATCACAGTGCATGGATCAGAAATTCACTGCCCCTTTATTTGCTCCTGCCAGTCAGCTAAACTTCTATCCATGCTAGTATCTTTACTGTAATACCACGGACGTTTATCTTTTTTAGCAGCCTCATGTGTGGCACCTTGTCAAAAGACCTTTTGAAAATCCACGTAAACAACATCCACTGACTCCCCTTTGTCTATCCTGTCTGTTACGTCCCCAAAGAATCCAACAGATTAGTCAGGCAAGATTTCCCCTTAAAGAAAAAAAACTTTTGATATCCTCTTTTATTTTATTGGCTCCATCTGCCAAAAATGGAACTTCCTGGTGGCCAAACATTTTAATTCCGATTCCCATTCCTGTTTCGACATGTCAGCCCATGACATTCTCTTATGCCAAGATGAGGCCACCCTCAGGGTTCAGGAGCAAGTCGTTATATTCCAACTGGGTAGCTTCCAATATGACGGCAAGAATATCAATTTCTCCTTATGGTAAAAAAAAATTCCCTTTCCTTCCCTTCTTCACCTTTGCACTCTAGCATCTTACTTCTTCTCACCTGCTTACCACCTCCTCCTGGATCCCCTTCTCCTTCCCTTTCTCCTATGGTCCATCTCCTCTCCTGCCAGATTCCTTCTTCTCCAACCCTTTACCTTTTCCACCCACTTGGCTTCACCTATCACCTTCTAGCTACCTTCCTTCCCCTCCCCCTTCCCATCTTTTTACTCTGGCGTGTTCTCCCTTGCTTCCCAGTCCTGAGGAAGGGTCAGCCCAAAACATTGCCCGTTTATGCGTTTTCATAAGCTGCTGAGTTCCTCCAGCATTTTTCGTGCATCGCTTTGGATTCCCAGCATCTTCACGTTTCCTAGTGATTATTAAAGACTTTTGTTTATTCCCGTTGTTCATTTCCCTCCATAGATGCTGCCTGACCTGCTGAATTCCTCCAGCATTCTGTGTGCGCTGCTCAGAAATACAGAAGGTCTGTGCGGCTGGAGGAAGTCAGAGACAGCAGAGACTCCCTTCCCTCGCTTCAGTTATTAACGCACACCATCGCAATACCCATGTGGTAGCACTTCCGATAATACGAACTACTCCGCTGTGCTGTGCTCATGAGATGCCTTACACCCTGTGCTCGTCCTGGTGTGAGATTATATGGAAGAGGCTGGCATACTGATGAGTGGTAGAAAGTTTTGAGTTGCTCAGCCGAACCATCTGTTAAGACATGAGCTGCTAGGTGTCATAAGCTGGATTTCAGTGAGATGAAGTGTGTGATTCAGACTCTTGAATTATGTAGAGCACCCACTGAATTATTTGTTATCTATCCTGTGATTCAGCTTCCAGGACCTTTGTTGTTTGTCAAATACATAAATGACTAAGATGAGAAAGCCTCTGGTCTGATAAGTAAGCTTATTGATGACAGGAAGTTGTTGAGTCCTGATAAAGAGTCTCAGTCCGAAAAGTCGACTCTTAATTGCTTTCCACAGAGGTCACCTGATACACTGAGTTCCTCTAGCATTTTGCGTCTTTCAGCATTTGCAGAATCTCCTGTGTTTGTGTTTATGTTGATGTTGTGTTTATGAAGTTGTAGGCAGTGAGGATAGCTGATAATGGACACAGATCAGTTGGAAAGTTGGTCAGAGTGGTGGCAGATGAAACTTAATCCAGACAAGTATGAGGTGAATATTGAAAGGCCTGGATAGAGTGGGTATGGAGAAGATGTTTCCTATGGTGGTTGAGTCTAGGATCAGAGGGCACAGCCTCAGAATTGAGGGATGCCTATTTAGAATAGAGATGAGGAGGAATTTCTTTAGCCAGAGGGTGGTGAATCTGTGAAATTCATTGCAATGCTGCTGCAAACAACAAATTTCGTGACATATGCCACAGATTCTGAAAAACATAGCATCCCATTCATTCAACGTGGTAAAGACATGAATATTACAAAGCTGTTGCTGATTTCTGAAGACATACAATGTACTGGGCAGCATGGATGGTGGCTCACTCAGACGCAACGGCCTCTCTGGGTTCAATCAAGGTTGTAATTGTTTGTCCTTTATGTCTCTTTCACAATTGTAAGACACAGCTGGATATTAAGAACACCAAGTCCTGCAGGTCTACTCCAACAGTGAACTACTGGATAGCAATGGAGCTGGACTTATTGTTCGCTTGTTGTGTTGTCACCTGGACTTGTGTGTACCAAGGCGGTGCATTGACTAATAAACGGTGCAAGTGATTGTCTTGGACAAATTTCTTGTGATCGTAAGACCCTGCTGGACGTTGGTAATCCAGAATAACTGTGTCTGGTTCACTGGTTCATTGGTGAGACTGATGACTGAGTAGCTGTGCTGCCTCAGTTGTGACGAGGATCACGCTGAAGCCGTGGGCTCGCCTGTTGCAGCTGCCAAGGAGAGGAGGTGCTGTGGCGGTGTGGGGGAGCCACTGTGGGGCGCACTGGAATCTGTACTGAGTTGAGGGCTGGCCCCTCCCATTGGTGCTGCCCTCTGGTGTCCACACGATGGAAGAACAAGCTGGACCAGGACAACATCCAATGCACCATCGATCTACAGGTCATGCCATCCAGTTACTTGGGCTATTTATTTTTTTGCGATTGTATGTTTTTCAACTACCATAATCATATGTGTTATGCGCAGTGTGCTATTGGTAATGTGTTTTGCATCTTGGCTCTGGAGGAACACTGTTTCATTTGACTATGTTCATGTATGGCTGAATGATAAATTAAACTTGAACCTGAACAGTTGCATAGCAGTTGGCGCAATGCCTTACAGTAGCCAGCTGTAACATATGGGTTCAATTCCTGCTGCTGTCTGCAAGGAGTTTGTACATTATCCCTGTCGCGAAGTGGGTTTCCTCTGTATGCTCCAGTTTCCTCCCACATTCCATTCCATAGCTGTATGAGTTAGGGTTAGTGATTTGTGGGCACATTATGCTGGCGCCAAAAGCCTGGCGACACTTGCTGATTTGAGTTGACGCAAACTATGCATTTCACTGTATGTTTCAATGGACATGTGACAAATAAACTACCTCAGTGGCATTCCTGAAGAAAACATCCTCTAGGTTCTTGAAGTTCCCTTATGGAACTACAATAACACCCCAAGCACTAGATCTTTCAACCATCTGTGTGAAGTTTCCAATAAGTGTCTATTTAAAACAACTCTTTCCCCTATCCACAAACAAGAGAAAATCTGCAGATGTCGGAAATCCAAGCAACACACACAAAATATTGGAGGAACTCAGTCGGCCAGGCAGCATCTACGGAAAAATGTACAGTCGACGTATTGGGCTGAAACCCTTTGGCAGGACTGGAGATAAAAGCTGAGGGGTAGACTTAAAAGCTGGGGAGAGGGGAGAGAGAAGTACAAGGTCATTGATGAAACCTGGAGGGGAAGGGATGAAGTAAGGAGCTGGGAAGTTGATTGGTGAGCTGAGGTGAGAGAGGGAAAATGGGATGGGAAATGGAGAAGCCGGGGGGGGGGGGCGGTTTGGAGGGCATTACCAGAAGTTTGAGAAATCGATGTTCATGCCATCAGGTTGGAGGCTACCCAGACAGAACATAAGGTGTTGTTCCTCCAACCTAAGTGTGGCCTCATCACAACAGTGGAGAAGGCCATGGATGGACATATCGGAATGGGAATGAGAAGTGGAATTAAAATGAGTGGCCATTGGGAGATCCCACTTGTTCTGGTAGATGGAGCGTAGATGCTCAGCGAAGCGGTCTCCCAATCTATGTCGGGTTACACGGATATACAGGAGGCTACACTGGGAGCACTGAACACAGTAAATGGTGCCAACAGACTCACAGATGAAGTGTCGCCTCACCTGGAAGGACTGTTTAGGGCCCTTGATGGTAGTGAGGGAGGAGGTGTAGGGGCAGGTGTAGCACTTGTTCCGCTCACCAGGATAAGTGCCAGGAGGGAGATCAGTGGGGAGGGACGAATGGACAAGGGAGTTGCATAGGGAGCGATCCCTGCAGAAAGCAGAAAGTAGGGGGTAGGGGCGGGGAGGGAAAGATGTGCTTAGTGGTGGGATACCGTTGGAGGTGGCGGAAGTTTCGGAGAATTATGTGCTGACGTGGAGGCTGCTGGGGTGGTATGTGAGGACAAGAGGAACCCCATCCCTGGGAAAGCGGTGGGAGGATGGTGTAAGAGCAGACGTGAGTGAAATGGAAGAGATATGGTTGAGGGCAGCATTGATGGTGGAGGAAGGGAAGTCCCATTCTTTGAAAAAAGAGCACATCTCCTTCGTTCTAGAATGAAAAGCCTCATCCTGAGAGCAGATGCAGCAGAGACAGAGGAATTCAGAAAAAGGGGTGGCAGTTTTACAAGTAGTAGGGTGAGACGAGGTATAGTCTAGGTAGCTGTGAGAGTCTGTGGGTTTCCCCTATCCATCCCAGAGAGGATAAAAGTTGTATTTGACACCTGCTGCTCAGCCCTGAAGCCAGGAGGTGAGCTCCCATGGCATGTAAATCTCCTAATAATAACAGCAGAGCATCCAGCAGGGAAAAGAGCAGCAGGAGGCTAGATCTGATGGATATAATAACTAGGTTCTGAAATAACAGTGTGCCACCAGTTATTGAATCCTTTGTGTAGAGCTGCTGTTTGTTTTGGGACCCTGTCCTACACAACTGTGATATCAGGCAACATCTAGCAGTAAGGGACAAAATATTTAATTATAGGATCAACACAAAGACTGTAATTAAGACCCACTCTGCCAGATATCTGTGAGCCATTCCTTAAAAGTCAAACTCAAAGTTAATCAGACAATAGGTTATTTATCTTATTTATTTTTCAGACTTGGCAGTGGTGCGGGGGGAGTTAGTACGGTGGATTTCACCCCAGAAATAGATACTTGGGCCACTGCTTTACATATATCTTAATGGACTTGCAGAGCACAGTATCCAAATCTGCAGATGACACAGAACTTGGAAGTGTGGTGAACTGTGAGGAGAGGGTGGTGGAATGGGTGGATAGCTGGCAGATGATATGTTGAGAAATATTACAGCTGATACAAAGAATGAGGAGAAGCAGTGTAAACCAGACGGCACACAAATCCTATTGGGGGCATCTAGGACCAGAGGGCACAGCCTCAGAATACAAGAATGTCTCTTTAAAACAGAGATGAGGAAGAATTTCCCTCACCAGGGGACGGTGAATCTGTGGAATTCATTGTGTGTGTTGCTCTGGACGTCCAACATCTGCAGAATCTCTTGTTTTATACACTCCTCACAACTCTTTGGAAATGAATACACACAAAGTGCTGAAGAATTCACCAAGTCAGGCAGCATCTATGGAGAGGAATAAACAGTTGACATTTCAGCTGAGACCCTTCATCAGGACTGGAAAGAAAGAGGGAAAGAAGCCAGAGTAAGAACTGTACCTGTAAAATACACCAGAGAGAATGTGCATTTCTATAACATTGTTCAGAATCTTAGAAGATTTCAAAGTTTACAGCCCATGACAAACTTCCGAAATATAATCTCTGCTGGGATGGAAAAAATAATCTGTTTGTGGAGCTTGGCAAGGAACAAGTGTTGAGATGGATCAATGTATCGTCTGAAAGCTGTATCTCTGACAGTGCACCATCTACTTGACATTGTACTGAAGTGGATTAGATGCTTAAATCTTTAGATTGGGACTTGAACATGTAAACTTCTTACTCGGTAAAGTACTACTTGCTGAGCCACAGAAAACATCCAATGAGGCATAAATTAATCATCTCTGACAGAGGTCCGTAGCTTGACTGTAAATGCACATCCAGCAGAGGCAAGACAACTGTCTTGCAGCAGTTGGTCACATTCCATCTTCTTCAGAACATACTGGTGCAATTCCACCCTGCCATCATAGAGAGCATCCTCACCTCTGCCATTACTGTCTGGTTTGCTGCAGCATTGTCTCACAATATACAAAAATTACAGTGAACTGTAAGGTCAGTAGAAAAGGTCACTGGTTGCAGGACTTCTATGTGTCCAAGACAAAGAAACGGGCAGGTAAAAGATCAATGGGACACTACCTACCATGCAAAGTGCCTTTTACAAAAGTTCCATTCTAGAAAGAGCTACAGGACTACTGAAACAAAAACTTCACGCCATCTTAAAAGATTCATCCCTCAGACAGTTAATCTGATCAGTCATTCTAGTTAGCTCCCACACCCCCCTCTAACTATTCCCCAGTCACTGCACTACACTGAAAACAATTTAAACCACTTTTTATAATGCTGTTTACATTGTACATATATGCTGATATATATTTATGCACATTTTATTCTAATCTTTACCTTAACCACTAATTTTACTTTTTATATGATTCTTTATTCTTATAATTGTTGAATGTTGTTTTTCTTGGTTACATCATGCCAGTGCACCACAGCAAATTCTTAATACATGTAAATTTATACGGCAAACAAAGTTGATCCTTGATCCTTGATCTTTGAAAGAAAACATAAATGTATTTACATACAAGATGTGATTCTGGAATATTTTACAACATGAGCTGACTACAATTAGGGGAGCAAGGCGAAGGAAAAAACGTAAGTAGGCAGACCCTCATCGATATGGAATGTTGCAATCTTACGGCAGACCGGAACGTATAAAGGGAGTAAGTCATGTCTAATACAGGACAGTTCTGTCACACCTCGTGTGCAGTCGAAAGTAGCAATTTCAGAATTTACTAAACACCCCAGTTCCAAGAAAATAATTAAGATCACACTTCAAAGTCAAAAAGGTCAAAGTAAATTTATTAACAAAGAACATATGTATATAAGACCATAAGATCACAGGACATAGGTAACTTTTGACACCCTCACCAATCTAAAACTTATCAACTTCCGCTTTAAATATACCCAATGACTTGACTTCCACAGCTGTCTGTGGCAATAAATTCCACAATTCACCACCCTCTGGACAAACAAATTCCTCCCCATCTCTGTTCTAAAGGGACATCCTTTCCACGTCCACTCTGTCTAGACATTTCAATATTTGATAGATTTCAATGAGATTCCACACCCACCCCCATCTTCGAAACTCCAGCGATTACAGGTCCAGATCATCAAACATTCCTCATACCTTAACTCTCAGACCCTCTCCAAGACCCTCATCCGTTGATAGATAAAGGGCCCAAAACCACTCACAATTCTCTAAGCATGGTCTGACCAATGTCTTATAAAACCTCAGCATTACATCCTTGCTTTATATTCTAGTCCTCTTGATTTTTATTGCTAAAATTGCATTTTGAAAATAGTCTACGCCCTTATCCCCTCTACAAAAGTTTATGACCATACACTTCCCTGCACTGTATTCCATCTGCCACTTCTCTTAATCTGTTGATAACTTTCCATATACTACCTTGAGATTCATTTTCTTGCAGGCATTTATAGGAAGATAAAGAAATATAATAAAATTTGTGGAAAAAGTATACATTCACAAAACTAAGCTGACAAACAAGCAATATGCAAAAGAAAAAAAATTGTACAAATACAAAATAACGCTAACAACATGAATTGCAGAGTCCTTGAAAGTGAGTCTGTAGGTTGTGGAATCAGTTCAGTGTTGAGATGAGTGGAGTTATCCAAACTAGTTCACGAGCCTGATGGTTGTAAAGTAATAACTGTTCCTGAATCTGGTGGTGTGAAACCCAGGGCTTCTGTCCCTCCTTCCCGATGGTAGTAGTGAGAAGAGAGCGTGACCTGGATGGTGGTGCTCTTTGATGACAGATGCCACTTTCTTGTGGCAGCACTCCACGTAAATATGTTCAATGATGGGGAAGGCTTTTCCTGTGATGGGCTTGGCTGTATCTACCACTTTCTGTAGAGTTTTCTGTTTCTGGGCACTGGTGCCCAGAGTGTGGTGGGTACAGCTGTCATACATTCTCTTAGGATACTCTCCACTCTGTGTCTATAGATTATCAATTTCACCTTCTAGTAACCTTGCTTCCCTCTTCCTCCCCTCTTCTTCTATTCCCCACGCTGGCCTCTTATCTCTTTTCTGCACTTGTCCATGGCCTCCTCCAGTGCCTCTCCTTCTCTTTCTCCCATGGCCCACTCTCCTTTTCTATCAGATTTCTTCTTCTCCAGCCATTTGCCTTTTCCACCTATCATTTCAATGCTTCTTATTTCATCTCTACCCCATCCAGCTGGATTTACCTATTGTCGTTTAGCCTGTCCTCTTCCCACCCCCCACCATGTTTTATTCTGCTACCTTCCCCCCTTCTTTTCCAATCCTGATGAAGAGTCTCAGGTCTGAAACATCAACTCTGTATTCATTTTCATAGATGCTACCTGACTTGCTGAGTTCCTCCAACGTTTTGTGTGTGTTGCTCTGCATTTCCAGCATCTGCAGGATCTCTTCTGTTTAATGTTACATGCTGTACTTCTCGTGTGAGGTATTGAGATCATTTTCTTCAGAGCTGAGAAGGTTAAGAGGTGATTTGATAGAAATCTTTAAAGCCCTGATGGACCTCAATAGGATGACGGAGAAAGATAAGCTTCCCTACAGTTATGCGAACGTCTTTTATGCAGGCGGTTGCAGGAAGCTGAAAGGTTTGACTTACTCTGGAGACAGATCCCACACTGCATCATTTATAGATACTATAAGGCCATAACACCTTAAGATACAGGAGCAGAATTAGGTCATTTGGCCCATCAAGTCTTCTCTGCTGTTTCTTCCAGGTTGATCTATTTTCCTCTTAGCCCCAACCTCCTGCCTTCTCCCAGTAACCCTTCAAGCCATGACTAATCAAGAATCTATCAACCTCTTCCTTAAATATACTCAATGACTTGCTTCCACAGCCACCTGTGCCAATGAATGCTACAGATTCACCACTCTCTGGGTAAAGAAATTCCTCCACATCTTACTTCTAAATGGATGTCCCTCTATTCTGAGGCCCTCTGCCCCTAGACACCCCCATGATAGGAAATATCCTCTTCACATTCACTCTATCAAGGCCTTTCAACATTTGATAGGTTTCAATGAGATCCCTCTCATTCTTCTGAATTCCAGTGAGCACAGGCCCAGAGCCGCCAAATGTTCCTCAGATGTGAAGCCTTTCAATCCCCAAATCATTTTTGTAAACCTCCTTTGAACCCTCTCCAATGTCAGCACATCCTTTCTTAGATATCGAGCCCATAACTGCTCATAGTATGCCAAGTGCAGTCTGACCAATGGCTTATAAAGCCTTAGCATTACATCCTTGCTTTAATATTGTACATCAGGCAAGGAGAATCATAAATGCAATAGGTTAATAACAGGAGATTAATATTGATTAACAATAACAGAACAAAAAGCAGGCCAAATGGTCCCTTCTGTGTTGTCATGTACACAGATGGTCCTGGTTATGAATACCTGATTTACAGACACCCCTACATATAAACAAACTCCTGTAATGTTATTCAATTCAAAATTCTGAGGTTATGTACATAGATTCATTCCAATGAAAGATAGAATAGCTTATTCATTCTCTCCATTGCTATTAATTGCTTTTTCTTTATCAGTTGTATGTGTGTTTGAAGTAATGTGTTACAATACTGTGGAGGTGTGGTTACCATAGCGAATGAATTTTGTGTATTTTTAAGGGGACAATTTTCTGATGTGTGTAAAAGTGGTCTGGGGATAGCCTGAAATGTTTCTATGCTCATAACCCTCCAGTGTGCCCGCAGTGTTATACTCTATAGAGTTCTAATCTGGTTGAAATGCACTGTCAGGGTGGGCAGGCAAGAAGAGTGTAAAAGTGACTCACAGCTCACAGAACCAGACAGACAGCAGAGAGTGGGTCACTGCTCAGAACTGCCAATGCTGACTTAGTACAGTGTAGTCCAGGCTACAAACAAGTTCAAGTTCAAGATTAATTATCATTCAACCATACATAAAACACCCATGAATACAGCCAAACTAAACCGCTTTCCTCACAGGAAGAGCATTCTACTACCTGAGTTACCATCTTGTTAAAGCTCTAACTTCTCAAACTTAAATTCTAGCCTTTGACTGTTCTAGCCTACGCGTGTTGATCCAAAGCCTGACCACTCTAACGCTGTTTACTCCAACAACGGCCACTTCGATTACACCCCACTTCTTTTTATTGACTCCTAAGAGATCAATGTGATTACAGCCCACTGAAAAGTTCCAAAAGGCCCTAAGTTTTTAAACCTGGAGCCTAAAGTCAGTAAGGAACTGTCTCCAACTCACTCTACAATCTCCCGCTGCACAAACAAGTCAAACTCCCTGGCGGAAATTGAGTCCTATCGGTGTTCGAGGGCACAGTAAAGCGATTGTTCCAACCACCACACTGCCATGCTAGCCCACCATTATTTACTACTGGGTGAAATTCTTCTCTATACACCTGCAAGATGATCTGTGAAATTACTCCCACACAGTCTGTGAGGGACTCAGTGTGGGAGATCATGATGAAGGGATGCTGTCCACTTTTTTGCTCTCTCAGCATTTTGAATAACATATGCAGCAACCAATAAACACTGAGTTTGTTTTCTAGTCCAGGGCTGCTTTGAAAAGTATAGAGAAGCCAATAGTCCATATGGTGCATCTTAACTGAATAAAGAGCATGGTGATAATGTGCTTTGCTCTTGATACTGCCAACACAATCACTGTAGATCAACATTAAAGATCATCAATTTAAATTAGTTCCGCAAGTCTATCCTCGCCACTTTGCTTCAAGCTCATTCTGTCCATGTCCCACACCTATTTGTATTTATAATGTGCTGTTAACATACTAAACTTGCGACCAAGGCACAGGTGGTGAGCGAAAGTGTGGTTATGGTGGGCTTTATGGACTGCTGTAAGGAAGAAGAGGTGGAGGGCAGACAGGTTTAGGAAGAGAACCTCAGTGTAGAAAGGCTTGACACTTGAAGGCACGGTTGGCCAATATGTGAAGTATTGCTAATTCAGGAACTGGAAGAATTTAAGCATAGAGCATAGAACATGGAACATGGAATAGAACAGCCTTTTGCTCCATGATGTTGTGGTAACCTTTTAACCTACTATAAGATCAATCTAACCCTTCCCTCCTACATAGACCTCCATTTTTCTATCATCCATGTGCGTATGTAAGAGTTTCTTAAATATTCCTAATGTACCTACCTCTCCCACCACCACAGGCAGGGCATTCCATGCACCCACTGAAAAACTTGCCTTGGACATCCTCCCTATAATTTCCTCCAATCGCCTCAAAATGATGCCCCCTCATAATAACTTTTTCTGTCCTGGGAAAAAATTTCTTGCTATGCACTTGACCTATGCCTCTTATCATCTTGTACACCTCTATCAAGTCACCTCTCATCTTCCTCCTCTTCAAAGAGAAAAGCCCTAGTCCCCTCAACCTATCCTCAGATGATATGCCCTCTAATTCAGGCAGCATCCTGGTAAATTTCCTCGGCACCCTCTCTAAACTTCTACATCCATCCTATAATAAGGTGACCTGAACTGAGCACAATATTACTGAAGATTGTCTGAAGAGATGCTATTGCTAACCTGAGCTTTTATAGAGCTGGGATTTACACTGCAGAGCTGGAGGAAGGTTACACAGGTAGGGAACAGTGATGTTGAGAAGGAATTGGGAAACTAGAAGAAAAACTTTAGCAGCAACAAGAGGTGTAAGAAACCAGCTGATACTCAGTTGCTTCCATTGTTTTCAATTACACAGCTATCCAACCACGGTCCTCTTCTTCCTTCCACACTACCCATTACAGTAAATGGCTCCCATTCAAGCAATAGCTTGTTTTTAAAACTCTCAGGCTTGCTTTGAAATTCCTTCACAGCTTCTTACCTCCCTTCCATAAGACACAACTTAATTCCCGTTTACCTTTTGGCACGAGAACTGAGTATTGTTATAATATTGTCTTGAGCGGCCCAGTTCCATGCTTTGGTTGTGTGAGGTCCATTCTAGGGTGGTACAGAAATAGAGTGGGTACGTGGCTAGGTGGTTAAGGCATTGGACTAGCTACCTGAAGGTCGTGAGTTCGAGCCCCAGCCAAGGGAACGTGTTGTGTCCTTGGGCAAGGCACTTAATCACACATTGCTCTGCGACGACACTGGTGCCAAGCTGTATGGGTCCTAATGCCCTTCCCTTGGACAACATTGAGATCATGAAGAGGGGAGACCTGCAGCATGGGTAACTGCTGGTCTTCCATACAACCTTGCCCAGGCCTGCGCCTTGGAGAGTGAAGACTTTCCAGGCGCAGATCCATGGTTTCGCAAGACTAACGGATGCCTTTAACAGAAGTAGAGGTTGTTGGTGTCTGCCACCACAAGTGGGACAAAGAGAATGGCTTGACACAAAGTTGTGACCCAATTATGAAAACAGGGAGTAAAATGGCAAAGAAGAGGTTGGTGGACATGAAATGTTTCTTAGAGGAAAAATATGGAGAGTAACACGGGATACTGGAAGTCCTCCAGCAGTTCACAACCTGATGGGATGCCACCTGGACTGATACGAAATAGTGCTTGGCTATCTCCTCACATCCTCTTTTACTCATGTACTAATGGCTGTCAGCACAGTGCTTTATAAAGATAGATAGATTAACTTTATTTGTCACATGTGCATTGAAACATACAGAGAAATGTGTTGTTTGTGTCAGTGTCCAATACAGTCTGAAAACTGCTGGAGGCAGCCTGTAAATGTCCACAAGACATTGTCACGTGACCAGCAACAATGAATATAGAAATGAGTCAGGTTTTATAACCAAACGAACATTTATTAAACTCTGCTCAATATTAAAAAAAATAAACAAACGAAAAATCTCAACCGGAAGTAAACTACTAAACGGCCATTTAACAAACCGCCACTCAGTACTAGTCCTTAAAGCGGTAAATACGAAAACAGTCTTAAAGTGGTAAATTCAAACACAGTTCTCTGAATGGTAAATTTGAAAGACCAAGATATTTATACAGTCAATTAGGAAAGACTTTCCTGAAGTAAAGAATTCCTCGAAGACATGACGTTACTTTCGATCCCAGCCGGAACCTGCCTTGTCCGCAGGATTCACGACGACGGAAATAAAACGGTTTAAAGGCACTGACCTTTCCCTCTGGATACTAGACACTGCACAACCTTTTCTGCTGCTTTTAGCAGAGGTTATTTCACGCAGATCACCCTTACTTGAATGAATTCAATAATGGTCGATCCTCTCCAAAATCCTCAAACGACTCCTTCAGGTTCCCGTCTTCACTCTCCAATACTACTGCAAAGGTACATCAACAAACCTGGCAGCTATTGGTGAAACTGCCAGCCCAACAATTCTGTACCTTACAATAGACAGTAAAACTCCGTTTTAAAATTAAACTGCGTCATGAGATTAATAAGCAGCGTAGCAGAGTACCTGACTGACGATCTAAATGAAAACTAACTACGTCACCAGGGGTCTCCCTTTTATATACCTATTGAGAACAGGTCATCATGTGACCTACATTGGCGGGAAAATTACATCATATGACCTCCGCAAGACCATTACATCATCCTCATAAGACAGTCACAAGATATCTATGAAGTATGTATCAACACAGCAGCAAAATAGGCCTTCCGAGTCTGTTCTGCCATTCTATCATGGCTGATTTATTACCCCTCTCAACCTCATTCCCCTGTCTTCTCCCCGTAACCTTCAATGCCCTTACTGATCAAAATCTTATCAATCTCTGATTTAAATATACCCAGTGACTTACCCTCCACAGCTGCCTGTAGCAACGAATTCCACAGATGCACTACACACTTACAAAATAAATTTCTCCTTAACTCTGCTCTAAGTGAACATCCCTCTATTCTAAGGCTGTGCCCTCTGGTCCTAGGCTCCCCTACTATAGGAAACATCTCTTCCATATCCACTCTATCTACGTCTTTCAATATTCAATGAGATTCTCCCCAGTACTAAATTCCAACAAGTAGAGGTCCAGAACCATCGAATGCCCCTCATACATTAACCCTTTCATTCCCTGAATAATTCTTATAAACCTTCTCTAGACCCTCTCCAATGCCAACTCACCTTTTCTTAGATATAGGGCCCAGAACTGCTCACAATGCTCCAAGTAGCCCTATAGAAGCCCTATAAAGCTTCAGTTGACCGAACCTTTCGTTATGCTTCCAGCACCAACACAGTATACTCACAATGTAATAACCCTAACTGGTACATCTTTGGAATGTGGGAAGAAATGGGAAAATAAACAATGGTTGCGTGGAGAACATACAAACTCCTTACAGACACCAGTGGAATCGAACCATCTTATTACAGCTGGCGCTGTAAAGTATTATGCTAACTGCTACACTACCAGGTCGGGAGAGACATCCTTTCAATGAAGTACCGAACCTCAACTTCGAGATGTAGGCTTAAAGTTATACATCTTTTGGAAGGGAAAAAAACTGATCCTTTAGTCAGCTAGTAACCTGAAAGTGTACAACCAATGTCTAATCTTGTAAAAACTGTTTGACCTGGATTCATGTAACTTGTTAAAAGTACCTCCTGTACCTAATAAAGTGGACACTCTGTGTATGTTCATAGTCTTCTGTTGCTGTAGCCCATTATCTTTAAGGTTCAACATGTTGTGCATTCAGAGATGCTCTTCAGCACACCACTGTTGTAATGTGTGGTTATTTAACTTACTGTCTTCCTATCAGCTTCAACCAGTCTGGCCATTCTCCTCTGACCTCTGCCATTCACATGGTGTTTTCACTCACAGTACTGCCGCTCACTGGATGTTTTACTTGTTTTTTGCACCCTTCTCCATAAACTCTAGAGATTGTTGTGTGTGAAAATCCCACGAGATCAGCAGTTTCTGAGATACCTAAACCACCCTGTCTGGCACCAACAATCATTCTACAGTCAAAGTCGCTTAGATCAATTTCTTCCCCATCCTGATGTTTGGTCTGAACAACTGATCCTCTTGACCATGTCTGTATGCTTTTACACATTGAGTTGCTGCCACATGATTGGCTGAGTAGATATTTGCATTAACGATGTATACAGGTGTACCTAACAAAGTGGCCACTGAGTATATGTTGTGCCAAATGGTTTAGAAAAAATGTTGAAACCATCTCTCAATAGCCATCAGAAAATAAATCTTGTTTTCTAAGGACTGTAAGAGATTTTTGAGATATTTTAAGCCACTGTGAACTGTAAATGATCTTTTCCTCCCTCCGACTCTGAGAAATTGTTCATGTTTGTACCCCCTTCTTCCTCCTGTCTGGCTTCTCTTGCCCAAGGCCTGAACAAACTGAAGGGACTTAGAGAAATTGCAAGCAACAGGAACAGCACAGAAGCAGAATTTATCTCATTGCTCTACGGCGCAAGATTGACTCCCTTGGAGCAGGTTGCTCCCTCCACGCTTGCCCCCTGGGACAGGCACAGCATCCAAACACTGTGCAAACGGTCAAATGAAACACGATCGGGTATCAGAAACTCACATGTCTCTCATGTAGAGCATGTTGCCTTCAGCTACCACCAGCACACACACACAAAAATAAACGCAGCACAATACATATTGTCTGCAGTCACAAAGGGACTGAGTTTTCAAGGATAGGATTGGAAAAGGAGAAACAGTGAAATTTGTAATCAAGCTTGCAGGCCTTATTCCTTTTATAGAATCAAGGTACCAAACTACTGGCTCCTGTACTTGCTGAGATAACATAGAGAAATCATTTGAATTTGTATAATGCCATTCATGATATTTTAGAGCAGATAGTGGAACCCTGTTGTAATATAGGAAACAGAACAGTCAATTGATCACGATAAAAAATCTAACTTAAAGGAAGATTAACTTTATTTGTTACATCCAAGTTCAAATCTATTGTTATTCAACCGTACACATTTATACTGCCAAACAAAACAATGTTTCTCCAGACTGAGGTGTACAACACTGCACATAAAACTCACACACAATGCACAAAGTAATATTACCACAAATAAATTAACAAACAATAAGATATATTCCAGAAGACCAACATTTAGCATAAGGTGCATTCATGACACAAGTTAAAAAGTAAACATTGTAACGCTATTGGCTACATGTACTGTACATCAAAGCATTGAAATGTACAACGGCAGGAGTTGAATCCTAATCGGTGATCACTGGCGCTGTAAAATGATTGCACTAACCGCACCACAACTGTGTCACCCCATTGCAATATGATAATGTGATAATATTGTAATTATTACATAACAAGGTGATAATGAGAAAACATACTGTTTGAGGGATAAGAATTGGACAAGGTTAGTGAGTAAACTACCTTACTCTTCTCTGAAACAGTTTTACATACTTGAGAGCTGGTCAGATCTTGGTTTAATATGACAGCTGCAAGATGAACCACAACCATGGACATTTATACAATAGTTCATTTGATCCCTTGTATCTTATCCATGATGTTCTGAATCTGATCCCACGTCCAGTATCCTCCTCCTGAAGTCAATAATCATCTCCTTGTTCTTGCTGACATTGAGTGAGAGGTTGTTGTTGTTGTTGTGGCACCACTCAAGCCAGATTTTCAATCTTCTTCCTATATGCTGGTTTGTCATCACCTTTGATTCAGCCAGTGACAGTGGTGTTGTCAACAAACTTATGGCATTGGAGCTGTGCTTAGCCCACAGTCATACTAAGTGTAAAGTAAAGTATCAACATTCACACGCAGCACAAAGCACATATGGCACATATCAGATAACAAACACATAAGATAGCAGTAAAATACAGTCACACAAAGAAAAATAGTCCAAGTTCCCGAGTCCATGAATGTTGCAGCAGTCTGCTGTCCAACACAATACAGCTTGTCTTCTAACAAGCAAACACTGACGCCACGTAGCACTGCTTCCAGCACTCTGGTGGAGCAACCAAATCTGACACCTCCTACTGGGTGGCTGCAAACAGGCAATACTGCAGCTTGAAGCCTAGTCCTCGCTTCAAACGAAGGCCATGCAGCTCCCCTCCATGTCTATACTTCTTGCTGCCTCAGTAAAGCAGGCAACATACTTAAAGACCCCACTCACCTTGGACAATCTCTCGTATCCCCTCTCCCATCAGGCAGAAGATACAAAAGCCTGAAAGCACATACCATCAAGGTCAGTTTCTATTTGTCTATTACCTTGGACTTCTTGTACGACTCATGATTTCAAAATCCACCTTATTATAATCTTGCACCTTATAGTTTACCCACACTGCACTTTCCCTGTAACTTTTACACTTTTTTCTGTTTTTGCATTGTTTTGTTCTACCTCAATGCACTATGCGATGACGTGATCTGTACGAACAGTATGCAAGACAAGCTTTACACTGTATCTTGGTACATGTCACAAAAAAACCCCAATAGTAGTATCGAATTTAACACGACTCTGTTGGTGTCATTCATGGTCATTCAACAGAATCAGAATGCTCTAGCAGAGAAGACGCTTACTTGGCCTATTGTCTCCATGGTGGAAAAGTCCATTGATGAACCAGATGGGTCTTTAGGCCAGTTTGGCAAGTTCACAAGCACCATTACTATGATGAGCTGTTTAACTCCAGAGTTTATTTAATCAATTGGATTTAAATAGTCTAACTCCTGCCATGGGATATGACCCTTACAGCAGATTTCTAGCATCTGCACTTACTTTGCTTTCGGATGTGGTCTCATGTCATTGGATCATGGTCCTGGGTGTGTAAAAAGGGCCTGAAGGATCATTGGAGACCCGAGTCACCCCAACCACAAACTGTTCCAGTTGCTACCATCAGGAAACGGTACTGCAGCATAAAAGCCAGGACCAACAGGCTCCGGGACAGCTTCTTCCAACAGGCCATCAGACTGCTTAATTCATGCTGATGCAACTGTATTTCTATGTTATAATGACTATCCTGTTGTACATAATATTTATTATAAATTACTATAATTGCACATTGCACATTTGAATGGAGTCATAATGTAAAGATTTTTACTCCTCATGTATTTGAAGGCTGTAAGTAATAAAGTCAGTTCAATTCAATTCAACATCATGTTACCTCACTTTGAATACCCTTAGTCAGAAGATGAGTTCAAGTTCAACTCCACAGACTCAAGCCCAAAAATTTTGGCTGATATTGAGGGAACGCCATGTTGCAGGTATGCCATCTTTCACATGAGATGCAAAACTGGATCTGACTATCCTCAGAGATGGACTCAAAAGTTCCCACTGTGTTATGTCAAAGATAGGGAATGCTGTAGAACAGAGAGTGTGAAAGGTACAAGTACATAGACACACAGGTAGATAGCATGGTAAAGACTTATATGACGTGCTTGCCTTCCTTGAGTGAGAGAACTGAATACAAGAGTTGGGATGTCATGTTACAACTGTACAAGACATTGGCGAGACTACACCCAAGTGTTTTATATAGTTCTGGTCATCTTGATAAATTCTTACAGAAGATATTGAGGATCAGCTGGAAGGACAGACGCATTAACACCAACATACTGGAGGAAGCCAAGGAACAGCATCTCTACCATGATAAAGCAATACCGACTGTGATAGTATCTGGATGTCATCCAGATACCTAACTCATGTTTCCCCAAATAGATCCTTTACTCACAACTGAAGGAAGGTCAGTGAGCCCCTGGTGGGCAAAGGAAACGCTTCAAAGACAACATCAAAACCAGCCTCACGAAATTCAACATTACATCTAAAAACCGGGAAGACATTGCAGCCAACAGATAGACCTGGAAGAAATCTCTTCAAGAGGAAGGTGTGCTGCATGACGTGCCACAGAGAACAAATGGCAGCTGTGAAAGGAGAGACTGAAGAACCAAAAGACCCGACCACCAACCACAGCCAGTACTTACTCTTGCCCACACTGCTCCAGAATATGTGGATTCTGGATTGGCCTCTACAGCTACCTCAGGACTCATAATCAACAAACTCTTAGCACATCATACTCGACTCGAGTGATCACTACAAGAAGAACGTAATTAGTTTAGAGAACTTTCTCAGGTATGCTGCCAGTTTGAGGCTGGGTAGGATGGGACTGTTCTCCCTGCAGCAAGGGAGGCTGAGGAGTGACCTTATAGGGGCTTATAAAATCATAAAAGATATTAATAAGATGGATGATATAATCTTTTTCTGAGGGTTGTGAAGCCTACAGCTAGAGAGTGGAGGTTTAAGGTGAGAAGAGAAAGATTTAAAGGGTAAACACAAGAGATTCTGCAAATGCTAGAAATTCAGAGTAACACACACAAGTGCTGGAGGAACTCAGCAGGTTAGGCAGCATACGTAGAGAGAAATAAAGAGCAGGCTTTTCAGGCTGAGACCCTTCATCAAGACAATTTAATTAGATTTAAAGGAAATCTGAAGGAAAACTTTTTCACATAAATGCAAGTGGGGCTGGACGTCAGTTGAAGCGGCAGAGGTGGGTACAACTACAACATTTAGAAAGGGACATGGATAAGAAAGATTTATAAGGATATGGACCAGGCAGATGAGAGGAGCTCATGTAGTAATTTTGGTTGGCATGGATGAGTTAGGCTGACGGCCCGTTTCTGTGTTGTATAACTCCATAATTCCATAAGCAGCGCAGCAATGATGACATCTTAGCTAATATTTATCCTGTGATCTACATCCCACGAGAGATTAGTTTCTCATTACTGCAGTTCTATTTGTGGGACTTTGATGGTGGAAACTGTCCACATTTTTTTTCACACTAGAATAGAGAACACAATTCAAAGGAATTTCACTGCTCGTAAAACGCTTTGGGACATCCTCGGGTGGTGAAAAGCACAGCATAAATCCTTCTCTTTTTAAACACATTCACTCACATTCACATGTGTACCCTTACACACGCACACACACAAATCTCTACCATGTTGTGTAGCCATGCCAATACCCACTGATCCACCCACCACTTTGCCCGGTGGGGCAGAAGCACAATGCAATCAACAGACATACAGCTACTGTATGATGTTTAAACCTTCTTTGCTTTCCTCTGCTTTGTAGAAGTCATGCCTAATGAGACATAATTTGAAGTGCAATTGACTACCAGAATGCACGCACGAACAAGAGAAAATCTGCAGATGCTGGAAATCCGAGCAATCTTTTAAGAGACTCTTAGATAAGCACGTGGAGCTTAGAAAAATAGAGGGCTATGAGGTTGGGAAATTCTAGGCAATCTCTACAGTAGGTTAAATGGCCGGCACAACATTGTGGGCCGAAGGGCCTGTAACGAGCTGTAGATTCTCTATGTTCTATGTTCACACACAGAATGCTGGAGGAACTCAGCAGGCCAGAGAGCATCTAGGAAAAGAGTACAGTCGACACTTCGGGCCGAAACACTTTGGCAGGATTTTGTCCTGCATTTTGTGTGTGTTACCAGATGCACTCGGTTATTGGTCGGAATATGAACACACAATTCCTGACAATATCAAGAAGCGTCCTTTTTTCCCCCCTGGTCTGAATCTGTCTATTGTGCTTTCAGTTCAGAGAGTGAAGCACAGAGCTAGGGTAACCAACCTCCAGGATTATCCCGGGATCCCATGCGATGCAGCATTAATGGACACTGCTGGCAGCAACACAAAAATAACATCATTTATAGAAATCTACTTTTTCTACTTCATTTTCTTTGAATATTTTTGTTCATTACATGTAATAGTATTGTTTCTGAAGCCCAGCACTAGCCATGCGAACAACACCGTGTAATCTGGTTTTCAGCGCTGGGATGGTTGCACTGGCAGAGAACACTGTTTGTTCTCTTTCAGTGAATTTGGAGTTGTTGGATGAGAGAGTAAAATTGGTATTTTTTGTGTAGTTTAACTTTTCCTACACTTGCTTATATTTTTATCTAATCACTTCACTCACCTCAACATTGAAGCAATTCCACTACCTGTTAAGACACTTTCAGTTTCTTAACAACTCATGTTCTCATTATCTATTTACTTATTTTATTATTATTATTTGTTTTTTGTATTTGCATACAGTGTTGATAAAAAGTATGCACCCTCTTGGAAGTTTTCATATTTTATTGTTTTACAACATTGAATCGCAGTGTATTTAATTTGGCTTTTTTGACAATGATCAACAGAAAGAGACTCTTTTGTGTCAAAGTGAAAACAGATTTCTACGAAGTGATCTAACTTAACTACAAATGTAAAACATAAAACAATTGATTGCAGAGTAATACAACAGGAAAACATACCCCTCTGCTTACGCCAACTATCAAACTCTACTGCCATGGTAAGGCTAAACTCAGGTTGGAGGAGCAACACCTCATATACCGTCTAGGTAGTCTCCAGCCCCTTGGTGTGAACATAGAATTCTCCAACTTCCGGTAATTCCCTCCCCCTCCCTTCCTCTATCCCCATGTCACTCTGCCTCCTCCCCCAGCTGCCTATCACCTCCCTCATGGTTCCGCCTCCTTCTACTACCCATTGTGCTTTCCCCTGTTCCTTCTTCACCTTCCCTGCCTATCCCCTCCCTGCTTCCCCTCCCCCACCCCTTTGTCTTTCCCCTTACTGGTTTTTCACCTGGAACCTGCCAGCCTTCTCCTTCCCACCCTCCCCCCACCTTCTTTATAGGGCCTCTGCCTCTTCCCCCTACAGTCCTGACGAAGGGCTCCGGCCCGAAACATCGACTCATCATTTGCACGGATGCTGCCCGTCCTGCTGAGTTCCTCCAGCGTGTAGTGTTGCTTTGACCCCAGCATCTTCAGATTATTTTGTGTTATCTATCATCAAGGACTGTCACCATCCAGGCAGGCTTTCTTCTCACTGCTGCTGTTAAGAAAGTGGACCAGGAGCCTTAGGTCCCACACCAACAGGTTCAGGAACAGTTATTACCCTTCAACCATCAGGCTCCTGAACTAGTGTGGATAACTTCACTCAGCTCAATACTGAACTGAATCCACAACCTATGGACTCACTTTAAAATACTTTATGAATCATGTTCTCAGTACTATTTATTTATTTATTTGTATTTGCAGATTTTGTCTTCTTTGCACATTGGTTGTTTGTCAGTCTTTGTGTGTGTGTGTAGTTTTTCATTGGTTGTATTGTACTTCTTTGTTCTACTTTGAATGACTGCAAGAAAATGAATCTCAGTATACTACATGATGACATATACGTACTTTGATAATCAAATTTACTTTGAACTACTAAAACAGTAATGACTCCCATATACCTTCTTTATGGGTCTAGGGCATTAAAAAGGGTTAGGAACCCCTGCCTCAGAACAAATGTGACAGAAGGTAGTCCCATTGATTAGAATAATGTCTATGTTCATTACAGAGGCATGCTTATTAGAACAGCACATTCTAGAAATATGTGGCAAGCTACTACATATGTTCTTTCCCCAGCTGGAAAACAAAGAACTAAGTGACAGTCTATCTTAGGACAAGGAGTCAGATATTTCAGACAGAGATAAGGAGAGATTTCTTCACTCAGCTGGTTGTAATTCTCCAGCCTAGGGATGATAGATGCTCAGTGGTTGAGTACATTTAAGACCATTTCCCAGGACCTTGTAAAACTCAATATCAAAGAGCTTCAGACACAAATACCCAGCCACATTGCCCATACCTGTGAAGTGGAAGGATAACAGGCATCCTCAGAAAGGTAGTCATCGTGATCACCTTCAAAAGGGCAAGTAAGTCCAGCTGTGTGACTACAGGGGAGTCTACCTGCGGTCTGCCACAGGGAATGTGTGTCCATCCAGAGGCATAGTGGGAATGATCCTCACCATGCAACAACAGCAAGAAGAGTGCCAGGAGCTGCCCCAGCACTTTCCATGGCTGTTTCAGGATCAGAATTAATATCGCTGACATGCGTCATGAAATCTGTTGTTTTGCGGCAGCAGTAATGTGCAATACAGAAAAGTTACAATAAGAAATATATATAAGAAAAATAAATAGTGCAAAAAGTGAGCAAAATAGTGAAGTAGTGTTCACGGATTCATGTTCCATTCAGAAATCTGATGGCCAAGGGGAAGAAGCAGTTCCTAAAATGTTGAGTGTAGAGTTTTTGGCTCCTGTACCTCCTCCCTGATGGTAGCAATGAGAAGAGCGCATATTCTGGATTGTGAGGGTCCTCAATGATGGACTGCCCTTTGAAGAAGTCTTTGATAGTGGAGGGGTGGTTGATGGAGGTGGGGGGGGGGTGGTAAGTGCCCATGATGGTGCTGGCTGACCATCTGCAGCTTCTTCCAGTCCTGTGCAGTGGCCCCTCCATACCAGACAGTGATACAACCAGTCAGAATGCTCCCCCTGGTACATCTATAACAATGTGCAGTTTTTAATCCTTATAAAATTTTCTGACAAGGTAAACTCTGGAACACTCTCCTCAAATTTAGTTGTCCATATGAATTCATCACCATTTAACACAACAGCAAGCAACATTTCTACAAAAAAAGCCATCTTTAGTGAAGACTATGTCAAACAAGGCTGTGCTAATTGTCTCACGCTTTTTTCAATACTTCTTATACCAACTTCGCACTTCAACTCCAAACCTTCCACAATTGTGCAGTGATCTTCTTGGCTAAGGGAAGTAGTTAAACATATAGCAAATACATTCCAGATAAATACCACACAAACCTCAGAGGTCATGCTGCTGACAACAGTTGTATCTGAATGTGTTCAGAGGCTGAGCTCGACCCTTGTTGACTCCTTCACTGAATGTTCCTTCTCAATGTTCACCTTTTTCACTTCACAATCCCTACCCTAACCTCCATTACTCTCCTCACCTGGTTGCAGGGTGGAGATATGTCTATCAAAGGAGGTGTAAGTCTCTCCTTCCCTCTGCTAGCCTGCAGGTCATCCTTAGACAAGGTGTAGCACCTGCTTATCCTCCTGAATAGGGTCATGTGAAGCCATGGGAGCATGTGGTGGATGGTTGTATGAACAGTTGGTGCATATCACAAGTCCTGGTTATTTCTGCAAATCCTGGCCAACATGATCATACAACCAACATTCCTAAGACCATTTAGCAATGTACAGAGAAGCTACTGTACATGGAATGAAAGGGTCATATTACTTCAATGACTCTACTTCTAATGTGCAGACTGGTTTATAAACGTCCAACTTACAGACACCCCTACATAGGAATGAGCTCCCATAATATTACTAAATTCAAAGTTCCAATATAAACATGTATGTACGTTCCTACAGACAGGAGAACTAATTTTCTCTCTCACTCCATTTTTAGTAACTGTTCTTATTAATTTTTATGCTTTCTTGATGCCATTCATTAATCATACTATGGAGGTATGGTTACCATAGTGAGTGATTTTTATGTATTTCTCAACTTACTTATGAGCACAATTGACTTTAGGACATATGTTAAAATGAAGCCAGTTCATTATCCAAGGGCAGTCTGTACTTCACCTACAATTCATCCTTTGGGCATCATGAGAGGTGCTATAGTCCTGATGAAGGGTCTCAGCCCAAGACATCAACTGTTTATTCCCCTCCATGGATGCTGTATAATTTGTTGAGTTCTTCCAGCATTTTGCTCAAGGTTTCCAGCATTTGCAGAATCTTGTGTGTTTGTGGAAATGAAAGCCCTTATTTTCACACCAGACTTCCAAACTAGAGACAGCAGTGGGACTACGACCTTGTTGCAATACAATGAAACATTCCACATGTGCAGCTCCACTCTGGGAAGTCAATGTGAGATGTCTCTGGGGGCTTTGGTCAAGAGAGTGCAGGGATATCAGGCAAATCTGTTCAATTAATACTTCAGTTAATTGATCATGTACAGTACTGCACTCTTTGAACACATGCAACTGAACTTTAATCTTGTGAGCAAGGTAAAAATGTCCTTTGATCTTTGAGAAAACGTTATCCTTGAAGCCAAAATTGTCTGCAGTCTTGCCTTTGTAAACTTGACCAATTCAACAATCTAGTGACATCTTTGAGAACCTCTAGTTCTTTCCACCTCCTGCTATTTAGCCACTAATCTCACTCCTGGCACTTTTTCCTGCAAGCAGCCAAAATGCTACAAACATTTTAATTCCCATTCCCATTCCGACATATTGGTCCATAGCCTCCTCCTGTGCCACGGTGAAGCCACCTTCAGGCTGGAGGAGCAACCCCTTATATTCTGTCTAGATAACCTCCAATATGATGGCATGAATATCGATTTCTCCTTACGGTAAAAAAATTCCTTCCCAATCAGATGGAGTTCAACCCAGATAAGTGTGAGGTGGTTCATTTTGGTAGGTCAAATACGATGGCAGAATATAGTATTAATGGTAAGACTCTTGGCAGTATGGAGGATCAAAGGGATCTTGGGGTCTGAGTCCACAGGACACTCAAAAACACAAAATAATCTGCAGATGCTGGGATCAAAGCAACACTCACAACACGCTGGAGGAACTCAGCAGGTCGGGCAGCATCCATGGAAACGTCGACCGATCTTTTCCACGGATGCTGCCCGACCTGCTGAGTTCCTCCAGCGTGTTGTGAGTGTTGCTAGGACACTCAAAGCTGCTTCACAGGTTGACTGTGTGGTTAAGAAGGCATATGGTGCACTGGCCTTCGTCAACTGTGGGATTAAGTTCAAGAGCTGAGAGGTAATATTACAGCTATATTGGACCCTGGTCAGACCCCACTTGGAGTACTGCGCTCAGTTCTGGTCACCCCACTACAGGAAGGATGTGGAAACTATAGAAAGGGTGCAGAGGAGACTTACAAGGATGTTGCCTGGCGAGAATAGGTTGAGTGAACTCAGCCTTTTCTCCTTGGAGCATCGAAGGGTGAGAGGTGACCTGATAGAGGTGTATAAGATGATGAGAGGCATTGATCGTGTGGATAGTCAGAGGCTTTTTCCCAGGGCTGAAATGGCTAACATTTTTCTCACCTGCCTATCACCTCCCCCTGGTGTCCCTCCTCCTTCCCTTTCTTCAATGGTCCAATATTCTCTCCTTCAGATTTCTCCTTCTTCCAGCCCTTGACCTTTTCCGCCCATCTGGCTTCATCTTCTAGTCTTCCTTCCCCTCCCACCACCTTTTTATTCTGGCATCTTCCCCCTTCCTTTCTAGTCCTGAAGAAGGATCTCGGCCCAAAATGGCCGACTGTTTATTCATTTCCATAGGTGTTGCCTGACCTGCTAAGTTCTTCCAGCATTTTGTGCATGTTGCTTTGGCCTTCTGATGTTTCATTCTTGGTTCTGCAGTTTTGTTTCTATCTCTTCCTTTAAAACTTACATAAGTGTTCAAACTTCCTGTCTTAGTTGCTTGCTGCATGGCTTTGTGTCACATTTTGAATCAACCTCGGGTGACCTTTGCAATGTTAAGATTTGTTACATGAAAGTTGCCATTGTTGGTTACTGAATGGTGGCAAATATTAGATAAATACATTTATCTGCATTGTGTGTATACTGAGGAGTTATCTAAAATTAGTACATTGTTGCCAATGACAACAGCTAGAGGCAATTTTCATTGGGCAATACAACCACAATACCACACTCAAAATGCTGGAGGAACTCAGCAGGTAAGGTAGCATCTATGGAAATGAATATACAGTTGATGTTTCAGGCCGAGACCCTTCATCAGGACTGTAACGGAAGGGTGAAGAAGCCAGAATATAAAGGTGGGGAGAAGAGAAGGAGGATATCTAGAAGGTGGTAGAAGAAACCAGGTGGGTGGGAATGGTCAAGGGCTGGAGAAAGAATTTGAGAGGAAAGGAGAGTGGACCATGGGAGAAAGGGAAGAAGGGGGAGCACCAGAGGAAGGTGATAGACAGGTGAGAAGAGGTAAGAGGTCAAGAGGGGAATGAAATAAGAGGGAAGGAGGAGAGGAAAAAAAAAAGAGAAAAAATTATTGTCGGAAGGAGAAATCAAAATTCATGCCATCTGATTGGAGGCTACCCAGACGGAATATAAGGTGTGGCTCCTCCACCATGTGAGTGTCCTCATCGTGGCAGAAGAGGAGGCCACGGACCAATATGTTGGAATGGGAATGAAAATCAGAATTAAAGTGGATGGCCATAGGGAAATTCCGCTTTTGGCGGATGGAACAATAAAGCAGACGCCCAATTTAAGTCTAGTCTCACCAATGTAGAGGAAGCCACATCAGGAGCACTGGATACAAATGATAACCCCAACAGATTTGCAGGTGAAGTAAAGTTTGGGGCATTAAATAGAGGAGAGGGAGGAGGTGAATGGGCAAGTCTAGCATTTCTCTTGCTTCAGGGATATGTGCCAGGAGGGAGGGATGAATGGACAAGGGAATACAAAGGGAGTGATTCCTGTGGAAAGTGAATGGGGGGAGGAAGTAAAGATGTGTTTAGTGGTAGGATTCCATTGAAGATGGCAGAAGTTCTTGAGAATGATGTGTTGGATGTGGAGGCTCATGGGGTGGTAAGTGAGAACAAGAGGAACTCTGTTTCTGTTAAGGCAGTGGGAAGATGTGTTGAGCATAGATGTCTGGGGAATGAAGGAGATGTGGCTGAGGGCAGCATCATCAGTGGAGGAAGGGAAACCCGGTTCTTTGAAAAAGGAAGACACCGCTGATATCCTGGAAAGAAAAGCTTCATCCTGGGAACAAATGCGACAGAGATGATATAACTATGAAAAGGGTACAGCATTTTTAACGGAAACAGGCTGGGAAGAGGTACAGTCAAAAGAGAGGTGGGAATCAGTAGGTTTATAAAAGACATTAGTGGAAAGTTTGTCTCCAGAGAAGGAGAAAGGTGAGAGAAGTGTCAGAAATGGACCTAGTGAATTTAAGGTCAGTAGGCAAATTTGATTAAATTGATGAACTCAGCAAGTGCGCATGCAGCAGCACTGATGCAGTTATCAATATGGTACAGAAAGAGTTGTGGAACGTTACCAGGTAAGGTTTGGAACGTGGATAGTTTCACGTAGCCAGTGAAAAGGTGGGTAAAGCTGGAGCCCATGTAGGTGCCTATGGCTACCCTTGAGTTTGAAGAAAGTGGGAGGAGTCAAAAAATAAATTATTGAGGGTGAGAACCAGCTCTGCTCGACAGAAGAGGGTGGTGGTGGAGGGGAACTGGTTGGGTCTTTTGTCAAGAATGAAGCAGAGAGCTTCAAGGTCTTCTATATGAGGGATAGAAGTGTATAGGAACTTGAGTATTGAAAGTTGTTGAGATCAAGAGCACACGAAGTGTCACGGATGTAGATGGGAAGGGACTGAACCAAGGGGAATAGAATGAAATCAAGATATGCGGACATGGGTTCATTGGGGCAGGAGCAGGTAGGGACAATGGGGCTACCCGGACGGGGAGGTTTGTGGATCTTGGATAAGAAGTAGAAACGAACAGTACGGGGGAGGGGAACTATGAGTTTGGTGGCAGTGGATGGGAGATCTCCAGATCTGATGATACAGCCTTAGGAAGCCAAGAGCAAGAACTAGATGCAACACATGCAAAATGCTGGATGAACTCAGCAAATCAGTCAGCATCTATGTAGACGAATAAACAGTCAACGTTTTGGGCCAAGAACCTTCATCATGACTCTATTTTATGTCTGTCAAGATTTCAAGCCAGAGGCCCTCCTGATGCAGACTGAAACATTGCCCATTTCTTTTTCCACAGCTCCTGCCAAGGTGTACCAACACTTCTGTTTTTATATGATCAATAGCCGCAATCTTATTGAATACTGTAGTCATATTGCCAGGTCCAGGAACCATTACTTTCCAACAGACATCAGGTCCTTGAACTGACCAGCATAACCCTAACCTCAAGGGAATTGTCCAATCATTTCCTCTTGTCTCTCCTTATTGGCTATAGCACTGCCACCATATGCCCTTCATCAACACTGGAAAGTCAGTCCTGCCTGTGGCCATCAAACTTTACGACTCCTCCCTTGGAGGGTCAGACACTCTGAGCCAATAGGCTGGTCCTGGACTTATTTCCTGGCATAATTTACATATTACTATTTAATTATTTATGGTTTTATTACTATTTAATTATTTATGGTGCAACTGTAACGAAAACCAATTTCCCCTGGGATCAATGAAGTATGACTATGACTATGACTATTGGGAGGGTGAATCTGTCTGTGACTTTGAGACAGGTAACAATAGGGAGCCGAAAGATCACTTCGCAAACTCCACTCTCCTCTTCCAACAGCCTGCGAACAGGCCTTCTAGATCACCACTTTAGCATTCAGATTTATTTAACATGTGGACATTGAAACATATAGTGAAATGCGTCATTTGTATTAACAACCAACACAACCGAGGGTATTCTGGGGGGCAGCCTGCACATGTCCACAACGCTCAGCAGAACAAAGTTCAAAGTACATTTATTATCAAAGTATGTATACTATGTACAACTTTGAGATTTCTCTGTTTACAGGCAGTCAAAAACAGAAACCCAATAGAACCCATAAAAAGACCATCAAACACCCAATGTGCAGAAAAAAACAAACTGTGCAAACAATAAAAGTAAGCAAATAACATTCACACACAGCGAACACAAGCAACAAAACAACAGCTAAGTAAATCCTGTTCCTCTTTCCCAGCCATGTACTGAACATAAATAGTCCTTTAATCCCAAGACAGGCCTCCAGCAGACCCTGACTTGGGCCTACAGGCACTAGACTTCAAATTGCCCAGCAGACTCGCAGAGTTTCGCAGACCTGGCTCTGGTCAACGGGCCTCAACTTCCGGACTTCTGATTTTACTCCTCGGTCCTTGATTCATTCCAATTCAATTAAATTCATGTTAATTGTCCTGTAACCATACATGAAGATTTATGAATACAGCCAAATGAGACAGTATTACTATGGGGTCAAGGTGCAAAGAAACATTACCAACAGTTGCACACAAGAGTCCCCCGCCCCTCCACTATGGCTTGAAGCCCAGACCTCGCACATACAAGTCAACAAACTCATATAGAACATCAGTAAAATGCAATTGACCTCAACGTCAATCCCAGGACTGAATGACTGAACACTAGGCCTCCAACTCCAGACTCGCCAATGACAGGATCCGGACACTAGCACTTTGGACCTTTGGTACAGAAGCATCTCCAGCCCGCCACTTGAACTTGATTAGTAAGGGTCTCACATGTTACAGGGAGAAGGTAGATGAATGGGGTTGAGCTAGAGAGTAGTGAATTTGTGGAAATTGTCACCACAGGCATCTGTGGAGGCCAGGTCGTTGGGTGTATTTAAGGCAGAGTTGATAGGTTCTTGATTGGACACAGCATCAAAGGTTACAGGGAGAGGCCAAGGAGTGGGGCTGAGGGGTGGGGGGGAATTGATTGAATGATGGAGCTGACTCGATGGGCCAGATGGCCTAAATCTGCTCCTATGTCTTATGGAAAGCAAATCAATCATGATCAAATGTTGAACAAGACTTAACGGGCTGACTGGCCCAATTATACTTTGCATATGCTCTTATCCTTTCTCTGTCTCATCTCACCAAGACAACTTTTATCATCCCAAAGTAACAGCAATCATACCACTCTACCCCCCTGCCCCCGCCAAACCCAATCTGAGGTCAGTGAACTTTTCTAGTAAAGACTCATAACTGTGTCACAGCAGGAATTTGCCAAACAAAACTATCCTGCAACTTCAAAGCCTGCCTTTGGAATGTCATTTCCATTCCTTCCCAATTCCTGATTCTGTATTTCTTCCTATCTGCATGATTTCCGTAGAGAACAGCAGTGCCGGACAGACCTTTACACAGGCTCTTGGTGTATCTGTCACTTACCAAGAAAAATGACTGCAGCTGTTGCAAGGCATTGTGGGGAGATCAGGCAGTGGGGACACTGGTGGGTGGTTTCAGTAACTAATTGGCTATTTAAATACATACTTAAATGATAAAGAAAACATTCTGCTGAGAGCATTAACATTGCACATTATCACGTAATATGTGGGAAGCCCAGTTAATGCTCAGAATCTCTAGCTATATTTCTGCTCCGTGGAATGAGCCGATTGATCAACTTTGTTAAGGAAAGAGACCCTCTCCACAACCTTCCAATACCTTACAACTGATTCTGTACATGAAACCCTCATCCACAATCCCAAGAATTTTCACCTCTTAACCTTTTGCTTTCATCTCTCTGGAACCTTCTCTTCCAGATCCTCCATTTTTCTGTCCTTTAAATACCCACATCGAACTCTCCTCAACTTCCTCAATGTTATTCCACATGTAATTCCTTGGCTTCCTGACTAATCAGTATGAATGCAAGCTTCTTGTTTGGAATTATCCTCTGATCCAAATCCTGTTGTAACTGCTCTTAATGATGTGGGTGGCGGGTGGAGATACGTCTCTACCATAGGAGGTGTAAGGTCTTCCTTCCCTCCGCTAGCCTGCAGGTCACCCTTGGGCAAGGTGTAACACCGGCTTAGCCCCTCAATCAGATCACATGAAGCCATGAGAGCAGGTGGTGGATGGTCATATGAGCAGCTGATGCATATCACCTGTCCTGGTTATGCGACCACTGACACCAGGCAATCTCTATAGAGTACTGATAATGGTCACTTCTCTTGTAAAGACACTGCCCAGAGGAAGGCAATGGCAAAGGCAAACCACTTCTGTAGAAAAATTTGCCAAGAACAATCACGGTCATGGAAAGACCATGATCGTCCACGTCATATGACATAGCATATAATGAACAAATGAACCGAGTTCCATCTGTTTATCTACCAAACACCTGATGAACTTAATGTTGTTGCAAAAATAGCCACGTGTACCTCCTTGTTCTGCAATCCACTTACAATTCTTCAGGTGATTATATTCAGTAGAGCATATTCAGCACTAGGTAGCTCACTAAGAAGTGCTGGTTTTAAGACCCAACTTTGAGGACTGAATACGAGATAAAGATTGGCTTTATTTGTCACATGTACATCAAAACATGGAAACACACAGTGAAATTCGTCATTTTGCATTAACGACTAATGCAGTCATGATTTGTGCTGGGTCACCCTGCAAGTGTCCACACTCCCGCTGCCAACATAGCACGCCCACAATTCATTAACCCTAACTGTATGTCTGGAATGTGAGGGGAAACCGGAGTACCTGGAGGAAACCAGTGATGTGACGGCAGGGGTGGGGGGGGGGGGTAATATGCAAACTCCTTAAAGACAACAGCGAGAATTGAAACCCAATTGGTGATCACTAGCACTGGTTTTCCCTTTCCATGGAAGCTGCCTGTCCTGCTGGGTCCCTCTAGCATTTTGTGTGTGTTGCTCAAAATTTCCAACACCGGTAGAATCGCAGGAAGAATGTGCAAACTCTACAGGCAATAGTATCAGGACAGAAATGGCTAATACGGGGGGGCATAATTTTAAGGTGATTGAGGAAAGTATAGGGGAGGATGTCAGAGGTAGGTTTTTTTTACACAAAGTAGTAGACGTGGATTGCACTCTCACTTAGAGACTCAGGATGAAAGGAAAGTGCAGGACTATGGGGGAGGGAAAGGTTAGATTGATTATAGAGCAGTTTAAAGGTCGGCATAATATCATGGGCTAAAGTGCCTGTAATGTGGTGTAGTGTTCTATGCTCATGCAAAGTAGTTCCACTAGCCACTACATTACTGTGCTGCACATGATATATAACCCCTACAGCACTATGGGGAGGACTACTGGTTGAATAAAGTATTAAAGCTAATCGCTATCTTCCCTCTCAGATGAAGAAAAGGATGAATATGGGAAATCAGGCTGATATTTATTCATCAACAAATACCACTAAAAATAGTTATCTCATTACCATCTTATAAGTTTTGTTGGGATTTTGCTGTGCATAAATTAACAGCTGCATTGACCTTTCCCACACAGTGACTACAATTCAGAAATACTTCATCAGCTCTGGGAAACTTTTCCTTCTTCCAAAAGCAAAATTATCCAAACAGGAAATCCAAACCAATGTGCAAAAGAAGACAAATTGTGCAAATTTTAAAAAATACTAAGAATATGAGTAGGAGGGTCTTTGAATAACTCGGAAAATGTGTAGCTGAGGTGGTTGATGGTTGGGTTGAGTTGTTCTCTGATCTTGCCAATCCATTTGCAAACGTTTCGTCACCATATGAGGAGACACCATCAGTGTGCTGTTCACTTGTAGTGTGTCCTCCGAATGCTTGGCCTTTATATGCTTCCCAATCCGTTGATTGGTCATCATTACAGAAACCCAATTGTGATGTGAGGAGGGAGTCTTGTCATTGATTGGTTGTGTGGCGAACTCTATGCATTGTCTAGAATTTTGTCCGCATTGGCTCATAAATAGGATCGAGTTCTACTTGTCTTTTTTGGAATTCTTTGTAGAAAACCTCACTTCTAGGAACTCTCTTGCATGCCACTCATTTGCTTGTGCCATGACTTTTAGTGATGCCCAGTCGAACCTGTGTCTCTCTCCATCTTCACGGTGGAAGCTAGTCTACAGGTTGTGTAATCAGTTCAGAGTTCAGGTGAGTGGAGTTATCCACGCCATTTCAGGAGCCTGATGGTTGAAGGGTAATAACTGTTCCTGAACCTGGTGTGGTAGGATCTAAGGCTCCTGTACTTCCATGAGAAGAGAGCATGTCCTGGATTGAGGAGGGGTCTTGATGATGGACGCTGCTTTCTTGTGGCAGCAATCCTTGTAGATGTAGATAGTGGGGAGGGCTTTACTCATGATGAATTGGGTTGTATCCACCAGTTTCTGTAGCCTTTTCCATTCCTGGACATTGGTGTACCTTTTTAGGATACTCTCCTCTAGAAATTTGTTAATGTTTTAAATGACATTTCGAATGTACACACACTTCTAAGTAAGTGGAGGCGCTGTCATGTCTTGGCGATGGATTTACACTGAACCTGTTGGAAAGGGTGTGCTTTTTAATTATGCATCTTCCAGGATTCCCTGTAATGCCGGCAATTATTGCCCATCACTGAATTACAATCCATATTCCTGAAGGAATAAGAGATCAGAGCAGGTACGTGGGATTCCACTTACAGCTCCCTTCAACCTCAGATTCTAGTTCTTTATTTGTTTCATCCTCTCACCTCTTCTGTTATTTATCATCTCCTGCTTCCTACTCTGTGACTGAGCCTTCCTCTCTGCTTCTCCACCTTCCTCTTAAAACGTGTCTTCTCTCAAGATTTTTCAGTTCTAATCAAATTCCATCGACCTGAAGACTTAACTCTTGTTTCTTTCTCCATTAATACTGCATGACCTGCCAGGCACATCTATCATTCTCTGTTTACACTCTTGATCTTCCCTTGTCCAGCATTTGGTTTGAAGTGTCCTGAAATATTCACTGTGCTCTGCAGCAGCCGCACGTTGGAGATCTTACTCAGAAAGAATTCTTAGATTAAAAAAAACACTAAGCCACAAAATTGTTAAAGAATAGTTTTATTTGGCACATGCACATTGAAACATACATACAGTGAAATGCATCGTCTGGTGTCAAATCAAATCAGGGAGGATTGGGCTGAGAAGCCCTCAAGTGCTTCCAGCACCAACATAACATGCCCACACTCACTAACACAAACTGTACGCTTTAGAATGTGGGAGGAAAGCCACGCAGTCACGGGGGAGAATGTACACACTGCTGAAAGATAGCAACACACACAAATTGCTGGAGGAACTCAGCAGGCCACACAGCTTACAGACAGCAGCAGGAATCAAACCCTGATCTTATAGCTAGCACTGTAAAGCAATTGGACTAACCGCCAGGCTACCGTGCCACCCATACATGGTATGATTGTGAAATTCCAGCAATTCAGCCTCTCTGTAGTGAAATACTATGGTGCTGTAGTTATGCTGGGGAACTGGACTAATGATCTGGAGATATGAGTTCAAATCCCACAGCAGCAGCTTTGGAATGTAAATTCATTTGTTTAAATACAATGACCTTCTTGGAAATCTGTCGTCCTTACCTGCTGATCTCACCTCAACCAGTAAACTCTTAACTTCCCTCTGAGATAACCTTACAAGACACTCAATTCAAGGGCAATTAGAGCAATATCTTCTCAATTTCAAAACTATACTTTATTCATAATATATAGGGAAGTGCACTGGGGACATGTCTTTCTCTGTGTTCAATGTATCACCAACTCAACACATTCCATTACAACCCATTCATGCCACTCACATTCCCCCTCCAAAGCATGCACTGTGAGGTTATTACACAGGGCACTGCCGCTCTGCATCTCAGTGATCCTTCCCTACAAATTCCTTACAGTAGCTGCACCGAGTCTCAGTATGGTTACCCATCACATACTATATTACGGGCACCTCCTTACACAGGAGGATCAAGAAGATCTGGGCAGGCTGATCAGGTTAATGATCTTCCAGTAACAGTCGATGTCTGTCTCACCATGTATCACTGGGAACTGCCCGTAGATTACTGATCTATAATTCTTCATGGGCACTAGCCTCTCCAGCATCCAGGACATCTTCAAAAGGTGATGCCTCTGAAAGGCAGCATCCATCATTAAGGACCCCCATCACCCAGGACATGCCCTCTTCTCATTGCTACCATCGAGGAGGAGGTACAGGAGCCTGAAGACACACACTCAACAGTTCAGGAATAGTGATAGTCATACTTTATTAATCCCGGGGGAAATTGTCATAGGAATAGCTTCTTCCCCTCTCCTATCAGATTTCTGAATGGACAATGAACCCATGAACACTTCCTCAGTATTCTTCCCTCTCTTTTTGCACTAGTTATTTAATTTTTTAAAATATAAACTTCTTATTGTTAATTTATAGTTTTTACTATTATGTATTGCAATGTACTGCTGCCACAGAACAACAAATTTCACAAGGCATGCCGATGATAATAAAGCTGGCTCTGATTGAGTTCTTGTTTCTTTCACTTTATTTTATTATATAGAGACACAGCACGGTAACAGGCCCCTCCAGCCCAATAAGCTGTGCTGCCCCATCACACCAGACCTAGAGGTCAGAGGCTAAGGATGAAAGGTTAAATATTTAAGGGGAACCTGAGGGTGGTGCGAAGGTGCCAACAGGGTTCGATTGCAACATTTAAGAGAAGTTTGGATAGGTACATGGATGGGAGGGGTGTGGAGGGCTATCAGCAGAATAATAGTGTGGCATGGACTTGATGGGCTGAAAGGCCTGTAGTGTTCAATGCTCTACAGCATCTTTAATGAGTTCTGGATGTTACAAAGTGCTTTACAACCCGTGCAGTATGTTTTAAGTAGTAACACGGATATAATACAGGAAATGCAGCAAACAATCTTCACAGCAAACTTCATCATAAGATGAGCACTAAGAGCCAGATCACCTATATCAGTGAGGGTATAAGTATGCGTTGAGAGCTCCCATTGCCCTTGGGATTCCTGATATTTAACCGATACAGCAGATGTGGGCTTAGTTTAATGACTTGTCAGGAAGACAGCCCTTTGTTCTCTTCCAGTGCCCTCTCTCTGGACTGTCAGCTCAAGACCCTGAAGCAGGAAGCGGTCTCACAATGTTATAATTGAGAGATAGGATTCACAGCAAAGTAGAGCAGCGTCACAAAATAAACCCCGTAAATGTGCGCCTACATCGAGTAATTTTACAAAATGCAAATTATAGAGGAGAGTGTAATTCTTTTTTAATATGTATAATGTAATTGCCACTGCCTCAGTTACTCCCTGTAGGTAATACATTCCAAGCACAAAGACATTCTTCTTAACCTTTCTTAATGACAATTTTAAATTAAAGACCCCCAAGTCACTGACTCCATTACATAGAATAATCTTCCAAACCCACTAGCAGACTAATTTTCCTATTGAAGCCTTTCACTCCAGTGCTGTCATTCAATTGGCAGAGCTCTATCCATGTGGTATGGAATTTCACCTCCTGATACCTTCTGGGCATCGCCCTGACAGAAACCCAAACCTTCAGACCTGGACAACAGAAGAATTTACTGCAAAAAATAAATCAGCTGAGAACAATCGGGGAAATTGGCACAGAGAAACCGGTAGAGAGGAAAGCATTGTGAGAAAGAGAGAGGCAAAGAAGTACAAAAGGGGAGGATAGGACATTGGTCAGCCAACTGTCAGAATGACATAGAGGGATGGGGTAGGGGGAATTGATAGATCCAAAGGACTTATTGGGCGTCCAGGTCACAATCTCTTCTTGATGCTGCCATTGGAAGGAGAGATAGGATCTTAGGTCCCACACCACTAGGTTCAGAAACAGTTATTACCCTCAACTATTAGGCTATTGTAGCAAAAGGGATAACATCACTCACCTCAACACTGAACTGATTCCACAAGCTATAGACTCACACTAATGGCACTATAACTCATCTTCTCAGTATTACTTATTTACTTATTTTTTGTATTTGCACAGATGGTCTTTCTTTTTGCACACCGATTGTTCGCCAGTCTTTGTGTGTAGTTTTTCACTGATTCTATTATGTTCATTTGTTCTATTGTGAATGCCTGCAAGAATATGAATCTCAGGGTAGTATACGGTGACACAAAGGTACATTGATAATAAACTTACTTTGAACAGACAGAGCAACAGAGGGAGGTGGGGTAGGGTGGGGGATGGACAAATAGATGGACAGTTACAGGGAAGAGTAACAGACATAGGGACTGCTAAAGACAAAGAGAAAGGGAGGAAAGGTGGCAGAATGATAAAGGCAGGCCAGAGTCAGTGAGAATAGCATGGAGAGAAAGAGAACCACAAGAAAACAGATGCAGGGGAACCGAAGTGCATGGAGCCTAGAAAAGGCCCTTTGTCCTCAGGGGACAAGATCGAGGTGGCACAGCAAAGTCAAGATGAAGCCTCTGGAAGCAAAGAACTGATTTGGAAACTGTTTTGTTCCAACCCATCAACTGAAATTCTCCCCCATTGAACAATCCACAACCTGTGGCATTAATAAAAGCAAGCAATTTTGAAAAGGAAAATAGATGTTCAAGTCATTATTTTATAAAAAAAAAGGGAAAACCATTTTCCAAGGCCATTACACAGCCATTTAATTGACTTGTTATAACTGACATTTAGACATTACCCGCAGCTGCTGTATCAACCTGCTTTAATAATATTTATTAACAGTCAGTCTGCACTCTCGACCCTTGTGAAACAGAGATCAGTAAAAAAAAACAAATTTGGAAGCATGAAGTTAAAGGACTTTCTATGCTGTGCAGTGATGCTGTGAAATGATCTCACATCTGCTGTGTCACGCGATGTTATCACAGCACACATTTATGTTGTGATGTCATACCATGAATCACTGTGACATGTGACAGGGAGCTGGGAAGTGATGTCACAACACACACAATATTAGATAGTGATGTCATGCTACAGAACGTCCATGAGATCATAAGACATAGGAGCAGAAAGGCCATTCGGCTCATCAAGTCTGCTCTGTAATTTCATCATGGCTGATCCATTTCCCACTCAACCCCATTCTCCTGCCTTCTCCCTGTATCCCTTCACGCCCTGACTAATCAAGAACCTATCAACCTCCACCTTAAATACACCCAGTGATCTAGCCTCCAAATATCAGCAGTGATGTCACACTACACAATGCCAAGTGATGATGTCATGCAGTGATGTGATGTCATGTCACATGGTGCTGTGGAGTGATGGAACACCATGGAACACCTTGCAGTGCTCTTACCATGCATCATTGGTATATCCATCAGGTAGTCATGATAAATATCCTGCAGTGGAAAAGCATGAGACTGGCATGGAGATGGGTAAAACACAGAATTAGTGTGTGTGTGGGGGAAGAATGAGAAATTTGATAGTGTGGAAAAATCAGAATAACATGGAAAGCTGGGGTGTTCTCATTGTGAATTCATTGCATCGTGTGTCTTCGTCAACATCTTGCTTGCGTATACTGTATGTGCAGTGAATTTTACATTTCCCCAGTCCTTCTTGGACAAGCCTCTCTCCACCTGAATGAAGCACTATCTGTAGAACATCAACCTGTCAATCTGTAGCAGTAATTTGTAACGCGCAGCTACTGAAGGTTTGGTTTAGATTCCTTGACCTGTTATTTATCTGAACAGGGGCTCAACCAGTAAGCTTGTTCTACCAAACAAGGGTGCACAGTGCAGTTTGAATGAAGGGGCCAAGTCACAGAGATGTAATCATCTGCTTGGTGGGAAGGAGATGGGGGAAGAGGCAAAAAGCCATCGCTCACATACTTCATCAGAAACATTTTGTTACTACTCGGTTGAAGAACAGTGGACAGTACAGTTCCCCTACCCAACTGCCCCCCACCCCCCAGGCTCTTGGAAAGTGGACACTTTTATCATCTGTTCCAAACTCTATAAATCGTGCTGAGCCCGGGGTCTTTCATGCACACAGGCCTGGCATGTGTTTGTGTTCATGATAGTGTATGTATGCATGTTCAGAATCAGATTCACTCATCACTTGTACATCAAAACATAAGTGACATGCATTGTTTGCTCTAACAATCAACACATACAAGGGTGTGCTGGGGGCAGCCCTCAAGTGTCGCCATGCATTCTGGTGCCAACATAGCATGCCCACAATGCTCGGCAGAACTACACAGAACATGCATCTGCATCCATCCATCTTGGTGTGTGAGATGGTGGGCGATGCACAACTGATTACAAACATATACACAGCCTGGGAAAGAGCGCAAGGCGGTGGATAGAAATGCTGCCGAAAATCAGGCTCTGTGCAAATCCTATTGATAAGATCTGCAGATAATACCAGCGTGAATAAATCAGAGCTGCAGTGAGCAGAGACACCAGGCTCAATTTCCTGGGTTACTGGAGTACACTGGCCTGGGGCAGGCGTGGCAGGATGGGATCAAGGAGTGTGTGTGTGTGTGTGAGAGAGAGCGTGGGTGAATGAGTGTGTGAGTGTGTTTGTGTGTGCCTATGTCTGTTTTTGATCAAGCTTTCCCTCAGCGCTCTCTAAGCCAATTTGGGAGCCATCATTTACAAGGAGCGCTTCCACGAGAAAGCAGGATCCATCATTAAGGACCCCACCATCCAGGCCATGTTCTCTACTTGCTACCACCATCGGGCAGGAAGTACAGGAGGTTCAGGAACAGTTATTACACCTCAAACATCAGGCTCCTGAACCGTGTGGATAACTTCACCCACCTCAACACTGAACTGATTCCACAACCTACAGACTCAATGTCAAGGACTCTACAACTCATGTTCTCAGTATTATTTATTTACATTTTTTTATTATTTGCACATTGGTTGTTTGTCAGCTTTTATTTATGTATAGCTTTTCATGAATTTATTGCATTTATCTATTTTACTGTAACTGCTTGCAAGAAAATGACAGATATGTACTTTGACAATAAATTCACTTTGAATTCATCAGACTTGGTTCCTGACTTTGGCTTCTATCAGGAGGTTTCATTTAGGGTGCTGGACACATGCAGACATGTGGGTCACCACTTGGGTAGAGCACTGCTGAAATATTCTCTCTCCTATCTCCACTGCCATTGCCCATCAACAAGGCAAAGATTCAAAGGACTGAGATTGAATCTTCTTTGAATCTTTTCACAGAGAGGGTGGTGTGGTGTATGTGGAGCAAGCTACCAAAGGAGGTGGTACCGGTGAGTACATTTTTAACGCTTAGAGTCATAGAAAAGTACAGCACAGAAACAGGCCCTTTGGCCCACCTAGTCCATGCCCAACCATTTAAACTGCCTACTCCCATTAACCTGCACTGGGACCATAGCCCTCCATGCCTCTACCTTTCATGTACCTAACCAAACTTGGTTTAAATGTTGAAATCGAGCTCGCATACACCACTTACGCTGGCTGTCGTTCCACATTCTCACGACCCTCCGTGTGAAGAAGTTTTCCCTTCATGTTCCCCTTAAACTTTTCACATTTCACCCTTAACCCATAACCTCTGATTGTAGTCCAACTCAACCTCAGTAGAAAAAGCCTGCTAGCATTTACTCTCTCTATACCCCTAATAATTTTATATACTATGAGGGGTATAGATTGGGTAAATGCAAGCAGGCTTTAATGTGCATGTCCTCCACATATCTGACTTCCCAAAGTGCATCACCTAACACTGGTTGGGGTTAAATTCCATCTGAGAAATCGCCACCCAACACTGTATCTGATCTCTGATCCTGCTGTAGTCTTAGTCAATCTTTCTTGCTCTGCACAACTTCAACTTTAGTGTCATCCACAAAATCACGCCTCCAACGTTCACAACCAAAGATCAAAGTAATAATCAAAGCACCTATATGTCACCATATATTATCCTGAGATTCATTTTCTTGTGGGTATTCACAGTTTAACAAAAAAATACAATAGAATCAATGAAAAACTACACACAAAGGACGACTGACAAGCAAGCAATGTGTAAAGGAATCCAATCTCTGCAAATACAAGAAAAAAAGCAAATTATAATAATAAATAAATATACAGATAATTAATACTGAGAACATAATTTCTAGAGTCTTTGAAAGTGAGTCCATAGGTTGTGGGGCCAGTTCAGTGTTGAGGTGAGTGAAGTTATCCACGCTGGTTCAGGACCCTGATGGTTGAAGGGTAATAACTGTTCCTGAACATGGTGGTGTGGGACCTGAGGCTCCTGAACCTCCTTCCCGATGGTAGTAGCAAGAAGAGACCATGGCCTATATGGTGAGTGCCCTTGATGATGGTTGCAGCTTTCCTGTGACAGTGTAGATGTATTCAATGATGGGGAGGGCTTTATCTGTGGTGGGACTGGTCTGTATCCACTACTCTTTGTAAGCTTTTCTGTTCTTGGGCATTGGAGTTTCCATACCAGGCTGTGATACAGCCAGTCAGGATACTCTCCACTGTGCATCTATAGAAGTTTGACAAAGTTTTAGATGATATGTCGAATCATCAATATGTGACACAAACAAAAAGGATCTCTGCAGTACGCCACTGGCCACAGACTTTCATGCACCCCATGGTCTACCTGCACTGCATTTTCTCTGCAGCTGCAACACTTTATTCTGCAGTTTGCTACTGGTTTCCTTCTACTACCTCAGTGCACTGTTACATCTGTATTGTTGGCATGCAAACCAAATATTTTCCACTGTACTTCCATCAGTACACACGACAGTAATAAATTAACAGAACTCCCAGTAGTCAAACATTTTAATTCCCATTCCCATTCCCAATCTGACATGTTGGTCCATGGCCTCCTCTTGTGCCACAATGAAATCACACTCAAGGTGGAGGAGTACCACCTTATATTCCGTCTGGGTAGCCTCCGAGCTGGTGGCATGAACATCGATTTCTCCTTCGGTTAAAAAACAATCCCTCTCCCTCCCCTCTAGTTCTATTCTCTACTCTGGCCTCTTAACTCTTCTCTGCTGATGTCCTTCTTCCTTCCCTTTCTCTTAAGTTCCACTCTCCTCTCCCTCAGATTTCTTCTTCTCCAGCCCTTTACTTCTCCCACCCACCTGGCTTCACCTATCACCTTCTAGCTAGCCTTCTTCCCCTCCCCTCACTGTTTTATCCTGGCGTCTACCCCTTCCTTCTCAGGTCTGAAGGGGGGTCCCAGTCTGAACATTGACTGTTTGTTTATTTCCATAGATGCTGCCTGACCCGCTAAATTCCTCCAGCATTTTGTGAGTGTTGCTTTGGATTTCCAGCATCTGCAGAATTTCCCATATTTATAATTTACCAATTTACTAATTTCCATTCAGAATAGCATCTTGCCTCCTATCACCAAGCCAATTAAGGATTCAATTAAAGTCAAAGTCAAATTTATTGTCGTCTGCACAAGTGCATCATGTACAGGTGCGATGAAAAACTTGCTCGCAGCAACATCACAGAATCAGCGTATAAGCAGTATTCAGAAGATAAACAAATTGAACATAAATTGTACATAATCTTACAGGAACAAAAACAAAAACAAAAAACAAAGTCCATTTTATAAATGACCTGGATGAGGAAGTAGATGGGTGCGTTAGTAAGATTGCAGATGACATGAAGGTTGGGGGTGTTGTGAATAGTCTGGAGGGTTGTCAGAGGTCACAGCGGGACATCAATAGGATACAGAACTGGGATGAGAAGTGGCAGATGGAGTTCAACCCAGATAAGTGTGAAGTGGTCCATTTTGGTAGGGCAAATTTGAAGAAAGAATATAAATTTAATGGTAAGACTCTTCACAGTGTGGAGGATCAGTGAGATCTTGGGGTCCGTGTCCATAGGACTCTCAAAGCTGCTGCGCAGTTTGACAATGTTGTTAAGAAGGCATATGGTGTGTTGGCCTTCATCAACCATGGGATTGAGTTCAAGAGCCGTGAGGTAATGTTACAGCTATATAAGATCTTAGCTAGATCCCACTTGGAGTACTGTGTTCAGTTCTGGTCACTTCACTACAGGAAGGATGTGGATACTATAGAAAGAGTGCAGAGGAAATTTATACGGACGTTGCCTGGATTGGAGAGTGTACCTTATGAGAATAGGTTGAGTGAACTTGGCCTTTTCTCCTTGAAGTGACAAAGGATAAGAGGTGACCTGATAGAGGTGTATAAGATGATAAGAGACATTGATTGTGTGGATAGCCAGAGGCTTTTTCCCAGGGCTGAAATAGTTAACACAAGGGGGCATAGTTTTTAGGTGCTTGGAAGTAGGTACAAGGGGGATGTCATTGGGAAGTTTTTCACACAGAGAGTGGTGAGTGTGTGAAATGCACTGCCAGTGACAGTGGTGGAGGCAGATACAATAGGATCTTTCAAAAGACTCTTAGATAGGTACATGGAGCTTAGAAAAAGAGGGCTATGCAGTAGGGTAACTCTAGAAGGTCACATGGTCAGCACAACATCATGGGCCGAAGGGCATGTAATGTGCTGTAGATTTCTATGTTCTATGTTCTAGTGAAAGAAAAGTCATCGAAGGACGTTTTACCAGTTGGGTCAAGAACTCAATAGGTGAAGGGAAATAAGAAATCAAATGTTAAACAACAGGTCAAATGTTAAGGTAAGATGTTGACCCAAGAGCACTCTTGCCTTGTCAAACTGGGCCCGATTTCTCTCCAATGCTTTCCCAGAGCCAAAGTCACAACAGTGAAGACTTGATCTCAGAGATGACGCCAATACAAACAGACATCACAGTTTTATGATTCAATCTGGTCACTGTGGATCAGGAGGCAGTACTCCTTCCTCAAAAGCACAAAGAGATCCTGCAGGGAGTTTAGAAAAATGAGAGGGGATCTCAAGGAAATGTACCAAATATCGAAGGACCTACATAGAGTGGATGTGAAAAGGATGTTTCTTGTAGTGGGGGAATCTAGGAACAGAGGGCACAGCTTCAGCATAGAAGGATGACCCTTTAGAACAGAGATGAGGAAGAATTTCTTTAGCCAGAAGGTGGTAAATGTGTGGAATTCATTGCTTTGGAGGCCAAGTTATTGGGTATATTTAAAGCGGAGGCTGATGTTGATGAGTTAGGCCATCAAAAAATATGGGGAAAAGGCAGGAGAAAGGGGGTTGAGAGGGATAATGAATCAGCCATAATGGAATGGCAGAGCAGACTCGATGGGCTGAATGGCTTAATTTTGCTTCTATGTCTTATGGTTGACAAGTTGACTGTTTATTCCTCTCTATAGATGCTGTCTGACCTGCTGTATTCCTCCAGTATTTTGTGTGTGTTGCTCCTTCCTCAAAACCACAAGATTGTGGGTTCAAGTCCCCATTCCACGGACCAACACAGAATCAAAGCTGCCACTCTAATGCAGTATACCTCATCGTTTGAAATGAGATATTAAATTGAGACTCTGTCTGCCCTCGCAGTTTGCTATAAATGACCCCATGGCAATATTTCAGAACAGAAGCCGGACAATTTTCCCTCATGTTCTGGTCAACATTGGTTTCTTGACTTACACCTTCAAATGAAGAAAGGCTCTTTTCATGGGAGTCTGCCGCAGGGTTTCCTGTACTGCACAAGTGACAACATTTCAAAAGTACTTTTCTGGCTATAAGATGATATGACAGCCCTTAAATCATGAAAGATGCTATCGAAAGGCAATCCCCTCTCCTCTCCACTGCGCCTTTTTCAATCTGGAGGCAACATGTCCACTGAGAGGGACAAGACAGACTTTCATTGTGAAGAATGTCAGTTCATCTCATATGGCAGGAAGTGAAATGTGCAATGAAAAACAGAGACAATCTCATTTACCAAGGTTATAAGATGCTGGTAGATATTGCAGCAAAGATCAGTTGTTTGCCAAAGAGTCAAGGATATCAGACTCAGGGGCATCAAATGATAGCATAAACAGTCATCAAAGCTTTTGCTTGTTACACTCTAGAATACACTCCAATGTTGTTTATAACATGCAGCTCTGATATGCCATTACATAATGACATTGCATTTCCCATGCCAGCACTACCTCTGCTTCCTCTGACTGTGATAGCCAATTTAATGTCAATTAGTGCCGAGTTATGGGCAATTTTGTGCTTTATACTCGTGTCCATTAGGACCGGAGTCTCGGAAACCTGAACTCTTTTGTGTAGGTGCTTTGCAGCTGCCAGGGATTCAGAATGTTTTTACCCTTTCAATACAAATTCTCATCCACAGAGAGAACAACAAAGAGAGAAACTTTATCCCACACAGGCGTTACAATGGAGCATCAAACAATATGAGAGTGGAACTCAGCAGGTCGGGTAGCATCCGCAGAGGGAAATGGACAGTGAACGTTTCAGATTGAGAGACTTCTTAACTCAGCACTGCATATCCCACTAATGTTAGTGTGCAACTTTCAAGGATCAAGGGTTAAGGACAACTTTATTAGCCACATACATGTATTCACATGTACTAGGAATTTGCTGTGGTGTGTTGGTCAGGGTGCAACATGCAACAAAAACAACACTGAACAATTATAAAAACTAAAGAATTATAAAAAATAAAGCTAGGAATTGAACTACAGATATGGAATAAAAACAATATAATCCCAATATGCATTTACAATATAAACAACATTTTATAATAATGGTTTAAACTGTTTACGGTACAGTGACTGAGGTATTAGAGGGGGATGGGGGGGGGCTAACTAGAATGGTTGATCAGATTAATAGACAATAGGTGCAGGAGTAGGCCATTCAGCCCTTCGAGCCAGCACCACCATTCACTATCAACCACAATCAGTACCCTTTTCCTGCCTTCTCCCCATATCCCTTCACTCCTCTATCTTTAACAGTTCTATCTAACTCTTTTTTGAAAGAACCCAGAGAACTGCCCTCCACTGCCTTATGAGGCAGAGCATTCCACAGAACCACAACCCTGTGTGAAAAAGTTTTTCCTTAACTCCGTTCTAAATTGTCTACCCCTTATTCTCAAACTGTGGCCTCTGGTTCTGGACTCCCCCAACATCGGGAACATTTTTCCTGCCTCTAGCTTGTCTAATCCCCTAATAATCTTATATGTTTCAATCAGATCCCCCCTCATCCTTCTAAATTCCAGTGTATACAACTCCAGTTGCTCCAATCTTTCAACATATGACAGTCCCACCATCCCGGGAATTAACCTCATGAACCTACGCTGCACTCCCTCAATAGCTAGAATGTCCTGGTGTCACCTAATGTAAACAGACACTCTTTGGGAAGTGCAGATCTCGATGTTTATTCTATTAGTATTGACATTACTCTTCATTAAGTCCTGATAAAGGGTCTCGGCACGAAACGCTGACTATTTATCACAATTTTATCAAAGTTTGCCTTCTTTTACACAGTGGATGTTTATCAGCCTTTGTTGTGTGTAGTTTTTCATTGATTCTATTGTTTTCTACTGTGAATGCCTGCAAGATAATGAATCTTTAGGGTGACATACATACTATGATAAAAAACTTACTTACAACTTTTCCATAGATGCTGCCTAACCTGCATTTGTGTGTGTTACCCTATTTGTACAGGCTGGGCGTGAGTAACCTCAGTGTCCCAGGTACTTAAGGGTGCAAAAGCATGTTGGAAAGGGAAGCTCAGAAAGAAAGTCTAATCTTGTTACTCTGTGAGATTTTTGCATCATCTCAGAAGCTGAAAACAGGTTTGTGGGAAGTGCTTTCTCATGCTCCAGGGACAATGAAAGCTCTCCACTTGCCTCTGAATGGAGACTTGACCCGACTGAGAGAAGTCTTCTAATTTTCAGTGTTGGTTGTTGACACAAAAACGTCGTATTTCATTATATGTTTCAATTTATCTGTGACAATAAAGCTAATCTTAAAATTTTTAATATAATGTGACAGCCATTAAGTTCCTAGTGGCCCAGGGGCTCAATTATAACAGGGTTCTCCAGCACAACTGGGAAGCTGGACTGTCAAGGGGCTGAAGGCAGGGATCGACTTTGGCCCTCTAACAGTTCACCTGCCCATCTGGCACAGCAGCAGAATGTGGTGAGGCCTGCGTACTGCCTCAAGATGAACCACTCTCAGAAACAGCACTGACCATACGGATGTTCTGCACTAGGACGTAGGTCACTTGTACATTCGGAGACTGAAAGCCTTCGCAGTTCATGAACAGATCGAGGTTCATTTGTAAAGGACAGAGTGCAATGTTGGATGCTCTCAGTCACTTCCTCAATTAGTCACTGCCACAATCTTGGCAAGTCTGTGTGCTTGTGTGGTCTGCTCACGGAGATGTTGAGTTCACTCCTGTCTGATTAACATAGTAGTGAGAAAGGAAACTAAATATGATGTTTTTCATCCATTGTCACCTACAATGACCTGAAGGCCAAACCAAAGGTGTCTTTGACCTTTACAGCCAAAGAATGGCTAGAGCTCTGCCTGTAGAAAGTGACTGATCTTTGCCACTACTAGCTTTGAAAAGCATGGCCTCGAAACGAGTACTCATAATCATTCTGAGGCAGATAACCTCTTTCCATTACAGCCACCTGCCCCTCCACTGGCTAGACAATCTTCTCTTTCACCCCTCCTTAAGGAAAATGGCATATGGGGGGGGGGCATGTCCTGAAAATTTGAGTAGTTTTCACTTGTCGGTACGTGGACTTAAGGATACGTTGGAGCAGACTGAAATTGATCCACTGAGAGAGATGGGGATCAATGACTAAATCGCTAATCAATGCTTGAATATGCTAATTAGAAGCTGAATAACCAAGATCATTATGAATAGGTGTCCTGTAGGATTAGCTGCCAATGTTATTAACCCAAAATTATCAGATTTGCCTTGGATAATACACAAGTAATAATCAATATCTAACTTAATTTACAGTATGCTAGCCTTCTTTTTAAACAAAATTAAGAGAATTCATCTCCGTGCTAAAACTCAACCTATTCCGTGAGTAGAAGGAGGCACAATCCTGACAAGTTCTGAAAAAATTAAACCAATCAGAGCTAATGATCTTCCCAGCTAATAATAAAACTGACTTTAGGACTGTATCTGCTAAACTTCAAAAGTAATTGTACAGAAATCTGTCTGAGAAACTGCTTCTATTCATTATTTTTTCTTACAAATTGTTTTGTTCTTTTCCTTACAAGAGCCTGCTCAGCAACACCAACATAAGAGTGCAGTGATAAGAAAGGCCCATTGAACTATTTCCATCATTTGGAGATAACATCTGGTATGGAGAGGCCACTGCACAGGATTGCAAAAAGCTGCAGAGGGTTGTAAACTCAGCCAGCTCCAACATGGGCATTAGCCTCCTCACCATTTAGGACATCCTCAAAAGATGATGCCTCAAAAAAGTAGCACTACGGATCCCAATCACTCAGGACGTGCCCTCTTCTCATTGCTACCATCAAGGAGGAGGTACAGGAGCCTGAAGACACACACTCGATGTTTCAGGAACATTCTTCCCCTCCACTATAAGATTTCTGAATGGACAATGAACTTACTATATGAACACTACCTCAGTCTTTTCCCCTCTTTTTGCATTACTCAATTTAATTTTCAATTTTTAAATATGTAATTCTTATTATAATTTACAGTTTTTTACTAGTCATAGTCATACTTTATTGATTCCAGGGGAAACTGGTTTTCATTACAGTTGCACCATAAATAATAAATAGTAATAAAACCATAAATAGTTAAATAGTAATATGTAAATTATGCCAGGAAATAAATCCAGGACCAGCCTATTGGCTCAGGGTGTCTGACCCTTCAAGGGAGGAGTTGTAAAGTTTGATGGCCACAGGCAGGAACGACCTCCGATGACGCTCTGTGTTGCATCTCGGTGGAATGAGTCTCTGGCTGAATGTACTCCTGTGCCCAACCAGTACATTATGTAGTGGATGGGAGACATTGTCCAAGATGGCATGCAACTTGGACAGCATCCTCTTTTCAGACACCACCGTCAGAGAGTCCAGTTCCATCTCCACAACATCACTGGCCTTACGAATGAGTTTGTTGATTCTCTTGGTGTCTGCTACCCTCAGCCTGCTGCCCCAGCACACAACAGCAATCATGATAGCACTGGCCACCACAGACTCGTAGAACATCCTGAGCATCGTCCGGCAGATGTTAAAGGACCTCAGTCTCCTCAGGAAATAGAGATGGCTCTGACCCTTCTTGTAGACAGCCTCAGTGTTCTTTGACCAGTCCAGTTTATTGTCAACTCATATCCCTAGGTACTTGTAATCCTCCACCATGTCCACACTGATCCCCTGGATGGAAACAGGGGTCACCGGTACCTTAGCTCTCCTCAGGTCTACCACTATCTCCTTAGTCTTTTTCACATTAAGCTGCAGATAATTCTGCTCATACCATGTGACAAAGTTTCCTACCGTAGCCTTGTACTCAGCATCATCTCCCTTGTTGATGCATCCAACTATGGCAGAGTCATCCAAAAACTTCTGAAGATGACAAGACTCTGTGTAGTAGTTGAAGTCCGAGCTGTAAATGGTGAAGAGAAAGGGAGACAAGACAGTCCCCTGTGGAGCCCCAGTGCTGCTGATCACTCTGTCGGACACACAGCATTATAAGCACACGTACTGTGGTCTGCCAGTCAGGTAATCAAGAATCCATGACACCAGGAAAGCATCCACCTGCATCGCTGTCAGCTTCTCCCCCAGCACAGCAGGGCAGATGGTGTTGAACGCACTGGAGAAGTCAAAAAACATGACCCTCACAGTGCTCGCTGGCTTGTCCAGGTAGGCGTAGACACGGTTCAGCAGGTAGATAATGGCATCCTCAACTCCTAGTCAGGGCTGGTAGGCGAACTGGAGGGGATCTAAGTTTGGCCTGACCATAGGCCAGAGCAGCTCCAGAACAGGTCTCTCCAGGGTCTTCATGATGTGGGAGGTCAATGCCACCGGTCTGTAGTCATTGAGGCCGCTGGGACGCGGCGTCTTCGGCACAGGGACGAGGCAGGATGTCTTCCACCGCACAGGAACCCTCCGGAGCCTCAGGCTCAGGTTGAAGACATGGCGAAGTACTCCACATAGCTGAGGGGCACAGGCTTTAAGCACCCTGGTACTGACACCATCCGGTCCTGCAGCTTTGCTTGGGTTGAAACATTTCAGCTGTCTTCTCACCTGTTCAGCTGTGAAGCCCACCATGGTGGTTTCGTTTGGGAAAGTGGTATAGTCATGAGAGCAGGGTAGGGGACTGTGAGGAGGGGTAGGAGGGGAGAGTGGAATATGTGTTGGTTGGGAGCCGACAACAGATGGCTCATGTGTGGGATGGGCAGGGGCCACAATGTCAAATCTGTTAAAGAACAGGTTAAGTTCGTTGGCCCTGTCCACACTGCCTTCAGCTCCTCTGTTGCCAACTTGCCAGAACCCAGTGATGGTCCTCGTCCCCCTCTAGACCTCTCCCATGTTGTTCTGCTGGAGTTTCCACTCAAGCTTCCTCCTGTACCTGTCTTTAGCCTCCCTGATCCTGGCTTTCAGGTCCCTCTGTATTGCCCTCAGCTCCTCACTATTTCCATCTCTAAACGCCCTCTTTTTAGCTTTCAGGATGTCCTTAATGCCCTTTGTTACCCATGGCTTGTTATTTGAACAACAAAGGACAGTTCTTGTCGGAACATCGCAGTCCACACAGAAGTTGATGTAATCAGTGATGCACTCTGTGAGCCCATCAATATCCTCCCCATGTGGCTCGCACAGTGCCTGCCAGTCTGTCACTTCAAAACAACCCTGGAGCGCCTCATAAGCCTCCTCCGACCATTTTCTCACTGTCCTCGAGGTTGCAGGTTTACTCTTCACCAGAGGCACATAGCAGGGTTTTAGATGCACCAGGTTGTGATCTGACCTTCCCCGTGGGGGGAGGGGAGAGGAGCTGTATGCATCCTTAACGTTAGCGTACATCAAATCCAGAGTCCTCTCCCCTCTGGTTGTACAGCTCACATACTGCGTGAAGTTGGGCAGTGTTCTAGCCATGGTAACATGGTTGAAGTCACCCGAGATGGTAATGAGGGCACTCGGGTGCTGGGTTTGTAATCTGGCTATGACAGTGTAAATGATGTTACACGCTGACGTCCGGTTGGCAGAGGGAGGGATGTACGCAACAACCACAATTGCATGCGAGATTTCCCTTGGCAAATAATATGGCTGGAGTCCAACAGCAAAAAGTTCAGTATCCGGGCTACAAACACGTTCCTTGATCGTAATATGCCCAGGATTGCACCATCTGTTGTTTACCAGAACAGCAAGCTCCCCTCCTTTATGCTTACCGCTCTCAGTGCAATTCCGGTCAGCTCGAACGGTCTGGAAGCCCTCTATGGAAACGCTTTGATCGGGTATGTCCTCATGCAGCCACGTCTCAGTAAAACACATGACACTGCTCTCCCGAAATGTTCTCTAACTCCTGATAAGCGCCGTCAGTTCGTCCATGTTATTCCCCAGCGATCTCACATTTCCCATGATGAGAGAGGGGAGACGCGGCTTATAATTTCTCTTCTCCATAAGCCTCTGTTGTCTCGACCCGGTCCTCTTCCCTCGCCTTTTTGATCCCCCTCTGCATCCTCTGTGTGTTATGTATGGCAATATTCTGCTGTCGTAAAACAACAAATTTCACGACATATGCCAGTGATATTAAACCAGGTTCTGATTTGCATCTTAACTCTATCCACCTACCTCATCTCATCATCATATCCTTTTGCCAACTTTATCCAGCAAAAATCCATTAGTCTCAGATTTAAACTAATTGAACTTGCGCTGACTGATTTTTAAGTAGATGGCTCTACATATTTCTTCATTTCTGTGGCAGTCTTGTCAGATTGACTTGCTCTTCACTGTAGCTTTGTTGGTTCAAAAATGTTTTAAGAAATCAATGTGGAGCTCTCAGACTTGTTCACGGTTGTGGAGAGAGGCAGGTGGATGGTTTAGAAAATGTAGCACTCCTGATACCTTTTGATGAGATTTTGTGAATTCCAAACAATGAGACTCAAGGTTTTTAACACTATTCTGAATGTTCTATTTAAGCAGCACGCAGGAGTGATAGGGATTCCAATAAGCTGATGAGATGTTACGCTTTCTCAAGGAGATTTTGGGAACAGCCTTGACCTGTTTCTTCTGACTCTTTGATAATCCCTTGCAGTTCAGAGCTTGGAATAAAGAGACACAAGAGATTTTTCAGATGCTGGAAATCTTGAGCGACACACACACAAAAGTACTGGAGAAGCTCAGCAGGCCAGGCTGCATCAACGCAGGGAAATAAAGAGTCGATGTTTTGGGACAAGACCTTTCATTAGGACAAAGTGTGTTTCCGACATGTGGTGTTAGCCAAGCAGATGACGTATCCTGGTGGATGTAACTAAGAGCTTCCGTGTTGGAAAGGTTGACCTGGGAGAAGTAAGTTTGCTTATACTGCCAGTGAATTTGGAGGACTTTCCAGAGGTAAAGTTGGTGGTACATCTCCAGTGCTTTGGGATGCCTGCTGCAGATAGCCCGATTCTTAGAACATACAGGAGGGCAGGAATCACTGCTGTCTGGTGGACCATGACCCTTGAGCCCAAGTTTAAGGTCTTGATTTTCAGTCATTTCCTTAGATGGCCATAATGATGTGCTGACTCTGAAAGTGATGTTAAGTTTCATTGTCAATATCTGTCTTTACTGAGATAATTCTTGAAGTTCATGTGTTTCATCATGAACCTTTGTTGTTGAAAGGCAGTGCTATGCAATAGGGCAGATGGATAGTGAACCTCCACACATCGACTAAAGACTCTTCATCCACCAATCACACATTTATTTATTTATTTCACAGCCCCAACATGATGACAAGCCCTTCTGGTCCAATGAGCCCTCACCACCCAAATACACCCAAGAGACTAATTAACCTCCTAACCTGTACATCTTTGGGATGTGGAAGGAAACCCACACAGTTATGGGGAGAACATACAAATAACTTAAAAGACAGCAGTGGAATTGAACCCGGGTAGCTGACACTGTGATTTCAGACCACCAAAATGTGGGAAACTATTTTTCTATAACTGCTAAATCCTCCATATACACATGAATATAGGGCCAGTTTATAGTTCATTCCACCGAGATGCAATACAGAGCGTCATAGGAAGTCATTCCTGCCTGTGGCCATCAAACTTTACAACTCCTCCCTTGGAGGGTCAGACACCCTGAGCCAATAGGCTGGTCCTGGACTTATTTCCGGGCATAATTTACATATTATTATTTATTTATTTATTGTTTTATATTGCTATATTTATACTCTGTTCTTGGTTGGTGCAACTGTAACGAAACCAAATTTCCCTCGGGATCAATAAAGTATGACTATGAATCCCTCCATACCCAGTAGACTGAATTTAGCATATGGTCTACAGTGGCCTGGCAGCCTATGGTCATGCTAGCTGCCCAGCACTGGAATTCAAATCCCACCATTATGAGCTGCTCGTACATTGGCTGGTAGATGAGAGTCAACATAAACAGTTCTGGATGATCAATATCCTTCAGGGAAGGCGATGTGTCATTTCTGCCTTGCAACTCAGAGTTTGGCCCTTAACTCTCTCTCAAGTGAGATGCTTTATTTCAGATACTTCCATTTCACACCAATCACAAATTATTTTCAACTCAAGGCTGCATTTGTTTAAAAGCAGTGACAGGAAATGGGCAATAAATGTGAGTTTGTCAGTAACCCCTAAATCCCAAGCCAGGGAAATCTGGTGACATGCAAACCAAAGAGAGGGTCCATGTTGAAGTGACTAATGTCCAGTTATTCCATAGTTGGAACTGACTCCACAATGAGTAACTATTTAGCATCAAGTGCAAGTGCAGATACCCAATGCAGAAGTGAGGACCTATCCAAGAGCAGAAGCCCCCCAGGTTAAGAGGATATGTCTGTATATTATAATAAACAGCAAAATGTAGGGAACCCACTTGACCGATCGTGCTGGGTCTCTGAACAGTGTTTATCGCTAACATAAGCACAAGGGATTCTGTAGGTGCTGGAAATCTTGAGCAACACACACAAAATGCTGGAAGAACTCAGCAAGTCATTCAGCATCTATGGAGGAGAATAAACGGCCAATGTTTCAGTCCTGATGAAGGGTGTCAGCCCAACATGTCGACGGTTTAATACTCTATAGATGCTGCCTGACCAGCTTTGATATTAACATGCTGTACGTAAAGTTAGTAAAGCCAGTATTTATTCCTTATCCCTAATTACCTTGAATGTGAATTACTCAGCTATAACGGCAGGCAATTAAGAATTACCAGACTTCCTTCCCTAAAGAACATTTGTGAACTAGTTTTTAAACAACAACCCAGAATTCCATGTTTACCATTACTGGTGATTTTTTAAAATTAATTGAACTTGTATTCTACAATGGCTGTGGTGGAATTCAAATATGTTTCTTGATCATCAGCCCAGGCTTCTGGTTTGTCAGCCCAGTAATTTAACTACAAAGGTGACTAGACTGTGTAACTCCTCCTGTAGTCCTGAAAATATTTCATGTTTTTAAAGAAGATATTATTCCATTCAACATTCACCAAACTCTTTAACAAACTTCTGTTGAAACAATGCTGACTGGCAATATCATGATTTAATAAGGCAATTCAAATGCGCAGGAACACAGGAAGCAGAGATTAGTGAACTCTGGCAAACACCTCGGGCATATCCCTTTCTCACCATTGGTAGTATCTAGAAGAAGGAAACATCCAGCATCAAAGATCCCCACCATCCAGACGATGTCATTGGGCAAGAGATACTAAAGCCTGCAGTCCCACAGCAGCAGGTTCAAGAACAACAATTTCCCTTCAATTATTCGGTTCTTGAACCAACCTACTCAACCCTAATCACTACCTCAGTAGAGCAACACTATGTAACACACACAAAATGTTAGAGGAGCTCAGCAGGTCAGGCAACATTTATGAGAAGGAATAAGCAGTCGAAATTTTGGGCCAATACTGCTCATTAGTTTTCAGGTGAAGGGGCCTCTGCCTGAAACACTGACTGTTTATTCCCCTCCATAGATGCTGCCTGACTTGCTGAGTTCCTCCAGCATTTTGTGTGTGTTGCTCTGGATTTCCAGCATCTGCAGAATCTCTTTTGTTTATTGCAACATTATGACCAATTTGCACTGGCAAAAACTTTCTTTTTATTCTAACTGAGTTCTTTCTGATATCATTATTGCTTAATTTATGTTTTTTTCTTAAATCTGGAGTGTCTCTGATGCTATGGAACTCATGCATATGGCAATAAGCTCCACTTTGACTTTGATCTTACTTTTAGATTAAAACAACAGCAGAAGTAATTTCCCCCACGCTAATAAAAGTATTATTTTCACATGTTCAGCTTTTAAATATCTGCATCAAACATTCTCAGCTTGAACATGATGAGCTCCCTCAGGATTGCTGCACCAACGCAGCACTTCTTTGTCCATGATGGTCATTTCAACCTGGTCTAGAAACTGTTCAGCCTTCCCCCAGGACCCATGAATCTGGCAGTTAAAGTTTTCTTTTTTTGTTTATGGTTTGCAATTACTTTCTTCTTCAAAATTAAATTTCAATATGTTTTTTTCTTTTGTTCTTTTAGATCCACAAATCACTGATATTAAAACTCCTGAGTGACATTCAAGTTTTACTGGATATTTCTACAGCTCTGCTTTTGGGCTAGGAAAGTTGTTTCCACTGCTAAGTGAGACTAGAACTAAGGGACATGGCCTCAAGATTCGGGGGGACAGATTTAGAGTAACACACACAAAATGCTGGAGGAACTCAGCAGGTCAGGCAGCATGTATGGAGAGAATAAAGAGTCGACATTTTAGGCCAAGACCCTTCATCAGAAGAGGAAAGGAAGGGGGAAGAAGCCAGAATAAGGTGGGGGAGGGAAAGGAGTACAAGTTGGCAGGTGATAGGTGAGGTTGGTGAAGGCAAGACAGGTGGGTGGGAGAGGGGGATGAAGTGAGAAGCTGGGAGGTGATAGGTGGAAAAGGTCAAGGGCTGAAGAAGGAGGAATCTGATAGGAAACGAGAGGAGAAAGGGAAGGGTCAGGGGCACCAAAGGGAGGTAAAATGCAGGAAAGGAGAAGTGGCGGGGTAAAAGGGGAGCTAGAATGGGGAAAGGGAAAAGAGAGAAGGGGAAGGAGAGGGGGAGAATTAACTAGAAGACAGAGGAAATAATGTTCATACCATCAGATTGGAGGTTACCCAGACAAAATAGGAGGTGTTGCTCCTCCAAGCTAAGAGTAGCCTCATCATGGCAGTACAGAAGCCCCTGCACTGGCATGTTGGAACAGCTAACGAGGAGTGGAATTAAAATGGCTGGTCACCGGGAAATCCTGCTTGTTGCAGACAGTGCAAAGATGCTCAACAAAGCCATCGCTCGCTCTGCGTTGGGTCTCACCGATGTAGAAGAGGCCACACTGGGAGTACCAGACACAGAAAATGATCCCAACAGACTAGCAGGTGATAGATTTTTGCAAAGCGGGGGAACTAAGGCTTATGGGGAAAAGGCAGGTAGATAGAGCCGAGTCTGCACCCAGATCAGCCATGATCTTATTGAATGGTGGTGCAGGGTCCATAGAGCAGATGGCCAGCTCCTCCTACTTCTTATGATAGAGAAGGGAAGTGGTCACAGAGAGGTTGGAAAGAAAAAAGTATTATAAAACAGGGTGGCAGCAGGGAAAAGGATTCAGCTTGTAATACAAAATGGACAATGAGAAGTGCCCAGAAGGTTCACCTGGCACATTGGTAACCATAGTCATTTTCAACCTTCTTCCTAATTAAACCTGTAATTATTACAGGTCAGCTCTGGGATTAGTCACAGGGGTATTTTACATTTCAAAAGTAAATATAGACAGCTGCTGGGAAGAACGCCATTACTGGGAAAAACTTGTCCTTAAACCTTCTCTTTAATTTGAATTGAATTAGAAATAAGATTTTAAGGGGAGTAATGAGCACTGAGTAAATGCCACAGAACAATTCAAATTTAATTCAAGCCATAACTTCTCCACTCTCTGACGGAGAAGAAACGAGATTTGCAATCATGTGGTGATTGGCTTGACCTCAGGATGTCCTGAGGTATTTTGCAGCCATTAAAAATACTGTCAAGTTCAGACAACTATTGCAGCCGAACTTGTATAGCAAGCTCCCCAAACCAGCCATGTGACCATGACCAGATTCAGCTTCTGTGAAGCTGGTTCAGGAACAAATACTGGCCTCTAGAAAATCTGTCCAATGACCTCTAAGCAATATTGCTAGACCCATTACTAGGCACTTCAAGGGCACCAACAATCTGGCCTTAAACAGGGCTCAAGCTCTGAAGAATAGGGCCTGTACTCACTAGAATTCAGAACAATGACGGATGACCTAATTGAAACCTATCAAATGGTGAAAGGCCTTGATAGAGTGGATATGGAGAGGATGTTTACTATGATGGAAGAGTCTAAGACCAGAGGACATAGCCTCAGAATAGAGGGGCATCCTTTTAGAATGGAGGTGACTGATCAAGAACCTATCAAGCTCTGTTTTAAATATACCCTACTTGGCCTTCACAGCTGTTTGTGGCAATGATTTCCACAGATTCGCCACCCTCTGCAAAATAAATTCCACTTCATCTCTGTTCTAAAGGGATGACCTTCAATTCTGAGGCTATACCCTCTGGTCCAAGACTTCCCCACTATAGGAAACATCCTCTCCACATCTACTCTACATAGGCCTTTCAATATTTGATATGTTTCATTGCTATTCCCCCTCATTCTTTTAAACTCCAAAAAGTACAGACCCAGAGCCATCAAACACTCCTCATACATGTTAACCTTTTCATTCCCAGGATCATTCTCAAGTTTATTCAATTATCATTCAACTATACATGAACATAGCCAAATAAAACAGCGTCCATATGGGGCCAAGGTGCAAGACACATTACCAACAGTACACAGCACGCTGCATATAGCACAGATAGCATAAATACTGTCACAAAGAAAAAAATACATAGCCTAAGCCTCTGAGTGGCATGACCATAGAATTGATGGTAAGTTGTCCTGGTCCAGCTTGTTCTGGGCAAACACTGGAGGACAGCCCCAGCGAACACTGGAGGACAGCACCGATGGGAGGGGCAGCCCCCAACCCAGGTACAGATTCACAGAAGTTCTTCAACACCACCTCAGTGTGTCCGCCCCTGGTCAGCTGCAACATGCTACGCAGCAGCATGGACTTTGTCCTCGCCGCAAGCAAGGCAATGCAGCTCCCCCACCATCGATCTTATCACTGAACCAGTGAACTGGATTTGCAGTATCCTATGTTATCTACGTCCAATGGGGTCTTACAATCACTGTAAAAACATCCAAGACAGTCTCTCGTACTGTGCACTGTCCAATGGTAAATGACAATACAGGCGCTAACACAATCGTATGCAATAAACTAAGCTCCATCATTATCCAGCAACCTGTTGATGGGATAGTCCTGCAGTACCTGATGTTCTTGGTATCCAACAGTAGACCTTCTACACTCACAACACGCTGGAGGAACTCAGCAGGTCGGGCAGCATCCGTGGAAAAGATCGATCAACGCTTCGGGCCAGAACCCTTCGTCAGGACGTTAGTAGACCTTCTACAATACCAGCAAGTCTTTTCTTAGATAAAGGGCCCAAAACTACTCACAATGTTCCAAGTGCATTTTGAACAACACCTTATTAAGCTCAGGATTACAGACTTGCCTTTACATTCTAGTCATCTCAAAATGAATGCTACTTAAAGATGCTTGAGTGTTCTGAATTCATCACTCTGAGTGAGAGTTTGGGCATTAGTATTGTGATAAATGGTCTATTTCTCTCCCTTGGTTGAACAGTGAATATAGGCCAAGACCATGGGGCAAACACTTTCCTTTGAAACGGGATACTTAACATTCACCAGGGATAGCAGATGGGGCCAAAAGGTTAAATGGATCCAATGGACATTGCTGATAAGCTGGGGTTGTTCCCTCAGCATCTCATAATATTGTTAACCTGGAATATTGGCTGAAGGAGGACTTGGACAATCTACCTTCTTTCGCACATTGGTTGTTTGTCAGTCTTTGTTTATATATGGTTCTTCATAAATTTTATCATATTTCTTTATTTTCCTGTAAATTCCTGCAAGAAAATAAATCTCAAAGTAGTATATGGTGACATAGACCCTCAGGGGCCAAATTATTAGGTAGGTACACCTGTATACCAGCTTGTTAATGCAAGTATCAAATCAGCCAATCATGTTTCAGCAACTCAATGTATTAAAGCATGCAGACATGGTCAAGAGGTTTAGTTGTTGTTCAGACCAAACATCAGAGAAATGCGATCTGACTGTAGAATGATTGGCAGGCAAGGTGGTTTGAGTATCTCAGAAGCTGCTGATTTCCTGGGATTTTCACACACAACAGTTTCGAAAGTTTACAGAGAATGGTGCATTAAAAAAAAGTGAGCAGCAGTTTTGTGGGCAAAAACGCCTGGTTAGATGGCGAGACTGACTGAGAATGGCCAGACTGGTTCAAGCTGACAAGAAGGCGACAGTAACTCAAGTAACAGTGGTGCGCAGAAGAGCATCTCTGAACGCACAACACAGCGGACCTTGAAATGGTTGGGCACTACAGCAGAAGACCATGAACAGACAGAAATACACTCCTGTGGCCACTCTATTAGATACACTCCTGCACCTAATAAAGCAGCCACTGAGTGTATACATACTTTGATAATAAATTTACTTTGACTTGAGCCCATTGTCCTCCAAATGGCATTGCTACCACTGAACCCTGACCCACACTTCACTTTCCCAGCGCACTGTGCACTTTTTTTATTTTTGAGGCACCTTCTGTTATTAACTCATATCTCTGCTCCCTGATACTTACGGAAAGACTTCCTCTAGAAGTGCACACAGTACCTTTAAGTGCTTTCACTTCCCTCAGGACAAATCTCTCTTATTATTTATTGCTCTTGATCTTTCTTCTGCACAATTATCTGGGTAATTTCCCGTCAGTGTCCCTTACTGCTGCTCACAACCTGCATCTTTGCACGGCACCATAAATTGCTTATGGGCAATAGTAGTTTTTAAAATAATTGCAGTCCGAAGTTCTCTATCAACAATGAACAATGAAATATCCAAATAAAATACATAGCTATTTCTATGTCACACACATAATTTTCATGTAATTTGACCTTCACTGTGGATCATTGCTGTCTATTTGAGTTGCTCTCTGCACACAATTCATGTCAGTGCCTTAGACCCAGAAGATCTATCTGCTTATATCATCACACCCGATGCCCAGAGAAGAAACCCCCAAAGGGGGTTTCCTGTGTCTTATAGTCTGAGGGCACACCAGTTAGCAACTAAAAGCAGAAACCATGACCCATCAAGGCCCAAGGGTACCAAAGACAGCTCTGTCACAGGCAAGACCACAGAATAAGATATAGGAGCAAATTAAGGCCATTCAGCACATCAAGTCCACTCTGCCATTCCACCAGCTGGTTTATTATTCCTCTCAGCCCCTTTCTGCTGCCTTCCCCCATAACATTTTTTGGCCTTACTAATCAAGTACCTATCAATCTCTGTTTTACTTATACACAATGACTTGGCCTTCACAGCTGTCTAAAAAATAGGCATCCATTAGTCTCGTGAGACCATGGATTTGCGCCTTGGAAGGTTTCCAGGGTGCAGGCCTGAGCAAGGTTGTATGGAAGATCAGCAGTTGCCCAGTCTCCCCTCTCCACGCCACCGATGTTGTCCAAGGGAAGGGCACTAGGGCCGATACAGCTTGGCACCGGTGTTGTCGCAGAGCAATGTGTGGTTAAGTGCCTTGCTCAAGGACACAACACGCTGCCTCAGCTGAGGCTCGAACTAGCGACCTTCAGATCACTAGACCGACGCCTTAACCACTTGGCCACGCACCAACAGCTGTCTGTGACAATGAATTCCACAGATTCACCACATGGAGTACTGTGCAAGAGTCTTTAGCATATCTCTCTCTCTCTCTCTCTCTCTCACACACACACACACACACACATATATATATCTAGTGCCTAAGACTTTTGCACCGTGCTATGTTTTTCAACGTAGAGTGCAGAGCAAGTCTGTAAATCTGACAGGAGCAAAGGATGGTTGGAATGGCAAGGGAGGGGTGTGGGACAGTTGGTAGTGAAGGAGTGAGGGGGTGGCTCAGGTGCAGAAACACCCAGCCCTGAGATGGCTGGCAAGGTCACCTGATTCCAAACAGGAATTACAGAATATCTCTCTCGTGCTTCCTGCTCCCTCCCCCTTTTCCCAAACTTGCTTCCCCTCTCCCTGCCCCCTTCCCACTCAGTCCACAATAAAGACCCATATCAGAATCAGATTTAATATCACTCACATATGTCATGAATTTTGTTTTTGTTTGCAGCAGTAATTACTGTGCAATACATAAAATTACTACAGTACAGTGCAAAGATCTTAGGCACCTTAGCTATATATATGTGACACAGATAGACCCTGTCAGGTAACTCTGTCTTTATGAACATTTCTACATACAAAGAGACAGCTTGATTTATGCAAATTTTCACAGCCTCAGCATTTTATAGGCAATTCAGTACTTTTGAATATATTGTGGCAGTCTGTCCACCGGGTGCTTATTTGTACTGTATATAGTGCTTAATAGGGAAATGTACAACCAATTTTACCACGAGATCTCATAAATGATAATCAAGTAATGATTAAACTATCTGCTTGGCGGATACGAAAGAGGAATTAACTTCGACTGGGACAATGGGAGATAAATCACCAAATGTTGCTGAAACTTTATCACTCTTTATGAAGGTGCAAGGCGTGTATCAAGGCAGCAGGGCCCAGGCCCGACAGCATGGAATGAGCCAATGTTTGGCCATTGCTGGATCAGACTTGGAGCCGATTCGAAGCAGCGGACCCAAGGTGGCGGGACCTGGGGCTGAGAGCGAGGAACAGCCAACGTTTGACTGGTTTAAGTGCCGGGCCAGAGTGGAAAGGTCAGATATAGCCGCATCGAGAAGGCGGGGTCTGGGCATGAAAGCAAGGAATGACCCACTGATTGGCTGACTTAAGTGTTGTGCCAGATTGAAAAGGTGAGGGTGTCGGGGCTGGAGGCAAGGGAAAAGCCCGTGTTCAGCTCATTGCTCCATGAGGTTTACTCATCTCTGCACTGAACTGAGACTGTGGCCCACAACTAAGGGGCTCCTGAATGAGCTGCAGTGATGACTGACTTTGTGGCCATGGGCTCACTTCTGTGATCTTCCGTTCTGAATGCTATTTCCTTACTTTTACAATTTCCACGATTTGTTTTTTTTCTCTCGGCACATCGGGTGCTTGATGGTCTTTTTTTATGGGTTCTATTGGGTTTCTTTGTTTTGTGGCTGCCTGTAAGGAGATGAATCTCAAGGTTGTATATCGAATGCGTACTCTGATCATAAATGTACTTTGAAGCTCATTTGAAGAGTCAACAGGACTTCTGCTGATACCTCAAAAGCCGGAAGTTCCAACACTGCAGCACACTCTCAGTAGCGCACAGCACCAGCAGACAAGATGCGTTGTGGGGTTTCAACCCAAAGCCTGCTGACAGAGGTGAAAATGTTGTTTCCTCTAGCTGCTCCAGTTTCCTCACACATTCCAAAGGCGTACGGGTTAGTAGGTTAATTGGTCACATGGGTGTAATTAGACAGCATTGGCTCGTTGGGCCGAAAAGGCCTGTTACCGTGCTGTATCTCTAAATAAGTATGAATACCAGACAGCAAGGCTATATAGGAGGGAAAACCTGAATGATGGAACTTAAAAAAGGTGTGACTGTCATTGCCAATACACTGAGTAACCATCAAAACATTATAAACTCTAATGCAAGAAAGAACCTATGTTTATTACATTTTTAACAAGCTAATAATGTCCAAAAGCACTTCAGGACTAATTAAGTATTTTGTTACTATATAGGAAACATGACAACCAACTTACACACAACTAATGCTCACAGAAAGAATATCATAATTATCAGATAAATTGAATTTGCTTTGTTGACGGCTGAAAGATTAATATTATCCAGGAACTGAGCAGTGAAATTGTGGACAGAACATACCTCTGACAATCCCTCTAACCACCTGAAAATTATTCCCCACTCATATTAGACACTTCTAACCATTTCTATGCCTCTTATGATCTTGTATACCTCTGTCAAGTAACCTTTCATCCTAAAGCAGGGTCTCAGGCCAAAATGTCAACTGTTTACTCTTCCACAGATGCTGCCTGACCTGCTGAGCTCTCCCAGCATTTTGTGTTTGTTGCTCTGAATTTCCAACATCTGCAGATTTTCTCATCTTTGTGAACCTCTCATCCTCCTTCACGCCAAAGAGAAAAGTCCGAGCTTGCTGAACCTATCTTCATAAGACATGCTTTCTAAAGCAGGCAGCATCGCGGTACAGTCACAACATACAAATCATAAACTCAAGAGATTCTGCAGATCACACAAAATGCTGGAGGAACTCAGCAGGCCAGGATCTATGGATAGGAGTACAATTGATGTTTTGGGCAGAAACCCTTCCGCAGGACATTCTGCAGACATCATCTACAGAAGGGACTCAGCAATTGACTTTTCAGGCTGAGACCCTTCACCAGGCTTCCAGGAGAATGAGCTCTGGCTCAATTCATTTCCAAAATCTGTCAATGGTCAGCACTGGACAGAATGCCACAACATCTCGGAGAAGTGCATTCAGTTCTGATCACCTCACTATAGGAAGCACGTGGAAACTTTAGAGAGAGTGCAGAAATCTACCAGGATGATACCTGGATTAGAGGATAGTTTAAGAAAGCTTGAGCTTCTCTCTTTGGAGTGAAGAGATGAGAGGTAACTTGATAGAGATGTACAAGATGACAAGAGGCACAGATAGAGTGGAAAACCAGCAACTTCTTCCCAGGGTGGAAAGGTTAATACAATTTTAAGATGATTTGTGGAAGGTATAGGGGGATGTCAGAGGTAGATTTTTTAAATACAGTTTGTGATAGATACATGGAACGTCCTGCCATGGTGGTGGTAGAGGCAGCTACATTAAGGACATTTAAGTGTCTTATTCAGGCACATGGATGACAGAAAACTGGAGGGTGATGCAGGAGGAAAGTATTGGATTGATCTTGGAATTGGTTAAAAGGTTGGCAGAACATTGTGGGCCAAAGGACCTGTACTGTTCTATATTCTATACATTCTATATCGGCGGTTAGACTAAATTGAAAACCATTTTCCATTGAAATGTTTAATGCTGTTCTGAGAACAGCAGAATAAGAGTTACTCTTACTTTAAGGAGAACGGGGAATAGAAAATGAGCCTGCTACTTACATAAGGTAATAATTTATTTATGAACATTTACTTCAGATTTATTTGTTTTAAAAGGGTCAAGGGGCTAAGATGCAGATAAACCATGATCTCATAGACTGGCAAAACAGGCTTGATGGTTTGAACAGCACACACCTAAGTACCATGGAGACATAAAAGACAGTAGTTGCTGGAAATCTGAAGCGATAGATAATCTGCTGGAGGAACTCAGTAGGTTGAACAGCATCTGTGAGAAGAAAGGAATTGTCGACATTTCATGTCAAAGGGTTGCATCAAGATTCAGATTTATTTATCACATGTACATCGAAACAATCATTAATGGTGTCATTTGTGTTATAACCAACACACCTGAGTGTGTGCTGGGGGAAGCCTGCAAGTGTCACCATACATTCTGGCGCAAACATAGCATGCCCACCATGCTTGGCAGAACACACAACACCTCAAGTGACAAAACAACCAACAGCAAAACAAGTCCCGTTCCTCTCTCCCACCTACCCACTCAAGTACACAGTCCTCCAACCCCAGGACAGGCCATCTGCAGCATCCAGCAGACTTGGATCTCACAGACACTGCGCCTTCAACTTCCCCAGCGGACCCGCAGAGATTCACAGACTCGGGGGTGAGAGCAACTGAGAACTGAGAGTGGATAGGAAGCTCCCTGCGCTCCAATGAATCACTCCTCCTTCCCCCACCACTGTTCACACCACAGCAGTCCTCCCTCCCCACCTTCTGAGCTCCTGTGGCATGCACCAGCCCCCACACAACACTTACTATCTCTTCCTCCCCACTCCCTCTTGAGATCCTCCCTCTCCTCTCCCACTAGGATGCATGGCAGCGTAGCAGGATAGCGTATCGCTTTACAATCCCAGCGATCGATGATGGGGGTTCAATGCCTACCAGTTTCTCTCTCCCATAGACACTGCCTGATATGTTGTTTACGTGTATATTATCTCTGATTTCCAGCACCCGCAGTTTTTTTTTTTAAATATTCATTCTGTGCCTTTAGTTCAATTCTCTTTTCCAATCCACCCTGAGGGCATGAACATCTCATTGTCACACTGCAGCCAAAGGACAGTGCACAAGTTATAGGAATTTCAGACCAAGAAAAGGACACAGGAAATGTTGCAGCTTGGTGACCTTAAGGACTTTACAGTGAATGCCACTATTTCTATTAAGTGTGGACAGTGACAAGAAGTAGCGAATATAGTGTGAATGGCACCGTAGCGTGGCAGTTAGCACAACACTTTACTGCAAATTACAAAGTTCAATGTGTGTGTGTCACCATACAGCACTGTGCAACAATCTGAGGCACATATACCTTACGCCTGTTAAGTTCAGGCTTTGGATTTCTGCCACTGCCTGTAAGGAATCTGTACCTTCCTCCCCATGGGTTTCTTCTGGGTGCTCTGGTTTCATCCCACATTCCAAAGACGTATGGTTAGAGTCAGTAAGTTGTGGGCATGCTATGTTGGCCATGGAATACTTGTAGGCTGCCCCAGCACATATTCACACTGCGTAGGCCGTTGACACAAACATCGCATTTCACAATATGCTTCGATGCACATGTGACAAATAAAACTAACCTAATAAATTTAAATCTAAAAAAAAAGTATTTGAGTACAGTAGTGATGTTTATCAATGATAGTGGTTGAGGGGTGAAGCTTGACTATAACATCAGGAAGAACGTTCAGCGATGACTGAAGGGACAGATCACAGAAACAGATTCAGATTTGTATATCACGTGGATATCAAACACATACACATGGTGACACATACAGTACATGCAAACGTCTTAGGCACATGTATATAGCGAGGGTGCCTAAGACATTTGCACAGTACTGTATTTGTCAACATGAAGTGGAGAGCGAGTCTGTAAATCTGGCGGGAGCAAAGGATGTTGGGAATAGTGAAGGTGGAGTGCCATGGGAGGGGTGTGGGACAGGTGGGAGAGAAGGGATGGTACAGGTGTAGACACACCCAGCCCTGAGACACCAGGCAAGGTCATTTGATCCCAATAAATTGGTTTATTGATCATTACAGAATATCTCTCTGGTGCTTCCCACTCCCTCCCCCTTTTCCCAATGATGATTCCCCTCGTCCTGCCCTCTTCCCACTCTCAGTCCACAGTAGAGACCCAGATCAGAATCAGGTTTATCATCATAGCTATATATATGTGCCTAAGACTTTTGCACAGTACTATATATATACACATTGATAATAAATGTACTTTCAACTTTGAAAAATAGAGTGAAGTGGGCCATTTGCATTAACAACCAACACACTAAAGGATGCACTGGAGGCAGCCCGTGAGTACTGCCCCATATTCTGGTGCCAACATAACCCCCCACCATGCTTGGCAGAATACAAGCAGCAAAAACATCAACACAAAACAAAACAAGACAAGACAAGCCCCTTTTCTCTCCCCCACACGCCCCCTCCCTCCAATCCCAGAACAGGCCACCTTCAGGCCCAGACTCTCACACACCCAGACATCAGCCCTCTAATCCCCAGTCTCTGTCCTGGAAAGTTTTAAATAACATTCAACATTATCTGAAGTTTTAATAAAGATTGAAAGGAACAAATTATTTATATTAAGTTTAAGTAATCAGATGGTTTAAAGCTAATGAAAAAGCTTGAGAACAGAAAGAGAAATATTGTGGTAGATGAGGTAATCTGGAATGTATTGCCTGAAAGAGTGGTAGAAGTAGTTTCAAAAAGGTACTAGCCTAATATTTGAAAAAATAAAGGTTTCCAGGGCTGTATGGAAAGAGTAAGAACCAATTAATATCTCTTGCAGAGGGCTGTAAAAGGCACAATGGACTGAATGGCCTTCTGATGCACAGTATGATTGCACAACCCTTGTTAGCACCCCAGAGGCAGCCCAGTTCCATCGTGTCACAAACATCACCACCCAGATCATAAACAAAAGAAAATCGTTCTCAATTCAGTAATTTCAGTGTTATTGATTGTGTGTGGGGATTGCAAGGCTCAGTCAAGTTACCACTTCATATCTTTTACGGATTCAGACAGCAGCCGCTGAGATACAGCCGAGCCGCCAAAGTCTGCTTTATACTGGGCCTTTTAAGATTTCAATCGATAACGTTGATTGTAGCAAATATAAAGCCAGTAGCCCCATTGATTATTATTAACCCCTTGGCAACATCTTTGCTCTAATCACATTGATAGGAACAAAATGTGGCATAAAATGTCTTCTATTTTGCCAGTCAATTGAAATTTGAGAAAGGATTACATTTATGGAACACCTTCTCTCATTTCCGAGTTGAATCTCGACGTACTTCATGCTCTGTGGATTACATGAACCCCATGACTTCTCCCACGGAGGCGAACCTGTCCATAGCACTGACAAAGGAGATTACTTTCTGATGCTGGTGGATCAAACCACAGATTGAAAGTGTGGAGCTTAGTTCAAAGTAAATTTATTATCAAAGTACGTATATTTAACCGTAGACTACCTTGAGATTCGTTTTCCTCCAGGCATTCACAGGGAAAAAAAGAAATACAATGGAATTTATATATATCAAAAACCATCCATAAACCGACAAAGACTGTCAAACCAATGTGCAAAAGGAAAGAAACCGTGTTAAATAAAATACAATACTGAGAACATGAGCTTTAAAGAGTCCTTTTAAAGCAGAGATTCCTGACTTTTTTTTTTCCACGCCATGGGCCAATGCCATTAAGCTAGGGGCCTGTGGACCACAAGTTGGGAACCCCAGTTTTAAAGTGAGTCTGTGGATGTTAGAACCAGTTCAGAGGAGTGAAGTTTGAAATTATCGATGCCGGTTCAGGAGCCTGATGGTTGTAGGGTAGTAACTAATGAACCTGGAGGTACGGAACCTCAGGCTCCTGTACCTCCTGTCCGATGGTAGTAGCGAGAAGAGAGGATGGGCTGGGTGGTGGGGGTCCTTGATGATGGATGCTGTTTCCTTGTGCAGTGCTCTGTGTAAACGTGTTCAATGGTGGGGAGGGCTTTGCCTCTGATGGAATATGTTGTGTACATCAATTTCTGTAGCCTTTTCCAGACCTGAGCATTGATGGGATTGATTGACCAGGGGATATTCTACAAGTAGGAGGCTAGAGAACATCACAGAGCCATACCACATGAGAAGAGGCCATTCTGCCAGCATGCTTGCTACATTTGGCCAGCCTCCCTACTCTTTCCCAACAATATATTTTCCATTTCTAATATATTTTTCTTCTAGAGCAACAGCAGCAGCACTTCATACCCCTCTTATGATACGAGGAGGATGGGATGAGGACAGATGTTTGGGAAATGGAGGAGACGCTGGGGAGGGCAGTATCAATTATAGGAAAGATGTCAATAAAATTGAGAGAGTACAGAGGAGGTTTACTAAAATGTTGCCTGGGTTTCATCTCCTAAGTTACAGAGAAAGATTGAACAAGTTAGGTCTTTATTCTTTGGAGCGTTGAAGGTTGAGGGGGGACTTGATAGAGGTGTTTAAAATTATGAGGGGGATTGATAGAGTTGATGTGGATAGGCTTTTTCCATTGAGAGTGGGGAAGATTAAAACAAGAGGACATGAGTTGAGAGTTAAAGGACAAAAGTTTAGGGGTAACATGAGGGGGAACTTCTTTACTCAGAGAGTGGTAGCTGTGTGGAACAAGCTTCCAGCAGAAGTGGTTGAGGCAGGTTCGATGTTGTCGTTTAAAGTTAAATTGGATAGATATGTGGATAGGAAAGGAATGGAGGGTGATGGGCTGAGTGCAGGTCAGTGGGACTAGGAGAGAGTAAAAGTTCGGCATGCACTAGAAGGGCCAAGATGGCCTGTTTCCGTGCTGTAATTGTTATATGGTTATATGGTCTGCTTTTCAGACAGGAACTGCTTCCTAGGGGAAACACAAAATATAAAATCAAGAGTTCACAGTGAAATGATTCTATTGAGCTCCATCTTTGCTGCAGAACGTAAATACACTCAGTGACCACTTTATCAGATGCGCCTGCACACCTGCTTGTAATGCAACTATCTAATCAGCCAATCATACGGCAGCAACTCAAACCATAAAAGCATGCAGACATGGTCAAGAGGTTTAATTGTTGTTCAGACTGAACATCAGAATGGGGAGGAAATGTGATCTAAGCAACTTTGACCGTGGAATGATTATTTGTGCCAGACAGGGATACTTGGTGCATCTCAGAAACTGCTGATCTCCGGGGATTTTTATGCACAATGGTCCCTTCAGAGTTTACAGAGAATGGTGTGAGAAATAAAAATAAACATCCAGTGAGCGGCAGTTCTGTGGGTGAAAACGCCTTGTTAATGAGAGAGGTCGGAGGAGAATGGCCAGACTGGTTCAACCTGTAGGAAGGCGACAGTAACTCAAATAACCACGCATTACAACAGTGGTGTGCCAGAGGAGCATCTCAGGACACACAGCATGTCAAACCTTGAAGTGGATGACCATGAACGTACAGAAATGCACTAGAAGCAATTTTATTTGGCACCACCTGTAACTAATAAAGTGGCCACTGAGTGTAACTCATAATTCCCTGAGTGCAAATTTATATCCAGGAAGTTGCATTTTTGTAGTACACACCAAGACCCCAAACTCCCAAAATGCTTTATCAGCTCCGTTCTATCTTGGGGATGCCTCAAGCACACCCTTAGATTGTGTTGGTTGTTAACGCAAATGACGCATTTCACTGTATGTTTCCACAAGAAATATAAGATATAGGAGCAGAATTAGGCTATTTGGCCCAACAAGTCTGCTCCTCCAATTCATCCTGGCTGATCCAATTTACCTTCTCCCCATATCCCTTCATGCCCTGACCAGTCAAGAATCACTCAACCTTTGCCTTAAGTTATACATAAAGATTTTGCCTCCACAGCTGCCTGTGGCAAAGAATTCTACACTTTCACCACTTTGGCTAAAGGAATTCCTCCTCACCCCTGTTCTAAAAGGACTCCCCTCTATTTTGAGGCTGTGTCCTCTGGTTTTAGACTCTCCCACCAAAGGAAACATACCCTCCACATCCATTAAGGCCTTTCTCCATTTGAAAGGTTTCAGTGAGCTCACTCCTCATGTACACGCGATAAATAAATCTGATTGTAGATTCTAAGTCTTGTTTTGTAGTGACACTGCCATTGTAAATTGGGAAATACAGCCACCAATCTGCATACAGTAAGATTGCTCAAATAGCTGGTGATAATGAGCCAGACAGTCTGTAATTTTACTTATGTTCATTGAAGGATAAGTACCAGCTATCACACCATGGAGAACTCGTCTCCACTTCTTACAAAATTACCGTGGGAATTTTTTTACACACACCTAAGAAGGCAGACAGCAACTCAAATTAACGGACTATCCAAAAGATAGTGTGAAGAATAATGGGAAAAACCCACTGACACCATTCTCCTTTTTAATGGCAGTATAATGCAACAATTACTGGTCTAAGTATAATTCACTAAGGACACATAAATGAAATATCTAGTCCGAAAATTGGAGCAGGCACGAAGCGACTTCATTATACTTAAAAATTAGAACTAAATATAGGGTATATAGTTTTCCATTAGAACCAAAAAATTACTATTGTACAGACTATTTCTCCCATCAAGCCCCCGCTGGCTCTCTGCAAATATGCAATGTCAGTATCAATCACGATTTTTTCCCTGGATTTTTTCCCTCACCTTCCAAGAATCTGATTCCATTGTCAAAGTCAATATAGAATCTGCTTCCAGCAGCCTTTTACAGCAACTCTGAATGGCCTTTTCCATTTCTGGGCATTGGTGTTTCCATACCAAGCCATGATGCAATCAGTCAGGATAGTCTCTGCTGTGCACCTACTGAAGTTTGTCAAAGTTTCTGGTCGCATGCCAAACTCGTTCAAACTTTAAAGGAAGTCGAGGTGCTGCAGTGCTTTCTTTGTGATGACAACTATGTTCTAGTCTGAGAACCCAGTGTCATCATAAAGTGAACTGATTCCATAACCTATGGACTCACTTTCAAGGCCTCTGCAACTCAAGTTCTCAGTATTATTTATCCATCTTGTATTTGCATAGTGCAGACATCCCACCCTGCAAAAACTCATTTTCAGGGAGGCAGCACCATCAATTTGCGGGAGACTCCTGGAACTTCCGGGAGAGGTGGGATGTCTGCAATACAGTAGCTCCTTAGCAGCCAGCCAGCTAGTTTAAATACATTAGCTATGCTAATGAACGAATGACACCTGTTAAACTCACCTCAACATGTCTTTTACAGTCCTAACCCACCATGGGCAATAGAAAAGTCACTGTTGCAAACAGTGCAGCGAGCAACACTGTCATTATTTTGATCCCTATTAGGCAGGGGTACACTTTAGTGTAGTATGAGGTGACGCGCGTTTTAATTTTTTTTTGGAATGGCGCGTGCTCTCTCATGGTTGCTCGCGCGCTCTCAAGCGCTCTCTCTCTCTCATGATCGCTTTCGCGCTCTCTCTTGCTTTTCTCTCACTCGCTGTCAAAAAAATTGATTTCCGTGATATTGTATATAATTTGCGGGCATCAGGGAGCCACTATTAATATGCGGGAGACTCCGGGAAGTTCCGGGAGAGGTGGGATGTCTGACAGTGTGCCTCCCTTTGCACAGTAGTTGCTTGTCAGCCTTTGTGTGCAGCGTTTCATTGATTCTACTGCATTTCTTTGTTCTACTGTGAATGCCTGCAAGAAAATGAATCTCAAGGTAATATAGTATATGGTGATGTAGGGTAATTCACTTTGTAATGGGTGACTGATGACACATATTCTTCACAATGGAAACTCTCCTACATAATTCACAAACCCATGGCTAAGTTTTGTGTTCACTTTAAGAGACGGTGTCTGACGTAATGATGTCAGTGTAAGGCGACTGCATTTGGTTTGTTGATAATGGAAGAAACAGGCTGCGGCTTTTGTTAAGCACAAGGCAACTCTCGCCTATTTTATTTACAAAATCCTTTAGTGACATATACATACTTAGATAATAAATTTACTTTGAATTACAGTTAATAGCCATTCACAGCACGAGAAGAGTTTTCTTCTCCACCGCTAGGTTCTTCTGCCAGACAGCTTAAACCTACATTCTCTCAAACTTCCTGCTTCAAAAGAAGCAACCATAGCTTCCATACTCTATCCATATGAGAGAAGTTATACTATAAGACACAGGAGCATAACAAGGCCATTTTGCTCATGATCTCTGCCATTCCAATAATAGCAGCTTTTTCCACAATCTCTATATCAAATGTTTTCTGCATATTCTTCAGGCTCCTATACAAAGGCAACAGAAACTGAAAGTGATAATTCAGTTGCAGCAAAACCAGAGCTTTACCAAGGGGCAGAAAACACCAGTGGGAGTTAGTAGGAACAAGCAACAAATCTCTGGTACTGGAATGAATTTAGAATGCAGTAAGAGAGGGCCGAGGGATTAATTAAGAGAGGAAAACAAGAGTATCAAAGTAAGCTTGTAGCAAACATAAAGTTCAAAGTAAATTTATGTCACTATATACTACCCTCAGATTCATTTTCTTGCAGACATTTACAGGAAAATAAAGAAATACAATAAAATTTATGAAAAACTATATATAAACAAAGACTGGCAAATATCCAAACACCCTGCAAAAGAGTCCAAATCGTGTGAATAGTAAACTTTAAAAAGTAATACTGAGAACTGGAGTTGTAGAGTTTATAGGTTGTGGAGTCAGTTCAACGATGAGGTGAGTGAAGTTATCATAAAAACTAACTGCTAAAGATTCAATAGACGTGGGAAGAGAAAATTACCAGTGAAAACAAATATGGGTTCTTTGCAGTCAAAGACAGAGAACAATGAAATGCTGTAGATCAGTATTCACTAAGACCACACAAATAAACCAGATAAAGTTAGGGAATGTAACATCTAATGAGAGATTAAAAAGATGAAAAATTAGCTTTATCTGTCACATGTATATTGAAATATACAGTGAAATGCGTCGTTTTCATCAAATCAAATCAGTGAGGATTCCATTGGGCAGCCTCTAAGTGTCGACATGCTTCTGGCACCAACGTTGCATGCCCACAATCCGTACGATTCTGGAATGTGGGAGGAAACTGGAGCACCCAGAGGAAACTCATGGGGTCACGGGAAGAACGTACAAACTCCTTACAGATAGCAGTGGAACAGAATCTCTTTCTTACTGCCAGTGTTGTAAAGCATTGCAGTAACTTCTACACTATCCTGCTGCAAAGAAACTAAAATAAATCAGTATTAAGAGGAAAATAGATTTAGATGGGATTTAAGGCCAATAAATTTCCAGGATGTAATAGACTGCATCGCAGAGAGTGGCCTGAAAAAATATTGTGTGCATTGGTGAATATTTTCCTACGTTCTTTGAACTCCACATCAGTTCCTGTGTAATCAAGGGTAGCTAATATAACACCGCCATTTAAAAAAAGGAGGGAGAGAACAAGCAGGAAATCATGGAGCTGTCAGCCAGACTTCGGGAATGGGCAAATGGTAGACAACATTGTTAAGGTTGCAATAATAGATCATTTGGAAAACAATGATTGAATCTGCTACGGTCAGGAAGGACTTAAGGAAAGGAGATCCCAAACTGCACACCGTGATTTGCTGTTTCTGTTCTTAAGCTAATTCAATATTCATGCTGCCACTTACTCTTATAGCCTTCAATTCTAACAAGCTCATTATGTGGCCCTTCATGAAACACCGTTTGAAAATATTGTAATGAGGTGATGGAATTGTCAACATATAAATTCTAAGAAAGTCACTGTGGCACATGGCTGAATCAAGTTTTGTATGCCGAGAGAACAAAAGACAAACTATAATCGGCTTCTGAATGGGGGAAAAGAAACATCACTTTGCTTGATGTTCTATCTAATGCAGGGGTAGTCACGGTTAGCGCAACACTGTTACAGTGCCAATGATCCAGGTTCAATTCTCGCTGCTGCCTGTAAGGAGTTTGTATGTTTTTCTCGTGATGAAACCATGGCGAAAGTTGTGTCACCAGACGGAGAAACAGCAGTGTTCGAGCTCCTAGCTGGTGTGCTGCAAGGAGACACTCTGGCACCCTAAGTCTTTATAATCGTCCTTGATTACACTCTACGTCAAGCTACGAAAGATCATGACAAGCTTGGTTTTACCTAAAACCAGGACGAACCAAAAAGGTCAGACCAGTTACGCTCACAGATCTCCATTTTGCAGATGACATAGTCCTGCTCTCTGACCAGATGGAGGAAGCACAGCAGCTACTGACAAAAGTGAAAATTGAGTGCAATAAAGTTGGCCTTCACCTAAACGCTAAAAAGACAGAGTACATGGCGTTTAACTGTGACAAAGGTGCTCTCAAGACCACAAAGAATGATACCATTAAGAAAGTCTTTGACTTCAAGTACCTCAGGTCAAGAATGATGAGTTTGGAGAAGGACATAAAGATACAGAAGGCGCTGGCGTGGAGGGCTATGAACGACATGAAGGAAATCTGGAAGTTGAACCTGACCAGAGGGCTTAAAAAGAGGATCTTCATAGCAGTCATAGAGTCCATTCCCACGTACGGATGCGAAACATGGACACTCACCAAGACTATGCGAAAGTCTCTAGATGGTTGCTATACACGAATGCTCCGGATGGCTCTTGACGTGAGTTGGCAATAGCACATGACGAACATCGAGCTCTATGATGACCTACCGATGCTCACCACTAAAATCGAGGTGAGAAGACTGCAACGAGCGGGGCACTGTCTACGCCACCCCGAGCCACCTGCCAGCCTAGTCGTCATAAGGGAGCCCAAGCATGGGAGGATGAACCCTGGGCGCCCTCCCAAGACTATGGTCAACAAGCTCCTAGAAGACAGCGGTACGGCTAATGTAGATGAACTGAACACACTGATGAGGGAGAGGGAGAAGTGGAGAGTCCGTCATTGTGCCCGACGCCAGCCCCCTAGGACTGAGTCGACGTAGTAGTAGTAGTCCTGTGACGGGGTGGGTTTCCACCAGGTAATCCCACATCACAAAGACGTACAGGTTAGTAAGTTAATTGGTCATGTGGGTGTAATTGGGTAGTGCGGGATCGTTGGGCCTGTTACTGCACTGGATCTCTAAATCAAACAGATAGACTGAAAATAAAGATACTTGTTCAAAATATTGCGTAAGTTGGAGGTGAGGGTGGTCTGGAGACAGCATCTCATCATTGGTTAGATGTGGCTTAGTGTATGATCACCTACACTAGGTGGTAGGTACATGGATGAGAGCAGTACAATGGTGCAGGTGCAGTTAGGTTGTACTAGGCAGAATACCAGGCTGGCATGGACTAGATGGGCTGAAGGGCCTGTTTTGGTGCTGTAGTGCACTATGATTCTCTATAATCCGTCAGGTCATTCTCGAGACTTTACACATGGGGATACTGCAGAAATTATTTTAGTTGCTAGAGAATCCCAGATAACCCAGAAAACTAGACCATCAGGAATGATTTGGCAGTGGTCTCAATCCCACACCAGCCACACAACTCCCTTCCTCCCATGTCCAATCCACAGTATAGGGATCTGCAGATACTCCTTTTGTAGAATGGTGAGAAACAAAGCAAATTGCCTGCAAGACTTGTGGCGAAGGGGAGAGGGAATTAGAAATGGACATCCTTCGGAATGGAGAGAGGTCCATTTTGAACAGATGAGGAGGAATTTATTTAGACAGAGAATGGTGAATCTGTTGAATTCATTGTCACAGATGGTCATGGAGGCCAAATCATTGGGTAGGGGTTCATTAAAGCTGGGGGTTCCCAACCTGGGGTTCATGGACCCCTTGCTTAATGGTATTGGTCCATCACATAAAAAAAATTGGGAACCCCTGTTTAAAGTGGAAGTTGACATGTTCTTGATTAGTAAAGGTATCAAAGGTATTAGTAAAGTTTTGGTGAGAATAGAGGAGAATGGAGTTAAGAGGGATAATAAATCAACCATGATGGAATAGTGGAGCAGGCTAAATGGGCTGAAAAACCTAATTCTGCCCCAATGTCTTATGGAATTAAGGTAACTGTAGTCTGAGGCTTTAATAGTACAGATTACCCACACATACAACTAACTCCACTAAACAGCGCTAATGGTGATAACTGTATTAGACCAAATTAAGCACATTAATGTGGACAAGCTTTGCAAGCCAGAGATCCCACTTTCAGACGGTGATGGTAACTTAAATTAATTAAAATTAAAACAACTCAGCCTTTAAATTGCCTGTTGCTTCGGAGAATAGGATGAGTATTTTGCTGGTTACCATAATATGATAAAATTAATTGTCAGTTCATTACAGCTCTCATCTCATTTTATTCATTTGGTTTTTTTAAATAAAATTAATTTGTTACACACTGCATGTACTAATGGAAATCTCAGCACTATGTCAATTCTACTCCCCAAGATCTGAGCTTTATACCAGAAGCAGTTACCCACACCCACACAGGGTTGGGGAGAATAAAATTCCACATTGGTAGATCTGTCAAATTATGAAAATGCATAAAAATCACAAAAAGCCACCTTACAAAAGTAAAAAATTAATTGTTTCCTAAATCTCTTTCAAATTTTCACTAATGTGACACAGCATAATTGAGATAGCTCATGTCATCTTCTTTATACAAAATGAAGACACACGTCAATTGTCACCTTATTTTTCATAACACACACATTTTTTCCTTACAAATTATTCCTCTCTCCTCACGAACTTTAGTGGACCCACTGAAGATTTGCACAAGGCTTTTTAAGATTTCCATATTGTGCCCTAATCACTAATTTTATTTTAAGCCTACATGTTCTCAGAAAAGCAGGGCACACAAAACTTTCCGACGTAATGAGTATGTAGCATTTTGTTTTGACTTCCCAGACAAGTTAATGAACTGCTCACTGCCTAGTTTATTGGAAAACAATTTACATTTGTAGATTAACCACCTGTCGCCAACATCACTGTGTTTAATCTAATAGGAAGGCACTTTGCTTTAATAAAACATTAATCTAAAATGTGAATCTTATGCAGCACACACACAAAATACTGGAGGAACGCAGCAAATCAGGCAGCAAGTATTGAGGGGAATAAACAGTTGACGTTTCAGGCCAAGACCCTTCATCAGGACTGGAAAGGAAGGTGGAAGAAGCCAGAATAAGAAATTGAAGGGGTGGAGGTAGGAGAAGCTGGCAGGTGATAGGTGAGACCAGGTGAGGGGGAAGGTGGGAGGGGAGCGGGATAAAGTAAGAAGTTGGGAGGTGATAGGTGGAAAAGGTAAATGGTTGAACAATGAGGAATCTGATAGGAGAGGCCAGTAGATCATGGGAGAAAGGGAAAGGGAAAAAGCACAAACCCGTGGTCAGCTCCGTTACTCTGCACCGATTAAAGCGTTGAGCAAGATAGAAATCCTTGAGGACAAGAGCGGAAAGCACAACAGGTGTTCAGCGCCAGCTGCCTGCATTTGACCAGTCTCCCTCACTACTGCCAGTGGGCAGGAAGTACGGGTCTCTTGGGTCCCACCCCACTGGGCTTGGCAACAACCGCTGCCCTGCAATTATCGGGCTTCTGGACTCGCCTCAGTGCTGAACGCACTCCGCAGTTGTGGATTCACCTTGGGGGGCTCTGAGGTTCATGTTCCTTGTGCAATCTGACTGGGGTGCTTGAGTGCTGAACTGACTGCAGCTGTGGCCCATGGCAATTGGCACTGCGCTGAGGACTCACTTTCAGGGACGCTGCAGATAATGTTATGTGTTTACTTTTTATTATCTGCACAATTTGTTCTTGTTTTCCTTGCACATTGAGTGTTTGATGGTCTTGTTATGTGGGGCTTTTCTTTGAACAGGTTCTATTGTGTTTCTTTGTTTTGTGGCTGTGGCAGGAAGATGAATCCCAAGGTTATATACAGCAAACATACTTTGATAATAAATGTACTTTGAACTTTGAACAATTTCTATTCCTGAAAATAAAAACTTGAGGAGCAGAAGTATAATCAACCCCAGATGATTAATCAGCCTCAAGCAGCCGCACGATCAGATGGAAATCTACCCTATCATCAACAATGCCGAGCAAAAATCTCTTTCTATCCTACACCCTCCTCACCTCCCCCCCATTTGGGATTCACCTCTTCATTACTCGCACTGAGGTTGCCTGTGTAAACAATCCAGTAAGCATGTGTGCTCACTCTCCGATGGGAACCATCCAATCTCCCAATTCTCCCTACTTCCAACTCTTAATACGTGGAAAACATTCTAACTGCTGATTTCTGCTGTACAAGTACCGTGGGGGTGAAGAAATAAGAAAGGTGGTCTCAGTGGACCGTAGAACAATGGCACGTTATATCACACACAGACATAAGTATACATGGGACATCAGAGGTCTTCGGCAATTTGAGGGGAGGCTTTTATAAACACAAGAGATTCTGTAGATGCTGGAAACCCAGACCAACACACACAAAATAGGCAGCATCTATGAGGGGAGTAACAGTCAACACTTTGGGCCAAGATTCTTCATTACGACTGGAAAAGCGGGGTGAAGAAGGCAAGGAGAGTTTGAAGTGGCAGGGGATAGGTGAAGCCAGGTGAGGGAAGAGAGTAGCCAGCTGGTGGTACAGTAGCATCTGCACCGGACTTCAGACAAATGGTCCTGGGTTTAAATCCGGCCGGCTCCTTGCACACTTTCCATCTGTGCTGCGTTGACCATTGAACTAGCAATCGGCCTCATAAAAAACAGAACACTAAAGGAACGACAAGGTTGCCTACCAATGTGCCACAAGGCACGGAGAGGAACAACAAGGTGAGGGGAGAAGGTGCATGGGTGAGGGAGGGAAGAAGGTGCCAGAACATGTGGCGACACTTGTGAGCTGCCCCCAACTCATCCTTAGGCTGTGTTGGTTGTAAGGCATACGACGTATTTCCCTGTATGTTTCCATGTACATGTGATAAATAAATCTTAATCTGAATGAAGCAGGTATTTAATTTTTTTTTAAGAGAATACTGAGTGAAAAGCCAATGCTCAAAATGTGAAACAACATCATAGACTGGGGTTCTCAAACTGAGATTCACAGACACATTGGTCCATGGCATAAAAAAGGCTGGGAACCCCTGCCATAGATATTTGATTTGAATCATTCTCAGGCCATAAATGCTATAAAATATGCTTAGGTTCTGTAGCCTGAGGTTGTGGCAACAGAAGCTTCCTCTTGACCTGCTGTTGATTACATCACTGACAGGGCTGCACTCTCTCTCTCTGAGCATCAATTGGAGTGGCTTTTAATTCCATGGAGTGAGATTTGGACCCACAAAGTTCTGGCTCAAGTGGCAAGTTAAATCCCTACAGCAGAACTCCCAAACGGATTTGCCCTTTTGAGTGCAGCATCTACTCCCATTTCGGGGAAGCACTGCAGCTGAAATTTCTGGTGGCATGGTAGCGTAGTGATTAGCATAACACCATCACAGTGACCCGGGTCAATTCCCGCTACCGTAAGGAATTTGTTTGTTCTCCCCGTGACTGTGCAGGTTTCCTCTGGGTGCCCCAGCTTCCTCCCACATTCCAAAGATGTATGGGTTCAAAGTTCAAAGTTAGTAGGTTAATTGGTCACATGGGTATAATGGGCAGAGCAGGCTTATTGGGCTGAAGGGCCTGCTAATGGACCATCCCTCTAAATAATTAATTACTTAATGAGCGCATAAATAACTAAATAAAAAAATTGATCGATACATAGAATGAATAGATAGATGAAGTAAAAATTTCCCAGCCAGATTCTGAGCCCAGACTAAGGTTGTACATATTATAAAATCTGTACTCATAAACATTTCAGTAATTGCATGTGTAGCCAGGTGCTTTTTCCACATGTGCTCTCTTTATGATCTCATTTGTAGCTCCGCAAACTGAATGGAGACAAATTTGGTTTTCTCAGTTCGCACCCTCCTCCTCCTCCTCCATTTCCATACACACTCATTAGTAATCCACAGCAACACGCCTCGCTGCAATCTCCCAGACACTGAAGGAGGATGGATATCCTCCATTAATAGCATTTACCCCTTTTGAATGATAGCCTCGGGGGGGGGGGGAGGGGGAGTGGAAATCAAAAGGAACAAATGGAGGTGAAGAGGAGGCAAGGTGAAGAGAGAGCAATGTAGGAGGTCAGTTATCCAGAACTCCCTTTCTTCCATGGTCTACTCTCCTATCAGATTCCTTCTTAAGCCCTTTACCTCTTCCACTTATTACCTCCCAGTTTCTCACATCAGTCCTCCTTCCCACACGGCCACCTCCCCCTCATCTGGCCTCACCTATCATCTGCCAGCTTGCACTCCTTCCACTCCCCCCACCACCACCTAGTCCTGTGCGGGGCATTCTTGCTCCACACACACGTAACAATGACAACTCACTGGCCTCAGCAAGATCCCACAGAGAGGCAAGGGCAGCAATCAAATTTCAGATCACACAACAGAATTCTAATCAAAATTCAAAGTAATTTTGTCACCATATACTACCCTGAGATTCATTTCCTTGCTGGCATTCACAGTAAATACATAGAAACACAATAGAATCAATGAAAAACTGCACACAGCAAAGAGGGGCGAGCAACTGATGTGCAAAAGACAGCAATTGGTGCAAATATATTTTAAAAACTAAATAATAAATATTAGGAATATGTCCTGAAAGTGATTCCATAGATTGTAGAATTGTGTGGGCACATGGCCAAGTGGCCAAGGCATTGGGCTAGCTACCTGAAGGTCGTGAGTTCGAGCCCCAGCCGAGGGAACGTGTTGTGTCCTTGAGCAAGGCACTTAATCACACATTGCTCTGCGACGACCCTGGTGCCAAGCTGTATGGGTCCTAATGCCTTCCCTTGGACAACACTGGTGTCATGGAGAGGGGAGACTTGCAGCATGGGCAACTGCTGGTCTTCCATATAACCTTGCCCTGGAGAGTGAAGACTTTCCAGGCACAGATCCATGGTCTCACAAGACTAACGGATGGCTTTTTTTTAGACTGTGGAACCAGTTCAGTTTGCAAAGCACCAATACACACCTTTCAACATCATCACTCAGCTAACCCACTGACATGCTGACACTAGCTCACTCCAACACGATCTATTACTCCAGGGGTAATTGTCAGGCACAGGGACAATTTATTTCTGGATTTAGCTTCATGTTGATGTGGTTCACCTATTTTAAATATCAACAATAACAATTAATGTGGGGAAGAGATGAAGGAGAGTGGGGAGATGGGTGGAATGAAGAGATGACAGGAATGGAGAGGGGATGGGAAGGGGAAATGGACGAGATTGTGAAGATTGCCAGAATATGCGGCGACCCTTGTGGGCTGCCTCCAGCACATCCTTGGGTGCGTTGGTTGTTAAAACAAATGACACGTTTTGCTGTATGTTTCAAAGAACACGTGATAAATAAATAAATCCGAAGCTGACCAGGGGAGATTGAGCAAAAAGCGAATGGGGAAAGGCACCATGCTCTCTTCTGGTTGCTGCCATTGCGTCCTACTACATGCAGGAGGCTCTCTCTTTTCGTATGGGTTTATGAGTTTGTACATTTTTCGTTACCTTTCAGCCATCAGACTCCTGAACCAGTGTAGTTAACTTCACTCACCTCAACTCTGAACTGATTCCACAATCTATGTTAAAGTTGAATCTGAATAAAACTCGGGAGACCAACTTCTTACTGTTACAATGGTTTACTGCACACCCTCCTGCAGGCACTTGAGACCCAGTTGTCAGAGGGAAGGCACATAAGTACTGCCACCATCCAACAAGTGGACCTTCTCCCTCAGGTTACAGCCGTATACTTATACATAGTAAGCCCCATACATTACTGTTGCAAGATGTCATTTGAACTGGTACGCCCACCAAGTCTGTTGGTGAGAAACTTAGTTACAGATAAGAGAGTCGGCTAGATCAAGGCTTAATTACAGATGGATGTGCTGTCTAGTCCTTACCAGTTATTCCTTTTGCTAGGCCCTGACTTAATTACAGATGGATGTTCATTCCTGTCCTTATCGGTGAGTCCTCCTATCCCTACTCAAACGAGGGTACAAAGTACAATGTTATCAAACTTTCAATGTTTCTCTGCAAACCGAGGGAGAACTAGTATAAGCCGGATTTAGCTAACTGCTGAAGACAGAGTTTACTTCAGTTCAAAAATTCCTACTCAGTCCCAATTATTCTTTTAGCCAGAGGTTACATAGGTTCAAAATGATTTTCTTATATCCTCAATTCCTCATTTATAGACTCACTTTCAAGGACTCTACGATTCATGTTCTCAGTATTATTTATTACTTATTTACTGAAGGTATTGTTATTATTTTTTGTTTTTTATTGGAACAGTTTGTCTTCTTTTGCACATTGGCTGTTTGTCTGACTTTGTGTGTAGTTTTGCATTGATTTTATTCTATTTCTTTGTTCTATAAATGCCTGCAAGAAAATGAATCTGAAGAAAATGAAAACATACTCTGAATATAAATTTATTTCAAACTTTGAAGCAACACGACAAACATTCCTTCATTTTCCTGTATCTGTCTGGGCAGTATATTTCCAGAGGTAGACACCCAAAAATCACATATTTCCAGTCAAACAAATACCTTTAGTGGACTGCCTGCTAATCACCTCCATGTGTCTGTGGGTGAGCAGCCATTGGCTGAGTTGCTTTTCTAGCAGGGCTACTGATTCCTGCTCAGCCCAGCCTTGCTGGTCGAGCAGGCCACTCAGCTGCTTGGCCAGCACCTTGGCATCGCTTCCCGCCAATGCCATCTGGTGCTGACTGAACTGTTGAGCCAATGCATATGTCACTTGCCCAGCTAATAAAAATAGATATCTGTATTTGTTTCATTAGCAAGGCAATGTCAACAGCATTCCACAGCAACAGTGTACCATCGCGGCCACACTGAGCCCACAGCAGCTGCTTGTTTGACACTGTCATTATTCGGTTATTTAATTTTCTGCTGATTAAAAAAAAATTGCTTAACCCTTCTAATTGTCAACATGCACTTAAGAAGCATGCGGTATGGCAGCAAAGCAAGCGAGGGTCACAAGACATGTCAGCTCCAATTGTGACCGCACGTTAGCATAGTGGTTAGCGTAAAGTTATTACAGCACCGGCGACTCAGGTTCAATTCCACCGTTGTCTGTAACGAGGTTGGATGTTCTCCCCGTAAACACATGAGTTTCCTCCAGGTGCTCCGGTTTCCTCCCGTATTCCAAAAATGCACAGGGCAAGAGGTTAATTGGTCACTGGAAGGGCCTGTTACAAGACTGCATCTCTAAATAAATGAAATTAAAACAAATATCATTTTCCTGCCGAGGACAGTTTCTCCAACTCTTCACTCCTTCTCTCCTGGTGGGTACTAATATTTACTGGGGATATGCCTAAGGTGCCCACTGGCCCACTGGTGTCCAATCTGATGGACAGGGAAGAGGAGAAATTCTTCTCCACAACCACGCAAGATGTCCCAGGAGCAAAGGAGGAGGAGAGGTAACTTAAAAGAAGAACTGATAAGCTTTAGAGAAGGTGAAATAGAGATTTATCAATATGCCCCCTGGATTAGACAGCATGTCTTATCAGGAAAAGCTGAGCAAGCTCAAGCTTCTCTCTCTTCAGTGAAGGAAGATGAGAGGGGGCTTGATAGAGTGTACATGATGATAAGAAACATAGAGCAAGTGGATAGCAAGAGACTTTTTCCAGAAGAGAAATGGCAAATATGAGGGGGCGTAATTTTAAGATGATTCGAGAAAATGTAGGGCGGAGGGCAGAGGTAATTGTTTGTTTTTTTTACATAGCGTGGTGGGTGCATGGAATGCTTTGCCAGGGTAGGTGGTAGACGCAGATACATTAGAGGCATTTAACAAACTGAGAGAACAATGAAGGTCTATATAGGAGGGAAGGGTAGGTTAAAAGGTTGGCACAACATTGTGGGCTGAAGGGCCTGTACTGTGCTGTAATGTTCTATGTTTTATAAAGTGCTCTGGAAGTGTGACTGACTTCACTTTGTTTCATTGTGAGGCACCAGACGTAAAACAGAAAATGTTAGATCTGCTCTGCAAGTCAAGCAGTATCCAATGACAATGAAACAGAGCTAATGTTTAGATTGGGATCACTGACAGATTTAACTCTGAAAGTGTGGAAAAGTCACAGGAAAAGTAGGGAAACAGAGAGTAGGCAGGGAAGGTGTGATGAAGAGTTAAATGAATAAATGCTGATAAGTTATAACTTTAAAATTTTTTATCTCCTGCATCTGCAGATTTAGTCAAGATCACAGAATGGCACCTATGTGCCTCGGTACCAAAACACACTAAAGCAGTGATTGCCAACTCTTTTTTATGCCATGGACTCCTAACATTAACCAAGAGGTCCGTGGATGCCAGGTTGAGAACCCTCTGCACAAAAGAATACACCTACAATTTCTATATTTAAATGAAATAAAAAGATTCAGATGTGTTTATCACAATTACATTAAAACATGTCGCCGCATATTCTGGCACCAACATAGAATGCCCACAAGGCTCAGCAGAACAACACTGAACACAACAAAATAGAACATACCAAGCAACAAAGCAAACACAGTGAAACATGCCCCGTTCCACCCTCCCGCCCATCAATCCAGACACATACACAGACCTCTAACCCCAGGACAGGCCATCTTCAGCCTCCAGCATACTTGTGGGTTTGTAGACCCCGAGCCCCGACTTCCTCAGTGGACTCGCAGAGACTTGTAGACTCGGGTCTCTGGTCATCGGACCTCGATCCGGATTCATGATAGACCTTTGGACTTTGATCATCGCTATCAATACAAGACTCGCTGATGATGGCGGATAAGGACCCTGGACGAGGGCCCAAAGTCCAAGCCTCATCGATGATGGGACCCGAAAACTAGGTCTCAAACTCCATGTAGTATATTTTGTTGTGCATAGAGTGCCTTGTAAAAGTATTCTGCCCCCAATCCTTTGTTCACATAAATGAGTATTACAGACAGGGATTTTGACCAATTTAACTGAGAGTTTTTATTTGTGAATCACATGCTCCTTTTTTTTCCACAGTAGATCCCAAAGAACTGGGAAATTTGTTAAGCATGAAACACTATAAATTCAACAACTGAAATATCAGCAGTTCAAAAGTACTCAACCCCTTTGCTCAGTACTTAGTTGAACCTCCTCTCATAATTATTATAGTCAGTAGTCTTTTTGGAAAAGTCTCTATTAGCTTTACACAATGTGATGGTGCAAGATTTGCCCATCCCTCCCTACAAAATTGCTCAAGCTGTGACAGGCTAGTTGGGGAGTGGCAGTGGCCAGCAATCTTGAGATCTTGCAAAGATGGTCGATTGGGCTAAGGTCAGGCCTCTGACTGGGCCTCTCAGGGACATCAATTTTCTTCATTTGAAGCCACCCCATTATTGCTCTGGTGGTGTGCATTGGGTTGTTGTCTTGCTGAAAGACGAACTTCTTCCCCAGTTTAAGCTTTCTGGCAGAGGTTAAAAGGTTTTTAAATCCAGGATCTCTCTGTATTTAGCAGCAGTCACCTTCCCATCAATCCTGACCAGATTTCCAGTCCCTGCTGCTCAAAAGCATCCCCATAGCATGATGCTACTCCACCATACCTTACAGTAGCGACGGTGTTACCTGGCTGATGTGCAGTATTAGATTTACTGCTTAGTGTTGAGGCCAAAAAGTTCCTCTTCAGTCTCATCTGACCACAAGACCTTTTCCACATCTTTACAGTATCTTTGAAGTGGCACTGTGCCAGGTCTTTATAAGCAAGGATATACCTTTTCTTTAGCCAGGGCTTTTTCATCACCATTCTTTAATAAATACCTTTTTTGTGCAAGGCCTATGAGATTGTGGAGCCATGAACTTCAGCTCCGGTTGACTTCTGCAGCTCACTCAGTGACTGTCAGCATCACAGTAGACTCTCTTACAAGTGCAAACAACAGGAATTCTGCAGATGCTGGAAATTCAAGCAACACACATCAAAGTTGCTGGTGAATGCAGCAGGCCAAGCAGCATCTGTAGGAAGAGGTGCAGTCGACGTTTCAGGCCGAGACCCTTCGTCAGGACTAACTGAAGGAAGAGTGAGTAAGGGATTTGAAAGTTGGAGGGGGAGGGGGAGATCCAAAATGATAGGAGAAGACAGGAGGGGGAGAGATAGAGCCAAGAGCTGGACAGGTGATAGGCAAAAGGGGATACGAGAGGATCATGGGACAGGAGGTCCGGGAAGAAAGACAAGGGTGGGGGGGGGGGACCCAGAGGATGGGCAAGAGGTATATTCAGAGGGACAGAGGGAGAAAAAGGAGAGTGAGAGAAAGAATGTGTGCATAAAAATGAGTAACAGATGGGGTACGAGGGGGAGGTGGGGCCTTAGCGGAAGTTAGAGAAGTCGATGTTCATGCCATCAGGTTGGAGGCTACCCAGACGGAATATAAGGTGTTGTTCCTCCAACCTGAGTGTGGCTTCATCTTTACAGTAGAGGAGGCCGTGGATAGACATGTCAGAATGGGAATGGGATGTGGAATTAAAATGTGTGGTCTCTCTTACAAGTGCTATTCTTCTCCAGCAACTAAGTTTAGAGATGCAGCCTGACCTAGGCAGTGTGGCTGTGGTTTCATATTCTTTCCACTTTTTCATGATGGACTGCACTGAGTTCTGAGGTATGTTCAGTGCCTTTGAGATGGTCTTGTACCCTTCCCCAGATTAGTGCTTCTCTATTATCATTTCCCTGACTTGTCTTGAATACTCTTTTGTCTTCAATTTGGTTTGGTCTGTTGAAAATCTACCATACTGCTAGACCTTACAGAGAGTGAGGGGGTATTTATTCTTATGAATTCACTGAAAACAGATCATCTCCAATTTTTTACATCAACAAATTGGGTGAGTTGGTAAGGTAATATATTGCACCTGAGGAAAGTTGGCCTGGTAATTACTAAGGGGATAAATACTTTTTCAGCTAATAAATTGTTGACAGGCTTTGGAGTTTTTCTTTTAATTTGACATTATGCAAAATGTGGTGTAGATTAGCTCAAAAATCCTACTTCAATATATTTTAAATTTAGTATATGAGACAGTAAAATGTGAAAATAGTTGTAGAGGCTGAATACTTTTTCTAGGCACTGTATTTGACGACAGAGGTAAAGGTCTCCTTCTATTTACTGAGATTTGGTTTAAACTAGCCTTGTTTTGTCCTCGTAGGTCACATAATGAAAATAACTCAATTTGGATCCAGTAATGACGCTGATTTCAAATCCCAAATGTAGGGAATAGCCACGTCCTAAATGTAGAAGTCTGGGCTTCCAATGTCTCTGATGGAAGATTTTCAAACTTTCCCATACCAGTTTAAAGAAAATTGAAGGATATACTGAAGTCCTATTAAGATCTGTGAATAGCAGTGGGAAAGTTTAATCAAACCAAAAAAGTTGTGCAAGAAGGTGTCTGCAAGCTATGAATAAGTTGGCCTTGAAGCCTTAACATTAGACAGAACCAATCTGTAATTTATGGAGGCGGGAAGGGAGGTGGATAGAGAAAGTGGAAAGTTATTGAAAGGCTTGCCTTTGTCGAAAAGAAGTTCAAAGGAAGTTGTCTGAACAGATAGACAAAAGTGCAGACAGACCATACAAGATAGCAATCTAACATTAATAGAATCAAATAATGGGGAATCTTGTCGTGGTTAATCTCACCTCCAATTTTCCAAAAGCAGAAGAAAAATGAAAAAAGTCAACAGTGGTGCTCATATTATGAATGCAATAAAGTCATTTTCACTCAGAGACACAGCCCATGTCAGATCAACGATCATCCTGTTGAATGTGGCTCATGTTCAAGGAGTCTTATTCTGTTCCTATTCAACTCCTTATTAAGCTTGACCAGACAAATGTCTGTCAAAATACATGGTGGTGTGCAAGTGGCAGAAAGGTATCTTCAGAAAACCACCAATGCTTTTTTAAAGACTGAAGTAGACAGATCATCTCCATGGTTACTGCTACCGAACAGTAATGCATCCACCACACAACTAAACTTTGGCTTTGAATGGTTTTTGCAGAAAGGCGCGACATGAATAGAGGGGTTTTTTTTAAATCACAAAAATAGTAAAAAGACAATTCTAGAGGAAAGCCTTGAATGGAGGAAACAGAGAGGTTGGTCTGATCAGGATATTCAAAATGGGGAAAAAACCACTGACACAGAGAATCACAAACAAGAGAAATTCTGCAGATGCTGGAAATCCAAGCAACACACAAAATGCTGGAGGAACTCAGCAGGCCAGGCAGCATCTATAGAAAAAAGTACAGTCGATGTTTTGGGCCGAAACCCTTCATCAGGACAGAAAGGTCAACTGCAGTCTTTTGCAAAGATGCTTCCTGGTCTGCTGAGTTCCTCCAGCATTTTGTATGTGTCAGCATAGAGAATAGTCATTTCATCCATTTGAAGGATTGAAATCAAAATAATCATAAAATTAAAGGTGGATATTTAGCAGGGAAATCAGGATTACTTTGTACAAAGAGCAACAGAAAACCATTCTTCTAAAATCAGGTGGCTATGGAATAATTGGCAGGACCCTCCAAATGTCCAGACCTGCCTCTCGTTTTTTTTGCACTACCTTACTTTCCATTTTCTATTTTCTGTTTATGATTTATAATTTAAATTTTTAATATTTACTATCGATTTGTACTCCAGGGAGCAGGAAGCGCAGAATCAAATACCGCTGTGATAATTGTACGTTCTAGTACCAATTGTTTGGCAACAATGAAGTATAAAGGTTTCAAGAACAAGGTCAACAGATTTTGGTTTGGAAAGTGGTTGTTGTATGAATGTATAGACCAACCATGATCTCAGTGCACAACAGCTCAGAGTCAAAGGACTAAATGGCCCACACAAGCTCCTTTACAACTTGGGAACTCTACCTCATTGCACTGGATAATGCAAATTAGATTACTCCAAATTATTGTAGCAATATAAAATCCCATCCATCCCATTCTCCTGCTTCCTTATAGCCCAACAGGTGTTTCCTTCAATTACCTACCCAATTCCTTATTTAAGTTGCCCGATGGTCTCAGATTCTGTCACCGTTATAGGCAAAGAGTCTCAGATCATCACCACTCTATCTCAAAGGTGTTTCTCACACCGACAACAATCTGTGCCATCTAGTTCTTGATTGAGGATTGCTTAGAAAGACAGAAACATAGAAAACATACAGCACAATACAGGCCCCTCGGCTCACAAAGCTGTGCTGAACATGTCCCTACCCTAGAACCACCTAGGCTTTACCCATAGCCCTCTATTTTTCTAAGTTCCATGTAGCCATCCAGGGGCCTCTTAAAAGACCCTATCGTTTCCGCCTCCACCACCGCCGCCGGCAGCCCATTCCACGCTCTCACCACTCTTTGCGTAAAAAACTTATCCCTGACATCTCTTCTGTACCTGCTTCCAAGCACGTTAAAATTACGCCCTCTCATGCTAGCCATTTCAGCCCTGGGGAAAAGCCTCTGACTATCCACACGATCAATGCCTCTCATTATCTTGTACACTTCTATCAGGTCACCTGTCATCCTCCATCTCTCCAAGGAGAAAAGGCCAAGTTCACTCAACCTATTCTCATAAGGCATGCTCCCCAATCCAGGCAACATCCTTGTAAATCTCCTCTGTACCCTTTCTATGGTTTCCACCTCCTTCCTGTAGTAAGACGACCAGAATTGAGCACAGTACTCCAAGTGGGGTCTGACAAGGGTCCTATATAGCTGCAACATTACCTCTCAGCTCTTAAACTCAATCCCACGATTGATGAATGCCAATGCACCGTATGCCTTCTTAACCATAGAGTCAACCTATGTGGCAGCTTTGAGTGTCCTATGGACTCGGACCCCAAGATCCCTCTGATCTTCCACACTGCCAAGCGTTTTACCATTAACGCTATATTCTGCCATCATATTTGACCTACCAAAATGAACCACCTCACACTTAACTGATCCAAGTTCATTACATCTTGTACAAATTGAGATGTATAAAATCATGAAGGGCGTAGGACAGGTTGAATGCACAATGCCTTTTTTTTCCAGGATTAAGGAAATCAAATGTTAGAGGGCAAAGGTTTAAGATGAGAAAGGAGCTATTTATAAGGAACCTAAGAGGCAATGTTTACACCCAGAGGGAGTCTTTGTGGGAGGAAACCAGAGCATCTGGAGGAAATCGACATGCACACAGAAAGAAACGTACAGACTTCCTTACATTCTCTGCATGGGTTTCCTCTGGGTGCTCGGGTTTCCTTGCACAGTCCAAAGACGTACTGGTTAGTAGATTAATTGGTCTTCATAAATTGTCCTGAAATTAGGCTAGGGTTAAATCAGTGGGTCGCTGGACAGTGTGGCTCGGTGGGCTGGGAGAGCCTGTTCTGGGAGGGAGAAAGGGATGGATGGATGGATGGATGGATGGACGGATGAACCTACATATAGATGGAATGAGCTGGTTGAGAAAGTGGTTTAGCAGGTACCTTAACAACATTTTAAAAAATACTTGGACAGTTAAGGTTTAGAGCACAGTTTCCCAGCCTGGGGTCCACAGATCCCTTGCTTAATGGTATTGGTCCATGGCATAAAAAAGATTAGAAACCCCTGGTTTAGAAGGATATGGGCAAAACATGACTGAAATGGGACTAGCTTAGATGGGGATCTTGGCTGACATGAACCACTAATCTATATCCCACCATTCTCTGCCTGCTCATTGCCTAAATGCCTCAAGCATTGCTGTCACAACTGTTTTTGTTTTTGTTTTTTTTAAATGTTGTTTTTTCTTTTGCTTGAACAAATTTGGATTTGCACCCCCCTCTGGAAGCACAGCAGCCTGTGAGTGCACAGCAAGCTCCCACGAAGAATGAAGAAATACATGACCTAATGGTTAGTTTTAGCAACCGTGGTATTAGCCAGGTCAGTGGTAGGATTCCCCTGCCCGTTTGTAGATAGAATCTAAGTATGGTTTATTCTCACTCACACTGACATCAAATATGCTGTGCTACAGCAGCAGCACAGTGCAATAGTGGATTGGAATCAAACATGGCCACTTAAAAGGTCCCTACTTTTTCCAAGAAAGGCAGCACCTCCAACACCCCGATACGTCCCCTGTATGGTTCTGGTGTATTGTATCAGAAAGTTGACCTGAACTCACAATCTTCTGACAGAAGCAAGGGCACTGCCCAATGAAGAACACAAAGTGGGTACTAGATTCAGATAGATTCATTTATTTATTATGTGTACATCTAAACATACAGTGAAATGTGTCGTTAACATTAACAACCAACACAACATACGGAAGTGCTGGGGGCAGCTCACAAGTGTCGTCCCACATCCCAGTGCCAACAGAACAGCCCACAATGTTTAGCAGAACAACACAAGCAATAACAACAACAGAACACAACAAAAGACAAAACAATAACAGCAAAACAAGATCCTTTGTTCCTGCAAACTATGGACGTGATTTCAAGGACTCTTCATCTCATGTTCTCGATATTTATTTCTTACTTATTTATCATTATTTTTTCTGTCTTTTTGTACTTACACATTTTGTTGCCTTTTGTATACCGGTTGAACACCCAGTTGGTGCGGTCTCTCATTGGTTCTATAAAGATTATTATTCTGTTACGGAATTATGAGTATGCCCACAAGAAAATGAATCTCAGGGTTGTATATGGTGATGTATATACTTTATACTTTATTGTCGCCAAACAATTGGTACTAGAACATACAATCATCACAGCGATATTTGATTCTGTGCTTCCCGCTCCCTGGATTACAAATATTAAATATTAAAAATAGTAAAAATTAGTAAACATTAAAAATTTAAATTATAAATCATAAATAGAAAATAGAAAAATGGAAAGTAAGGTAGTGCAAAAAAACCGAGAGACAGGTCCGGATATTTGGAGGGTACAGCCCAGATCCGGGTCATATATTCTTTGATAATAAATTTAATTTACTTCGACTTTGGTCATAGTCTTTTTTCCTAGAGTGGCGGAGTCTAAATCTGGAGAGTATCGGTATACAGTGAGAGGAGACAATGTCAGGGGAATCTGAAAAGCAAATGGAGGGTGGAAGGTATATGAAATGTACTGGCAGAGACAGTGGTAGATAACAACTTTTCAAAGATGTTTGGACAGGTTCATGGATGGGAAAGGTTTAGAAGGATACAACCAGACAAGTCAAATTCAGGATTCAAGATTCAAGAATTAAGGTTATTTACCACGCATATGACAAAACATTACAGTGAAATGCATCATTTGCGTTAACAACTAATAAACCCGAGGGTGTGTTGGCAGCAGCCCGTATGTGTTGCCACACATTCTGGCGCCAACAAAGCTACCCACAATGCTCAGAAGAACAACACTGAACACAACAAGCAACAAAACAACAGCAGAAAAACAAGCCCTGTTCCTCCCTCTCACACACACACACACACACACACACACACACAGTCCTCTAAACCCAGGACAGGCCTCAGCAGCTCTGCCATCATGGACAGGTTGGGCCAAAGGGCATCTTTTCAAGCTGTACAACTCGATAATGCACATACACATATAAGCCAAATTTTTTTGGCATTTCCCCCCTCTGGTTCCTTGTGATGGCAGGCGTCTGTCAACAGAGACTGCTGAGCAAAATTCTGAGGGACTTGCACCTCGCACAGGTTCCGAGCCAGCAGCCGAAGAAGGGCAATGGGATCAGCCAGCAAAAGAACTGGGAAGCTCGGGGATGACAGATGGATAGAGAGGGACTTTTTTTGAAAGGCCGGCAACAGTGGAATACTAATGAATACTGGATTTGTAAATTGTTGGTGCTGAGTGGAATAAAACAAAGGTCTACATAGGCAGATGATAATTAAGTACATCCCAGGGGTGAGCAGCTCTCCTGTATTGAGATGGAATAACGAAATGAGATATGCTACATCATTTTGGTTTTATCACCAGGTGCTTTATAACCTAATACGGAGCTGACAGCAACACCAGTGGGAATGCCTTTTGTAATATCCCCATCTTGAAGAAAATTAACAGCAGCATCAAAAGTTTAAAATTAAACAAACTGCAGTATTTCTGAACATGACTTGCCCATGCTACGGAATACCAACTGGAAATATAATGGCACGCTCCAACAAGCTGCGAGCTGTCGACCTCGATGTGGCTGAGAAGAAAGTTCAAAGTGAATTTATTATTAGTGTATGCGTATGTCACCAAATACTACCCTGATTCATTTCCTTGCTGGCATTCACAGGAAAATGAAGTAAAACAATAGAGCTCATGAAAAACTGCATAAAGACTGATAAACATCCAACGTGCAAAAGAGGACAACTCGCACCAATAATAAATTTTTTAAAGTAAATAAATAACACTAAAAATATGAGTTGTAGAGTCCTTGAAAGTGAGTCTATAGGTTATGGAATCAGTTCAGAGTTGAGGAGAGTTCAGAGTCCATGTTAGTTCAGGAGCCTGATTGTTGAGGCGTTATAACTCTACAACCATTTTACAAGGGAAAGGGTTAAAGGCCAGTGGTGTTTGGGATATGATGGTTGCCTTTAAACGGCTGGAGAATCAGGTGGGAGGGGGTGTTGGGGGAGGTGGTGGAGGGAAGGGTCCAATCTCTTGCACATCCAGGATATTGTGAGTAGCCCTTGAGTGAATAAACATTAGGAGCCTTGGCTTAATGGGTGGAACTCTGGCCTCTGAGCTAGAAGGTTTGGATTCAAACTATAGCACAGGGAGTCAAGGACAAACTCTGGACCCACACATCCAGTACAGTACTGAGGGGCTGCTACTCTGTTGGTGGTGACAAATATTGACTGAGACCACAATCCAATAATCTGCTTGCCTTTTCAGCTGGATCCACGGCACTTTACAAAGCTTAGAAGCGGTCTCTCTAAACACTTAGAAAAATGCAGCACAGAAAGAGGCACATCCACAGCCACCCATTTACACTAATGGACACCCAAGAGGCTGCAGATGCTAGAATCTGGAACAACACACAAAGCACTGGAGGAACTTAGTGGGTCAGAGAGCACTGACAGAGAGAAATAGACAGTCAACTTTTCTGGTCAAGACCGTTCATCCAGACCAGATGGAGAGTTTCAACTTGAAATATCGATTGTCCATTTCCCTCTATAGATCATAAGACCATACGGCATAAGAGCAGAATTAGGCCATTTGGCTCATTGAGTCTGCTCCACCATTCTATTGTGGTTGATTTATTACCCCTCTCAAACCCATTCTCCTGTCTTCTCCCATAACCTTACTAATCAAGAACATAATCAACCTCTGCTTTAAATATACCCAATGATGGGCTCCACAGCCGTCCAGGGCACCCCCTAGCTAAAGAAATTCCTCATCTCTGTTCTAAAGGGAAGTCCTTCTATTCTGAGGCTGTGCCCTCTGATCCTAGACTCCCCGACGATAGGAAACATCCTCTCTACACTCTAACTAGGCTTTTCAATATTCAGTTGGTTTCAATGAGATTTCCTCCCTCATTTTTCTAAACTCCAGTGGATACAAGACCAGAGCCATCAAACGCTCCTCATACATTAAACTTTTCATTCCCTGGATCATTCTCATAGATGTTGCTTGACCTGATGTGTTCCTCCAGCACTTTGAACATTGCTCCATTTACACTAATTGTTACTACGTGGACAGCAAGATATTAATTCATTTAGTTATTTACAGATTCATCACAGAACAGGACCTTCCAGCTCTTTGAGCTATACCACCTCATCAACCCCCCATTCAACCCTAGCCTAATCATGGACAATTTACAATGAGCAATTAACCTACTAACTGGTATGTCTTTGGACAATGGGAGAAAAGCAGAGCGCCTGGAGAAAATCCAGGCATTCCAAAGGATGGATGTACAAACTCCTTACAGATGACATCAGAACTGAACTCTGAACTCCAATACCCCAAGCTGTAATAGTGTTCCCCTTACTGCTATGCTACTGTTGCACCCAATGGACAACAGATGTCCTTGCTAGTGTAACCTTACCCCACAACTCCTCACATTAGGTGAAACTGTGCATCTGAAAGGGGGAATAAACAGATTGGAACGCATTACTGAATGAGAGCAGGACACTGAAGTAAGATTGGGTTGAAGAAGCCAAGTGGCTGACCCCTAATACGTGAGACTACAACTCAGTCATCACAAGACAATTAATAAACTATTGCACACCACAGGCAGATTCATGCCAGAGACATGCAGCAGCTGGTAAGAGGCCTGCAATTCCTCTTGCCTGGTTCATATGGCAGAGCGTCAAGTTCTGGATGCTGCAGGATACCAGTGCCTGAAGCACTCTGTCTCATCATACCAACAACAAAAGCATCCGCTAGAGAGGCACGGATTCTTTTGTTCATCGCCAACAGTACCAAAGAAAATGGAATAGAACTGCTAAACTATTCAGATATCTGTTCAGGTTTTTCAGCAGAGAGGCTGAGGAAGCTGGGAGTTGCAAGGTGCACAAAACTTGATGATACAATGAATAAAGGAGAAACTAGTCACTATGACAAGGACACAGATTTAAAGTGATAAAGAACCAGAGAGTGTCAAAGGGTACGGAAAGAAGACAGGAGAATGGAGTAGCGAGGGAAAATAAATCAGCCAAATGAAGCGTCGAGCAAAATGAGAGTGGAAGACGGTGGTTGCTCTGCATCATCTGCTTCCATTTGACTGGTGTCTCCCTCCCGTTCACTCGTGCTGCTGGAGGAAGTTGCCTGGATGTGACTGGTCTCTCTCCCGCTCTTGCTCACTGCTCCCCGGGGAAGGTGGGTGTGTTTGACCAATCTCCCCCCACCACCCCGCTGCTGGAGGAAGGTGTCCGCATTTGACCGGTCACATTCACGCTCTTGCTCACTGCTCCCCGAAAAAGGTGCCTGTGTTTGATTGGTCTCTCTCTCTCTCTCCACTCATTCAATGGTGCCGGAGTCTTCGGTCTTGAACAAGGTTTAATCAACGCGGATCGTGGATTGGAGTCTGCAGTTCAAGTTATGACGTGTGTCTATTTTCTGGTTATTCCTTTTTGTAATTGCCATTTTGTACGATTTTGATTGAGGCGGACTGGCGCTGCAGCCTGCAGTCAACGAACAACACAGTGAACTGAACTGAACTAAACTGAATATTCCTGAACTGTTCAATGACTCTGGCTTGATGTTTTACATATGGTGTTTTTCGCTCATTTTTGCTATTTGTGTGATCTGATCTTTTTTTTTGTGCATTGGGTGTTTGATGTTTTCTTTGAATGGGTTCTTTGTTTTGTGGCTGTCTGTGGGACGATGGATCTCACAGTTGTATGCTGCATACATACTTTGACAATAAATGTACTCTGAATCTTTGAACTGGCTTATTGACTAAGGGAAATACTTTGGTAAACATAAGCTGTGATCAGGATTGCTGTGTCTGTAAGAAACAGAGAAGCAGCTTTAGCAGAAAGGGAATCAGGAAAATAGTTATAAGGAAAAGAAAAACTCATATAAGGAGTAGAACTAGTGGAATAAATCCACAAGGAACCACAAGTACACAAATCAAATGGTCATATTCTTTGCAGGAAGAACAGCAGCCAATTATGAAATGACACAAATAATAACAAGTTCCATTAACACAGCACAGAATATATCAGAGGCACTTCAAGGGGTTTCAAAGGAGCATTATCAAGCATAAAAATTAATATTGAATACATGATATTTGAACAGATAAATGATGTATTAAAGGATGAAAGGGAGATAGAGGCCAAGGGCTTTGGGGAAGAATTTCAAGCTTAGAACTTGGCCACCTCAGGAAAGATATCAATAAGATTGAAAGAGTACACAGAAAATTTAAAAGGATGTTGCCAGGACTCGAGGACCGGAGTTACAGGGAAAGGTTGAATAGGTTAGGATTTCATTCACAGGAGCATAGGAGAATAAGGGGAGATTTGATACAGACATATAAAATCCTGAATGGTATAGACAGCATAAATGCAAGCAGGCTTTTCTCACTGTAGTTGGGTAAGGCTAGAACCAGAGGTCAAGGGTAAAAGGTGAAATGTTTAATGAAACATGAGGGGGATCATTTTCCCCAAGAGGGTGGCGCAAGTGTAGAATGAGCTGCCAGTGGAAGTGGTGGATGTGGATTCAATTTCAATATTTAAGAAAAGTTTGGATAAGTACATGGATGGAGGGCTATGCATGGCTGCAGGTCAATGGGACTAGGGAGGATAATAGTTTGGAACTAGATGGGCTGTAGTGCTCTATGACTCTTTGACTCTAAAGGTGTGGTGAACAATATTTATATTCTGGGAAATTTAAAGCCTGGACATGGAATAATGCAAGGATCAAAGATGAAAGTTATAGGAGATCAAAGTTCAATCTAAATTTATTATCAAATACTATATTGACATTAATTCTCTTGCAGGCATTCACAGTAAATACAAGGAAATAGAATAGAATCAATGAAAAACCACACATGACAGATGGAAAAACAATTATTGTCAAACTTAGCAAAAACAAATAATATTGATAAGTAAATAAATAATAATTTTGCCTAATGTTGTCAAATCATCGACTCATGGCGACCCTATGGATCGTGGAGTTGTTCAAGACTCCGAGGTAGATTGCCAGGCCTTTCTTCCATGCAGATACTGCTTCTGCCCAGGTTGAGACCCAGCTGGATTCAAACTCTGGACCATCCGCCTCAAAGTCCAGTGCTGATGCCACTACACTACCGGCTGGCCGAGGACATAAATTGCAGAGTCCTTGAAAGCGAGTCCATAGGTTGTGGGATCAGTTTAGGAGTGAAGTTATCCCCTCTGCTTCAAAAGCCTGATGGTTGAGGGCTAATAAGTGTTCCTGAACCTGATGGTGTGGATCCAGAGGCTCTTGCACCTCTTTCCTGATGACAGCAGAGAGGAGAGAGCATGCTTGGATGGTAGGGGTCCTTGATGACAGATACTGCTTTGTTACGGCTGTGCTCAATGGTGGGGAGGGCTTCCCCCTTGATGGACTGGGGTGTATCCACTACTTTTTGTAGGATTTTCCATTCAAGGGCATTGATGTTCCCATACCAGGACATTATGCAGCCGGATAGACGGGAGAAAAACCACGCAAGGATTTAATGACAAGAATGAGAATGATGATCTACATGGCACTGAGTAATTGGCAGCTAATGAGCTCAGGAACAAAGAGTGGACAAAACTCTGGCAATCTCAACCTAAACAACACAGAAGCTTGGCCAGATTGCATTGGAATAGTAATGCTTAATGGCAACAATGACATCAGTAAGAATTTCAGCATTCACCTGAGGTTACATTGAGTGAGCTGATTTATGGAGGCAGATCAGGTGGTTTTCATGACGGTGCGAGGCCTGAAGCTAACTGTAGGGTTACTTTCAATATCAACAGACAAACAAGTTTCAATTTCATGAAAAGAGGTGGAATTGGTTTTGGGAACGATGGTGGACAGGCATTGGAAAAGGATGGCATGGCCAACCATGTCAAAGTCAGTTAATAAGGGTTGGCCACTTTGGAGTGTGAAGATGATAATGAACCTTTGGAATTATCTATTATAATGAATTGTTGAGGATATTCAACATCAAGACTGAGAATTTTTAGATGCTAAAGGATTTTTGAGCTTGGTCCAAGACGGAGGCAAAAGATCATTCTTAAAATCAATGGCCATCATAAATCAAAGAGGTGGGGGCGTGGCACTGCTGATCGGAGATAGTGTCACGACTGCAGAAAAGGAGGAAGTCATGGAGGGATTGTCTACTGAGTCTCTGTGGGTGGAAGTTAGGAACAGGAAGGGGTCAATAACTCTACTGACCACCCAATAGTAACAGGAACATCGAGAAGCAGATAGGGAGACAGATTCTGGAAAGGTGTAATACTAACAGGGTTGTTGTGGTGGGAGATTTTAAGTTCCCAAATATTGATCGGCATCTCCCTAGAGCGAGGAGTTTAGATGAGGTGGAGTTTGTTAGGTGTGTTCAGGAAGGCTTCCTGACACAATATGTAGATAAGCCTACAAGACGAGAGGCTGTACTTAATCTGGTATTGGGAAATGAACCTGGTCAGGTGTCAGGTCTCTCAGTGGGAGAGCATTTTGGAGATAGTGATCACAATTCTATCTTCTTTAACATAGCACTGGAGAGGGATAGGAACAGATAAGTTAGGAAAGTGTCTATTTGGAGTAAGGGAAATATGAAGCTATCAGGCAGGAACTTGGAAGCCTAAATTGGGAACAGATGTTCTCAGGGAAATGTATGGCAGAAATGTGGGAAATGTTCAGGGGATATTTGCATGCTGTTCTGCATAGGTACGTTCCAATGAGACAGGAAGAGGATGGTAGGGTACAGGAACCATGGTGCACAAAGGCTGTTGAAAATCCAGTCAAGAAGAAAAGAAAAGCTTACGAAAGGTTCAAAGAACTAGATCATGATAGAGATTGAGAAGACTATAAGGCTAGCAGGAAGAAGCTTAAGAATGAAATTAGAAGAGCCAGAAGAGGCCATGAAAGGCCTTGGCGCACAGGATTAAAGAAAACCCCAAGGCATTCTACCATTATATGAAGAGCAAGAGGATAAGATGTGAGAGAATAGGACCAATCAAGTGTGACAGTGGAACAGCGTGTATGGAACCGGAGGAGATAGCAGAGATACTTAATGAATAATTTGCTTCAGTATTCACTACGGAAAAGAATCTTGGCTATTGTAGGGATGACTTACAGCGGATTGAAAAGCTTGAGCATACAGACATTAAGAAAGAGGATGTGCTGGAGCTTTTGGAAAGCATCAAGTTGGATAAGTCTCCGGGACCAGATGAGATGTGCCCCAGGCTACCGTGGGAGGCGAGGGGGGAGATTGCTGAGCCTCTGGCAATGATCTTTGCATCACCAATGGGGATAGGAGAGGTTTCGGAGAATTGGGGGGTTGCAGATGTTGTTCCCTTATTCAAGAAAGGGAGTAGAGATAGCCCAGGAAATTATAGACCAGTGAATCTTACTTCAGTGGTTGGTAAGTTGATGGAAAAGATCTTAGGAGGTAGGATATATGGACATTTGGAGAGGCATAATATGATTAGGAATAGTCAGCATGGCTTTGTCAAAGGCATGTCATGACTTACGAGATTGATTGAATTTTTTGAGGTTGTGACTAAACACATTGTCGAAGGTGGAGCAGTAGGTGTAGTGTATATGGATTTCAGCAAGGCATTTGATAAGGTACCTCATGCAAGGCTTATTGAGAAAATAAGGAGGCATGGGATCCAAGGGGACCTTGCTTTGTGGATCCAGAATTGGCTTGCCCACAGAAGGCAAAGAGTGGTTGTAGACGGGTCATATTCTGCATGGAGGTTGGTGACCAGTGGTGTGCCTCAGGGATCTGTTCTGGGACCCTTTCTCTTCGTGATTTTTATAAATGACCTGGATGAGGAAGTGGAGGGATGGGTTAGTAAATTTGCTGATGATTCAAAGGTTGGGGGTGTTGTGCATAGTGTAGAGGGCTGTCAGAGTTTACAGCAGGACATTGATAGGATGCAAAACTGGCCTGAGAAGTGGCAGATAGAGTTCAACCCAGATAAGTGTAAGGTGGTTCATTTTGGTAAGTCAAATATGCTAGCAGAATATAGTATTACTGGTAAGACTTTTGGCAGTGTGGGGGATCAGAGAGATCTTGAGGTCCGAGTCCATAGGACACTCAAAGCTGCTGCGCAGGTTAACTCTGTGGTTAAGAAGGCATACGGTGCATTGGGTTAGGCTTTTTTCTAGGGCTGAAATGGCTAACATGAGAGGGCACAGTTTTAGGCACAGAGGAGATGTCAGGGGTAAGTTTTTTTTTACACAGAGTGGTGAGTGCGTGGAATGGGCTGCCAGTAACAGTGGTAGAGGCACATTCGATAGGGTCTTTTGATAGACTCCTGAATAGGTACATGGAGCTTAGAAAAATACAGGGCTATGGGTAACCCTAGGTAATTTCTGAAGTAAGTACATGTTTGGCACAGCATTGTGGGCCGAAGAGCCTGTATTGCAGTGTAGGTTTTCTATGTTTCTAAAGTATTGAGTAAAGGAGATGGGATGTTATGTTGAAGTTGTATAAAACATTGGTCAGAGCTAATTTGGAGTATTGGGTGCAGCTCTGGTCACCTACCAACAGGAAAGATGTAAATAAGGTTGAAAGAGTACAGAGAAAATTTACAAGGATGTTGTTGGGTTTCAAGGACATGAGCTATATGGAAAGGTTGAATAGGTTAGGAGTTTATTGCTTGGAACAAAGACGATTGAGAGGAGATTTGATAGAGGTACAGAAAACTATGAGGGGTAAAATTAAGGGAAACGCAAGCAAGCTTTTTCCACTGAGGTTGGGTGGGACTACAACTAGATACCATGGGTTAAGGGTAAAAGGTGAAAAGTTTAAGGGAAACATGAGGGGAAACTTCTTCACTCAGAGGGTCATGAGATTGTGGAATGAGCTGCCAGCACAAATGTGCACGTGAGATTCACTTCAACGTTTAAGAGGAGTTTGGATACGTACATAGATGGCAGGGGTATGGGGCGGCTATGGTCCTGGTGCAGGTCAATCAGAGTAGGCTGTTTAAATGGTTTGACATGGACTAGATGGGCTGAAAGGCCTGTTACTTTGCAGTACTTTTCTATCAATCTATCAGATTTTTTTGAATGATATAGGCATGAGGGGTCCTTTGACTTATTTATTTATTATTTATGTATCTATTTATTGTTCCACACAGTAGGCTTATTCAGAAAGTCAGAAGGCATGGGATCCAGGGAAGTTTGGCCAGGTGGATTCAGAATTGGCATGCCTGCAGAAAGCAGAAGGTCGTGGTGGACGGAGTACATTCGGATTGGAGGGTTGTGACTAGTGGTGTCCCACAAGGATCAGTTCTGGGACCTCTACTTTTCCTGAATTTTATTAACGACCTGGTTGTGGGGGTAGAAGGGTGGGTTGGCAAGTTTGCAGATGACACAAAGGTTGGTGGTGTTGTGGATAGTGTAGAGGATTGTCAAAGATTGCAGAGAGACATTGATAGGATGCAGAAGTGGGCTGAGAAGTGGCAGATGGAGTTCAACCCGGAGAAGTGTGAGGTGATACACTTTGAAAGGACAAACTCCAAGGCAGAGTACAAAGTAAATGGCAGGATACTTGGAAGTGTGGAGGAACAGAGGGATCTGGGGAGTACATGTCCACAGATCCCTGAAAGTTGCCTCACAGGTAGATAGGGTAGTTAAGAAAGCTTATGGAGTGTTAGCTTTCATAAGTCGAGGGATAGAGTTTAAGAGTCGTGGGGTAATGATGTAGCTCTGTAAAACTCTGGTTAGGCCACACTTGGAGTACTGTGTCCAGTTCTGGTCACCTCACTATAGGAAGGACGTGGAAGCATTGGAAAGGGTACAGAGGAGATTTACCAGGATGCTGCCTGGTTTAGAGAGTATGCATTACGATCAGAGATTAAGGGAGCTAGGGCTTTACGCTCTAGAGAGAAGGATGATGAGAGGAGACATGATAGAGGTATACAAGATATTAAGAGGAATAGATAGAGTGGACAGCCAGCGCCTCTTCCCCAGGGCACCACTGCTCAATACAAGAGGACCTGGCTTTAAGGTAAGGGGTGGGAAGTTCAAGGGGGATATTAGAGGAAGGTTTTTTACTCAGAGAGTGGTTGGTGCGTGGAATGCACTGCCTGAGTCAGTGGTGGAGGCAGATACACTAGTGAAGTTTAAGAGACTACTAGACAGGTATATAGAGGAATTTAAGGTGGGGGGTTATATGGGAGGCAGGGTTTAAGAGTCAGCACAACATTGTGGGCCGAAGGGCCTGTACTGTGCTGTACTGTTCTATGTTGGTTCATTATGTCAACAGTTAGAATACTGATAAGTGAGTAAAATTGTGCAGCATTGAAGCTTTAACTAAGTCTATTTGCTTTACAGTTGGTCTGTAAATTATTGCATTTTTATCCATACTAAGCCACTGTGGGTCCTTCCTCTGTCTGACTAGGGCACTTTAGGATAAATTAGGTTAAATGTTTAGAGAAATTGTGCATGAATTCTGTCTTGGAATTGCTGCATATGATAGAAGGGAGCGGGGAAATGAAAAACAAATAGACCAAAAGGAAGAATAAAGACAGAAAAAGATGAAGGTTTTACATTTCCGTAGCACCTCTCGTGACATTGGGAGATCACAAAGCATTTTACAAAGCTCAAGCAAACTTTGAATTCCTGAACTAATTTACATACCAAAGCAATTTATTTCATCGCTTTAATTGAAGTATTATTCCCCTGACATGAAAAGTTTGTATTATTCCATTGTATAAACTCATGCTCATTTGGCAAAGGTAGCAGATTTTCCTAAATATGATGCAACCACCATACTGAATCAAGATTCAGGATTGCACCCTCCAGCCCCAGGACAGGCCATCTTCTTTAGCCTCCAGCCTCCAGCCTCCAGAGCACAGCAACAGGTAAAACTTGTGGAAAGAATTTGCAAGGGAACCTCGAGCAAACTTCGATGTCCATTTATCAGCAGTACCTTCAAAATTAAATCCCCTTTAATACATTGTTTTGTCTAGTTTCTCCCTCAACTGTTTTACGCACTGCCCTCTGCACTTTGTAAACATTGGTTTCAAATTGCTAATTTGCTCTTTGCCATAGCAGAACACAAAGGTTAATAACTTCAGCACTGGGTCTACTGAACTCGAAGTAGCCGTAATGGCATTTTACAATCCCTAATATTAAATACAGATTCAATAAATATTCAGAGTCTGTATCCTGTTTTTGTTCTTTATATCCTATGTAATACAATATCCTCTGTAAGACACACACAACATACACAAAATTGGGTGCCATGGTAGTGTAGCGGTTAGCATGACACTATTACAGCTCGGGGCATCTCAGAGTTCGAACTTCAATAGTCGAATGTGTTGCCTCTGGGTGCACTAGTTTCCTCCCACAGTCCAAAGACATACCAGTTCAGAATCAGAATCAGGTTTATTATCTCAAGGACGTGTTGTGAAATTTGTTAACGTAGCAGCAGCAGTTCAATGCAATACATAAGATAGAAGAAAAAAGTAATAAATAAATCAGTTACAGTATATGTACATTGAATAGATCAAAAATTATACAGAAACATAAATAATATATATTTTAAAAACTGAGGTAGTGTTCACGGGTTCAATGTGTCCATTTAGGAATCAGATGGCAGAGGGGAAGAAGCTGCTCCTGAATCACTGAGTGTGTGCCTTCAGGCTTCTGTACCTCCTACCTGATGGTAACAGTGAGAAAAGGGCATGCCCTGGGTGCTGGGGGTCCAAAATGATTGACACTGTCTTTCTGAGGCATCGCTCCTTGAAGATGTCCTGGGTACCTTGTAGGCTAGTACCTAAGATGGAGCCGACTAAATTTATGATCCTCTGCACCTTCTTTCGGTCCTGTGTAGTAGCCCCCACCACCCCCCCATACCAGACAGTGATGCAGCCTGTCAGAATGCTCTCCACTGTACATCTATAGAAGTTTTTGAGTGTTTTTGCAGTGAGTAGGTTAATTGGTTATTGTAAATTGTCCTGTGATTAGGCTAGAGTTAAATAGGTGGGTTGGTGGGCAGCACAGCTCGTTGCGCCATAAGGGACCATTCCGTGATGTATCTCTAAACAAATAATAAATAATTTATTTAGAGACTGAATCTAAACTTGAACCAATATAAAAGGTGAATCCATAATGGATCAGGTCTGTAGAGGAAGCACAGCAAAATGCAAAACCTTAGAGTTACAAATCTAGCCTCTGGCATCATATTTAATGCTGGTATCTTTTCAATGTATCCTACTTTTGATACCATGGTCTGAGTTCCAATTTTCAAACCTTGATTCATCAAACCTACCAGCCTTGTGAAATGTCAATCAATTCCATTCCTAGAACTGAGCCACACAACCCGAACCCTACCTCAGCAATAGAACACTATGGACCACCTCTCGCATGTCCTCTACCATAGCTTCCATTTATACCTCTCACACTACTGCAGACTGGTCCTGAAATGTGGTTGTGTGGGATTTTTTTTGCACTAAGGCCTTGCTCAGTCTTTTTCCACTGTACAGTGTAATTTATATTCTGTGTGTTATCTGTGCCTATGTGCTGATGATGCCGTTGCAAGCAAATTTTTCATTACACTGTACCTCACCCTGCTTTTGCATGTGACAATTATCTTGAGTTGACTGGAGTTTGTAGAAGCAAAGTTCAGAGTAAATTCAAGTCAAGGAAGTTAATGTCAGAGCCAGCCTGATAAATTAACAAGCATTGAGATCAATGAAAATGGTTTCCTCAACAAACGTAAGGTAAGATAGTAGTTTATCCCTGAATTGAACAAAGATATTCTTAATAGCTTTTATACATCGAGGCACATAGAATTTATAATGCAGAAACATGGTTTACAGCCTCCTTCCACCCTGCATCTCATGCTTTCTGCAAAATCTTTTTATTAACTCCCTAGTTTGGTTTCTACTTAAATAACTCCCTTCAATGAGCCTCAACCACTCCATGTATTAGAGTGTCACATTCTCATCACTCTCTAGGTAACAATATTCCTCCAAATTTTTTTATTATCTTTATTACTGACTGAGCTATACTTAAAGACCCCGCCTCTATAAATGGAACAACCTTGCCTCAAACACAAGGGGATCATTGACTTGAAATATTGACACAGATCTACCTGACTTGCTGAGCACAGAGTTATAAGGTAATATAGCATGGATACAGACTCTTCGGCCCAATGAGTCCACAGTATCCACGCGGCTAGTCCCAAAATTCTTGCTTTCAGCCGAGTTTTTCTCAACCCGCTTCACAGAAGTCAAATCGTGATCCAGGAAGGTGAGATTATAAAAAATGCAAAATGCGTAAGAGCTCATCTGGCCATGTGAATCTGAGGTATATTTTTTAAAATAAGCAGACCAGTTAGTTTTGCAACTCAGCTCTTTCCCAATATCCCATTTTTTATGTCTCCCTCAAGTATTTATCAAATATTCTTTTAAGGGCTACTACTGAACCTGCATCTTCCAATCTTAGAGACAATTCATAATAAATTCTAACCTCAAATTTCTTTTAAAGATTCTCTGCTTTCTTTTGCCAATCAGATTGAGTCTGTGCCCTTTGGTTATTGATAATTCAGCCAGAATACAAATGATCAACAAAAGACTGCCACACTGGCCTTCATCAGTCAGGGCACTGCGAAAAGAAGTTGGATTTTGTGCTGCACTTATGTAAGACATTAGTGAATCTGCATTTGCAATATTGTATTCTGTGGTTCCTGCTATAGGAAGATGCCATTAAGCTGAAGAGTGCAGAAATTTATCTCTCTCTCTCTCACACACACACACCCACACACACACAAACACACATGAGATGCTGCAGATGCTGGATAACTTCACTTGCCCCATTATTGAAATGTACCCCAACCAACAGACACACTTTCAAGGATTCTTCATCTCATGTTCTCGATATTTATTACTTATTTGCTTATTTATTTATTATTATTATTATTATTTTCTTTTTGTATTTGCACAGTTTGTCAGCTCTTACACACTCACTGAATGCCCAAGTTGGTGCAGTCTTTCATTGGTTCTGTTATGGTTATTAGATTTATTGAGTATGCCCAGAAGAAAATGATCTCAGGGTTGTATATGGTGACATATTTGTACTTTGATAATAAATTTACTTTTGAACTTTGAACACACGCAAAATGCTGGATGAATTCAGAAGGTCAGGCAGCATCTAGAGAAAGGGAGAAACAGGTTCTCAGACCAAAACTCTCCATAGATGTTGCCTGAGTTTGGGGGGGTGGGTCTGTGTGTGTGTGAGAGAGAGAGAGTGTGTGTGTGTGTGTGTGTGTGTGTGTGTGGTTGCTGGGACTTGAGGGACTGTTATGGAGAGAGGTACAGCAGGTTAAGAATTTATTCACTGGAGTGTAGAAGAATGAGGAGTCACCTTATTGAGGTGTATACAATCATGAGGGACATGGACAAGGTGAACGTGTATAGTCTTTTTCCCTGGGTTGTGCAATCAAGAACTAGACAGGATAGTCTTAAGGTGAAAGGGAAGAGATTTAATATAAAACTGAGGGGCAACTTATTCAGCCAAATGGTGGAAGAATAAGGAATAAACTGCCAGAAGAATTCGTTGAGGCAGGTACAATAATAAAAGGTACTTAGACAAGTACACGAACAGGAAATGTATAGAGGGATATGGACCAAATAGGGGCAAATGAATGGTATGAACCAGTTGGGTCAGATGGTGTTCCTGTGCTATATTACTCTTAGACTCTATAATGAGGGTGAATACGTAGTTAAACTCTGAGCCTGTTGAAAATTGAAATGCAGCACTTTATAGAGTCAACTGCCCTCAGTGGTGACTTTGTAACTCGGGAACATAAACAGGGTCTAAGAATACTATATTCCTCATGGACCACGATGGCAAAACCCCCAAAATAGGTGGTATAACTTCTCCTAAGCAACCTGCACATATAAAGCCCCAAAATGATGATAAAACTTTGGAAAGTATCAGAGTGTAATGAATTTACAAGCAGCATCTATGGATGGGAATAAACAGACAATGTTTCAGGTCTTGGCCCAAAACGTCCCCCATCCATAGATACTGCCTGTCCTGCTGAGTCCCTCCAGCACTTTGCATGCATTGCTCTAGATTTCCAGCATCTTGTGTCCACAGACTTTCAAGGGTTCTGCTTTGATGTCTGATTCTTTGGATCATCTTTGATTAATCATCTTCCACGTTATAGACTTTAGCATATTTGGGTTGGTTCCCAGAAACTTTACCGCTGGAAACCTATCCAATATTTTTAATTCCACTTGAATACCATCTAGCTATTTCATGACGATGACATGAAAGCTTTTTAAAAGATAGATTAACTTTATTTGTCACATGTGAGGCCCTCCATTGGTTGGCATCCCAGCTGTCCACACGATACACAAGACGGGGCAGTGTGATATGGAAAGCAAACCGATGCCCATGAAGTAGGCTCCACACAGCTGATGAATCTAAAGGAGTGACTGAGACTGATACAGTTTGGCACAAGCAGAGTTGCAGGAGTTGCCAGTCAATGTTGAACTCAACACAGGACTGCCTTAGGGACTTCAACTCTATATTTTACCGCAGGGTTTACTCCCAAAGCCTTCCCCATGAGTGGGTATAGCCGCAAGGCAGCCAAGGTTGGAGATCAGAGTTTCTTTTCTCTTAAATAAGCTGCCAATCTTGGCTGACGATCTCCATCTGCCCAAAGTGACTGGTTTTAAGGTGCCAATAACCAGCCTATGCCCCATCTCTTGCCAGTAGAAACAATTCCACTGGGCATAGAAGCTAAGCTACACATGAAGGCCAGGAGCTGGATCTGGTTGTTAGAGACTATTTAAGATGCACACCATTGGGAACATTTAAAAGGTGGTGGGAGCTTATCCCTATCTATCAGAATCAGAATCAGAATCACTGGCATGTGACATGAAATTTGTTAACTTAGCAGCAGCAACAGTTCAATGCAATATATAATCTAGCAGAGAGAAAATAAATAAATAAATAACAACAATAATAATAAATAAGTAAATCAATTACGGTATATGTATATTGAATAGATTAAAAATCATGCAAAAACATAAATAATATATACTTAAAAAGTGAGGTAGTGTTCACAGGTTCAGTGTGTCCACTTAGGAATCGGATGGCAGAGGGGAAGAAGCTGTTCCTGAATCGCAGAGTGTGTGCTGTCAGGCTTCTGTATCTCCTAGCTGATGGCAACAGTGAGAAAAGGGCATACCCTGGGTGCTAGACTATCCTCGCTACCACCCCGCCCCACTCCCCTGCCCCAGCTAGGACAACGTTAAGGAACCTTGTCACATGTACATCGAAACATACAGTGAAATGCATCATTTGCATCATCGACCAAGTCTGAGGACATGCTGGAGGGAGCCTGCAAGTGTTGCCGTGCTTCCAGCGCCAACATCACATGCTCATAACTTACTAACTCTAACCCACACATTTCTGGAAAGTGAGAGGAAATCGGTGCACACGGAGGAAACCCACAGCATCACGGAGAACGCAGGCAAACTCCTTATAGACAGTGGTGGGAAATGAACCGCAGTCACTGGAGCTGTAAAATGTAATGTTAACCACTATGCTACCACGCTACCCTTTTTGAAAACAACATCTCCAAATCTGCAGATTAACGTACTGCCAAACTTCATGCAAATAATAGTTGGACAGTACATGAATGCAAGATGACACAGGCTGGCAGAATGGTTGGACAGGATGGCAGATGAGGTTTAATGAAGAAAAATATGAAGCAACACACTTTGACATAAAGGGGAAGGAGAAACAATGTGGCAGAGCTCTGAAGGGTGCGTAGAAACAGAGGGACCTGGATGTTTATATGTGGAGAGGACTCTGACTGATTGCATCACTGTCTGCCATGGAGGCGCCAAGGCACAGGATTAGAAAAAAACTCCAGAGGGTTGGTGACTCAGCCAGCTCCATCACAACAAGGATATCTTTACTGCCACAAATCATGGCATTGTTGCACTTAATGTATCACTTTACAGAGACAGTGACCCAGGATCAATTCCCGCTGCTGTCTATGAGGAGTTTGTAGGTTGTACCCATGACCACTTGGGATTTCTCTGGATGATGATCTTGTAGAACAGTTAGAGATTGGAAGGTAATCACTGAGATGTGGTTGGGAGCTTAAAATCCAAGGATATAGATTGTATCAAAACGACAGGCAGATAGACAAAAAGAGTGGGGTGGCTCTGTTAGTAAAAAATGAAATCAAACCCTTAGAAAGAGGTGACGTAGGATCAGATGATGTAGAATCCTTGGGATGTAGAGTTAACAAACTGCAAGGGTAGAAGGACCATGCTGGGAGTTATATATAGGCCCCTGAACAGAAGCCAAGATTTGGGATATAAATTTCAATGGGAAATAGAAAAGACATGTAATAAAGGCAACGTTATGATAGTCATGGGGGATTTCAATATGCAGGTAGATTGGAAAAATCAGTTCTACATCACAAGAGACGGAATTTGTAGAATGCCTACAAGATGAATTTTTAGAGCAACTTGTGGTTGAACCCACTAGGGAAAATTCTGGATTGGGTATTGTGTAACGAAGCAGATTTGTTTAGGGAGTTTAAGGTAAAGGAACCCTTGGGAGGCAGTAATCATATGATAGAATTCACCCTGCAGTTTGAGAGGGAGAAGATAAAGTCAGATGTATCAGCATTACAGTGGAGTAAAGGAGTACGAGAGGAGCTGGCCAAAGTTGCTTTGGAGAAAACACTTTCAGAGATGACAGCAGAACGGGAATGGCTGGAGATTTTCAGGAGCCAATCTGAAAGGCACAAGATAGATAAATCCCAAATATGAAGAAGTATTCTAACGAGAAGATGAGGCAACTGTGGCTGACATGGAAAGTCAAAGACAACATAAAAGCAAAAGAAGGCATATAATATACCAAAAATTGGTGTGAAACTAGAGATTTGAGAAGTTTTTAAAAACCACTGAATGTCATTAAAAAAACCAAAACAAAAGAAAAGATGAAATATAGTAGCCAATAGTATCAAAGAGGATAGCAAAAGCTTTTACCATATATATAGTAAAAGAAAAGCAAGAGTGAATATTGGATCCTCTGGAAAATAATGCTGGAGTGGTAGTTAAGAAGGACAAAGAAATGGCTGGGAAACATAATAAATATTTTGCGTCATTCTTTAAGACCGCAAGACATAAAAGCAGAATTAGGCCATTCAGCCCATTCAGTCTGCTCCACCTTTCCATTTAACTGATCCTGGATCCCACTCAATCCCATATGCTACCATTCTCTCCATATCCTTTGAAGCCCTGACCATTCAGAAAACGATCAACTTCTGCCTTAAGTATACGCATGGACTTAGTCTCCACCGCAGTCTGTGACAAAGCATTCCACAGATTTACTACTCTTTGGCTAAAAAAAATTCCTTCTTACCCCTGTTCTAAAGAGTCACTCCTCAATTTTGAGGCTGTGCCCTCAAGTTCTAGATACCCCCACCATAGGAATCATCCTCTCCACATTAACCCTATCTAGTCCCTGCAACATTTTGTAGGTTTCAATGAGATCTGTGAAAGACACTATTAGTATGCTAGAAATTCAAGAGTATTGGGGCAGAAGTGAGTGTGGTTGCTATTTTTAAGGAGAAGATGCTTTGGAAGCTGAAAGGTCTTAAGGTAGATAAGTCACCCGGACCTGATGGAATACACCCCAGGTTCTGAAAGAGGAAGCTGAAGGGATGTGAAGGCATTAGTAATGATCTTTCAAGAATCACTGGAAGCAGGAATGGTTCTGAAGGACTGGAAAATTGCAAATGTCACTCCATTCTTTGAGAAGGAAGTGAGGCAGAAGAAAGGAAATTATAGGTCAGTTAGCCTGACTTCAGTGGTTGGAAAAATGTTGGAGTCCACCATTATGGATGAGGTTTTGAGATAATTGGAGGTGCATGATAAAGTAGGCCAAAGTCAACATGATTTCCTTAAGGGGAAATATAACAGTCAGGATAGACAAAGGAGAGTCAGTAGATGTTGTTAACTTGGATCATCAGAAGGCCTTTGACAAGGCCTTAGAGGCTGCTTAACAATGTAAGAGCTCATGGTATTACAGGAAAAGTACTAGCATGGATAGAAGATTAATTGGTTGGCAGGAAGCAAAGCTTATTGTGGCTGGCTTCTGATGGCAAGTGGCGCCCTGCAGCGGTTGGTATTGGTATCGCTTCTTTTCACATTATATGTCATCAACTTGGATGATGGGGTTGATTACTTTGTGGCCAAGTTTGCAGACAATACAAGGATAGGTGGAGGGGCAGGTAGTGTCAAGGAAGCAGGGAGTCTGCATAAGACTTGGACAGATTGGGAAATAAGCAAAGAAGTGGCAGATGGAATATAGTGTAGGGAAGTGTATGGTCACGCACTTCAACAGAAGGAATAAAGGCGTCGACTATTTTCTAAACAGGGAGAAAATTCGACACAGTAGAGTAGTAGTTAGTGGAACACTGTACAGTACCAACCACCGGGTTCAATTCCTGCAACTGTCTGTGAGGAATTTGTACCTTCTCCCCGCGACCACATGGGTTTGCTCCGGGTGCCTTGGTTTCCTCCCATGGTCCAAAGATGTATCAGTTGGTAGGTTAATTAGTCATTGTAAATTGTCCCGTGATTAGGCTAGAGTTAAATTGGGGGTTGCTGGGTAGTGTGTCTTGTAGGGCCACAAGGCCCATTCCACGCTGTATCTGAACAAATAAATAAATCAGAGGTGCAAAGGGACTTGGGAGTCCTTGTACAGGATTCCCTGAAGGTTAATTTGCAGGTTGAGTCTTTGGTAAGGAAGGCAAATGCAAAGTTAGCATTCATTTCTAGAGGACTAGAATACAAGATTATGGCTGTGATGCTGACGCTTTATTAGGTATTGTCAGACTGCACTTGAAGTATTGTGAACAGTTTTGGGCCCCTTATCTTAGAAAGGATATGCTGGCATTGGAGTGAAGGCAAAGGAGTTCACAAGGATGATTCTGCAAATTAAAGGGTTAACATATGAGGCATTAACCCTGGTTCTGGGCCCATACTCGCTGGAGTTTAGAAGAATGAGGTGGGATCTCATTGAAACTTACTGAATATTGAAAGGCCTAGATAGAGTGGATGTAAAGAGAATATTTCCTATAGCGAGTGAGTTTAGAACCAAAAGCCACAGCCTCAGAATAGAGGGACGTCATTCAGAACAGAAATGAGGATGAATTTCTTTCACCAGAGGGTGGTGAATCTGTGGAATTCATTGCCATGGACAGCTGGGAAGGCCAAGCATTGAATATAGTTAAGCAGAGGTTGACAGATTTTTGGTTAGCCAGGGCATCAAATGTCAAAGGTTACAGGGAGAAGACTGCAGAATGGGGTTGAAAGGCATAATAAATCAACCGTGATGGAATGGCACAGCAGACTCAATGGGCCAAATGGCCTACTTCTGCTTCTACGTCTTATGGGTACTCTGGTTTCCTCCCACATTCCAAAGACGTACAGGGCAGCAGGTCAATTAATCACGTGGGTGTAATTGGGTGGCATGGGCACATTAGGCCAGAAGGATCTATTACTGTGCTATATCTAAAAATAAATTAAAAAACAACAAATTTCATGACATGTCATTGATAATAAACCTGATTCAGATTCCACTGCCGACTGTAGGAATACAGTGTACAGAATATTTGCTCTGTTACTCTGACTACAGAAGGGCATCATTGTCTATAAAGTGCTCTGGGTTAACTCTTCCATCACTGGAAAAGTCCTTCATAACTTCTCTGAGTTCTAGGTTTTGGCCCCTCTCTGTACACAATTACAAAGGTCATAGCATCCTTCCTAAAGAGTGTGCCGATACAAAATCTGTAACCCAGATGAGACCTAATGTGATTTACTTGAACTTGGGAGTGGTAAAGCAAGACATCAGTAGGTATCTGAAGAACTGGACTTCTCACAAGAAAGCTGTTCAAGAGGGTAAAGAAAAATACAACTTGATGGGCCAGCACACAAGGGATCATGTCTGAAATTTTGCCAGGCAACGCAAGACACTAAAGAAAAAATACTTGGTTCCTCACTTTTATGTGGGCCAACCAAGATCAATATGCCCATCTCCAGGTTAGGCCCAAGCCGTTCCACCTGCTTAGGAGGGAGTAGATTTCCTCATTTGACCACAGCAAGTAGAGGAACCATTAAACCTAAGACGGCCTGATCTTCATAAACAAAGGGGCAGAGGGAGTTTACAGTGCATCATAGGTGAAGGAGAGGAGAAGGGTTGTCATTTTGTATTCCTATCCGAAGTGTACCGGTGTCAAGTGAAGACAGGATGGACAACAGCTGTGAGCTTCTCCTGAAACACAAGAGATTCTGCAGATGCTAGAACTCCACAGCAACATATACAAAATACCGGACAAACTCGGCAAGTCAGGCAGCATCTATGAAAAGGAATTTACAGTTGACAGTTTTGGCCAAGACCTGTCATCAGAACTGGAAAGGAAGGGGGAAGAAGCGAGAATAAGTTGGTGGGGGGGAGGGGAAGGACTACAAGCTGGCAAGTGATGGGTTAAGGGGGAGGGTAGGTGGGTCGGGAAGGGAGGGTGAAGTGAGAAGCTGGGAGATGATGGATGCAAAAGGTAAAGGACTGAAGAAGGAGGAGGAATCCAACAGGGGAGGAGAGTAGACCATGGGAGAAAGGGAAGGAGGAGGGGCATCAAAGGGAAGTGATGGGCAGGTGATGAGAAGGGAAGGGGTAAGAGGGTAGTCAGAATGGGGAATTACAAAAGAGAGGAGGGGGGAATTATGGGAAGTTAGAGAAATCAATATTCATGCCATCACACTGGGAGGCTATCCAGATGGAATATGAGGTCTTGCTCCTCCAACCTGAGTGTCGCCTCATCATGTCAGTGGAGAAATCCATATCCAAATGGGAATGGGAAGTAGAATTAAAATGGGTGGATGGAGCGAAGGTGCTCGATGAAGCTTCTCCCTTCTCCTTAAAGTTAATCAGTTTCCTAACAGTATGTTGGGGGACTTAGCTGAGATAAAAGAGGACAATGTTCACACATCCCAGAAAAGAGAAAAGATGCATGGAGGGGCAGGAGAATCACTGGGGTCACAGTGAATTCAAGAGGTTTAGAACAATGCAAAACAAGAATGGAATGTACACTCTGTGGCCACTTTATTAGCCACACCTGTAAACCTGCTCGTTAGTGAAAACATCCAACCAATTATCTGGCAGCAAACATTAAAGCATGCCGCCATGGTCAAGAGGTTCAGTTGTTGTTGTTCAGCCCAAACATCAGAATGGGGAAGAAACGTGATCCAAGTGAATTTGACTGTGGAATGATTGTTGGTACCAGATAGGGTGGTTTGAGTATCTAAGAAACTGCTGATCTCCTGGGATTTTCATGCACAACAGTCTGTAGAGTTTATAGAGAATGGTGCAGGAAAAAAAATCCAGTGAGTGGTAGTTCGGAGGGCGAGAATGCTTTGTTAATGAGAGAGGTCAGAAGGGAATGGCCAGACAGGTTCAAGCTGCCAGGAAGGTGACAATAACTCAAAAATCCACTTGTTATAACCATGATATGCAGAAGAACATGTCTCATTGTACAAGACATCCAACCTTGAAGTGGATGGACTACAGCAACAGAAGACTACAGGAGGTACCAAAAAATGTGGCCACTGAGTGTTTGTATATTCATCAGCAAGAATATATTTGACAGAAGTTTATTAAATATCATAAACTTCAGACTCCAGGTGAAAGGGGAAGATGCACTCTCCACATTATTCAATTACCCACTCAAGACTGAGAGGAAAAAAAATATATGAATGCATTGCATTCCAACCCGGAGTTCTGCTGCAAACACACTGAAGCTCTGTGACTTTCTGGAGCCAAACCACCCCCCACAGCTCTCAAGGGTCAAGACCAATGCAAATTGGAAGAAGTCGGTACAGTCTCTGAGGTCCTAGTAAGGTCACATTTTGTCTACCTTAATTGCTGTTCTGGAAAGGATGGTGCGCTAGGTGGTAGAGAAAGTAAGAAAACCCACAGATCTTTGAGTAATTTACTTCCTAATTTGCAAAATTACTCATTAAAATTTGTATCCAGGGAATACAGAGCTCTGAGTTCCCCTAATGAGCAAGGAAATAAGGAACAGAGCTGCATGAAAAATGTATAAGGCGTTCCTCTTATCCACTACCTTTCACATACAGTAGAGATGGAGAGATTGACTGTAGCATCAATGCCATTTTTCCCAATGGAAAATTCTATGGGTTGCTTCCTTTGCATATACATGTGCCCGAAAAGATCTTAGAGATAGTGTGCTTCATTCCTTATTAGAATTAAGATTTTGGTTCAAAGAGAAAGAAATCTCCTTTCCTCTACCATCTCTCCAACCTCCACTCTCTACGTACTTCAAGAACAAAAGTTGAGGCTTCACTGGAAATCTTGTGCACTTTGTTCCCTAATTGAATACTAAATATCAAAACAACACACACAAAATACACACCCTATTAAAGCTTCATTACAATGGCGTGGTGACAGACAGAAACATAATAGGGTGGTAAGTTAGCCTAATGACTTACAGTGCCAGTTTGGGTTTCCTCCAGGTGCTCTGCTTTCCTTCCACATTTTCTAAGATATAGGGTTTAGAGTTATTAAGTTATGGGCATGCTAGGTTGGCACCAGATGCATGTCCACACTTGCAGGCTGCCTTCAGCACATCCTCTGAATGTATTGTTGTTGATACAAATGATTTACATGTGACAAACAAACTAAAAGCTTTACATGGTATCACATAACTCTGTTAAGAGATAACTCTGCCACAGGTGGTCTCAAGCCAAGCTGCAAAAGGAGGAGGGTTAGCCATGGGGCTAGCAATCCCATCCTGTAAAATCCTTAGCTACAGAAATGGCATAGATCCAAAGATCTGTGGAAGAGGAAGTTTCTTTGCCTAGAAGACGGATGAAGTCTTGTGGTGAAAACGGAAGCCACAGGGCCGATCGACCTTCTGTCAGCCCGGGACAGAGTGCTCTGATAGCCGCTGTTGGTGGCCTTTGCTCCAGTAGAGGTGATGGGCTATAGAAGAGGTGTTTTGAGACAGATATACACCTGAACTAAATCAGTTTCCTTGGAAGGGGTGTATGATTTCTGGCACAGTGTACACTTTCCCTTTAGCTTTTCATCAATCTGTTATTCACCTCAAATGCAAATACTTTAAATAACAGAAATATGTAGAATCACTGGTTAAATCATCCTTAAAACTTTTACTCAGCTATTATATCAAACACGGTGTCTATAAAAAGTATTCACCCCTCCCCCACCCCTTGGAAGTTTTCATGTTTTGTTTTACAACATTCAGTCACAGTGGATTTAATTTGGCTTTTTTGACACAGATCAGCAGAAAAGACCCTTGTATCAAAGTGAAACCAAATTTCTACAAATTGGTCTAAACTTAATAAAATTATTAAATACAAAATAAGTGATTGCATAATTACTCACTCTTTTCAAGTCAGTATTTATTAGACGCACCTTAGGCAGCAATTACAGCCTTGAGTCTGTGTGGATAGGTCTCTATCAGCTTTGCACATCTGGACACTGCAATCTTTCCCCATTCTTCTTTACAAAACTGCTCAAGCTCTGTCAGGTTGCATGGGGATCATGAGTGAACAGCCACAAATTCTGGACTATGACTTGGACACTCCAGGACATTTCCTGCTGCTTTTAAGACATTCCTGTGTAGTTCTGGCTTAATGCTTGGGGTCATTGTCTTGCTGGAAAACTAATCTTCTCCCAAATTGCAGTTCTCTCGCAGACTGCATCAGGATTTCCCTGTATTTTGCTGCATTCATTTTACCCTCTACCTTCACAAGCATGCAGTCACCACCATGCTTCATAGCAGCGTTGGTGTGTTTTTGATGATGTGTGGTGTTTGGCTTATGCCAAACATAGTGTTCAGTTTGATGGCCAAAAAAACTCAATTATGGTTTCATCAGGCCACAGAAGTTTTTTCCAGCTGACTTCAGAGTCTTCCACATATTTTCTAGCAAACTCTAGCTGAGATTTCATGTGAGTTTTTTCAAAAGTGGCTTTCTCTTTTTCACTCTTCCATAAAGCTGCAACTGGTGAAGCACCCAGGGAACAGTTGTATGTACAGTCCCTCCCATTTCAGCCACTAAAGCTTGTGACTCCACAGCTGTCATAGGTCTCTTGGTACCCTCCCTCACCAGTCCCCTTCTTGCACACTCACTCAGTTTTTGAGGATGGCCTTCTCTAGGCAGATTTGCAGCTGTGTCCAATGCTTTCCATTTCTTGATATAACCATATAACATATAACTATATAACAATTACAGCACGGAAACAGGCCATCTCGGCCCTTCTAGTCCGTGCCGAGCTCTTACTCTCACCTAGTCCCACCGACCTGCACTCTCAGCCCATAACCCTCCATTCCTTTCCTGTCCATATATCTATCCAATTTAACTTTAAATGACAACATCGAACCTGCATCAACCACTCCTGCTGGAAGCTCGTTCCACATAGCTACCACTCCCTGAGTAAAGAAGTTCCCCCTCATGTTACCCCAAAATGAGTGAATCTTTTCTGGACTACCTCCAATGCTAATGAGACCAAACTGTAACCAGCACTCCAGATGCCCCTTTAGCAATACCCTAAGCACTTGCAAAAATACTGTACTTTTCAATATTTAAACCCAAAGCAATAAAGGCCAAAGTGGCATTTGCCTATTTAATTACTTGGCGCACGTGCATGCTACCTTTGACTTTTACATGCAAATGTAAATTTAGATTCTTTTTGTACTCCATTCAATTACAGTCTCTTTCCAATTTGATAATAATCTGCATTCCTCTTATCGAAGTAAATGGCTTCACATTTTCCCACGTTAAGTTCCATTTGCTTATTTGCTCATGCTTGTGCTCTCAGCACACGTACCCGAAAGAAGCAGGCATATCCTTGCTCCTAAAGACTTGGCAAAGCTTCACTTAGAAGATATGGTAATGATGTTGAAGAAGGTCTTGTGGTCGTGTGAGACTAAAGGAGAACTTTTGGGCCTCAATACTAAGCCGTACAAGTTATATAAATCTATTAAAACACATCAGTCAGGTAACATCATCCCTATTGTAAAGTATGGAGAAGGTAGCATCATGCTACAGAGATGCTTTTCAGCAGCGGGGACTGGAAATCTAGTTAGGATTGATGGGAAGATGAATGCTACTAAATACAGAGAGATCCTGGATAAAAACCTGTTAGCCTCTGCCAGAAAGCTTAAGCTGGGAAGGAAGTTCGTCTTTCAACAGGACAACAACCCAAAGCACACCGCCAGAGCAACCCTAGAGTGACTTCAAATGAAGAAAATTGATCTACTTGAGTGGTGCAGTTACAGTCCCAACCTTAACCCGATCGAACATTTCTGGCAAAACCTCAAGGTTGCTGTACACTGCCATTTCCCAACTTACCTGTCAGAGCATGAACACTTCTGCAAGGAGGAATTGGCCATCGGATTGTGCAGAGCTAACAGAGACTTATCCGAAAAGACTACTGGCTGTAACACACATCAAAGTTGCTGATGAACGCAGCAGGCCAGGCAGCATCTCTAGGAAGAGGTACAGTCGACGTTTCAGGCCGAGACCCTTCGTCAGGACTAACTGAAGGAAGAGTTAACGAAGGGTCAGGACTAACTGAAGGAAGAGTAGACGAAAGGTCTCGTCCTGACGAAGGGTCTCGGCCTGAAACGTCGACTGTCCCTCTTCCTAGAGATGCTGCCTGGCCTGCTGCGTTCACCAGCAACCTTGATGTGTGTTGCTTGAATTTCCAGCATCTGCAGAATTCCTGTTATTACTGGCTGTAATAGCTGCAAGAGATGATTCAACTAAGTACTGAGCAAAGAGGGATGAGTACTTTTGACATGCTGACATTTCAGGTTCTGAATTTTTAGTTTTTCATGCTTTACAACTTTCCCTGTTTTTTGGCGGGGGGGCTCTATTGTGAAAAAAATGAGCATGTGATAAAAACGCCCAGTTAAATCAAAACTCATTTATGTGAACAAAGGGTTGGGGGTTGAATAGTTTTTCAAGGCACCGTAATAACTGTTCCTGAACCTGATGGTGTAGGACCTAAGGTTTCTGTACCTCCATCCGATGATAGTGTTAAGAACAAGGCATGGCCTGGATGGTGAGTGTCTGATGACGTATACTACTTTCCTGTGGCAGTGCTTCATGTAAATGTACTCAGTGGGGTGGAGGGTTGTGCTGTGATGGACTGAGCTGTTTCCACCACATTCTGCTCCCTGGGCATTGGCGCTACCATACCAGGCTGAGATGCAACCAGTTAGGATACTCTCCACTGTGTACCTATACAAATTTCTCAAAGTTATAGATGACATGCCAAACTTTCTAAGAAAGTAGAGACACTGTCAAATGGAAAGAAGTGAGATGCACAATCATAGAAAACCTTGATGACAGCAACTTTAGAGCACAGTTGGACAGAGATATTAATATGGATCCAGATGAGCTTAGTTTCTCTCTCTGAATTGCAATAATCTAGGATTGTAAATCAAAAGTTGGCATGACTTATTTTTCGAACTAAACAGTATGATCTAACAGTATCATTTTTTTCAGAAAAGGAATTTGAAGGATATTGGTAAGTTACAAGGGAATATGCCAGTTGGTCTTAAAATGCTTATGAGATGCAGTTTGTGCCTTAATGGCAAATTGTTCAGGAACTTTCATCTGAGGGCCATGGTAGAAACAGTACCACCTTATAAACCACTCAGTCAGTACTCCTGCCTCCTCTGTAGATGAGTCTGTGTCTCCAACCATTTCGCACAAGCAGAATATTTTACAAAATTCTGGGTGGCATGGTAGCGTAGCGGTTAGTACAAAGTTTTTACAGCTTGGGATGTTATGGAGTTTGGAGTTCAATTCTGGCGCCATCCGTAAGTAGTTTGTACGTCCTCCCAATGAATCAAATGGGTTTCCTCCCACATTCTAAAGGCGCACTGGTTAGTAGGTTAATTGGTCATTGTAAATTGTCCTGTAGTTAGGCTAGTGTTAAATAGGTGGGTTGCTGGGGTATATAGCACATTGGGCCAGAGGGGCCTGTTCCAACTATATCTCTAATGGGAAAAGTAAACACTCAGAACACCGGAGGAACTCAGCAGGTCAGTCTGCAGAGGAAAATGGACAGTCAACATTTCAGGTTAAGGCCTTTGATTTGGACTCAATCTTATAATTCAACTTTGAAAGTAAGAAGCCTTCATTGTGATTCCTATAGTTATTGTCTCTGCAGGTATCATAACCATGGTCTAGAACTGCAGTATGTAAGTACAAGAGATCGTGCAGATGCTGGAAATCCAGAGTAATACACATAAAATGTTGGAAGAACTCAACAGGTAAAGTAGCATCTATGAAGAGATGTTTCAGGTTAAGACCCTTCAGCAGTCCTGATGAAATGTCTTGGCCCAAAACATCTCTCCATAGATGCTGCCTTACCTGCTGAGCTCCTCCAGCATTTTGTGTGCAATACTGTGGTACATAAAGCTCCTATTACAGCATCAGATGTGGGAAAAAAAACTTAGTAGCTGAACCTCTTCATGAAACAGGGTTATTTCATTAACACCTTGAGGTAGTATTAGTAATTAGATTAGATTAGATTAGATTCAACTTTATTGCCATTGTGCCGAGTACAGATACAAAGCCAATGAAATGCAGTTAGCATCTGACCAGAAATGCAAAGAATAGTGATATTTACAAAATAACTGTGAATAAAAAGTAAGTGCTACAGCACACATAGTCATACTTTATTGATTCCAGGGGAAATTGGTTTTTGTTACAGTTGCACCATAAATGATAAATAGTAATAAAACCATAAATAGTTAAATAAATATGAAAGTACTGAGACAGTACAATACGGATGCAATACTGCTTAGTGCAGTGATGTGAAGTCTAGCAAGGTCACAGCCTCAGGGAAGAAGCTCTTCCTGTGCCTGCCGGTGCGGGAGCTGAGGCTCCTGTAGCGCCTACCGGATGGGAGGAGAGTAAAAAGTCCATGGTTAGGGTGAGATGCATCCCTGATACTGCTTTTTGCCCTGCCCAGGCAGCGTTTATGGTAGATGTTCTAAGATTATTAGGGGATTAGACAAGCTAGAGGCAGGAAAAATGTTCCCGATGTTGGGGGAGTCCAGAACCAGAGGCCACAGTTTGAGAATAAGGGGTAGACAATTTAGAACGGAGTTAAGGAAAAACTTTTTCACACAGGGTTGTGGTTCTGTGGAATGCTCTGCCTCATAAGGCAGTGGAGGGCAGTTCTCTGGGTTCTTTCAAAAAAGAGTTAGATAGAACTGTTAAAGATAGAGGAGTGAAGGGATATGGGGAGAAGGCAGGAAAAGGGTACTGATTGTGGTTGATAGTGAATGGTGGTGCTGGCTCGAAGGGCTGAATGGCCTACTCCTGCACCTATTGTCTATTAATCTATTAATTGGGTGCTGATAATCCACTGGGCAGTTTTTGCCACACGCTGGAGTGCTTTGCGGTCCCATACAGGACAATTGCCATACCACACTGAGATGCAGTTGGTGAGTATGCTCTCAATGGTACAGCGGTAAAAGTCCGTCAGTAACCTGGGACAGAGGTGAGCTTTCTTGATGCTCCGCAGGAAATAAAGGCGCTGTGGTGGAGGGTGGAGGAGTTCAGGGACCAGGTGAGATCCTTGGAAATGTGGACACCAAGGAAATTGAAGCTTGATACCCGCTCCAATTCAATTCTAGCTAGCAAGAAAGTCACTTAAGAATTAAATTCTGTGGATTACCACCACTTTGGTCTATCTTCATGATGAAATTCATATTAAGAAACAACGTGTTTTCTTCCTCTTATTGGGCACTCTGTTTTGTTCACATTATGTGAGCTAAGGCCAATGAGTTGTAATGTATTGTGTGAGTATTCGTAGCATCAGAGTGCGTATGACGTCAGGACGTGGAATAAGGGTTTAAAAAAATGGAAGTCTGGTGAATAAAGGTTGGTTGTTCAATCTACACCGGTGTCCGAGTCACATCAATATTACATGAGTGGGTATGGCTCCAGAAACTATGCACAGATCAAGCTGGAGCCAGACTCAGCAGGAAAGTGAGAGTGAGCGTCAGTGTGAGTGTGAGAGTGAGAGTGAGAGCGAGTGAGAGAGAATGGTAGAAATAGATTGAGGCAGGGAGGGGGAGGAAGAAGGAGGGAGAGGGAGGGAAGGGGAGGGAGAGGAATGGGGAGGGAGGTGGTTGGAGGGGGGAGAAAGAGAGACAGGCAAACAAACAGAAACATTGCTTGCACTTGGATAATGAGGAGGCATACTCTTTGTATTGTAGTCACTGCTGCTGTGGGTAAGGACCAGAAATTTGAATAGCTGATCAATTTGTGCCTGCAGTGACTGGAAATGTGCGAGCTGGTCACTTACATCCTATTTCACTGACGACTGCACATACCAAGGCAGTTAACAAAAACAAACCCTGTAAGTTATTATTTGTTTCCTGATTTATTGGCTGGGCAGCTGAGAATGCACATATAGAAAACACAATTGGATCATTTCACATGGCATTTAAAGAGGATATATGACAACATGGCTTTAATAATGACCAGGTTGGAGGATATGCTGTCTTACTATCTGAGTATGACAGGGACATGAAATGACTGTGACTTTCACATCAAGGATTGTGCTAAGCCAAAGACACTTTCTATGTAAAATTACTAATTTTGACAAATGTTCCTCCCAGTTCCAAGCATCACAAACAGTTTCTAGCTGTGAATACAGCCAGACAGCCTAGCAGCTCACTCTCCAACTTTCCTTTCCCAGTCCCACAGCAAGTCTCAGTTTTGCTGCTCTCTCTCGAAACCGGAGACCAGTGCAGGAAGGGTGGCTGAGGGGAGAGATATCCTTCCATCATTACTGGGTCTGATGTGGGTCAGAAGATCAGCACCCAAACGTTGGTCAGCAACCACAGTGCAAACGTTCATCGGTGGACCTTGGATTGTCAAACAATTCCGAATCACTTCTGTTGCAATGAGGATTTTTTTTGTACCGCGTCCACCAGAAAGCAGAATAAAAGGATGTCGATTTAGAACAGATTTAAAGAGAATTTTCTTTAGTCATAGGGTAATGAGTGAATCTGTGGAATTTATGGTCATGGATGGCTGTGAAGGCTGAGTCATTGGGTATATTTAAAGCAGAAAGTGGTAAGTTCTTAATTACCAAAAGCATCAAAGTTTATGGAAGGAAAGCAGGAGAATAGGTTTGAGAAGGAATAATAAATCGGATGTGATTGAACAGCAGAGCAGACTCGATGGGTTGAATGGCTTAATTCTACTCCTATGTGTCGTGGTCTTATGGAAGGCAACCATGAACTGAAGTACAGAGTGATAAGAGAATTTTGACCTGCACAGTGCTGTATTGCTGTTATTACTTATGGGAACTACAGGAATTTCAGAGTCATTTAAGGAAAATTAAATATAATCCAGAAATTAACTTCAAATTAAATAGAAATAAGTAAATGGCTATTTTAACACTTAGAGGTTCACTTTCACACAAAATTATAATCCAAATGAGGATTCGTTTTCCAAGTACATTTCTACAGAGGTACTGTGGAGAGCATTCTAACTGGCTGCATCAAAGTCTGGTGTGTGGGGCTACTGCACAGGATCGAAGGAAGCTGCAGAAAATTGTAAACTTAGTCAGCTCCATCATGGCTCCATAGTATCCAGGATATTTTCAAGGAGCAAGGCCTTAAAAAGGTAGCATCCATCACCCAGGTCATGCTTTGTTCCCATTGCTACTACAGGAAGGAGCTGCAGAAGCCTGAAGGCAAACACTCAACAATTCAATAGACAATAGATGCAGGAGTAGGCCATTCGGCCCTTCGAGCCAGCACCACCATTCACTGTGATCATGGCTGATCATCCACTATCAGTATCCAGTTCCTGCCTTATCCCCGTAATCTTTGATTCCACTATCTTTAAGAGCTCTATCTATCTCTTTTTTGAAAGCATCCAGAGACTTGGCCTCCACAGCCTTCTGGGGCAGAGCATTCCATATATCTACCACTCTCTAGGTGAAAATTCAGGAACAGCTTCTTCCCCTCAGATGCTGTGATTCGAGGAGGGAAGTTATCCACACAGGCTCCTGAACTGGCATGGATGATTTCATTCACTACCACTCTGAAATGAGTCTACCACCTACGGTACTTTCTTAAAAGTCACTTTCAAGGACTCTTCACAATTCATGTTCTCATTATTATTTATTTTATTTGCACAGTTTTTCTTCTTTTGCACATTGGTTGTTTGTCAGTCTTTGCCTGTTCATATATAGCTTTTCATAACTTCTTTTTTATTTCTTTTTATCCTTGTCTGCAAGAAAATGAATCTCAATGTGCATGTACTTTGATAATAAATTTACTTTGAACTTTGAACTTTGAATACACCATCAGTTGAAGCAACACCTCTGATCCTCGACTTTGAGGAGAGATCTGAAGTGGTCCTTGACCAGAGGGAGAAAGAGAGTTGAGACTGGTTCAAGTGTTTTTTGGACAGGAAGTTAAGGTCAGTGAAAAACATACCAAATTAATAACAAGCACAAGACATTCAGCAGATGCTGGAAATCCAGAGCAACATCTACAAAATGTTGGAGGAACTCATCAGTCAGGCGGCATCTACGGATGGGAATAAACAGTTGACGTTTTGGGTCAAGACCTTACATCAGAACTTAATTGCAAGATTAATTCTCATTAACTCCCAAATCCTGTCTCTTTTATTTTGCTCTCCTGGGTGATTACATGGCCCTGGAGGAAGGATGAAGTAGTCAATGAGAATGTAAACAGCCTCTTCAGCCCAACATGTCAGTCCAATCCACTAAATAGTATTTTCAATAATCACATTTTATTCTCTCCACAGTCCTTAATGTTGTCATAGCCAGGGGTGGTAGTGGGGATAAGCCCCCACTACCTATTAAATGTTCTCAATGGTGTGTATCTGAAATAGCCTCTGACAAACATATCCAGCTCCAGGACTTCACGTTTGGCTGAGCTACTAAGCCCCACCGGATCCTTTCTACTGATAGGGGAAGAGTCAAAGGTGGATTACTGGTGACTTAAAACCCCTCTTCCCAGAGATGCTGCCTGGCCTGCTGCATTCACCAGCAAATTTGATGTGTGTTACTTAAAACCAATCACTTTGGACAGATGTGGTTGGCAGCTCATCTAGGAGAAGGAAAACTCTGATCTCAAACCTCTGCTGCCTTGCAGCTATACCCACTCATAAAGAAGATCTTGGGAGTAATCCCCAGGGAAATATCTGGCGCTGGAGTCCATATGGCAGTCCTATGTTGAGTTCAATGCTGACTGGCAATTCCTATGATGCCTCTGGTACCAAACTGAATTGATCTCTGCCGTTCGTTTGGAGTCATCAGCTATGTTGAATGAGGAAGCCCGTTACATGGGCAACAGCTTACTCTCCAAATCATAGTGCCTGGCTTGTGTATCACGTAGACAACTAGGACGAAATATCAATGGTCAACCCCGACCAACGGAGGGCCTTATTATTCTTCCCACAGTCTACTACTCACCTACGAACCAGGGGAAATTTACACGTTCTCTCTGTGACAACATGGGTTTCTACTGGGTCTCTGGCTTTCCTCTTCATTCCAAAGACATACAAGATAGTAGGCTATTTAGTCATCTGCATACGTTGGGGATGAGGGAGGAAGTTGGAGCAGCCAGAATAAACGCAAGTAGTCACAGGAGGAATATGCAACTCCAAACAGACAGTGCCCTAAAATAAGTCCGAACCTCAGCTGCTGGAGATGTGAGGCTGCAGGTTCACTGACTGCACCATAATGATGCTCACAGTTAACACACGGACACACTGAAAGATCAGTTTCACAGACTGATGGCTACAACAGCTCTTCTCATGGACCTTTGTTTAAGATTATTTCTGAAGACAGATCCTACAACAGTACAGCATCCTCAAACGACTGCAGTGAACTTCAAGTTCAAGTTCAACTCAGTTTTAATTGCCAATATGCTAACGGACTAAATGATGAAAATGAGGGGAAAGCTCATTTTGCAATGCATTCCCATGGGTACCAATGCAATTGCTCCCAAGCAACATTGTAATCCCACCTGGGGACAACTGCAATCTCACCTGTCCAATTGCAATCCCACCCGGGACCATTGCAATCCCTCCTAGGGGCAATTGCAATCCCATCTGGGGACCACTGCAATTTCACTTGGGGACTATTGCAATTCCAACACACCACTGGTGCACAGGAATCTTGACAGAGAGTTACTACCATGTTTAATGGTCTGGACTTTGTCCACATTTCATTCTGTAACATATTGCACCAGTATGCAGAATGATCACAGACACAAAACTAGGGCACAGTTGTGAACCTGAACCCTCAAATAACCTAAATCTGTATGATTTACAGATATATCTGTATTACATAAACATTATTCGATTGACAATTCATTCCGGTGCAGCAATCTAATTTGCAAAGCAGTTGACTGCTGCCACCCAATGCAACTCTGACATGTACTCCCTGCCCAGTATCCATAGCAAGGCTCCCTGTGAACCTTTTGCTCTCCATGGGTTCTCAATACCCAACAGAATTGCTGCGTCACTAAAACAAGCCATTCTTTGCACATCATTCCTTACTTTCATTATCTTCCTATTGATGAAGTGTCTCGGCCCAAAATGTCAACTCTTTATTCCTTTCCATAGATGCTGCCTGATCTGCTGAGTTCCTCCAGCATTTTGTATATGTTATTCTGAATTTACAGCATCTGCAAGATCTCTTGTGTTTATAGTTTACCAATGCCATGATCAGAGATACCTCTCACCATCCTCTAACCTGTACTTCTTGCATCCTACATCTGCACTTTAATCACTGCATCAGCTCCTTTGCAACCCATCCTTTTCCAAAACCAAGTATCATACCTTCCTCAGCCTTTCTGTTCAAGCTTATTGGCATTTGATTCATCTCAACACTATTATTCATTTTATCACTGCTGGCGCTCTAGAGCTCTCAAATAGCGAGTTGTAGTGATCACATGAACATATCTTCCATTCATAGTGCAATACTATGAATGTTCGACATTTTTCATTAAAAAAGCCTCCTTCTGGAGCTCCTCCTGCTTTTTTTTTCTTTCATGGCCTTCTGTCCTCTCCAATTAGATTCCCCCTTCTCCAACCCTGTATCTCTTTCACCAATCAACCTCCCAAATCTTTATCTCACCCCTCCCTGCCCCCTCCTTCCCGGTCTCACCTATCACCTCGTGTTTCTCCCTCCCATTCCCCCACCTTCTAACTCTGACTCCTCATCTTTTTTTCTCCAGTCCTGCTGAAGGGTCTTGGCCTGAAACGTCGACTGCACTCTTTTCCATAGACGCTGCCTGGCCTGTGTTGTTTGGATTTCCAGCATCTGCAGATTTTCTCTTGTTTGTGCTTGAAATATAGAGGCCAGGTTGCACAGAGTAGGCTGCCACACATCATCAAGTACACATTGGATATGACCCTCCAGTACCTTCAACAAGATCTCTGTCATCCAACTAAGGTTATACAAGAGGCATAAATATAGTGGACTGCCAGTGCCTTTTTCCCCCAGAGTGAAACAGCTAATATGAGAGGACATAATTTTAAGGCGATTGGAGGAATGTATGGGGGGATGTCAGAGGTAGATTTTTTTTGAACACAGTGAGTGGTGCGTGCCAGCGTTGATGATAGAGTCAGATACATTAGGGAAATTTAAGAGACTCTTAGATAGGCACATGGATGAAAGGAAAATAGAGGTCTAGCAGGAGGGGAGGGTTAGATTGATCTTGGAGTAGGTTAAAGGGTTGTAACAACATTTTATGTTCTATGTTCTAAGTCAAATCTCTCTGGAGTGGGGCTTGGGAACCACAGCCACCTAAGTGCTAAATCCCAACAGACACAACAGTTGAATTTGTGTGTATTTTAGTAATGTTTTCATGTAGCACCATGGTCCTGAAAAACATTGTCTCATTTTTACTGTGTACTGTACCAGCAGTTATGGTCGAAATGACAAAAAAAAGTGACTTAACTTGATTTGACTTGAAAAGATAAACATTGGATATGACCATCCAAAATCCTTTGCATCCAAATGAAAGCATACACAGGATCGTTATTTATCATATCTGTGAGAAAGCACCTCCAACAGTACAGTACTTCCATCATGCTACAGCAGAATGATGGCCCTCAATTCTGAACTCAAATTTCTCTGGAAGGGAAGATGAACCCACTCCCAAGTGCTAAATCCCAAACGACACAACATTTGAATGAACAGTGTGCACTACAGAGAAGAAAACTTACGAGCCTTGAGGCAGCAAATCCATGTCACCCACTGAGAACGCTGAATTACTGCAGTTTCAGTCACCTGACACTAGAGGGAGAACTGCTTACCTTTTCTTGTCTCCTGTCTGGCAGCAAAGACTATCAGAGGTGCAAAGTAGCCTTTTGGTGTGTCTGTTGTTCTACAAGAGCGTGACGATGCCATCAGTACAACTGCATGCTGCTCGGCACCGAACTAAAGGTCCTCAGGCAACAACAGCAAAGGAGAAATCACCAATTTAAAACATACATGTGAAACAGATCTCTGCCAATGTAGGCATCTTGATTGTATAAATAATAAAACACTCAAGGATCATTCGATCCAACCTATGAGAGAACAGATTAAAGGGACTGGCAAAGGGGAACAAGTGTAGCATCAAATCCACTAAAATGCCTTCACAGAAAAAAAATACCACCCACACTTTGAAGACAAATTGAGCCAGTATTGTGTCACAGTTTGACAAGGACCTAATTTACAAAATTCTCACCCTTGTTTCCAATATCTCTATGGTCTTTCTCTCCTCTCATCTTTGTAATCTGACTCTACCATACAACCTTCCAATATCTTCTGTCAGTCGTCACTGTGGAAGACGCCAGAAGTTTGAGAGTGTCAGAGTGTGTGAGGGTAGTCACTATTACTAAGGAGAAGGTGCTTGGGAAGCTGAAAGATCTGAAGGTAGATAATTCACCTGTCCGAGATGGACTATACCCGAGGATTCTAAAAAAGGTAGCTGAAGAGATTGTGGAAGCATTAGTAATGAACTTTCAATAATCACTAGATTCTGGAATGGTTCTGGTGGACTGGAAAATTGCAAATGTCACTCCAAAGGAGGCAAAAGATAGAAAATAGTAGGCAGGTTACCCTGACTAGAATCAAAAAGTGACAGGCTAAGCAGGAATCAAACACTGGGAGATCCCTATGAAGAGTGTTTACTAAACACTAAACACATATACACAATGAATAAGAAAGGCTATCCAGAGTGAGAGCTCCCTGAGGGCGGAGACATTGTAGTGTTATGCATGGAGACTTACAACTGTAAATATCAGAGAACCAAGCTGAATATCAAAACTACAGAAAAGTTCAAAGGTGAGAAATAGGGAGCAGGGGAGGGAAGCCATATTTATGGTTTTTTTAAATAATCAAATTACGGTTTGAATATACATTCAGTGGCCTGCTTGTCAATGCACATATCTAATCAGCCAATCATTGGGCAGCAACTCAATGCATAAAAGTATGCAAACATGGTCAAAGGGTTCAGTTGTTGTTCAGAATAAAGAAGAAATGTGACCCAAGTGATTTTGACTGTCAGATGATTGTTGGTGCCAGATGGGTACTCACTCATTTCCTTTAAGCTTTTAAAATTTTTATTTAGAGACCCAGCACCATAACTGGCCCTTCCAACCCAATGGCCCTATGCTACCCAATTACACCAATGTGACCAATTAACCTATTAAGGACAACACACACAAAACGCTGGAGGAACTCAGCAGGTCAGATAGCATCTATGGAAATGAATAAACATTCGACGTTCAGGGCTAAGATCCTTTATCAGAACTGGAATGGAAGGGGGAAAACGTCAAGTGTTTATTCATTTCCATTGATGCTGCCTGACCTGCTGAGTTCCTCCAGCATTTTGTGTGTGTCGCTTTGGATTTTCAGCACCTGCAAAATTTCTTGTGTTTTGGATGTCCTGAGGTAATCGCCATCTCTACAGGTCACAGACTCTGCTGGCTTATAAATATATCACTTCTGGATTTAAATCTTGAAGGTGCCTATCCATCTTCACCGAAGGACTGCAGTGCTCCAAGAAGGTAGCTTGCCAATATTTAGTTAGAGATACAGTGCAGGACAGGCCCTTCCAGCCCAACAACCCATCTATTTAACACCAGCCTCATTACAGCACAACATATAATGACCAACTAGCCAAATAACCAGCATGCCTTTGAATGTGGGAGGAAACTGGAGCACTTGGAGGAAACCCACACATTCAAGGGGGGAATGTACAAACTCCTTACGGACAGCAGCAGAATTGAACCCAGGTCACTGGTGCTGTAATAGCATTACCCTACCTAACATGTTGCACCCCTTTTTCATGTCTTTTATTTATTTATTGAGATTGTCACGTACCCCGTGACGGGAATAAAGAACCAGCAGAGATGGAAAACACTTTGGAGTCCAGTATTGCTATAAACTAATAATATTTATTAGTAACTACGCAATACAGTAATATAAATGTAGATAAATCAAACAGGTTAGCAATGATTATATATAAAAGTAAGTATGGAATATATATGTATGAAAACCAAGCTTCTTTAAGTCTAGGGGTAAAAAGATAAAGTCTTACGATGTTGAGTAAAGTTCAGTTCAGTTCGTGGTATTTAGTTAAATAGTGATGGGGAGAGAGAGAGAGAGAGAGAGAGAGAGAGAGAGAGAGAGAGGGGGGGGGAGGGGTCGGGGAGAGAGAGAGAGGCACGAGTTGAGTCGAGTCCTCAGGTGAGCTGATGCCGTCGATCTTCTCATCGTCCTCCGAAATCCTTCACAAGTCACCAACTGTGACTTTACCCCAGGGGGACCGGTCTTCTGTGGTGGAGCTATCACCCAGGCGAGGGTGGACACAGAGACAACTCCCTACCAGTCAACCCCTTCTCTTCAAACTGGAATAGCAATTTGGATTGATCTGCCTGATCGATCCTCCAAAACCCACTTTCTCTGTGGGCACAACAATGCTCATTCAGTGTCCGGATCATGTGTCTGAGGTCTGTATCATCTGACCTCCCATTTATTTCTCTGTGCTGAGCATCACCTGTCATTCAAAGAGTCCCTCCTTCCTTTGTATGTAAAGGAGTGCACAAGCAGGCAACAAGTCCTTGAACCCTGTCATCTTTGGACTGTGGGGTGAAACAGGAGCACCCGGGGGAAATCCACACGATCACCAGGTCACCACACCAACGCCTTACAGGCAGCGGCAGGAATCGAGCCCAGGTTTCTAGTACTGTAAAGTGTTGTGTTGTGCCGCCCTATCTCTGTCCCATTTCTTCTTTTACACCAGAGTTAAATGTTGTTTGGTAACGCAACTGTGAATCACTGCTGGATGCTTCATGATGGTAAGATCAGTGTTTGTAGGAGCTAATGGATAGGCCAGACCACCACATTTAATGCAATTTCTATGAATCTATTCCCTTCCCCGTGACAACTGCCCCATGAATTGTATTAATTTTCTTCCCACTAATGTGCTACAGTAATGGGTAAAATAAACAAAGGTGCAGTGTTAGTGTTTTACGCATGGAAGAGTTTTGAAATGGAAGTTTATCTGACTCTGCGGAAACCAATATCACAGTAAGTCCCATTCTCTTTGAAACTCTCAATTCTTAACGGCAGAATTCTGAAACATTTTTTTCTGATATATAATCCCTACTGGTTGCAATCAACTTCTTCAGAGGAGATTCGCTAATAACCAAAAAAAAAAAAAAAAATATTTCTTGCTGATAAAATTTAATTTTCTATGTGCTATTTTAAGAAATTTGCTTTGAAGATGTATCTGCTAATGCATTCAGCACAACCGAATGGACTTGTCCTCTTTTTAAAAGTTGATCCCTATCGACTTCTTCTGTTTGTTTGCTCCCATTTTAAGCTTCTAATTGATGTATTTTTTTCTTCCGCTTCCAAAATCAATAAGGTGTGAGGTGGCAGCAGAAACATAGAGACACTCCATTGATGGAGCATAGAGTACCAAGTTGTTGTGTTCTCCACGTTACATGGGAATTACTGGCAAGAACTTTTCCATGGGATGTACAAATTATTGGCAGTTAATTTATTGCCCATCTCTAACTGGCCTTCGGTGGTGGTGGTGAACTATTCTTGTTGTCGCAGTCACTGTGTTGAAAGTCCTCCCCCCACCCCACCCCCACTGTAATTAGACTGAACCTTCCCAATTTGGGCTTAATAACTTTAAAGGAGCAAACCATAAACTTACAAGTAAGTTGCATACTGACATTATAACATACAACATAGAATGATACAGCACAGTACAGGCCCTTTAACCCACAATAATGTGCTGGCCCTTTAATCTACTCCAAGATCAATCTAACCCTTCCCTTCCACATAGCCCTCCATTTTTCTTTCATGCATGTGCCTCACTAAGAATATCTTAAATAGTTAATCTCTCAATAATTTCTCAAAAATTAATTTTTTTGGAGTAAGTCAGTAAGTAAGCCAGGTGGTGGGGTGAAGATCTGTCTCTACCAAAGGAGGTGTAAGGCACTCCTTACCCCGCTAGCCTGCAGGGGCAAGGTGTAGCACCTGCTTAGCCCCTCCACCCCCAATCAGGGTCACGTGAAGCCATGGGAGCAGGTGGTGGATGGTCGTACGAGCAGCTGGTGCATGTCACAAATCATGATTATGCGACCGCTGATGCAAGGCAGACATTCTCTGAAGGATATTGATAATGAATGGGTCACCTGTCTTGTAAAGACACTGCCCAGAAGAAGGCAATGGCAAACCACTTCTGTAGAAAAATTTGCCAAGTACAATCCTGGTCATGGAAAGGCCATGATCACTCATGTCATTCGATACGGCACATAATGAATGAAGGCATTCACAGTAGAACAAAAAATACAATAGAATCAATGAAAAACTACACACAAAGATTAACAAACAATCAAAGTGCAAAGGAAAATGAACGGTGCAAATGTAATAGATAGATAGGTAAATAGCTGAATGAATGAATGATACTGAGAACATGAATTAGAGAGTTTTTGAAGGTTAATCCTCAGGTTGTAGAATTGGTTATGAAGTTATTCATGCTGGTTCAGGAGCCCGATAGCTGTCGGGTAATAACTTGTGCTGAACCTGGTGGTGAGGGACCCAAGTCTTTTGAACTAGCAGAGGCAGGTCTAAGGCAGCTCTCAGAGCAATCCCATCAATTCCAGTCAGCTATTCTCTCTCATGTGCCCATCAATTCCCACCAGATTTTCCCACGGCCCATTTATATGAAAAAGAAATTTAGTAACCAAACAATACGCTTCCTCATTCAGGAAGTTTGACACACTGGCCTTCATCGATCAGGTCACTGAGAACAGGTATTGGGACGTTACGTTGCAGTTGAACAAGACGTTGGTGAAACTGCACCTAGGGTATTGTGATTAGCTTTATTTACCCTGTTATTAAGATATTATTAACTTGGAAAAAAGTGCCAAGACTCAAGGTTCTGAGTTATAGGGAGAGTTTGGGAAAGCTAGGGCTTCATTCGCTGGAGATTAGGAGACTAGTGGTTGACCTTACAGAGGTGGATAAAATCATGAGGGACATAAATAGGGTGAATGGACAATGTGCATTCCCAGGGAAAGGAAATCAAAAACTAGAGGACGTGAGTTTAAGATGAGGGATGAAAGATTTAAAAAGGGCCTGAGAGACAGCTTCTTTACAGAGGATGGTATGTATATGGAACGAGCTGCCAGAGGAAGTGGCTGAGGCAGCTGCAAAAACAACTTATAAAAGACTCTTGGACAGTTATATGGATAGGCAAGGTTTAGAGGGATATGGGCTGAATCTGAGGAAATGGGACTAGTGTAGGTGGGCATCTTGGTTAGCATGAATGAGTTGGGCCAAAGGGCCTGTTTCCTTGCTGTATAGCTCTATAATTACATCTCTACCTACTTCCACCTGCTCTTTCAACACAAGTTTGTAATCATTTTTACTCCATCATGTACTGTTCCAATTCTTTTTTGAAGACTAGTGTTGAATGTGTTTTTGGTGTCCTACCAAGCAGTGACTTCCAAGTCCTAACCAGAATCGGAGTCAGATTTAATATCAAAGACATATGTCATAAAATTAACATCAGTACAGTATAACACATAAAATAAATAAAGGCATCCATTAGTCTTGCGAGACCATGGATCTGCGCCTGGAAAGTCTTCACTCCCCAGGGCACAGGCCTGGGCAAGGTTGTATGGAAGACCGGCAGTTGCCCATGCTGCAAGTCTCCCCTCTCCACGACACCGATGTTGTCTAAGGGAAGGGCAAGGGCCAATACAGTTTGGCACCGGTGTCGTTGCAGAGCAGTGTGTGGTTAAGTGCCTTGCTCAAGGACACAACACGTTGCCTCGGCTGGGGCTCGAACTCACAACCTTCAGATTGCTAGTCAAATGTCTTAACCACTTGGCCACGTGCCCACACAAAAGTACAACACAAATGAAACTTTAAATTACAATATGAAATATATATATTAAAAAAAATAAATCAAATAAGTAAATATAGAGCTGTTGGGAGTGCTTTAAACTAATATGGCAGGGGGATGGGAACCAGTATGATAGAGCTGAGGATGAGCCAGCAGGTTTACAAGTAGATGATGGGTGTAATATGAATGTAAGAAAGGACAAGCCAATGACTGGGTTAAGAAACTGCAAGGGTATAAAACCATTATGGGAATCATATATAGTTCTCCAAATAGTAGCCAAGATGTGGGATTGAGATTGCAAAATGGAGCTGCAAAGGGCATGTGATAAGGGTAATGTCACAATTCTAATGGGGGACTTCAATATGCAAGGGATTTGGGAAAATTAGGTTGGTTTTGCATTGCAAGAGAAGGAATTTGTTGAATGCCTATGAGATGGCTTTTTCGAGCAGCTTATGCTTGAGCCTACTTGGGGAAAGGCAATTTTAGGTTAGGTGTTGTGTAATAATCCAGATTTTATTAGGGACCTTAAGGTAAAGGAACCCTTAGGAGGCAGTGATCATAATATGATTGAATTCATACTGCAATTTGACAGAGACAAGCACAAGTCTGATGTATCAGTATTGCAATGGAATAACAGGAATTACAGAGGCATGAGACAGGAGGTTGCTCAGGACTTAGGAGTCCTCGTGCAATTAATTCACAGGTTGAGTCTGTGCTAAAGAAGGCATTTATTTCAACGGGAACAGAATATAAAAGCAAGGAAACAATGCTGAGCCTTTATAAGATACTGGTCAGGCTGCACTTGGAGTATTGTCAACAATTTTGGGCACCATATCTCAGAAATGATATATTGTCATTGAAGAGAGTCCAGAGGAGGTTCATGAGGATGATTCTGGGAATGAAAGGGTTAACATACGAGGAGCGTTTGGCAGCTTTGGTCCTGTACTCACTGGAATTTAGAAGAATGCGGGGGGTGGGCGGGAGGGGATCTCACTGAAACCTACCGAACATTGAGAAGACTAGATAAGGTAGCTGTGGAGAGAATGTTTCCTATGGTGGGGGTGTCCAGAACTAGAGGGCACAGCCTCAAAATTGAGGGGTTACCCTTTGCAACAGAGGTAAGGAGGAATTTTTTTAGCCAGAGAGTAATGAATTTATGAAATGCTCTGCCACAGACAGCTGTGGAGGCCAAGACCTGTGGGTATATTTATAACAAAAATTGATAGTTTCCTGATTGGTCAGGGCATCAAAGGATATGACTAGAAGGCAGCTGTATGGGCTTGAGTGAGATCTGGGATCAGCCATGATGGAATGATGGAGCTGACTTGATGGGCTGAATGGCCTAATTCTGCTCCTTTGTCTTAAGGTCTTATGGTCTAAGTAGTGCAAAAAGAGAGCAAACATAGTGAGTTAGTATTCACTGGTTCATTGTCCGTTCAGAACTCTGATGGCGGAAGGGAAGAAGCTGTTCCTAAAACATTGAGTATGTGTCTTTGGGCTCCTGTACCTCCTCTCTGATGGTAGCAATGAGAAACTTCCATGTCCTGTGTGACAGGATATTTAATAATGTACTCTGCCATTTTGAGTCATCAGCTTTTGAAAGTGTCCTCGATGGTGGGGAGGTTAGTGCACATGATGGAACTGTCTGAGTACAACACTCTGCAACTATGCAGTGGCCCCTCCATACCAAACGTTGATGGAATCGGTTAGAATGCTCTCCACAGTACAACTATTTATTTCACCTCTGGCTCTTTTGTCAGTCTCCTTAAATCCAGGCTTCTTGTTATCAGCCCTTCTGCCACTGGAAACATTTTCTCTTTATTCACCCTATCTAAAGCTGTCATGATTTTAAGCACCCTCATAAAAATTCCACAACCAACTAAACTAAGGGTGCAACATAATGTTTTCTGTTTACACACACTAAAAATAAATTACTTTTGAGTTTGCTAAATGATCTCTACACATTACTGATCTTCTCCTCTGAAACGGGAGTCAAGGTGCCTTCCCCTTCCCATCCAAATGAGACAATAAGGCAAATGCTGGTTATTTTCTCCATTCGGGAGACCTTAATTAAATAGCCCAAGTCTGAGCACAGATCGTTCACTTCTGGTTTTAAAAAAAATGTACCGTGACTGCCTTATTTTTGCTGATGTCCTGCTTTTTGGGAGCTTATGCTTGTATTACAGTTCCCTGGGAGCAATGAAAGCAAATTTAGTTGCTGCCAAAAAGACGAACACTTCGAATTAATGTGAGGAGAGAAGATCAGCTCGACAGCACAGATACTGAGTGCCGGCCTTCAGGCACTTGATTCTGTGCTTTGATTTCATTTGCACACTTTGTTAAGTAAACCATTTCATTAAAATAAAAAAAAACAAATCTCTCCCCTCGCAAAGGTCACTTTTTAGTACTTTTTTAAAGCTTTGTAAGTCTCTGCTGGCCCTGGCTGGTGCATTTCGAGTTCAATTTGGGTGCCAAGTTTTGGAAAGGATGTGCTTTATAGATGATGTGGGGAAGGATCCTTTCCAGAATGATGAATTTCAGTTATCATTCCTACAGGAGAGATACCAGTAGATTGAAAGAATATGGAGAGAAAATTTACAAGGATGTTGCCGGGACTTGAGGACCTGACTTAATGGGAAAGGCTGAAGAGGTTAGGACTTCATTCCCTGGAGCATAGGATAATGAGGAGTTATTTGACAGAGGTTTACAAAATTAGGAGGGATATAGATAGGGGAAATGCAAGCCAGCTTTTTCCACAGAGGTTGGGTGTGGTGAGAACTAGAAGTCAATGGTGAAAGGGGACATATTTAGGGGGAATACTTCCACTCCCCCATCACTTGACAAGAGTGACAGGAGAAACATCTTGCCTTAAATGTAGGTTCAAAGAGAGAGAGGAAAGATTTAAAAAGTACCTGAGGGACAACCTCTTCACATAGAGGATGGTGTGTATATGGAATGAGCTGCTGGAAGAACCAGTTGAAGTAGGTGCAGTAACAATATCTGTAACCTCAACCATATAAATTTTTGACTGGAAACCATCTCAATCACCCTTGCTATCCACTTCCATCTCAGTAACATGGTTCCACCCTTCACTAAAGCCAACATCCTCCAGCCCTTCAACAGCCACAGCTCTCCATCCTTCTTGACGTGGCAGAGATTAAAACAGAAAATGCCTGCAACACTCAGAAGATCAGCAAGCATGTTTTGAAAAAGGAAACAGTTAACATTTGGGGACCCAAATCATTAACTGTTTCTCTTTCCGCAGATGCCGCCCGACTTGCGGAATACTTCCAGCATATCTGTTTTTATTTCGGATTTCCAGCATCCAACACGCATCCTATCATCAGCAGAGGTGGGGAATCTGGACTTCCCTCCTCTCTTCCTCTCACGATCATTTGCAACTGCCAGAAAGAGAACTTGATGTGAGGAAAGAAAGTGAGAAGAGTGCAACATTCTTCAAATATAGGAAGCCATGGTCTCTTCCCATCCCACACTCCTGTGCACAGGTCTGCCACTGGTGGGAGTAATTTGAGAGAATTAGCACTAAACAAGCAGCACATTGGTTGAAGAGTAATCTCACTACATGTTGGTTCTAACAAGATAAAATTAGCCTCTGCAATAGCTCTGGTTGAAACAAAAACGGCGACTTGATGTTTCCCTCCCCTCACTTCAGGTGAGGTTCAGAGGTTATCTCACTGTGACGTGCCAACAGCCAGCTCAAGGATGCATACATCTTGCTGTCATCAGTCAGAGGAAGGTGAGTGATTGGCAGCCTTGGCACTCACATAAACAGGCCATCTGGTCAGGAGGCGGGTTCCATACTGGTTTGGCCACCGGAACATTGTCACCGCTGAAGTGAGGGAACAGACAACTCAAGGCTTCTTTCAGAAATTAGGATTAACAGTCAGCCGTCAGACAGTTAACAATGACGTACCCTAGTTTAAAGCATTCCTGGTGATGATAACACTGGTAGAATGTTTCTGCTATAATTAGGGAGCAGCTGTTCCCTGCTACTTGCTCCAATTCCAAGAGCAAGAACTCAACATAAATAAGAAAACTCTCCTCCCAGCTTTCATTCTCTGCTCCTGGGTTTTTAAACCCTCTCCCATCATCTCAAAACCTCCAACAGCAAGCACAAGCAGTTCTAGGATTTCGTTCACAAACAAGAGAAAATTTGCAGATGCACACAAAATACTTGAGGAACTCAGCAGGCCAGGCAGAATCTATGGGAAAGAGTAAACGGTCGATGTTTTGTGCCAAGGGTTTTGTTGTTGCTGAGGTAGAGACTAGTCATCCATCTCTCCTATATTCCTCGTCCATCATGCCCAATAAATATCCCTGTCCCCAATATCCAGAGCCTCAAACCTAGCTTGAGACCCCTTCACTGCTCTCCTGAATACCACCTTTGTCCATAAAACCCACCAAGTTTCATTATCAACAAGAGAAAATCTGCAGATGCTGGAAATCAAATTAATACACACAAAATGCTGGAGGAACTCAGCAGGCCAGGCCAGGCCCAAAATGTCAACTGTTTACTCTTTTCCATAGATGCTGCCTGCCCTGCTGAGTTCCTCCAGCTTTTTGTGTGTATTAGTAAGTTTCATTACCTGTTGCTTCAGAATACAAGCATGTCCCTTTAGAACAGATGTGAGAAGGAATTTCTTTAGCCAGAGGGTGGTGAATATGTGGAATTAACTGCTGCAATTGGCTGTGGAGGCCAAGTCATTGAATATATTTAAAGTGGAGGTTGATGGGTTCTTGATTATTGTGGAAAAATTAATAAAAAGATTTAAAAATAAAGAAAGATTAATAAGGGTGTCAAAGATTATGGGGAGAAGGCAGGAGAATGGGGTTGAGAGTGATAATAAATCAGCCATGATAGAATGGCAGCGCAGATTCAATGAGCCGAATGGCCTAATTCTGCTCCTATGTCTTATGGTCTCATGGTTTCCAGTTTATCAACTGCCTATCCGTTTTCTGTTCCTAGGCTCAATGATACATTAAACTGCAATTCTCCTCAATAATAATCAAAACTACACTATCACTTTTCTTCAAATACTCATCCTTGACTACTTTATCACAGCATCCAAGTCCCCATCTCCAATCACTGTTTCTCGTACCAAATCTTTAAACAAGTTTCTGTGATTCAAAAGCTCTTACTTCATACGTTATTTCTCTTCCAGCACCAAACTGGTCTTAACTAAAGTCTATAAGTGACATACTCTAAAACTGTGCTTTTAGTGGACAGTCCCTCTTGCCTGATCTCTTCACAGCCTTTAACATGGTCAACTGCAGTACAAATGGGAATCCTCCACCGTCCAGTGTGAAGCAGGGTAGGGAATATTATAGAATCAAGCACAATAAATAAGTTCATCCCTTCCCCCCCCCCCAGTGTGAACACCAACTATAAATATCCATCCTACATCAATCTTCTTTTTTTATATATAATATTAGAGCTTTACAGCAGAGAAACAGGTCCTTTGGCCCATCTAGTCCATGCCTAATGGCTATTCTGTCTAATCTCATCAACCTGCACCTGGCCATAGCCCTGCATACCCCTTCCCATCCACACACTTATCTGAACTTCTCCAAGTTCTGCAGTCGAACCTGCATCCACAACCTCTGCTGGCAGCTCGTTCTACACTCGCACCACCTGTGGATGAAAAAGATCCCCCTCAGATTCCCCTTAAATATTTCACCTTCCATCCTTAACCTATGCCCTCTTGTTCTAATCTAACCCAACTACAGTGGGAAAAGCCTCCTTGCAGTAACCCTATCTGTTCTTCCTACGTTCTCATCAGTTCATCCACACTACACATTGGGCACAAGTCATAGTGACCAATTAACCCCTAATTCACATCCCTTTGGGATACAGGAAGAAAATGGAGCACCAGCAGAATCCATTGAGATCACAGGGAAAGGGTATTAATTCTACACCGACTAGCACCAGAGCGCAGGATTGAACCTGGGTTGCAGGAGCCGTGGGGCAGTAGCTCTGTTAAGTTATAAACACAAGAGATTCTGCAGATGCAATACATACACACACACACACACACACACACACACACACACACACACACACACATACAATGCTGGTGGAACTCAGCAGGTCAGGCAGCAAGTATGGAAATGAATAAACAGTTGCTGATTCAGGCCGAGACCCTTCAACAGGACTGGAAAGGAAGGGGGAAGAAGCCGGAATAAGAAGCTGAGGGGAGGGGAGGGGAAGTACAAGCTGGCAGGTGAGGACTCTGTTGCTCACTGTGCCACTCTATACTCTGTTACTCCTCAATATTCCCTGTTCTGCAGTTTGTAGGTGAAGTTGAGCGGCAATGAGGAAAAGGGGGAGTGATGACCAGGTAGGGTTCTCTCTGCACATCATATCTGATAAGACACCATTTAAGAGGTTCAGAGGTTGCGACAAAGGTTCAGATAACATCTAGGAACCTTCCTTTCCCAAGAACTGGACCTACCAAGGACCCAAAACCAAGCACAAATTCAACTTGAGCACTACGGTAGCAAAGCAGTTAGCGTGCACTATTACAGTTTGGGGCAGTCGGAAGTTCGGAGTTCAATTCCGGTGCCGTTCTGTAAGGAGTACCTGTACACCCTCCCACTGGAACGTGCGGGCTTGCTCTGAATCTCTGGCTTCCTGCCACAATCCAAAGATGAACTGGGTAGGTAAAATGGTCATTGTAAATTGCCCCGTGATTAGTTCAGGGTTAATCAGGTTTGTTCGCAGTTACTGGTGCAGCGTGACTGGAAGGACCAGAAGGGCCTACTTCGCGCTGTATCACTAAATGAAAATTAAAAAATAAAAAATCAAGCTTCGAACAATATGAAAGTCACTTAAAAGGTCATCACAACATCATGGCTGAAGGGCCTGTACTGTGGTGTAGTGTTCTCAATTTTATACAATATGATCTATAATCATTACCTGAAATCTCAGCACTAAATGCATAACACCTTGCTGCATCTCAGAGTCCTGGAATGTTTTGCAAACATTTAGTTAACCTCAAAGGCAGTTGTTCTGTAGGCAGGCGTATGGCCACATGAACAACAGATGAATGCCAAACCAAACCATGAACAGTAACTCTTATAATTACACAGAATTTATAACTGTGTACATGTGTTTATGCTCTCTACGTCTCCCCTCAATCTGCCTCTTCCTTACTTCTTTCTTCTGTGTGTTGCCATCTACCTTTTAAAGCCATCTATGCTGTTCTATCTTCAGCAGTATACCAAAGCTTCAGGCAAGATTATGTGCAGAGTCCTGGCTCGAACCCATGACCTGCTGAGCTGCCAGCTCAAAACCATCCTCAAAATTCTCATTTTACAGGAAGAGATTTGTACATTTGACATGAGTCAGACTCATTTATTTATCACGTGTAGATTGAAACATAGAGTGAAATGTGTCGTTTGCGTTAACAACCAACACAACCTAACGATGTGCAGGGGGCAGCCCACAAGTGTCGTCACACATGGCATGCCTACCAAGTTCAGCAGAACAACACAAAAAACAATAACAACAGAACAGCAGCAGCAAAACAACAACAAGTTCCATTTTCTCCCTCCCACCCACTCACACATACAGACAGTTCCCCAACCCCAGAACAGGACTCCAGTGGACTAATGTTCTCGCAGAAATCAGGCCTCCAATGTCCCCAGTGAAACATTAGATCTTTGCAATTTTGGAGTACTGAGCGCTTAACCCATCCCACAGAGAGCGGTCAACTCTCCTGCCATACAAGAGTTTCACATTGCACTTGGGATTGAAATGGGTGATGCTGAAACCGGCTGCAATTAAGGCACAGCAACACACTATGTGGAAACAAGGAATCCTCACCGTACCTGGGTAGGACAGAGAATGGGTTTGTGCAGGTCCAATCCCAAATCCTTCCTAAGCATTCAAGGGAAACAATTACCTGGAAGATGACAGCCTTTTTTTTCCCCACGCTGGAAGAGCAGTGTGAAGTGAAGGAGCATTCCAGCACCTCGAAGGTTAACGACATTCACAAGGGCTAACTCAAGTGCTGGCTGGCAGGATTTGACAGTAATTGGGAAGTGTTACAGTGGGTTACACAGGGTTAATTGCATTCAGTAAGCAAGATGACAAATAACAAACTAGTCACGCTGGCTTGCTTCACGAATCAGGTTTATTCATCAATTAACTTGCAAGGATGCACTTAATTATCACTGGCTACGATAACATATTGAGGCTTTGTTTTTGGGGGGCATGTGTGAGGATAACAACTGCCTCCTTTTTTTCCTGTGCTTTCTTCTCTGTTTCTTGGCGTAGTTCTCCTCCATTTTAATCTCTGCTAACCTGAAGGAGGATGGTCATAGAGCCAGCATAGGAACGAAGCCTGAAAGGCCTCTTCCTGTACTGTACAATTCTACTATTCAATCAGACCACTACCCATGTTGGCTCAAGACTGTAAGAAAAGCTAGAAATATGAACAAGGAGACATATATACAAGATAAAAGATCAGTTTTTTAAAACAGGTGTACAGAAACCTTTGTCAGATGGTGGTGAATCTCTGAAATTCTCTGGCCACGAGAGTGGCGGAAGGGTGGTGGTGCGTGATGCAGGGATGAAAGGACTAATGAATGAGGAGCATTTGAAGGCTCTGGGCCTGTACTCGCTGGAGGTTAGAAGACTGGGGGGGGGCTCTCATTGAAACCTATTGAATATGGAAAGGCCTAGATAGATTGAACATGGAGAGGATGTTATCAACAGTGGGGAAGAGTCTAGAACCAGAGGGCACAGGCTCAGAATACAAGGACGTCCCTTCAGAACAGAGATGAGGCTAATTTCTTTAGCCAGTGGGTGGTGAATCTGTGGAATTCATTGCCACCGATAGCTGTGGAGGCCAAATAATTGGGTATGTTTAAAATGGAAATTGATAGGTTCATGATTTATTAAGGATGTCAAAGGTTACTGGGAGAAGGCAGAAGAATGGGGGTTGAGAGGGATAATAAATCAGACACGTTGGAATAGTGGAGCAGACTCAATGGGCTGAATAATTCTCCTCCTATTTCTTTTCGTTTTATGGAAGCAAGATCAGGAGATATATTTAAGGTGGAGAGGTGTAAATATTTCTCACAGAGTTATGGAGAACTGGCATGGATGAGGAGTTGAGTCTGATATGGATCAGCTATGAAGTTATCAAATGGCAGGCAGGTTTAGAGGCCTACTCCTGCTCCTATTTTCCTGTGCTCTTGTGGGAACAGAATCTTTTGGAAACTCAAGATGTTCTAGACTTGTTACAACCAATGACAAGCTTCTAGATCAGGAGTTCCCAAGATATGGTCCACGGACTCATCGGTTAATGGTCGGGGTCCACGGCATAACAAAGGTTAGGAGCCTCTAGTCTAGATCCTAGAAAATATAGCAAAATTTTACACAAAGCAAAACCCCACAAACCTGATCTAGATAATTACCACAGCAGGACCTAACAAGTCTAATGAGATTTTTTGTTTTAAATACATGATTCTGGTTGTGGATAAGTCTACAAAACATGGAGCATATAGCCCAGTCTATCACAAGAAAAGCCCTCCTACCACTGAGCACATCTACGAAGAGCAACGCAACAAGAAAGCAGCCTCCAACATCAAAGGCCCCCACCATCCAGGTCATGCTCTCTACTTGCTGCTGCCATTGGGAAGGAGGTACAGGACCCTCAGGACCCACATCTCCAGGTTCAGAAACAGTTATTACCCCTCAACCATTAGGCTCTTGAACCAGAGGGGCAGCACAACGCTTTACAGTGCAGGTACCCCAGGTTCAATTCCCGCCACTGCCCCTAAGGAGTTTGTACATTCTCCCAGTGACTGCGTAGGTTTCCTCTGGGAGCTCTGGTTTCCTCCCACAATCCAAAGATCTACTGGTTGTTAGGCTAATTGGTCATTGTAAACTGTCCCATGATTGGGCTATGATTAAATCGGGGGATTGCTCGATGGTGTGGCTCGAAGGGCCTATTCCGTGCTGTATCTCAATAAATCAATAAAATAAACTTCACTCACCCCTACACTGAACTGATCACTGAAGACAACCTAGGGTTCATTTTCAGAGTCTACTGCACATGTTCTCAGTTTGATTTATTTACTTATTTATTATTAGTATTTGCTTTTTTTTGTGTTTGCACATTGGTTGCTTGTCAGTCTGTGTGCATAGTTTTTCACTGAATCTACTCTATCTTTTTGTTCTACTGTGAATGCTCGTAAGAAAATGAACCTCAGGGTTGTATATGGTGACATATACGTACTTTGATAATAAATTTCCTTTGAACTTTGAGATCAATATTAAGCAAGACACTGAAGACCACTCCTATGCTTTTCTGTGTTTGTAGGCAGTTCTCAGAGGCCATGGGAAACCAACCGTTCTCTCCTTCTAAGCTGGCTCTTCATCCCAAATCCAAGAGCATAATGATGAGCTTGGGCATGGAGCCATATCCTCCCTACTCTGTGGCACAGCACACAAGAGCCTCCAACCCGCCGCCCACACACCAAAGCTGCTGAAGTGAAAATCTTGCTCCCGTACCGCCCTCACATCTCAGTAGGTTAAAACACAGCTCAGCACGACAACGTGGCACGTTGCACAGGAAGATCCCAGCCTTGTTGCATGGTTGCACAATGGTGTCTCAACCACCAATGGCAAAGGGGCTACAATTATCATTTGACTCAATGTAGTCCCTTTACCTGAGCTCAGTTTCTGGATTTTCTTCCCCTCTCCTGTTTTTGAGCGTGAGCAATTTTCCAATGCAGTTCAGACCAAGTGTTTGCAAAGGAGATATTAAAGTAGTGGGTTACCTCATCATTACTATTTGTGGGAGCTGGTAGAGCACAATTAGGCACCACCAATTACCGCTTTACAATAACAACTACACCAAAAGTACTAAATTGACAGTGAACCACTTGCCAACATCCAAAATGAAATTTGAAAGGTCCAGAGAAATACAACTTCTCTCTCTGTTGAGTAAGAAGAAGATACAAAGGTTAAATTATTAGCTTTATTTGTCACGTGTACATCGTAACATACAGTGAAATATGTTGTTTCCGTCAATGACCAACAGTCCAAGGATCGTGCTGAGGGCAGTCAGCAAGTGTTGCCACGCTGCCAGTACCAACAGGGACTACCCACAACCCAGTAACCCTAACCATATACCTGAGGAATGTGGGAGGAAACTAGAGCACCCAGAGGTAACCCACGTGGTTACAGGGAGAATGTACAAACTCCTTACAGAGAGTGGTGGCAATTGAACCCTGATCAGTGATGATGGCTGTAAAGAATCATGCTAACTGCCATGCTACTGTGCCGGTATCCCCCACCCCCCATGTAAATCCACTGTGAGCAACGTTCGAACCTGTGAAGGAAATCCCCATTGGATTTCGAATCCAACATGTTAATCACTTGGCCACCTGAGCTTCCCACTCATCTTTCTATTTTAAGTTCCTTCCCCAATTATTCATTAGATGTTGGAAGTGTGTTGCCTTGATAACCATGCAGTAGTCCTGGTGAATGCGTCCGATCAGCGAAGAAAGAGAGGAAACTCCATTGACAGTGAACAAACTGTGGTATTTTTCCACACTAAGATGGTACAAGGCTTGGGAGTGCACTCTGCAAGAGGTGGTTTCTGCATACTCTTGGCCTTCAGGATAGTAGAAATCGTGGGCTTGGGAAGTGTGGAGGCAACGTTGAGGAAGTCTTGGCGAATTGCCGTTTGCATTTTGTAGATGATACACAGCTGGCTCAGTGCCATATTGAAAGAAGGGATGAATATTTAGAATCAGAATCAGGCTCATTAACACTGTCGTATATGACGTGAAATTTGTTCTTTTGCAGCAGCAGTACAGAGCAAAGATAATAAAATTACAAAATCAATCAGAAAAAAATCAAGTTGTAGTGTTCATGGGTTCATGGATCATTCAGAAATCTGATGGTGGAGGGAAGAAGCTGTTTCTGAAACACTGTGTATGGGTGTTCAGGCTCCTGTACCCCCTGCCTGATGGTAGTAATGAGAAGAAAACATATCCTAGATGGTGAGGGTTCTTAGTGATGCATGCCATCTTCTTAAGGTACCACCTCATAAAGATACCCTTGAAGGTGGAGACGGTTGTGCCCACGATGGAGCTGGCTGAGTCTACAACCCTCCAGAAGTCCAAGTCCGATGGCCAGAGACCCAAGCTGCAAATCTCTGCATGTTCGTCGGAGAAGTTGGGGTTCAGTGTCTGCGAATCCATGAGTCCTCTGGAAGCTGGAGGCCAAAGAAGATGGCACGTCCGGGGTTGGAGGACTGTGCATGTGCATGGGAGAGAGAAACAGGGATTGTTTTGCTGTGTTGCTTGGTATGTTCTGTGTTGTTCTGCCGAGCACGGTATGCATGCTATGTTAGTGCCAAAATGAATGGCAACACTTGTGGGCCACGCCCCAAACAACTGCACGTTACAACAGTGGTGTGTTGGTTGTAACGCAAACAGTGCATTTCACTGTATGTTTTGATGTACATGTGATAAATAAACCTGAATCTGAACCTGAAAATGGAAACCATTTTGTGCACAGCAAAAACCCACAAAGAGTCAATGTTATGGAGTGCCAGTTACTCTTTCTGATGACGTGGCTGATGGAAGAACATGGACCAAGCACCATAACCTACAACCTTCTGACTCAGGGGCAAGAGTGCTACCCACTGAGCACATATGAGGCACTGCATCTCTCAGTAGGCTCCACAAAAATTTACATACAGACTGCTCCAGCATTCAGAGGACAGAAATATTATCAGTAACTTCAAAGTTCAAAGTAAATTTAACATATATGTCACCATATACAGTACTGTAGTAATTTTATGTATTGCACTGTACTGCTACCACAAAAAAAAACTAATGTCATGACGTGTATTAGTGATGATAAGCCTGATTCTGATATGAGTCTCTATGGTAGACTGAGAGCGGGAAGGGGGCAGGGGGAGGGGAATCATAATTGGGAAAAGGGGAAGGGAGAGGGAAACACCAAAGGGACATTCTGTAGTGATCTATAAACCAATCATTTGGAATCAAATTACCTTGCCTGGTTTCTCGGGGCTGGGTGTGTCTGCATCCGCACCACCCCTGCCCCTGGCACTCCTTCTCTGCCACCTGCCCCACACCGCTCCCGTGGCTCTTCACCCTCACCATTCCCAACATCCTTTGTTCCCGCCTGATATGCAAACTCGCTGTCCGCTCCACATTGACAAATATAGTGCTGTGCAAAAGTCTTAGGCTCCTTAACGATATATATGTGCCTAAGACTTTTGCAAAGTACTGTACAAACCTGAGATTCAATTTCTTGCAGGCATACTCAATAAATCCAATAACTATACAAAATCAGGGAAAGACGGCAGCAAAAGGGTGAACAACCAGTGTGCAAAAGACAACAAATTGTGTAAATAGAAAAAGAAAGGAAAAGAAGAAATAAATATCGAGAACATGAGATGAAGAATCCTTGAGAGTGAGTCCACTGATTGTGGGAACAATTCAATGATGGGGAAGTGAAGTTATCCCCTTTGGTTCAAGAGCCTGACAGTTGAGGGGAAATAACTGTTCTTGAACTTGGTGGTGCGAGTCCTAAAGTTCACACCACCATGACCGATAGTTTTGCTTTAAGACCAAATTGTGTAAGATAAACCCTGTGTAGATGCGTTTAGTGAACCCTATTTGCTTATTAACCCCCTCCTTGCTCCGCATATACAATGCAATTCAATGCAGCACTGAGCGTGAGCTGGTATTCAGCTTTGTATTGTACCATTCTGATCACTGGAAATCAGAACATAATCAAGTTATGGCTGCAAATGCGGTTCCTAATACCACATACAGTCTTGGTCACTAAATTATAAAAAGGATATAGAGGCACAGCACAGCGTATCAAAGGGATTTGCAAAGATGATGGCAAAATGGCAAGAGGATTAATAGACTGTAACTCTGTCTTGAAACTGAGATTGACTAAATAGAGTTTTAAAATTAGAAAAGGTTTTGATCAAAAGGTTACAGAGCGCTTTTTTCTTGTTTTTTCATAAATTCTATTGTATTTCTTTTTTCCTATAAGTGACTGCATGCAAGAAAATGAATCTTAAGGTAGCATATAGTAACATATGCGTACTTTGATAATAAATTTACTTCGAACTTTGAACTTCCAGTTGAGGAGAAAAGTAAAATATGATGCTACCACAAAACAACATTCAGGAAAAATCTCTTTCCCCACATAGTTGTGTGAATACTCAGTGCACTTAAGCGGGCAGTCTACACAAGAAGAGGTTATTTATTCAGATGCATTGGATGTGGAAAGCTATCGGGAGGTTCAAAATGAGAACAATTTGCACCATTGGAATCTACAAAATTATGAAAGGGTTGGATGGGCTGAATACAGGAAAGATGTTTCCACTGGCTGAGGAAGGCCAGAGAGTGTAACTTCACTGTTTGGGAGTAAAAGTAGGCCCTTTAGAATTAAGATGAGGAGAAATCTCTTCAGACAACGGGTGTAGTCTTGAACTTCATCTTTAAGTCTATGGAAGCTCAGTTGTTGTGTTCATTGAAAAAACAATGCAATAAGAATCACTAGGTATGAGGCACGCACAGGAAGAGTGATGAGATGGAAGATTGGCCATGATCTTGATGAATGGTTTGAAGGGCCAGATGGCTTCCTCCTGTTATGTTCTTATGTAACCGGCATCTGCAGGCTGATCAGCGTTCCTGACGAGCTGCTTCTCATGTGGGTGGTGGAGGAAGCACTCTCCTGCAAACAGCAACAAAGGTGCTTCCCTTCTCCTCAAAACCGTCGATCATGTTAGAGGTGTAAGAGATGGTAAGAGGCATAGATTGTATGCACAGCCACTGACTTTTTCCCCAGGGTAGAAATGGTTTATACAAGGGGGCATAATTTTGGAGGGAAGTATAGAGGGATTGTCAGAGGTAGGTTCTTTACATAAGGAGGTGGGTGCGTCAAACGACTTGTTGGGGCGGTGGTACAGACAGATACAGGGGCATTTAAGAAACTCCAGATGGCCGGCACATAGATGATAGAAGAATGGGGGGCTATGTAGAAGGGAAGCATTAAATTGATCTAAACATAACATCGTGGGTCGAAACATATGTACTGTGCTGTAATGTTCAATATTCTCTGTTCAATCTTACTGAGAGCAGTTCAAAGATAGACCAAAAGACAATTGGCGCAGAATTAGGCCACATGATATCATGCACCAAATACATACATCTTGTGCCGGATGTTGCAGGATGACTGAGAATGAAGTTGAAGAGGACACAGCCTCAGAATACAGGGGCTTCCTTGTAGAACGAATATGAGGAGAAATTTCTTTGGTGAGAGAGTGGTGAATCTGTGGAATTTGTTGCCACAGGCAGTAGTGCAGACCAAGTTATTGGGATATTTAAGGCAGAGGTTGATAGGTTCTTGATTAGTCAGGGCATGAAGGGATAAGGGGAGAAGACAGGAGATTGGGGCTGAGTGGGAAAATGGATCAGCCATGATGAAAAGGTCACAATTGCCTAATTCTTCTCCTATAACTTATGGTTTTATGACTGAGTGCATTCACCTATCACCCTTATAGAGCTGTATAAAATCATGACAAGCATAGATAGGACTAATTCACACAGTCTTGTTCTTAGGGAAACAAAATCACAAACTAGAGGGCATAACTTTAAGGTGAGAAAGGGAAAGGATGTAAAAGTAGACCTAAAGGACAACTTCTTCACTCACAGGGTGGAATGAGCCGCCAGACCAAGTAGTTGAGGCAAGTCCAATAAAGCCACTTAGACAGGTACATGGATAGGAAAGATTTAAAGAAAAATGGGCAAAATGCAGACAGGTGACACTAGCTTACAATCAGCATGCTGGTGGGTGTCGTTGAACTGGGCCTGTTCCATGTCGAATTACTCTATGACAGTGGAGAGAGGAGATTCTTGAATTCTGATGAAATGTCACCTACAGCATAGCAACTGTCAAGAGAATAAAAACAACCCCATTCCCTATCCATGAGCCCAGGCTAGCTCATATTTGGCAAGGATAATTGGCACCACTGCCCATGCATATAAATTTGAGTGGCATTCCAAAGGAGAAAGTATGTTCAATGCTCTAAAAGACAAGCTCACTCAGGCACCTAACAATTCATTGCATTCAGCTCATCGATGCTTCAGTATAAGAAGTTAAGCTGTCAAACTGAGAAGGCAGGTGAAAACTTGCCCTTCAGTAATTAAAGGGGTGAGGCAAACATTAAAAACACGCTCTCGAAACAACAGAGAACAGCTGCATGGTGCAACATCTCTAGGCCACAGCTTCCAAGGTCCAATGGCACTAGGGCTGACACCAACAAATCAGTAAAAGGTAAAACTGTGGTCTTGTCCACTTCAAGGATCCCCATTACCCAGGCCATGCTCTCTTCTCACTGCTGCCATCAGGAAGGAGATAGAGGAGCCTCAGGTCCTACACCACCAGATTCAGGAACAGTTATTGCTCTTCAGCCATCAGGCTCCTGAACCAGAGTGGATAACTTCACTCACCTTAAATCTGAATTGATTCCACAACCTATGAACTCACTTTCAAGGACTCTATAGCTCATGCTATCAGTATTCTTTGTTTATCTACCTTTTAAAATTTATTTTTGTATTTTCAGTTTGTCTTCTTTTGCACATTGGTTGCTTATCAGCCTTTGGGTGCAGTTTTTCATTAATTCTATTGTACCTCTTTGTTCTACTGTGAATTCTTGGAAGGAAATTAATCTCAGGGTAGTATTTAGTGATAGATATAGTATGTGCTTTAATAATAAAATTACGTTGAATTTTGAACTAAATCAAGGGGCAGAGATGATGCTGGAGAGGTTTCTAGATATGTCGGGCATGGAGAGACAAGGAATTCATTTAATTTGGCATCATGTTCAGAACAGACATTGTGGGCTGAAGGGTCTGTTCATGTGCTGTACTCTTCTTTGCTCGAAGGAGAATCAATTGGCACATATTTAAGCTATCACAAACTATTGTCACTACAAAATGGCCTGAAAACCCCAGTTGCATGAGGTTTCAGTCGCTTCATAATAGCAGACATTATTATAAGATCATAAGACATTAACATCAAAGGTAAATAAATGTACTCAGCAATCTCACCACAAAGAATCAGAGGATAGCAAAAGGAAGCCAGGGGGTGGTGAATCTGTGGAATTCGTTGCCACAGACGACTGTGGAGGACAAGTCATTGGGTATATTTAAAATGGAGCTTGATAGTTCTTGACTAGTAAGGGTGTCAAAGGTTCTGGGGAGAAAGCAGGAAAATGGGGTTGAGAGAGATAATAACTCGGTCATGATGGAATGGCAGAGCAGATTTGAAGGGCTGAATGCTTTAGCATCCTGTAAAATGTTGAAGAAGTTAATGAAAAGTGTTTTTCTTCTTCCTGATGTGGTGTGTAAACTCTCTACATAAGAACATAAGAAATAGGAGCAGGAGTAGGCCATACGGCCCATCGAGCCTGCCCTGCCATTCAATAAGACCATGGCTGATCTGTCTGTAAACTCAGTTTCATCTACCTGCCTTTTCCCCATAACCCTTAATTCTCCTACTATGTAAAAACCTATCCAAATGTTTCTTAAATATATTCAGTGAAGAAGCCTCAACTGGGCAGAGAATTCCACAGATTCACCACTCTCTGGGAAAAACAGTTTCTCCTCATCTCCATCCTAAATCTTCTCCCCTGAATCTTGAAGCAATGTCCCCTAATTCTAATCTCACCTACCAATGGAAACAACTTTCCTACTTCTATTTTATCTATCCCTTTCAAAATTTTGTATGTTTCTATAAGATCCCCTCTCATTCTTCTGAACTCCAGAGAGTATAGTCCCAGGCGACTCAATCTCTCCTCATAGGTTAACCCCTTCATCCCTGGAATCAACCTGGTGAACCTCCTCTGCACTGCCTCCAAAGCCAGTATATCCGTCCTCAAGTATGGAGACCAGAAATGCACACAGTATTCCAGGTGCGGCCTCACCAGTATCCTGTGTAGTTGCAGCATGACCTGCCTGCTCTTGAATTCAATCCCTCTAGCAATGAAGGCCAACATTCCAACCTGTTGTACCTGCAAGCCAACTTTTTGCGACTCATGCACCAACACTTCTAAGTCCCTCTGCACAACAGCATGCTGCAATCTTTCACCATTTAAATAATAATCTGCTCTTCTCTTATTCCTTCTAACATGATTAGCCTCCCAGCCAGTATGGTGACATCACTGATGCCAGGCCAACCAATCCCATTGTTTGCAGTGGGGATCAGAAAAGTGAGAGTTCTGACTAAGCAGAGCCCTAGACTTTTATGGAGAGCTTTCTTTAAGGTCAGTGGTGAACATCATTGTTCCATTACTGACAGAACTTCAGGAAATCTAAAGCCCAGAATGGACGACCTGACCATTTATCAGCACAAGAATAGTAGAACAAAAGTGATCATGTACTCAGGCCTGGTTGTTCAGTGCAGTATAAATAGCATAAATAAGCTCTCACAAGTATTCCTAGTGAAAACATTCATGACATACCTTGATCAAATCTCCCTGGAGAGTAGGAGAATAAGGGGAGACTTGATAGAGGTATACAAAATTATGAAAGGTATAGCTACGGTAAATGCAAGCAAGTTTTTACCACTGAGGAGGGGTGAGAGTAGAACTAGTGGTCATAGGTTAAGGGTGAAAGATGAAATATTTAAGGGTAACCTGAGGGACAACTTCGTCACTCAGAGGATGGCTTGAGTGTGGAACACACTGCCATTGCGGGTGATGGATGTGGGTTCAATTGCAACATTTAAGAGAAGTCTGGATGGAAGGGGTATGGAGGGCTATGGTCCAGGTGTGGGTCAATGGGATTAGATTGGCCAAAAAACCCGTGTCTCTGCTATAATGTCCTATGACTCTATGACAAGCGAGACCACAGTTAATTGACATTACTTTGCTAATTGGCTTTCAAAATTTAATAGTCACCTCTCGTCATTCATTTAAGCTTCCCACTATGGCCATATCAAATCGTCATCTTTTATTGTCATTTCAACCATAACTGCTGGTACAGTACACAGTAAAAACGAGACAACATTTTTCAGTACCATGGTGTTACATGAAACAATACAAAAACTGCACTGAACTACGTAAACCAACACAAAAACTACACTGGACTACAGACCTAGCCAGGACTGCATAAAGTACACAAAACAGTGCAGGCATTACAATAAATAATAAACAAGACAATAGGCACAGTAGAGGGCAGTAGGTTGGTGTCAGTCCAGGCTCTGGGTATTAAGGAGTCTGATGGCTTGGGGGAAGAAACTGTTACATAGTCTGGTCGTGAGAGCCCGAATGCTTCAGTGCCTTTTGCCAGATGGCAGGAGGGAGAAGAGTTTGTATGAGGGGTGCGTGGGGTCCTTCATAATGCTGTTTACTTTATGAATGCAGTGTGTGGTGTAAATGTCTGTAATGGCGGGAGGAGAGACCCCGATGATCATCTTAGCTGACCTCACTATCCGCTGCAGGGTCTTGTAATCCGAGACGGTGCAATTTCCAAACCAGGCAGTGGTGCAGCTGCTCAGGATGCTCTCAATACATCCTCTGTAGAATGTGGTGAGGATGGGGGGTGGGAGATGGACTTTTCTCAGCCTTCGCAGAAAGTAGAGACGCTGCTGGGCTTTCTGTGCTATGGAGCTGGTGTTGAGGGACTAGGTGAGATTCTCCGCCAGGTGAACACCAAGAAATTTGGTGCTCTTTACGATCTTTACGGAGGAGTCGTCGATGTTCAGCGGAGAGTGGTCGCTCCATGTCCTCCTGAAATCAACAACCATCTCTTTTGTTTTGTTCACATTCAGAGACAGGTTGTTGGCTCTGCACCAGTCCGTTAGCTGCTGCACCTCCTCTCTGTATGCTGACTCATCGTTCTTGCCGATGAGACCCACCACGGTCGTGTCATCGGCGAACTTGATGATGTGGTTCGAGCTGTGTGTTGCAGCACAGTCATGGGTCAGCAGAGTGAACAGCAGTGGACTGAGCACACAGCCCTGGGGGGCCCCCGTGCTCAGTGTGATGGTGTTGGAGATGCTGTTTCCGAGTCGGACTGACTGAGGTCTCCCAGTCAGGAAGCCTAGGATCTAGTTGTTCAGGCCCAGTAGGCTCAGCTTTCCAATCAGTTTCTGAGGAATGATTGTGTTGCATATTGAACTGAAGTCTATGAACAGCATTTGAACGTACATGTCTTTTTTGTCCAGGTGGAGGGTGATGGCAATGGCGTCATCTGTTGAACGGTTGGGACGGTACGTGAACTGCAGGGGGTCCAGTGAGGGGGGCAGCAGGGTCTTGATGTGCCTCATGACGAGCCTCTCGAAACACTTCACGATGATGGATGTGAGTGCGACGGGACGGTAGTCGTTGAGGCAGGACACTGAAGACTTCTTTGGCGTGGGTCGATGGCGGCGGCCTTGAAGCACGTAGGAACAACGGCGCTGCTCAGGGAGATGTTGAAGATGTCAGTGAGAATCTCTGCTAGCTGGTCTACACATCCTCTAAGCACTCTGCCAGGAATATTGTCTGGTCCAGCAGCCTTCCGTGGCTTGACCCTGTACAGGGTTCTCCTCACATTGGCCACGGTAAGACACAGCACCTGGTCATTTGGAGGAGGGGCGGTCTTCCTCACCGCCACGTCATTTTCCGCCTCAAAACGAGCATAGAAGTTGTTCAATGCATCTGGGAGGGAGGCATCACCAGCACACGCAGGTGATGTTGTCCTGTAGTTGGCGATGTCCTGAATGCCCTTCCACATGCGCCGCGTGTCGCCGCTGTCCTGGAAGTGGCTGTGGATTCGCTGGGCGTGTGCACGCTTTCCCTCTCTGATGGCCCGTGACAGTTTGGCCCTCGCTGTTGTTAGAGCTGCCTTGTTGCCTGCTCTGAAGGCGGAGTCAAGGGTCCTCAGCAGCGCACGCACCTCCGCGGTCATCCACGGCTTCTGGTTAGTGCGTGTAGTGATGGTCTTGGCCAGAGTGACGTCATCGATGCACTTGCTGATGTAGCTAGTCACTGATGTCGTGTACTCCTCGAAGTTGGTAGAGTCGCCATCAGTTGCAGCCTCCCTGAACATGTGCCAGTCAGTGTGCTCAAAGCAGTCTTGAAGAGCACAGATGGCTCTTGCTGGCCAGGTTTTCACCTGCTTCTGAACTGGTCTGTAGCGCCTGACTAGCGGTCTATATGCTGGGATTAGCATAACAGAGATGTGGTCTGAGTAACTGAGGTAGGGGCGGGGCTCCGCCCGGAACGCATCAGGAATGTTTGTGTAAACAAGGTCCAACGCGCTCGCCCCTCTCGTTGCAAAGTCCACATACTGATGGAATTTGGGGGGCACTGACTTAAGGTTCGCATGGTTAAAATCTCCGGTGACAATAAACAGTCCAGCAGGGTGTGCGTCCTGCAATTCGCTAGTAGCCCCGTACAGTTCACAGAGCGCCTCCTTAGCATTAGTGCTGGAGGGAATGTACACACTGACTATACGGACAGTGGTGAGTTCCCGCGGTAAATAAAATGGTCTGCATCTAACAGTCACAAACTCCATTAGCGATGAGCAGTATCTGGAAACCAGCACAGAGTTCTTGCACCATTCCGTATTGATGTAAACACACAAACCACCACAAGTCTTAGCGGAAAGAGCTGCATCTCTGTCTGCTCAAAACAAGATGAGCCCGTCCAGCTGAATGGCGACACCCGAAGAAGCGACCATTTCAATGACTTACTTTCCCATAGCTTTCCTTCAAACAACAACTTACTCTTGTGAAGTACTCCTTTATGTCCCAAGTTATTTCACAGGAATATTACCAAAGTCTGGCCCTGCCATCTAGGTAGCCTATCTGGTGGCTGAAAGTTTAAGTGGGGGAAAAAATTGGGAGGGGCACAGACTAAGGGTGAGGTGGAGTGATTTTGGGAGGGAATTGCAGAATTTAACACCATCATTGGTGGAATTAAGGGAATTGTGACTGCACGCAAGGCCACAACTGGATGAGCACAAATGTCTCCAAAGATTTCAGAGGTTACAGAAATTTAGCTTTCTGGGGAATTAATAAAAAAGTAAACAAAGGGGCACTATGGCAGCATAGCAGTTAGTGTGACGCCATTACAGTGCAGGGCATCAGCGTACGGGGTTCAATTTTGGTGTCTTCTGTGAGAAGGCTGTACATTCTTCCTGCGTATGTGTGTGGGTTTCCTCCAAGTGCTTCATTTTCCCTCCGCAGTCCAAAGATGTAACAGTTAGCAGATCAAATGGTCATTATAAATTGTCCTGTGACTAGGCTAGGGTTAAATAGGTGGATTGTTGGGCCGGAATGGCCTGTTCAGTACTGTACCTCCACAGAGAGTGAGGCCACATGTATAACACACACAAATTACTGGAGGAACTCAGCAGATCAGGCAGCATCTACGGAGCGAAATAAAGAGTCGACGTTATGGGCTAAGACCCTTCATCAGGACCGTTCATTAGCCACAAGAGGAGCCAAGGTCAGTAATGAAAGGGTTGATGGGAAAACAGAAACTGATGCAAGTTAGAAAGCAGAATTTTGCATTCCTGGGTCTACTGATAGCCAACTTTTAATTATAAATGACACAGTAAACTCAACCCACCCACATCTTTGGCAACTACACAAAAAAAATAGCATGTTTCAGTAAGACAGAATTTCACACCATCTGAAAATTCAGCAGCAGCCACAGGGGACCTGGGGAACACACTTTCAAGAACTTAAGATACAAGTTCTTTGCTGGCTGCAAGAGCAACTTGTGTTTAAACTGCACCTATGATGCCGCAATACATCTCAAAGCATTTCAAAGGCAAAGTTTGACACTGATTACATAAAGAAAAAAAGACCAAAAGTAATTAAAGAGGAAGGTTCCACGTGGGGTCAGAATTGAGGTTGAGACTGGAACCCCCAAGCTAGGAGTCTTTGGGGTTCAGACGGCTGTGGAGGCCAAGTCATTGGATATATTTAAAGCAGAGGTTGATAGATTCTTGATTAGCAAGAGCATCAAAGGTAATGGAGAAAAGGCAGGAGAATGGGATTGAGAGGGATAATAAATCAACCATGATGGAATGGCAAACCAGTCTTGATGGGCCGGATGCCCTAATTCTGATCCTATGTCTTATGGTCTTTGCAGCTGGAGGCATGACTAAAATCCATATGAACTGCGAGGCCAAAATTTCAGAAGCACAGAGATCTCTGAAAGAGTGAAGGGATTTCAGAGATTGGGAAGGGATTTGAAAACAAAATGGCAATGTTAAAATTGAGACCTCACTTGGCCATCTAATGTAAAGACAGGGATCCCTAGGGTAATGGGAAAACAGAAAAGCACAAACTAGGGCGGAGCACCAGGGCTTTAACTGAGATCAAGTATTCAGAGAGGAGAACAAAAAAGGCCAACCAGGAGTGCACCAGTGCAGTCAAGGCTAGAGGTAACAAAAATATTCTTAACGGCTTCAGCATCACAGGCAAGAGCAGCGTAGAACAATGTTATGGAAAAAGAAAGAAGTAATCTGAAATACATTGCAGGTACTTTGTCCTAAACTATTTTATTTCAAGGTAACAGCCCCTTCTGACCCACGAGTCCACGCCACCTAATTATGCCCATGTGACCAGTTAACCAACTAACCCATACGTCTTTGGGATGTGGGAGGAAACCAGAGCATGCAGAAGAAACCCCACAGTCATGCAGGGAACGTACAAGCTCCTTACAGACAATGGCAGAAACTGAACCCAGGTCACTGGCGCTGTAATAGTGTTACGCTAATCGTTGACTACATGCACCTAAATCTTACCTTGGGATCAGATATAACACCAAGATTATAAAAAGCTTGGACTAGTTTCAGCCAATTACCAATTTGCAGAATGAAGTGAGGGAAGAAGGAATGTAATCTGCCACAGGTTGAAAGAAAAATATTTTACTCATACTTATCTGGAGTAAATGACTCCTTGTCCAGCACTGAATGTTGAAGAGATCTTCTGAGAGACAACGGTGAGCATAAAATGGGTGAAATCAATATAAACTGAAGCACTTTCAGTTGATGTTTTGCAGGATTGACACACAATGATTGGTGACAATCTCAGCATACCCACTATGGGAAGTGGCCCACATCACGTAATTATTATACAGCTATGTTGAAAGCGGTGCCAAGACACCCGCATGAATGGTAAATCAGCTGAAGTCCAAACTGTTTCAAATTTAATCTCACCCCTCCTGCCATTTTACCTGAGCCACTGCCACCATGCAGAACGATCCCGCCCCTTTACCCCAGATGAAAGCCAAACCTCTGAAATGCGAGAACGGGTAAACGTCAAGAGAAAATTGGTAAAACGGTTGTTTCTGGTCATATGTACTGACGTAAGGAAATAAAACTTGCCTTGCATACACGATCTTGGTCACCTGGTTCATGAGAGTGTCATGAGATAAGGAATATTAATGGGCAGATATAACAAACAGAAAAGCAAAAGAACACATTGTCCCTTTGTTACAAAAAGGGTTGGAATTCAAGAGAAAGGAAGACTCTTAGATAGGCACGTGGATGATCTAAAAATGGGAGGGAAGCAGTGGATTGATCTTGAAGTAGGTTAAAAGGCAGGCACAACATTGTGGGCTGAAGGGCCTGTACTGTTCTAACTTTACTGGCTGGGAGAGATGGAAACTTCGCATTTTCTTGGTAATGTACAGTACAAACACTCCTATAACGAACTCTAAGCAGTAGAGATGAGAATATAGGAGCATCGTTCAGAAATTTTAACCTTCTTAGTCTCTCTCAAGCTTCCTTTGAAGAAATTGCCAGGTCTCCACTCAGCCTCTCTCAGGAAGCTATAGAGGCAGCATAGAATCACACCAAACAAGAGGAAGCAATTCTGCTCACCATGCTGGTTCTTCAAGATATCCAACTGATTCCACATGCTTAGCTTTCACCATCGTTCTGAGATTTTTTTTTAATCCAAGTATTTAACCAGTTCTCTTTTGGAAGCTATTACTGACATTGCTTCTTTCGTCCTTCTAGGCAGCGCATTCTGGATCTCAGAGACTCAGGGCATAAACAAAGAAAAATCCCCCTGTCACCTCTGGTTCGTTTGCCAATCCCTTTAAAATCCGTCCTTCTGGTTATTGACAACTCTGCCAACAGAAATAACTTTTTTTTATTTATTCTATCCAAACAAGTCAAGGTTTTCAATTTTCAAATTAAAAGACTTGAATTTTCTTTTCAGTTTCTCAGCTCTAAGGCAAACTTCTTCAGATAACTGAAGCTCTTTACCTGTCACAGTTGTTAAGTTTCTACTTCACCTGAGGGAATAGGGGCAGAGTTACAGGCACACTCCTAACATTCATATTTGCATTGATTCAGTCACTTTTGTAAGCTTTTCAATGATTTCTTACATACCAAAGCAAACTCAGAGGGATGAAAAATACAAGGGATGACAAAACATTGTCACCATCAGATTTATTGTCACTGACATATGCCATGAAATTTGTTGGTTTTGTGGCAGTAGTACAGTGCCATACCTAAAAATCACAATAAGGATAGATAGATAGATAATGTGAAATAGAGCAATCTAGAGAGGTAGTGCTCATGGACCATTCAGAAATCTGATGGCAGAGGAGAAGAAGCTGTTCTTAAAATGTTGTAAGTGGGTCTTCAGGCTTCTGTACCTCCTCCCTGAGGGCAAGACCTGAGTGGTGAGGGTAATTCATGACGGATGCCGCCTTTTTGAGGCATCTTCTCTTGAAGATGTCCTAGATGGTGAGGAGGCGAGTGCCCACAATGGACCAGGCTGAGTCCACCACCCTCTGCAACTTCTTTTCGATCCTGTGCATTGCTGCTTCCTTACCAGACGGTGATACAGCCAGTCAGAGTGCCTTTCACAGTACATCTGTAGAAATTTGCTAGAGTCCTTATCCACATAGTAAATCTCCTCAAACTCCTAATGAAATATAGTGGTTAGCAGTTAGTGCATCAGTATGTTGCCCCAGGATAGATCTTCAGAGATGCTGACACTCAGGAACCTGAAGCTGCTCACCCTTTCCACTGCTGAGCCCTTGATGGGAACTCCGACTTTTCCCGTCCCTCCCTGCCTTATTCACCCACCGGCTCTGTCGTCATTGAAACCATGCGTAGGTGACCTCTGTGTTATGGTCATTGGAAGAACAGGAATTTGTCCCACATAATTCACAAGCCGCTACCCAAAACTTTGAGCTGTTATCACAGAACCATATAACACAGAAATGGGCTCAACAGCCCATTTCCTCGAGGTTGTCCATGGTGCTTATCTACATTAATCCCATATACAGAATTAGAATATAATTTGCTCTCATGGAATTTATGAGAAAAAATAAATAAACACAATTCTTTTTAAAACTTGTGTTTCTTGACACACATGTAGATGATGTGGCTCTGTGTCAAGGAAAACTGCGATATGGAGCAACCCCCGTACAATGGAGAAGGGTTGTATTCCACTTCGAGGACGGCAACCACCGTTCCCTGTAGCGCACGAGTCACTTGTAGCATTCTTCACACTACAAGTTCATCATATATCCTTCACAGTTCACCTCAGCAATGAACAATTCTGATTTGATGGAGAATGGACGTGAAAGCACAGAGGAACATCTGGAGAAATTTCTGAAACGCTCATTCGCTGCTGTCGTTACTGCGTGGTCGGGAATCTTTCGGAGGGTAGGCCTCAAAATCCCTGGCTTTGCCTGCTGTTGGCGACCAAGGTTGAGGTTGAATCGTTCGGATAGAGATGGCGCCCAGTACTCGGTGTCGGAGAGCTGATCAGAGCTCGAAGTTTTCGGATGACTCAGGGTTGGACTGTGGTCGGTATGGCAGGGAGAGTTCTTCCTTCTCCCGTCTGCGTGAGATGTGGGACATTTGCGAGACTTTGAACTTTTACTGTGCTCATGGACTTCTTCATCAAGTTATGGTATTGTTGCACTGTTGTAACTATATGTTATAATTATGTGGTTTTGTCAGTTTTTTCAGTCTTGGTCTGTCCTGTGTTTTGTGATATCACACCGGAGGAAATATTGTATCACTTCTTAATGCATGCATTACTAAATGACAATAAAAGAGGACTACGTGTCTTCATAATCTAAACCGACTCCAAAAGCTATATTCTCACTTTGAAGGACTCTGCAGCTGAATATTATTTATTTATTATTTACACACTTTCCCTCATTTGCACATTGGATGTTTGTCAGTCTCTGTTAGGAACGTTTTTTCAGAAATTCTATTGTATTTCTCTATTTGTGTGTAAATGCCCGCAAGAAAATGAATCTCAGGGTAAGTATGTGGGTAGCATACATGTACTTTGATAATAAATTTACTTTGAACATGAACCTGCGCACAATTTTTTGGTTAAATAGTGCAGTTGTTATATTGCTAGGCTCACAATTAAAAATCCTGGACAAATGAACCAGAGACACCAGTTCAAATCTTGGCATGTCACCAGGTGAATTTAGATTCAATTATTTACATAAACTCAATGGTCATTTTATTAGGTACACCTATACACCTGCTCATTAATGCAAATATTTAATCAGCCCATCTTGTGGCAGCAACTCAATGCATAAAAGCACACAGACATGGTCAAGAGGTTCAGTTATTCGGATCAAACATTAGAATGGGGAAGAAGTGACTTTGACTGTAGAATGATTGTTGGTGCCAGACAGGGTGGTTGAGTATGTCAGAAAGCACTAATCTCTCTGGAATTTTCACACACAACAGTCTCTAGAGTTTACAGGGAATGGCGCAAAAAGCAAAAAAAAAATCCAGTGATTGACAGTTCTGTGGTTGAAAATGCCTTGTTAATGAGAGAGCTCAGAGGAGAATGGCCAGACTGGTTCAAGCTGACAGAAAGGTGACAGTAACTCAAATAACCACATGTTGTAACAGTAGTGTGCAGAAGAGCATCTCTGAATGTACAACAATCTGAGCCTTGAAGTGGATGGGCCACAGGAGCAGAAGACCACAAACACACTCTCAGTGGACACTTTATTATGTATAGCAGGTACCTAATAACATGGCCTCTGAGTATAATTCCGAGAATAAAAAAAGCCAACACCAATAGTGTTGAGCACAATACCATTAGAATGTTTTAAAAATCCATCTAACCAGTTAATATCCCTCCCCCAGTGAGGCCTATGTAGACTGTTAACTGCCCCTGAGGTTGCTTAAGAAACTATACAAGGGCAGTTAGGGATAGACAATAAATGCTGGTCTTTCCAACAATGTATGAATAAAAAAATCATTGACATTTTTAAATACGTAATGTACAAACACCTGATTCGAATCATTAAGTGGTTTCATCCACAGGCAACAGAAATGCACACAGCCCACACCAAGATTGGATTCATTTAATTCAATCAGCATGTCAAGTCATACAAAATAATGAACATACTATACTTCCTCAGATGAGTGGCTTGTCTTACTTGATTTAAACAAAATAACTCCTAACAACACTCCTGCATGTTAAATAGATGAACCAAGACAAAGCTAGCCCATGCAGATCTCTGGTTAAAGATTTAACTGGCTACATGGTGGTACCTGCTTCATTTGCTTGAGGGATGGAGATGCAGTTCTGGAATCCCTTTAGAGAAGTTTTTCTTGGACTTAACTTCTAAAATATTTTGAAGGAGGACATTTCAACCTATCAATTCTACTACAGCTCACTGTTTCACCTTCTGACTCACCTTCGCCGCAACGGTTAGTTAAAACTGTCCTTCACATTTCTGGCACCAGCCTACCCGCCATTAGGGCCAAATATACAGAACGGTGCCAGGAAAAAGCCTGCAATATCACGAAGAAGCTCATCCTGCTCACGGACTATTTGTCCCACTCCCATCAGGGTAAAGGCTACGTAGCATCCACACCAGGACCACCAGACGCAAAAACAGTTACTTCTTCCAAGCTGTCAGGCTGATTAACATCTCCAGCCACTAACCCACCACTCCAGCACTATCTTATCATTTCCTCTCCAAATCACCTTATGTACAGGTACTCCTATACTTAGCGTCATGTCATGTGCATACAATTAGTCTACATATATAAGCTATCTTATTTATGCTTATTGATTTTTTTAAATTATTGTGTTCTTTATGTTTATTGTGTATTTAATATACTGCATCGATCCGAAGAAACAATCATTTTGTTCTGTACACACGTGTATGGTTGAATGGCAATAAACAATTATTGTCAACGACAACGGACAGGGACAATTTACAGCGAGCAATTTACCCACGAACCACAGAATCAGATTTATTATCAATGATTTATACGATGTGAATGTCTTTGGACTGTGGGCAGAAATTGGAACACCTTCTGAAAAGACAGAGAACACATAAACTCCACACAGATTATGAGAGCTCAGGAGGGAACCGTAAACTCCACACACAGTATGAGAGGTCAGGAATAAACCTTAAACTCCACACAGAGTAGGAGAGGTCAGGAGTGAACCGTAAACTAAACACGGAGTAGGGAATGTCAGGAGTGAACCATATACACCACACAGAGTGGCATAGCTCCAAAGGGAATCCAGGTCACTGGATCTGTGAGGCAGGAGCTCTACTACTTTGCCCTGGCTCAGAATTTCCTACAGGGAAGCAGCTTCCATCCATTTATCCTTCCGAATACTTACAAAAAGTATTCACTCCCCCCCCCCCACCTCCCATTGGAAGTTTTCATGTTTTATTGTTTTACAACATTGAATCACAGTGGATTTAATTTAGCTTTTTTTGATACTGATCAACAGAAACAAATTCTTTTGTGTCAAAGTGAAAACAGATCTGTACAAAGTGATCTAATTTAATTACTAATATAAAACTCAAAATAATTGATTGCATAAGTATTCACCCCCATTAACATGGCACACCAAATCACCACTGGTGATGCCACTTAGGAGTCACTAATCAGTTAAGTGGAGATCACCGTGTGCAGTCAAGGTGTTTCAATTGATGGTAGTAAAAATACACCTGTATCTGGAAGGTCCAACTGCGGGTGAGTCAGTATCTTGGCAAAAACTACACCATGGAGACAAAAGAACACTCCAAGCCACAATTCCTCAATTGAATTGGGGTCTGGACTCTGACTTGTCCACTCCAGAACAATAACTTTGTTGTTTTTAAGCCATTCCTGTGTAACTTTGGCTTTATACCTGGGTTCATTGTCTTGCTGGAAAACAAATCTTCTCCCAAGTCACAGTTCCTTTGCAGACTGCATCAGGTTTTCCTCCAAGATTTCCCTGTATTTTGCTACATTCATTTTACCCTCTACTTTCACAAGCCTTCCAGGGCCTGCTGCAGTGAAGTATCCCTACAGCATGATGCAGCCACCACTATGCTTCACGGTAGGGATGGTGTTTTTTTGATGATGTGCAGTGTTTGGCTTATGCCAAATATAGTGTTTAGTATGAATGCCAAAAAGCTCAATTTTGGTATCATCAGACCATAGACCTTCTTCCAGCTGACTTCAGAGTTCCTCATTCCTTCTGGCAAACTCTAGCTGAGATTTCATGTGAGTGTTTTTTAACAGTGGCTTTCTCTTGTCACACTCCCATAAAGCTTCAATTGGTGAACCACGTGGGCAACTGTTGGTGTAGTCGCAGTCTCTCCCATCTCAGCCACTGAAGCTTGTAACTCCTCCAGAGTTGTCAAAGGTCTCTTGGTAGCCTCCCTCACAAGTCCTCTTCTTACACAGTCACTCAGTTTTTGAGGACAGCCTGCTCGAGGCAAATTTACAGCTATGCCATATTCTCTCCATTTCTTGATGATTGACTTAACTGTACTCCAGGAGATATTCGGTGCCTTGGAATTTTTCTTGTATCTATCTCCTGACTTGTACATTTCAATAACCTTTTCGCGGAGTTACTTGGAGTGTTCTTTTGTCTTCATGGTGTAGCTTTTGCCAGGATACTGACTCACCAGCAGTTGGATCTTCCTGATACAGGTGTAGTTTTACTACAATCAATTGAAACACCTTGACTGCACACAGGTTTCCAAAAATAGATCTCCATTTAACTAATTATGTGACTTCTAAAACCAAACGGCTGCAACAGTGATGATTTGGTGTGTCATATTAAAGGGGGGTGAATACTTGTGCGGTCAAATATTTTGTGTTTTATATTTGAAATTAATTTAGATCACTTTGTAGAGTTCTTTTTCTGTTGATCTGTGTCAAAAAAGGCAAATTAAATCCACTGTGATTCAAAGCTGTAAAACAATAAAACCTGAAAACTTCCAAAGAAGTGAAACTTTTTATAGGCACTGTATGTAATCTTTAAACTCTTTAATTTGTTCACCCTTTAAATCCTAACCCTAAACTCATGGGATTTCAAGCCAAGATTATGTAACTCTGGGGTTGGAGCTCCATGTGAGTAGGAAGAACAAATTCTTACAACTCCCTGGGTTCATGAAGCGGTGGGACTGGAGTTCAAGGCCTGGATGTTTGGTGATAAGCAGATCCTGGGGTCAACTGAGGACCAAGGCCCAAGGGTCAAATTGGAAGTCCGGAAGTTGAGGCCTGGTCTGCAAATCTCTGTGAGTAGTTGAAGGCCCAAGGACTGCATGTATGAATCCAGTAGAGACAGCCTTCTTTGGGGTTAAAGAACTGTGTATGTGCGTGGGAGGGAGAGAGAAAGAGGGCTTGTTTTGCTGATGTTGTTTTGTTGCTTGTCGTGTTCTATTTTATTGTGTTCTGCCAAGCATTGCGGGCACATTAACGCCAGAACGTGTGGTGACACTTGCAGGCTGCTCCCAGCACACCTTCAATTGTGTTGGTTGGTAACTCAAGCGACATATTTCACTGTATGCTTCAATAAATAAACTTGAATCTTGAAACTTGAACCTCTCTAATAATTTAAGTGTAGTTGTAACTCTGGTGAACCTGTTGTTTAAGCTACATCTTCCAGGTTTCAAAATAAATCAACTGCTTTCCCTTCCCTTCTGCTCATTTTGGCTCTTACATTTTCAGCTTGTATCAGAGCATCAACTAGCAACACTACCTATTCCTCTGTTCTGTAACCTGTTGACAGAAGCTGGCTGAATAGGCAACATCAGGTAATAGAGGATCCCTCGGGCACCTGCAAAGCCCTAAATAATCAATATTCTGCATTTGGGGGTGTTTCCGCCATGCCGAGAGCACAGCTACAAACTAAGTCATTCCTCGGGGCAGGGGGAGTCATGGGTAAGGGGAGAGTGGTTTATCTAACATTGCAGTGTAATTGATATGAGCATAGCGCTCAGAAAAGTTGAAGGGATAGAGAAACAATACGCACCCAGCAGGATTTGGATCTTACTTTCCAAAGGGAATGATAAAGATGGAAAAGGAAACAATTCAGTTCAGTGAATCTATATATTGGCACTTTCAAAGAGCTCTCAGCAAGCCCAACTCTTTCACTAACACAACAGATTCAGCAGGAAATCCAGAGCAACAGACACAAAATGATGGAGGAACTCAGCAGGTCAGACAGTATCTCTGGAGGAGAATAAACAGTTAGTATTTCGGGGGGAGACCCTTCATCAGGACTGAAAAGCAGGGGGAAGACAGAACAGGAACATGGACAGATGATAGGTGAAGTCAAGTGAGGGAGAAGGTAGGTGGGTGGGGGTGGGGGGGGAGACGCAGTGAGAAACTGGGAATTGATAGGTGGAAAAGGTAAAGGGCTGAAGGTTAAAAACAGCTTCCATTGTTGTCACTTTAATTTCTGCTCTAACTCTATTTGCATGTTTGCAGATGACACCACTGTAGTGGGCCACTTCTCAATTAATGATAAGACAGAGTACAGGAAGGAGGTAGAGCTTAGTAACACGGTGTCATGACAACAACTGAATGCCAACTACACATAGGAGCTGGTCATTGAAAGGGGGACAGTGCACATTCTCCTATTTACATCAAGTGTTGAGGGCTTCAAGTTCCTAGGTGTGAACATTACCAAGGAGCCTGTCCTGGTCCAACCATGTTGATATCATGGCCAGGAAAGCTCATCAATGCCTCTTCAACCTCAGGAGGCTCAAGTGCATTCCCGTCAACTCTTACCAAGTTTTACCGATGCACTATAGAAAGCATTCTGTCTGGATGCATAGCAGCTTGGTATAGCATCTTCTCTGCATGTGAATGCACATAACTACAAACAATTGTGGACACACCTCAGCACATCACGGGAACAAGCATCCCCTCTATGGGCTCTGTCTATACTTCTTGATGCCTCAGTAAAGGAGCCAGTATAATCAAAGATTCCACCCAGTTCCATCATTCGCTCTTCTCCCCTCTTCCATCTGGCAGATGGAACAACAGACTGAAAACATATACCACCAAGCTCAAGGACTGTTACCAGGCTACTGAATGGACCTTTTCTATGATAAAATCGACTCGTCCTCACACTCTACTTAGCTAAGATCTTGCACTTCATTGCTTACCTGCACTGCAATTTTTGGTAGCTTTCACACATTTTTTCTGCATTGCAATTGTTTTGCATTAGAAGATACAAAAGCCTGAAAGCACATACTGCCAGGCTCAAGGACAATTTCTATCCCAATGTATCAGGCTCTTGAACAGACCTCTTGCACAATAAGATGGGACTCTTGACCTCACAATCTACCTTATCATGATCTTGTATTTTATTACTTACATGCACTATACCTCTTTTGGTAGCTTTTACACTCTATTCTGCCTCGTTAGTGTTTTACCCGATTCTAGCTCAATGCACTGTATAATGATTGGACAGTATGCAAGATGAGCTTTTTTCACAGTATCTTTGTACATGTGACAATAATAACACAAAGAAACAAAATTCTTTATTCAATTCACACTTTGACCTATTGGACTCCTTCATTGGCCTGACAAAGCCCAATGCAAACTTCAGGAACGTTTTCTTCCTTGGCATATCGCAGCCTTCAGGATTACAAATTCAGCAACTTCTCTTGATTTGTTTTTCCTTGAACTATTAGAACTGGCCTGTTCTCCTCTAAAGTTATCCATCTGTAGCATTAACTCAGTTTTTCACTTCCTCCACAGATAGCATCTGATCTTTTAGCCATTTTGAGCATTTTCCATTCGAATCACAATCAGATTTATTATCACTGATTTCGTATGACATGGAATTTGTTGTTTTGCAGTAGTACAGTGCAAATACTATAATACATTACTATAAATTACAAAATAAATGATGCAAAAAAAGGAATAATGATGGAAACACATGAGATTCTGCAGATACTGGAGATCTTCAGCAACACACACACAAAATGCTGGAGGAACTCAGCAAGTCAGGCAGCATCTGTTTTCGGGCCGAGAACCTTCATTGGGAGTTAAAGGAATAATGATGTAGGAATCATAGGTTCATGGACCATTCAAAAATCCGATGGCAGTAGGGTTCAGCAAAACTCTGTATTTCACAGCTTAAAAATTTCCATTTCTTTGTTCCCCTCTCTCTCTAATGTTATCGTTAATCGACTAACCGTAGGTTCTATATTCATCTGAACAACCTTGGTCCCACCCTATCAGAATTATTTCCCTCCTCCCTTTGACTCCACCCACCCTAACTTTGCTTCAACATTTAATCAACTTGTCTTCCCACTTCCCCAGTAATAATGAAGTATTCTTTTACCTGAAGCAACAGCACTGACTCTCTTTCCTCAGGCCTGCTAAGCACTTTCTCTTTTTATTTCAGTTTTCCAGCATGTGCAATTATTTAATTCTCAAGTATTTTTATGTTCAATCCTTTTGTGTTTGGACTAACTATGAAAACTTGCTATGACTGCATTCCAGCCACCTGTAGAGCAGATGATGTTGGCATCACTGACGCTGCCTGCATTTGATACCCTTGCAAAGCTGCCCTTGAGCAGATGGTGAAGGTTTGCTGTGTAACTTGAACCATGCACTCTTGTGTAATGAAGGTGCTCAGAGGGGTGCCAGCCAAGATTTTGACCTAGCAACAATGAAGTATAAGTACCTCCCTCTATAGATGCTGCCTGACCTGCTGAGTTGCCCCAGTGTTTTAAATATTGCTCCAGATTCCAGCATCTCCAGTCTCTAGGGCCACCAATGAAGTCGCGTCTAATATACTTCCAAGCCAGAGTGCTGAGCAAGGGTAGAAGATACTGCAGATGTTGGAATCTGGAGCAACAATCTGCTGGTGGAACCCAGTGAGGCGAGTAACTTTGCTTTGAGACCCCAGAATACTGACCAACCTGGAGTGAGGTTCACAGGTGATTCTGTTAACATGTTATCACTGCTATAATCCTTCTCAGCGAAAAGAGAGACCCTTGGCTTTGGGAAAATGCTGCCAATGAACCCATCACAAACTGCTGCAGAGCCTAGTCTAGTGTGATAGCGATTTGGAAACGTAATGGAAATTCTATCTGCAATAAAGAAAACTGTGATATTCCCGTGGTACAGTTTTATGGATCACCACGTGTCTAATACTTCCCTTCAGTTCACAGCATCCACCGGCTTGCCTTGGGGAGCTGGCTCCTCATTGGGCATGAATAGAAAGTCAGTTGGAGAAGCCTGCATCACTAACAGGGCAAAGCAGGGAAACCATTGGGGGGCTGACAGCCACAGTAGCATAGCGGTTAGAGCGATGCTATTACAGCTCGGGGCATCGGAGTTCGGAGTTCAATTCTGGCGCCCTCTTTGTATGTTCTGTCCCGTTAGCGCATAGGTTTCCTCCGGGTGTTCCAGTTTCTTCCCACATTTCAAACACGTACCAGTAAGTGGGTTAATTAGTCATTGTAAATTGTCCCATAATTAGGCTAGAGTTAAATTGGTGGGTTGCTGGCCAGTGTAGCTCAAAGTGCTGGAAGGGCCAGAAGAGCTTAAAGGTACTCTGCCATAGATGGTCCCAAGCCTGGCTGCAAAAGGAGGAGGGTTGTGCATGGGGCTAGCAACCCCGTCCCTGGGAAAGGAAGGATACAACTTGAAAGACTGACCTAGGACAGAGGACTCTGGTGAACTGCTTTCAGCAGCCTATGCTCTAGTAGGGCTGATGGGCTTAAGTTTCAAGTGAGTTATGTAGTACAATAAACCAGAGGCAAGGAGGAAAGAATGATTGTTCATATTTTGAATCAAAGACATAAAGTACTGGAAACACTTATCAGGGCAGGAACTTCTGTGGAAAGAAAAACAGACTTAACATTTCAGTCTGAAATCCCTCTGTTCAACTGAGGTTCATACTCTAACTGGCATTAGAATTGCAGCGTGGGTTAATAGGACTGAAATATACAGAAAGAGAGCATAAAGATACCGAAGGTGCCCTACAAAGCCCTTATAACATATGGAGTTTAAATGGCCAGAGGCTGAATTGTTTCAGGTAGCCTTTTTCAGGCAGTAGTCAGGGAGAAATTCATAGACTTCAGTCATAATGCAATACAGCATAGCAGCTCGTGCAATCGCTTTACAGCACTAATGATCACTGCTCGGGGTTTGATATTTGCTACTGTCTGTAAGGAGTCTGTATGTTCTCCCCACCACTGCATGAGTTCCCTCCAGGTACTCTGGTTTCCTCCCACATTCCAAAGACGTACAAGTTCGGGTTAGTGAGCTGTGGGCATGCTCTATTGGTGCTGGAAGCATGGTGACAGCTTGGGTCTGCACAACGGAGCAAAGATTAGCACTGCTGCCTCTCAGCCAGAAAGACAGACCCAAGTCTAATCCTGACCTTGGGCGCAACCTGCATGGGGTTTGCACATAACAGGAATTCTGCAGATGCTGGAAATTCAAGCAACACACATCAAAGTTGCTGGTGAACGGAGCAGGCCAGGCAGCATCTCTAGGAAGAGGTACAGTCGACATTTCAGGCCGAGACCCTTCGTCAGGACTAACTGAAGGAAGAGTGAGTAAGAGATTTGAAAGTTGGAGGGGGAGGGGGAGATCCAAAATGATAGGGGAAGACAGGAGGGGGAGGGATAGAGCCAAGAGCTGGACAGGTGATAGGCAAAAGGGGATACGAGAGGATCATGGGACAGGAGGCCCAGGGAGAAAGAAAAGGGGGGGGGGTTAAACCAGAGGATGGGCAAGGGGTATAGACAGAGGGACAGAGGGAGAAAAAGGAGAGTGAGAGAAAGAATGTGTGTATAAAACTAAGTAACAGATGGGGTACGAGGGGGAGGTGGGGCATTAGCGGAAGTTAGAGAAGTCGATGTTCATGCTATCAGGTTGGAGGCTACCCAGACGGAATATAAGGTGTTGTTCCTCCAACCTGAGTGTGGCTTCATCTTTACAGTAGAGGAGGCCGTGGATAGACATGTCAGAATGGGAATGGGATGTGGAATTAAAATGTGTGGCCACTGGGAGATCCTGCTTTTTCTGGCAGACAGAGCGTAGGTGTTCAGCAAAGCGGTCTCCCAGTCTGCGTCGGGTCTCGCTAATATATAAAAGGCCACATCGGGAGCACCGGATGCAGTATATCACCCCAGCCGACTCACAGGTGAAGTGTCGCCTCACCTGTAAGGACTGTTTGGGGCCCTGAATGGTGGCAAGGGAGGAAGTGTAAGGGCATGTGTAGCACTTGTTCCGCTTACACGGATAAGTGCCAGGAGGGAGATCAGTGGGGAGGGATGGGGGGGACGAATGGACAAGGGAGTCGCGTAGGGAGCGATCCCTGCGGAAAGCGGGGGGGGGGGGGAGGGAAAGATGTGCTTAGTGGTGGGATCCCGTTGGAGGTGGCAGAAGTTACGGAGAATAATATGTTGGACCCGGAGGCTGGTGGGGTGGTAGGTGAGGACCAATCTTGGGTAGGAGGTAGAAACTGGAAGTGCGAGGTGTGAGAACTATAAGGTTGGTAGCAGTGGATGGGAGATCCCCTGAGCGGATAAAGGCAGTGATGGTGTGGGAGACGATGGCCTGGTGCTCCTTAGTGGGGTCACGATCGAGGGGTAAATAAGAGGAGGTATCCGCGAGTTGTTGCTGTGCCTCGGCAAGGTAGAGGTCAGTACGCCAGACTACAACAGCAACCCCCTTATCTGCAGGTTTAATAATAAGGTTAGGATTAGTGCGGAGGGAGTTGAGAGCAGAGCGTTCAGAAGGAGTGAGGTTGGAATGGGGACAAGGTGCGGTGAAGTCGAGACGGATCAATTCCACATCCCATTCCCATTCTGACATGTCTATCCACGGCCTCCTTTACTGTAAAGATGAAGCCACACTCAGGTTGGAGGAACAACACCTTATATTCCGCCTGGGTAGCCTCCAACCTGATGGCATGAACATCGACTTCTCTAACTTCCGCTAATGCCCCACCTCCCCCTCGTACCCCATCTGTTACTTATTTTTATACACACATTCTTTCTCTCACTCTCCTTTTTCTCCCTCTGAATATACCCCTTGCCCATCCTCTGGGTCCCCCCCCTCCTTGTCTTTCTTCCCGGACCTCCTGTCCATGATCCTCTCGTATCCCCTTTTGCCTATCACCTGTCCAGCTCTTGGCTCCATCCCTCCCCCTCCTGTCTTCTCCTATCATTTTGGATCTCCCCCTCCCCCTCCAACTTTCAAATCTCTTACTCACTCTTCCTTCAGGTAGTCCTGACGAAGGGTCTCGGCCTGAAACGTCGACTGCACCTCTTCCTAGAGATGCTGCTTGGCCTGCTGCGTTCACCAGCAACTTTGATGTGTGTTGCTGGGGTTTGCACATCTTCCCTGTGACTATTCCTCAAGGACAATCCTCGGACTGTGTTGGTCATTAACACAAAGTGCCATATTTCACTGTATTACAAACATGAGAACATATGCAGATCCTGGAAATCCAAAGGAACACACAACACATGCTGGAGGAACCTAGCAAGCTGGGCAGCATCTATGAAGAAGAGTGAACAGTTGATGTTTTGGGCCCAGACTCTTCTTCAGGACTGTATTTTACTTTATGTTTTGACATTTTGATGCATATGTGACAAATACTGTACATAAAACTAATCTAAAGATCTTTACCTTTAGCCCATTGTTCCCACCAAATATGCTCTGACCATCAAATCCTTGTGTACACTCTCACCTCCTCATTAATTGTACCTTTCCTTCGATTCTCTCCTCCTCCATCTACACACTAGGGCAATTCACAGCAGCCAATTAGTCTACCAACCAGCACATCTTCAACACATGGGATACCAGAGCACCTGGAGCAACAGTCACAGGGAGGATGTGCAAACTCCATGCAGATTGTGCCCAAGGTCAGGATTAGACTTGGGCCTGTCTCTGTGGCTGAGAGGCAGTGGTACTAATCTTTGCTCCGTTGTGCAGAGCCAAGTTATGCAGCTAAACCACTGGAGACTGACTAATTTGTAATCATTGCCTCTCTCAAGAGAAGAAATAAATTGCAGAATTAATCAGTGCACAATAGACAGGAAGTGGGAAAACAGCTGGAAGTACAAACTACTAGAAAGAAGATTCCAGAAATGTGGTTAAATTCAAGCAATAACAAAAGAACAGCATTTTCAGTAAAACTTTCACTAATCACTGTCCAGACATTGACTGATCTGCCATGTAATTCACTTCACTATATATTCAACAGACCACTGGGAGAACTACGGTCCAATAGTCAACTGTCCTTTCTATGTGTTTATCAATTCATCCATTGACAGGGTTATCAGTCCTGATAACCTGTCAAGGTAACTCAGCAGCAACTGCAAAATAGGAAGTCCAAAGTCATCAATCACCTGCTTGTGAACTATGTCTCTACAGACTTCTAACCCTCTAGTCACAGTTGTTAGTTGTTCTGAAGTAACTTGTAATAGTTTGGTTTGAGGACAGCTGAACTCCTAAGAGTGAAAAAAATTGGAAATTAAACTCAGATATAAAGTTCAAAGTAAGTTTATTATCAAAGTATGTTTAAAGGCATCCGTTAGTCTTGCGAGACCATGGATCTGCCTGGAAAGTCACTCTTCCGGGCACAGGCCTGGGCAAGGTTGTATGGAAGACCGGCAGTTGCCCATGCTGCAAGTCTCCCCTCTCCATGGCACCGATGTTGTCCAAGGAAAGGGCATTAGAGCCCATACAGCTTGGCACCAGTGTCGTCGCAGAGCAATGTGTGATTAGGTGCCTTGCTCAAGGACACAACACGCTACCTCGGCTGGGGCTCGAACTCACAACCTTCAGATCACTAGTCGACACCTTAACCACTTGGCCACGTGCCCACACCACGTAACACACAAAGTATGTCTATGTCACCATATACTACACTAAGATTCAATTTCTTACAGGCATTTAAAGGAAAAGTCAAGAATATAATAGCATTTATGAAAAACTATACATAAATATAGACTACCAATCAACCAATGTGTAGACAAACTGCAAATAAGAAAATAATACACAGAACATCAGTCGTAATATGAGACAACACTTGGAGTATTGTGTTCAGTTCTGGTCGCTTCGTTATAGGAAGCTTTAGAGAGGGTGCAGAGGAGACTTACCAGGATGATGCCTGGATTAAAGAGCATGGCTTATCAAGATAAGTTGAGCGATCTAGGGTTTTTCTTTTTGGAGCGAAGATGGTTGAGAAGTAAACTGATTGAGATGTACAACATGATTGGAGGCATAGACCAAGTGAACAACCAGACTTTTCCTCAGGGCAGAGAAGATTAATACAAGGGGGCATAATTTTAAGATAATTAAGAGGAAAGTAGAAGGGGGGATGTGAGAGGTGAGTTCTTTATACAGAGAGTGGTGGGTATGTGGAACACCCTGCAAGGGGTGGTGCTAGAGGCAGATATATTCGGGATGTATAAGAAACTCACAAATAAGCACATGGATTGATTTAAAAAAATGGAGAGCTATGTAGGAGGGAAGGCTGCCAAGTAATTTTCAGAATCAGAATCAGCTTTAATATCACTGACATATGTTGTGAAATTTGTTGGTTTTGCAGCAGCAATACAGTGCAACACATAACAAAAATACTATAAATTACAATAAGAAATATATACATAAATTAAATTAAATAAGTTATGCAAAAAGAGAGTAAAAATAGTAAGGTAGTGTTCATGGGTTGGTTCATTGTCCATTCAGAAATGTGACGATGAGAGAAAGAAGCTATTTCTAAAATGTTGAGGGTGTGTTTCACCACACTCCTGACGAGATGGAGACACCTGATGAAGGGTCTCAGCATGAAACGTCAACTGTTTACTTCCCTCCATGCTTGACTTGCTGAGAAACTCCAGCATTTTGTGTGTGTTACTCAAATTTCCAGCATCTGCAAAATCTCTTGTGCTTACTACATAAAGGGCAGTCTTTTCCTCTCTCTATGAAGCTCCAGATTCTGACCCAGTTTGCATCCAAGTCACAATGGTATCCTGAAGCATCTTCTGCCTTTGACATGAATTACAAATAGACAACTGAAGCACCTAAAGAGGGAGACAAAATATATTCCAACTTGACATTTTATTAGTTTCAACATTAAACATCTCATGGAAGAATTACTTTCCACTTCAGGTAATCCTACCTCAGTAAATCATGGCTCTGCATGCAGAAGAACAAACCTAAGTTAAATAAAATCACAACAGACGTAGACAAGGTGGATGGTCACTGTCTTTTCCCCAGGGTAGGGGGAGTCTAAAACTAGAGAGCAAAGGGCTAAAGTGAGAGGGATAAGATTTGAAGGGGGCTTAATGGACCACTTTCTCACACAGAGGGTGATGGGTATATGGAACAAGATGCGAGAGGATGCTGTAGAGGCAATTGGTCCACAGAAAATGTTGGATACAGCCCAGTCCATCGTAGGCAAAGCCCTCCCCACCTTTGTGTGCAGTTACAAGGAGCACTGGCACAAGAAAGCAGCATCCATCATCAAGTATCCCCATTATCCAAGACATGCTTTCTTCTTACTCCAACCTTTGGGGAGCAGGTACCACAGCCTTAGGTACCACACCACCAGGTTCAGAAACAGTTATTACCCTTCAACCATCAGGCTCCTGAACCAGTAGTAGATAAACATCACTCACTTCAACTCTGAACTGATCACTGAACACAACCTGTGGACTCGCTTTCAAGTACTCATGGTCTCTGTTATTTATTTACTCGATTTCCCCACAATTTGTCTTCTTTTACACATTGGCTGTTTCTCATTCTTAATTTATATATAGATTTTTATAAATTCTATTGCGTTTCTTTATTTTTCTGTAAATGCCTGCAAGAAAATAAATCTCAAGGTAGTATACGGTGACATATATATACTTTTGATAATAAATTTACTCTGGCTTTGAGTTACAATTGCCATGTTTTAAAGACATTTAGATGCTTATATGGCTAGGAAGGGCTTAGAGCCAGGATTCCCAACCGTTTTTTATGGCGTAGACAAATGCTATTAAGCAAAGAATGAGGCCAGTTCATTGGCTATATTTAAGAGGGAGTTAGATATGGCCCTTGTGGCTACGGGGATCAGGGGGTATGGAGGGAAGGCTGGTGCAGGGTTCTGAGTTGGATGATCAGCTATGATCATAATAAGTGGCGGTCCAGGCTTGAAGGGCCAAATGGCCTACTCCTGCACCTATTTTCTATGTTTCTATGTTTCTATGAATCCTGATTTACAGAGATATGGGCAAAATGGGAAATGGGACTAGCTGGATAGGCACATTGGTTACCATGGACAACCTTAAACTGTGGTCAGGCTCTGTTCACAGGCCTAAGCTCAGGTACCAATAGAAGCTTAACCAGACTGCAGGGTGGAACACTGAGGGTGCACTTCAGCTTGAGGACAGAAGGCATCAAAAGTGCACTTAAATTTTAATGCTGCAACAGTACACTTCATGATTCATGGCCTCAAATTGCTTAAAGTACATCAACCTGCAAGTGAGACCTCTGCAGCAGTTAGCGTGCCTATTTTTTTCATTAACAAGACTGCGTATTGATGGGGGATGGGCCAAGAACAGAATCTGGGAGAAGAAGCGCCTTGTTTTTTTTCTTCTTCAGCCTCACAAGTATTCAGCTCATTAGCTGTTTGGAAGGGGAACAGATATTCCCTTCTAAAAATATTCTCCCAGTGAGATGTGTAAATGGAAACAAAAATGCACTGTGGTGCTACGGAGAAAGAGCAGGAGAGTGGGAGTAAGGGATGACTCTTTCATGGTGCTAGCATAGGCTCAAAGGGCCAAACGGCCTCAATCTGCACCATCTCATTCGGTGGTTACTCTAGTGCTCAAGACTGGCTTCAAAGCCTGACTTCACTGGGAACATCTGCTGGCATGCTACAATTTCCTTAGTTAACATGGGGAAGTGTGGCTTTACCTGTAAGTGTGAAAAAGTCATTGTGATTTAATTGGCACATAAGGCAGAGAGGGTGGGGGGAACTGATTATTTCAACAGCGTCTCCATATGGAGTGGGAGCGTGCTATATCTAGTCAAAGTAGCACTGAAGTAAGGGTTGTGTTCACACATTTCTCATCACTTTCCTGTTTACAGGGGGGGGGGTGTAAAAGGAGGGAGAAAGATTATGTAGCAAGGCAGTCATTTAATCGAATTATGTCCCCTTGCCTGCCGTTAATTACTCTGAATACTTTTTTAATGTCTCTTTATTGCTCTGGTGAAAGTGTACAGCACTTACTAATATCTAGCCAATTTGGTTGCCATGGCATCATTCTCTAATTATCATCAGTTAAGTGATGTAATCGTGGGTTCTCAGATGCTGTATGAGGGCCTCTATTGCCACCAGTGACATCAGTTTTGTTTTTAAATGACCATGACATCAAAGGCAGGTAACGCTGCGTCATCATGAGAATCACCGAGAACCCCCAGCAGCTATTATAGTAAGGCAGCGAGATTTAGGTACAGCTTCAAAAGCTAGAAATGACCTCAGTAAACATGATACCAGAGATGGTTTGCCAGGATAGATGAAACAGAAACTATGGAATAGACTAGCAAAAGACTGAGGATGGCAAGCAGTCAGGATGATTAAATCAGGTTAGCTGAAAAACAGCCCAAGGCAATCAAAAAATATTTTTTTTGTATTGATTTTTAATCTTGGTAGCATTTCCTTTAATTTAATCACAAATACACAGCATTCAAAACCATGCCCCAAATAAGTTGATGCAAAAATGTCCATGTTTACTATGACCTTTACTGAAACTAATAGCCCCAAAGCACTTTACAAGCGCACCACTAGATTACAACGGGGTCATGTGAAAAGATATTTGGATAAAGACGAGGGCTCTAAGGATAGGTTTAAAAGGAGGAGGAGGAGAAGGAGAAAAGGGTGGAGGGGAGAAAGAGGAGGAGGAGGAGGAGAAAAGGAGGAGCAGGAGGAGGAGAGGAGGAGGAGGAGGAGGAGGAGGGAGGAGGAGAGGAGAGGAGGAGGAGGAGGAGGAGGGGAGGAGGAGGAGGGGGAGGGGGGGAGGAGGGGGAGGAGGAGGGGAGGAGGAGGGGGAGGAGGAGGGGAGGAGGAGGGGGAGGAGGAGGAGGGGGAGGAGGAGGGGGAGGAGGAGGGGGAGGAGGAGGGGGAGGAGAGGAGGGGGAGGAGAGGAGGGGGAGGAGAGGAGGGGGAGGAGAGGAGGGGGAGGAGAGGAGGGGGAGGAGGAGAGGAGGAGGAGGGGAGGAGGAGGAGGGGAGGAGGAGGAGGGGAGGGGGAGGAGGGGAGGAGACGAGGAGGAGGGGAGGAGAAGGAGGGGAGGAGGAGGAGGAGAGGAGGAGGAGGAGAGGAGGAGGAGGAGAGGAGGAGGAGGAGGAGAGGAGGAGGAGGAGAGGAGGAGAAAGAGGAGGAGGAGAAAGAGGAGGAGAAAGAGGAGGAGAAAGAGGAGGAGGAGAAAGAGGAGGAGGAGAAAGAGGAGGAGGAGAAAGAGGAGGAGGAGGAGAAAGAGGAGGAGGAGGAGAAAGAGGAGGAGGAGGAGAGGAAAGAGGAGGAGGAGAAAGAGGAGGAGGAGAAAGAGGAGGAGGAGAAAGAGGAGGAGGAGAAAGAGGAGGAGGAGGAGAAAGAGGAGGAGGAGGAGAAAGAGGAGGAGAAGAAAAAGGAGGAAGAGAGGTGAGCATCAAGGTTGTCTACAGATAGGGGCTAGAGAAAAGAAAAAGAGAGAGGTGGGAACAGAGGTGCAGTTTAAATAATGTGAAGAGGCTTGAATGGAGCCCGAACACCAGTATTACTGGCTGGACTAAATGGCTTGTTTCTATGCATGGAACCATTCAGAACAGAAACAGGACCTTCAGCACTACTCTTCCACATGAACAAGGAGTTTTAATATAAAAATAAACTTTATTCATAATAAAAATACTTACAAGAATAAACCGAGCAATGCCTTTTCACTCTTACATTCACAGTCAATGCTTTAAGTAGTCTTCTAATCACATTCTTTAGAACCAAAAGTACTTTTGCCACTCATGTAACCTCACTAGGGTGATACACTAGTCCAAAAATTGAGGAGTTTCCTCAATCAACTTCCAGTAGTGAAGAACCTACACTGTGGTCCTTCCCCACGAGCCCTTGCGGTGGCTGCACGGAGCTCTGTGTGTCCCTCATTGCATAACTCCTGCAGTCCCGAACATGCCAGTCACCAACTAACAAGACTAACAAGTTTTGGGCAGTCCAAAGGGCACCTTTCACCGAGTTAATCTCCCAGCAGCACTCTCTGGGTGTTTTAGGGAACAGACCATATTATCAGAGAGTCCTCTGTCACGCAGCCACTTGGGATGAACTGTGACACAGGCCTTGCATTTTCTCCACACTCTCTTTAAAAACCCAAAGTCCACAAAGAGGTGAGCAACCACCACGTCCCATTACAATTATCCCACCAGCAGCGGATGGGCGGAGTGATAGTCCAGGCATGTGATAAGGATCTGACTGGAAGACAACCAGCCAGGCAAGGTCCTGGTGACAGTTGGTGTCAGGAACATGTGAACAAGATGCACATCTAAACTAGTCCCTTTTACCTCTGTTTGGCCCACATTCTACGAAATGTTTCCTATTCATATACCTGCTCAAATGTCTTTTAACTGCTGCTATCATACCTGCCTCAAACATTTCCTCTGGCAGTTCTTCCCATTTACACACCATCCTCTGCATGAAGAAGTTAGCTGAAAACAAGAAGAGTTGCAGATGCTGGAATTCTAATTAATGAGGAAGCAAGTTGTATTCAAATGCCTTGCTAATTCACATACCTGGTTGCTACTTTTGAACCTAGCCAGCAATCCCTCACATGTGTGATGTTTAAGCACAAACAGGGCGGTGTAATTAAATTAGCTGATAGCACAAACCTAGTGGGAAACAATGAGGAAGAGACCAGTCTAAGGACTTAGACAGGTTAACTAATCAGGCAAGAGGACAGCACATAAAATGTAAGTAAACATTTTTCCATACCAGGCTGTGATGCAACCAGTTAGGATACTCTGTGCATCTACAGAAGTGATTGGTAGGGGAGTTGTTGAGAGGCTGTTTCCTCCTACTGGAGGCCCAGAACTAGGGGGGCACATATTCAGGAGTTACAGCCATTTACAGCAGATATGAGAAGAAATTTTACTCAGCAGTTTGTTCATCTTTGGAAATCTTAAAGAGTGTTTTAGATTCTTAAAACTTGGGTGCATTCAAGGTTAGAAATTCTATAAAGAGAATCAAAGCCAATGGAAATTGGGTAGGTTAATATTGTAGATCTAGTGGTCCGTTAATATTGGTAAACACGAGAAAGTCTGCAGACGTTGGAGATCCAGAACAATGCATACAAAATGCTGGAGGAACTCAGCAGGTCAGGCAGCATCTATGGAAGTGAATAAAGTCGACATTTCAGGCTGAGACCCTTCTTCATGACTGTTAATAATTAATTATGCTGTTGATCTTTAAGTTAGCAAAATGATCATTTTTAAAGGATACAAGAATAGAGTCAGAAGTGGTGTGGAAGTGCTGGATGCAGATTCAATTTTAACATGGGTGAGAGGGGTACGATGGGCTTTGGTCCCGGTACAGGTCAATGGGATTTGGCAGGATAACAATTTGGCATGGACTGGATGGGCTGCAGGGCCTGGTTCTGTGCTGTAGTGCTCTGCAACTCTAAGTAAAACTCAGGTAGAAGATGAGCCAGGCTTTTATGAATAGCAGAACATGCTTGATAGCGTTCTCTTTCTCCTGCTGCTTAGGTTCCAGCATGTTGAGGTGTCATCCACATCAGAGTACTGAATTGCTACGAAATGAAAAGTAAAGAAGATAACAAACAAATCAAATATCTTTAAACACTCTTCCACTATCATCTCGTGTGGTCCATTAATCTGATGACTGAAGCTGGTAATGTTTCATTCATGTCAGAAGATGGGCTATAGTAGTAATACTCACTGCCTATCCCAAAATGCCGTCAAGAAGATATAGTGAGTCACCTTCTTCAGCACTGCAGGCAGTGCATGTGGTGAATATACTCAGATAAAGATGTGAAAAATTTAAACCTTACAAGAAAATCTTTGCCAAGATTTTTATGACTGGGAATAAATGTAGCCCTTCCATGATGGTGCCAAGTCTTGTTGTTTGTAAGGCATGCAATCGCTCTACCACAAACACTAATGCTTAGCATCTCTGCTTATTCACCTGCTCATTTCTTGGTCTATAAATAATGGGAACCAAGTCCACTTAAATGGCAAAATGATGCAAAGACTGAAGGAAATTTTAATGCAGGTTTTTCCTTTTGGTTTGCTGGAGGCGTACTCAAATCACAGTAAGGCAGCAGAAACCTGAAGCAAGGTTCACAAGAGTCTGCAAGGAATTCATGTTTCAGGTGCAAGGTGGAAAAAAAAAACTTAAATAGTAATCATATTCCATCAAAACATATAGTGAAGTGCATTGTTTGCATCAAAGACCACAATCCAAGAAGTGCTTTGGACAGCCCGCAAAGTGGCGCCATGATTCTGGCATTAACACAGCATGACCACAACTTGCTAACCCTAACCAGTACGCCTTTGGAGTGTGAGAGGAAAGCTGAGCACCCATAGGAAACCCACATGATCACGGAGAGAACGTACAAACTCCTAACAGACAGTGGTGGGGATTGAACCCCGATCTTACAGCTGGAACTGTAAAACATTAGGCTAATCACTATGCTACCATACCATCCACTAATAAATAATAATAAAAAATAAGTCTTGCAGAATTTCTTGTCCTTACTTATCATAGTTAATCCAGGCAAAATAATTGCTCTGACCAGAGAAATAAGTAACATCTGTATTCAACATTGATTAATCTAAAGCAATCAGATCATACAAGTAGTTTTACCACTGCAGGTTTAGGTTACTTAAATCAGTTTAATTATTTCTACTAACTATATTCCCTCTACTATTCAGCCACATCAAATGTAGTAAATGGCATACCAACTAAGTGAAAACAAAAATAAGAATGCAATGATTAAATTGTTCATAATATTTTAAAAAGTATATTACTACAGTCATCAAATGCATCCCAGTGAGCCGAAAGCTTTTAATTGGAAATATCATTGACATATTAAAAGTGAAACAAATTATCTTCTGGCCTAACAAGCGTGGCGGTTCCCAGTGTATGACAAGACTTGTTGTTAGTAATTTTTGTAAACACACTTCTGTATTGATGAGAAATTAATCTCCAACTAATAATTCCATCATTAAAAGCAATTTATCATATTGCACCTCGAAAATTAAATCGCTATGTATGAATACAAACTTCACCAAAGATCAGGAACAGTGCATATAGTCTACAGACTGATTTCACACAAAACTGTGGTGCTAAGTGAAGTAAGAAACATGTTTTTTTAAAATAAAGAGATTAGCTTTATTTGTTACATGTACATTGGAATATACAGTAAAATGCTTCAGTTGCATCAACAACCAACACAGTCCAAAGATGCTCTGGGGACAGCCCACAAGTGTCGCCATGCTTCCAGCGCCAACAGAGCATGCACACGACTTACTAACCCATACTGTATGTCTTTGGAATTAAGAAACCGGAGTACGCAGTGGACACCCACACGGTCGCAGAGAGAATGTACAAACTCCTTACAGACAGTGGCAGGAACTGAACCCAATCGCTGGCTCTGTAAAGCATTGTGCTAACCACTGCACTACCATGCCACAGAGGAGAAAACAGACCAGTGGAAAAGAAGTGAGTTTTTTTAATACAGTGAAGCAAGCTAAAAAGATCACAGTGTCTGCTTTGCTATTACATTCTCATAGAATGGTACAGAAAAGAGGCAAACACTTGAAAATAAAAAGCTAAGAAAAACACAGAAATGAGGGAAATACTCAGTAGGTCTGTGGGAAAAGGAACATAGTTAATGTTTCAGGTCAAAGACAACCACATTGCCCAACCTACCCATGATATACACAAATTGGACATGTTTCGTAGGCATAGCTACTAGCTAATTCTGAAAAGGTTATTCAAGTTTCGAAAGAAATTGTGAATAGAACCCTACAAAGGACTGTCAGAATGGCTGAGAGGATCATAGGCCCCCTACCATCCATCAGGGACATTTATCAGGAGCACTGCATACACAGGGCCCTTAGTATTATTAAGGATCCCACCCATCCATCCAGCATCCTCTTTGACTTTCTACTATCAAGCAGGAGACTATGATGCATAAAAACAAGAATGGTCAGGATGAGAAACAGTTTCTCCCCCCAGATCATTAGGCTTCTTAACTCCCAGCCCCATCGTAGTCGATGCATCACTGGTTAATCTGTTCTATTTAATATTAATACACTTTAGTTTGTTCTTTATGTTTGATTCATCTGTAGCTTTTATCCTTACCTTCATAAGTTATCATGTGTTATGTGTTCTATGTGTTTTACACACTGGTTCAAAGAAACGTCTCGTTTCTATATACATTATATAAATGTATGTAGTAAAATGACAATAAACCACTTGACTTGATATATTACACACACACAGTATATAGGATGTACCTAGACACAATATTTAAATACATAACAAATACAATATATGCATTTGAAACACATAATATTTTAATATTTTTACTATTGAAGAGATTTTTGTCATACGAAATCTTTATTTCTTGGGAAACCTACATCACACATTCATTTAAAATTTCACAGCAATATAACAGCGAAACAATATCACACCCAGGCAAATAGCAAACAGATTAAGAAGATCAATTAGAAGCAGGCAAATTGGATATATGAACTACCATTTTTAAAAACAAAAGCATGAAAGCAATGAGCAGCCAGAGAGGAAAAAAAATCAAAGAACTTGGATTGGTGTATGATTAAATTGTTTTAAATGCAAATAATTCTGTTTAATCCTGTCACTTGCTTTCTTCCTTAAATTGAGGAATCATTGCTGGAAACAAGCTTCAGGAAATAAGACTTAAAATGCAAAATCTACGCTCAGTGGCCACTTTATTAGGTACACCTGTACATTTGCTCATTAATACAAATATCTAACTAGCCAATCATGCAGCAACTCAGATAAAAACATGCACACATGGTCAAGAGGTTCAGTTGTTGTTCAGGGCTAACATCAGATGGGAAAGAAATGTGATCTAAGTGATTTTGACCATGAAATGATTGTTGGTGCCAGATGGGGTGGTTTGAGTATCTCGGAAACTGCCGATCGCTTGAGATTTTAACACACAACAGTCTCTAGAGTTTACAGAGAATGGTTCCAAAAGAAAAAAAAAACATCCAGTGAGCATCAGTTCTGTGGGCGAAAACAGCTTGTTAATCAGAGAGGTCAGAGGAGAATGGCCAGACTGGCTCAAGCTGACAGGAAGGTGACAGTAACTCAAATAACCACATGTTACAACAGTGGTGTGCAGAAGAGCGTCTCTGAATGCACTATATGTTGAACCATGAAGTGGATGGGCTACAGCAGCAGAAGACAACGGACATACAGTGGTGTAGAAAGTTTCGGAACCCTGTAGAATTTTCTCATTTCTGCATAAATATTACCTAAAATGTGATCAGATCTTCACACAATAACACAAAAAACATTATATTTGTTGATTTATTTATTGAGAAAAATGATCTAATATTAAATGTATTTGTTGGCAAAGGTAGGTGTACCTTTGCTTTCAGTAACTGGTAATTAGATCTGCTTTATCTAGTTTTAGGACTTACGTGAAGATTAGATAACACATAATCAAGTCCAAGAACAGCCTTCAACCATACAGCTTCTGAACCAATTGGCACAACCCTAATCACTACATCAGAATAGCAACATTGTAAGCACTTTGCAATGAAATTGAGTGTTTTTGTTCTAATTGTGTTTCTTCTAAAAATTTATGTTTATGCTTTTGTTGTGAATTCTGCTTACCTGATGCTGTGTGTCTATGATGCTGCTACAAGTATGTTTTTCAATGCATTTGTATATATATGTACTTGGGCAGCTGACAATAAACTCGACTTTGACTGAATATTTTACCTTCATCTATTTTTTGATGTGTGCCTGCGAGCGTGTGCGTTTGCGTGTGCGTCTGTGTGTGTGCGTGTGCGTGTATTTTACCTTTATCAAGTTCACATCTTTACATATATCTGTTAAGGTTTTTGGCTACAAGCTTAAAATTACTGGCTCAAGCTTCCAGGAATGGATTTCCATTCATTCCTCTATGGAGGGGAATAAATAGTCGACATCCATCATGAAGGATCACCTCCATCAAGGCCATGCTTTCTTCTGGCTGTTGCCATTGGGAAGGAGGTACCACACCATAGGTTCAGGAACAGCTGTTACCCTACAACTATCAGGCTCCTGGATCAGTGTGGAAAACTTCACTTACCTCAACTGTGAACTGATTCCACAACCTATGGACTCACTCTCAAGAGATATACACAAGTCTGCAACTCATCTTCTCGGTAAGATTTCTTTTTTATTTGAACAGCTTTGTCTTCTTTTGCACACTGGTTGTTCATCAGTTTTTGTGTATGTATAATTTTTCATAAATTCTACCGTATCTATTTGCATTACTGTGAATTCTTGCAAGAAGATTAACCTTAGAGTAGTATATGGTGACATATACATACTTTGACAGTAAATTTACTTTGACTTTGATATTTCAGGCCAAGACCCTTCATCAGGATTGGAAAGGAAGGGGGTGGAAGCCAGAAGCAGGTGGAGGGAGAAGGATTAGTGTGAGCTGGCAGATGATAGGTGGAACCAGATGAGGGTAAAGGTGGGTGGGTGGAGAATGGGGGGAATGAAGTGAAAAGCTGGGAGGTGATGGGTGGAAAAAGTACAGGGCAGAAGAAAGAATCTAATAGGAGAGGATAATGGACTGTGGAAGAAAGGGAAAGAGGAGAAAAACAAGAAGGAGGTGATGGGTAGATAAGAAATGAGGAGGATAACAAGAATGAGGAAAACAAATTAGAAGCAGCAGCAACTCATTTAGCTTCTTGAGCCTTCCTTCCCAATTAATAAGATATTGGCTGATCTGATTGAAACCTCAATTTCCCACCTTCTACCCTTTGCTTATCAAGTACCTTGTCAACATTATAAATTTTCAGATTCAGTGTTTCTGCCACCCTTTTGCAAAAGTTCCAAAAACTAAAAAGTCCAAGAGAACAAAAATTGCTAAAACTCCTTCTTAAATGGATGACCTCTCATTTTTTAAGCAAGGATCTCTTGGTTTAGATTTTCAAACAAGAGGAAACATCCTTTCCACACCCACTTGCCAAGACCTCACAAAATCTTCAATCTGTGAATATTTATTTAGTTAGAAATAAAGTGCAGAAAACGCCCTTCCAGCCCAAATCAGCCTCACCACCAGCAACCCATCTATTTAACCCTAGCCTAATCACAGAACAATTTACAATAACCAATTAACCTAATGACCCCTATGTTTTTGGACTGTGGGAGGAAACTGGAGCATCTACATCTAAAACTCCTTACAGAGGACGCCAAAATTGAACTCCGAACTCCAACACCCCAAGCTATAATAGTGTCATGCCAATCACTAAAGAATCACCCCCTTCATCTCTTCAAAACTTCAGCAGATGCAAGCCTAGTCAACCTTTCCAGCCACCCCATTCATGGTATTCAAATTATAGTCAATGTAAATTTATGATCAAAGTATGTGCAGGTCACCACATACTACCTGGAAATTCATTTTCTTCCAGGAATTTACAGGAAAATAAAGAAATACAATAGAATTAATGAAAATCTATACATAATCATATATTGTCAGACCAAATATACATAGAATCAGACGGTAGGGAAATAGGCCCTTTGGCTCACTGTGTCAGCTCTGCACTAACCCTATTCATTTGGTTGCATCATCATCAATTCCTCCCATTCCCCGTCCTATCAAAACTCTTTGCACCTACCCATATTAGGGCCACAACATTAGCCAAGTAGTCTACTAAAAGAGGAAGCTGAGGCACACAAGGGAAAGCCACATGGTGACTAAGAGGTGCAAATTTCACAGCAGCCCCTAGGATCAGTTACAAACTGGGACTCTGATGCTAATCACTGAAGTATGGTCCCGCCCTATCCATGAACTCTGAATAACACCCTTCCTTAAATAAGGTGTTTGACGCTGTACATAGCAGCCCAGGTGGGATCTTGCTTATGTGCAATATGACTGAAGCATAACTTCCCTTCTTCCCTAGTCAATTCCCTTAGCAATAAGCAATAGCATATTACTAGCTTTCCTAATTACTTGCAGAACCTGCTTATTGGCCTTTTGCACATCCTGCACAAAGACATCCAAGTCCCTCTGCATCCCAGGATAATAATTTACTCACACAAGTCAGAATTGGAGGAGCAAATAAATCTGAGATTAGATTTACTTGTCACATGTACATCAAAACATTGAATCATGTAGTGAAATGCATCGTTTGCATCAACACAGACTAAGGATGTGCCGGGAGTGGCTTGCAGGTGTCGCCATGCTTCCTGCGCCAACATACCATGTCCACAACTTATAAACACCAACTTATATGTCTTTGGAATGTAGAGGAAACCCACAAGGTCACAGGCAGGACGTACAGACTCCTTACAGACAGCAGTGGGAATTGAACCCCAATCACTGATCAAGGGATCTATAAAGCATTATGCCAACCACTACACAACCATTCTGGGTGGTGTATAGTGGGGAGAAGGCTAAGCAGATGAGTTGGAGGGGGGTGAGTAGATGAACAATATTCTACTGGGAATATCACTTTCTTGAACGAGTTCCAATAACTCATTGAAATCTTCTGGCAATTAATAATCAAGGACATTTTGATCAAGTAATCTGCATAACCAATACCATCCTCTCACACCATCACTTCACTTTATCTCCAGATACTTCAGAAATAAACTATACATAAACATATACAGTCGGCCCTCCTTATCCGCCAGGGATTGGTTCCGAGAACCCCCGCGGATACCAAAAAACGCGGATGCTCAAGTCCCTTATTTAACCTGGCTCAGTGCAGGTGGACTTTAGGACCCAGGGCAGCACAGGACCTGCCGCCCTCAGTGTTTCTGTTCTGTTGACTTATAATACCTAATACAATGTAAATGCTATGTAAATAGTTGCTATACTGTATTGTTTAGGGAATAATGACAAGAAAAAAAGTCTGTACATGTTCAGTACAGACACAACCATCGTAGCTCTTCTGGGAACGCTGATGCTACCTCAGCATCAGCCGATGTCGATTCTCCCATGATCTTTAAGTTCTTGAGGCTGTAGCGCTTTACATGGCCAGCCAACCATCCTTAGCACTAACACTTTCACAAATTTCAGTTTCTTTCTGCTTTATTGTACGAATGCTTGATTTGTTCTTACAGACCTTACGGCTCACTTCAGAATGTGACATGCCACTTTTCAAAAGATCTAATATTTCTAATTTCTCGGCGAGAGATAGCACTTTACGCTCCCTCCTAGCCTTTGAGGAATTGCTTTGACCACGTAATTGCTTTTTAGGAGCCATTTTTTCACAGAAACAGAGTAGCGAACGAATGAGGCACGAGGCGAACAATGCTCGAACAACGAATGCTGGAGAGAGAACTTCCAGGTTTTTCCCAGTTCGTGGTTGGTTGAATTCACGCATGTGGAACTTGCGGATAAGGAGGACCGACTTTATTGTCAGACCAGATAGATATAGATCAGGCAGTAGGAAAATAGGCCCTTTGGCTCACTGTGTCAGCCTACTCATAATATCACTGTCGTGAAATTTGTTGTTTCACGCCAGCAGTACATTGCAATACAAAATTTAAAAAAAGTTACAATAAGATATATATATATATATATATATATAGACACATACACACACACAGTATGTACACACACATATGTGTACATACAGTACCTTGTAAAAGTATTCAGCCCACAACCAGGAATTTTAGTCAATTTAACTGAGAATTTTTACTTGTGAATCACCTGCTCCTTTTTTTTCCACAGAAGACTCCCAAAAAACAGGTAAAACTGTAAAGCATGAAAAACTAAAAATTCAAAATCTGAAACGTCAGCAGTTCAAAAGTACTCATCCCCTTTTGCTCAGTACATAGTTGAATCACCTCTCGCAGCTATCACAGCTAGTAGTCTTTTTGGATAAATCTCTATTAGCTTTGCACAATGTGATTGAGCAAGATATGCCCATTGCTCCTTGCAAAGTTGCTCAAGCCGCATGCAGGGTAGTTGGGGAGCGGTGGTGGACAATAATCTTGAGGTCTTGCCAGAGATATTCAATAAGGTTAAGGTCAGGACTCTGGCTGGGCCACTCAAGGACATCAATTTTCTTCATTTGAAGTCAGTCTGTGGTTACTCTGGCAGGTCATTGTCCTGCTGAAAGACTTCCTCCCCAATTTAAGCTTTCTGGCATAGGCTAGAAGCTCTTTTATAGAGGATCTCTCTGCATGTAGCAGCATTTCAGTCCCTGTTGCAGAAAAGCATCCACACAGCATGATGCTACCTCCACCATACTTTAGACTAGGGATGATGTTACCTGGCTGATATGCAGTATTAGACTTACACCAGATGTACCACTTAGTGTTGAGGCCAAAAAGTTCCACTTTAGTCTCATCCGACCACAAGGCCTTCTTCCACATCTTTGCAGTATCTTATGGATGATGCTTTGCAATGTGTTAATGGGCAAGGATATGTTTTTTTTAAAAAAACAGACAGGGTTTCTTCTTTGCCACACTTTCATAAACACTCTTTTTGTGCAAGGCCTTAGAGATTGTGGAGCCATGAACCATCTCCAGTTGCAGCCACTGTCTTCTGCAGCTCAATCAGAGTGACTTAGCATCACTGTAACCTCTCTTATAAGTACCATTCTTCTCCAGCAACTACGTTTAGAGATGTGGACTAACCTGGGCAGTGTGGCTGTGGTTTCACATATTTTCCACTTTTTTTCATAATGGATTGCACTGAGCTCTGAGGTATGTACAGTCTCTTAGAGATGGTCTTTGGACCTTTCCCCAGATTTGTGCTTCTTCATGATAAGTACCCTGACTTCTCATGAATGCTCTTTCGTCTTCATTTTGGTTTGGTCTGTTGAAAATCTTTGTATATACTGTTGGACCTTACAAAGAGCGGGTGTATTTATTCTTATGAATTTGTTAAAATAGATGATCCTCCACTTTTCTACATCAACAGGTTGGGTGAGTTGGTAAGGTAATATACAGAATTACACCTGAGGAAAGTTAGCATAATAATTGCAAAGGGGATGAATACATTTTCAGCCTCACAATTTTGGTTTTTAATTCTTAGTAAATTGTTTACAGGTTTTGGAATTTTTCTTTTGCTTTAACCTGTTTGGTAGATTAGCTCTAAAAATCCTACTTCAATATAATTCAAATTAAGAAAATGAGGCAGAAATATGTGTGGGTTGAATACATTTTCAAGGCGCTGTAAATTAAATTAAGTAAGTAGTGCACAAAGAGATAAAAGAAATAGCGAGGTAGTGTTCATGGTTGCATTGTCCATTCAGAAATCTGATGGCGGAGGGAAAGGAGCTGTTCCGGAAGTGTGCATCTTCAGGGTTGTGCATCTCCTCCTTGATGGTAGCAATGGGGAAAGGCCCAAATTAATACTCGAGAGAATGTCTAAGTACCACTGGGCACAGTGCTGCCTTCACAGTTACCATTTCACGGGGAATAAACAGATTTCTTGATATATCTATAATAATAGCCCATTCGTCAGTACAAGCATCACTGTCCATCAATGACAACAAACCTCCAAGACAGTCACTGAGAGTGCTGACAGATACTAATGGTGTGAGAGCAGACCCTAAGCTTGAATTATAAGGGAAAAGAATGCAGCTAAGCCTAAAGGGACTGTATGGCAATAATCTTTTTCAGAGCAGAGGGCGTGCAAAGGTTGCTGCAAAGCACCAGAGCTATACTTGCTCAGGTTAGAATGTCATCTGGACCCTTTCGACAATGTGTCTGTTAACTCTCTGTAATTCACTGGAGATTGAATTCTGGCAATCTTGTAGCCATTACATCACAAATTGAATCCTTCAAGTTATCACACATCAATTGAACGCAATACTCCGTCAACATGCTCAACACCTGCCGGCTGAGAACTGGGGAGGTGAAATTGCCTTTCAGCCAGCACTCTGTAACAAGAAGTCAGGTTTAATTGTTATAAATGATACTAGTGTGGATATATATCTATTATATAAAAAATAATGGGTGACCAAGAAAGATCACAATGAAAATAATCTCATCTGAGTGTTCGCGGAACAATAAACCACTTGAGCCTTCCTTTCAGCACAGACAGGAGAAGGATTACTGGGCAAAGCACTTGACTTTCAGTAAGTTTCACTAACAGAAGTGGGGGAGCTTTATTGTGTTCACCATGGCAACAGAGAATTCCTGGCTGCTTGCCAAACTGCTCGGGGAGGGTGGTGGGGACTTGCAAACAAAACCCACAGTAGCACAGTGGTTAGCGTGACACTATTACAGCTCAGGGTGTCAGAGTTCAGAGTTCAATTCTGGCTCCATCTGTAAGGAGATTGTATGTTCTCCCCATGACTATACGAGTTTCATCCAGGTGCTCCGGTTTCCTCTCACAGTGCAAGGACATATCGGTTAGTAGGTTAACTGGTCATTGTAAATTGTCCTGGTAGCGGGGTAGGGATAAGTCTCTACCAAACGAGGTATAAAGCTATTCCTCCCTCCACTAGACTGCAGGTCACCCTTGGGCAAGGAGTAGCACCCAAGCCCCCTGATCAGGGTCACGTGAAGCTGTGGGATCAGGACTGATGCCAGACAATCTGTGAAGTTTATTGATAATGGCTAGGGTCACCCATCTTGAAAAGTCACTGCCCAAAAGGCAACAATGGCAAACCACTTCTGTAGAAAAATTTGCAATGAATAATCATGGTCATGTACATTGAGCATGAAACAAAGAAAAAAAACGACACTTAGTTCCAATCATCTTCGTGTAAAAGCTTTGGAAATTTATGATTGCCTTTGTTCAGAGGCCAGTGAAGAAGTGTCAAGTGATATTGTTAGCTTTAATGCAAGTAGGGGATGGTTTTCTAAGTTTGTTAATCGTCACAGGCTTCACAATTTAGCTGTGCGTGGTGAGCAAGCTAGTGCTGACCACGAAGCTGATGAACGCTACCCTATGCAGTTGCGGGCTTTGTTAGCTGAGTTAGGCATCACACCAAAGCATGTGTTTAATGCAGACGAGACCGAGCTTTTTTGGACTGCTTTTGTGTCGTATTGGTATGAAAATGTGAATAAATTACAGATAAAACATATTTAGGAAGCCCTCCAGAACACATCCCTATTTTCCCTATTTAAATAATTATTCACATTATGCGTCAACTGCAAGGAACGTAATATATTCTACGGAGTGGGCAAGAATATTAAGTGATTTTATGACAGTATAAACATCTTACTTTAGAGAAGTACCTGAGTTATAGGGAAAAGTTGAAAAGGTTAAGACTATTCTCTGGAGTGTAGAAGACTGAGGGCAGATTTGATAGAGGTATACAAAATTATGATAGGGTAAATGCAAGAGATGCAACCACCAAGCGTCATAGAAGTCATCTCTGCCTGTGGCCATCAAACTTCACAACTCCTCCCTTGGAGGGTCAGACACCCTGAGCCAATAGGCTGGTCCTGGACTTATTTCCTGGCATAATTTACATATTACTATTTAACTATTTATGGTTTTATTACTATTTAATTATTTATGGGGCAACTGTAACGAAAACCAACTTCCCCCGGGATCAATAAAGTATGACTATGACTAAGTAAACATCTTCCACTGACGTTGGGTGAACTAGGTCATATGTTATGGGTGAAAGGTGAAATACTTAAGGGAAACCTGAGGGGGAGCTACTTCACTCAGTGGGTGGTGTGAGTATAGAAAGCTGCCAGCAGAAGTGGTGGATGTCGGTTTGGTTGCAACTTTTAAGAAAAGTTTGGATACATACATGTATGGGAGGGGTATGGAGTGCTATGGTCCAGGTGCAGGTCAATGGAACTAAGAATAACAGTTTGTCATGGACTAGATAGGCCAAATGGCCAGTTTCTATGCTAAAATGCCCAATGACTCCAATATTTAGCATATTATTTGCTGAGTTCGACTGGGGATCAGAATAAGGGAGCAAATATCTTCACTCAGAGGTCTACAAATCACAGATTCTCCACACCAAATCCAACACATTCCAGACCGAGGAGGAGATATTTAGATACCGTATGGAGATAGATAGATAGACAAATAGATAGATAGATAGATATACTTTATTTATCCTGAGGGAAATTGGGTTTTGTTACAGCCGCACCAACCAAGAATAGAGCATAAATATAGCAATACAAAACCACAAACAGACAACAAAATGCAAACTATGCCAGATGGAAAATAAGTCCAGGACCAGCCTATTGGCTCAGGGTGTCTGACCCTCCACGGGAGGAGCTGCACGTTCGATGGCCACAGGCAGTAACGACCTCCTGCTAATGAGACGTGTCAGAATGCAACTATTTCCAGCGCTAAAAACCCAAGTAAAACTCTCTCTACCAGCATGTTAGAGAGTATTGTATCTCGGTGGAATATGGCCGAAGTCCAACAGCAAAAAGTTCAGTATCTGGTCTACAAACACGTTCTTCGATCGTAATATGACCCGGATTGCACCATCTGTTGTTAACCAGAACAGTAAGCACCCAACTCCTTTACGCTTACCACTCTCAGTGCACTTCCGGCCAGCCCGAACAGTCTGGAAGCCGGCCATGCAGAAGTTTTGATCGGGTATGTCCTCGTGCAGCCTCGTTCCAGTGAAACACATAACACTGCACTCCCGAAATGTTCTCTGATGCCTGGCTAGCACCGTGAACTCGTCCATTTTATTACCCACCGAACTCCTCTTCTCCATAAGTCTCTGTTGTCTTGACCTGGTCCTCTTTCCTCGCCTTTCTGATCCCCCTCTGCATCCTCTGTGTGTTTTCCTCCAGATTTCAGCAGGGGTGTCCACTGCTCTGCTGGCTAAACCGGCCGGCATAAGCTCAATCAGCTGGTCCCTGGAATACACAATGCGACCATGCTTCTGTCCTGCTAATGAGACGTGTCAGAATGCAACTATTTCCAGCACTAAAAACCCAAGTAAAACTCTCTCTACCAGCATGTTAGAGAGGGTGCAGCTTCGACGTGTTACCGTGCAAAAAAAAAATACAAAACATAAGTTAAAAAGTAAAAAGAAAGAAGTAAGAATACTGGTCTGGAACAGCTGTAACAGGCTGCATGCACGACCGGCGCATGCGCACTATTGGGCAAGAAAGTAAACTGGGTGTAGATAATCACCCAGATCCTTAATGGATGACAGCAGAGGACCGAGGGGCTGCTTGACCTGCTCAGGCTCGGTTTCTTATGTTAACTTAGGAAACTGCAGGAAGCTGTACAAAGTAAACAGTCTCTCAGGAGCACTCTTGTGAATGCAGCAGCTCCTAATCCTGTCCCAACTTCGCTGACACCGGAAATCCAGTCCTGGAAGCTTGAGCCAGTAATTTTCAGCTTGTAGCCAAAAACTTAACAGATAAATGTAAAGATGTGAACTTGATAAAGGTAAAATGTTCACCAGTTTATTGTCAGCTGCCCAAGTACATATATGTACAAATGCATTGAAAATGCATGTGTCCGACAGAGTGATCAGCAGCACTGGGGCTCCACAGGGGACTGTCTTGTCTCCCTTTCTCTTCACCATTTCCTCCTTGGACTTCAACTACTGCACAGAGTCTTGTCATCTTCAGAAGTTTTCGGATGACTCTGCCATAGTTGGATGCATCAGCAAGGAAGATGAGGCTGAGTACAGGGCTATGGGAGGAAACTTTGTCACATGGTGTGAGCAGAATTATCTGCAGCTTAATGTGAAAAAGACTAAGGAGCTGGTGGTAAATCTGAGGAGAGCTAAGGTACCGGTGACCCCTGTTTCCATCCAGGGGGTCAATGTGGACATAGTGGAGGATTACAAATACCTGGGGATACGAATTGACAATAAACTGGACTGGTCAAAGAACACTGAGGCTGTCTACAAGAAGGGTCAGAGCTGTCTCTATTTCCTGAGGAGACTGAGGTCCTTTGATATCTGCTAGACGATGCTGAGGATGTTCTACGAGTCTGTGGTGGCCAGTGCGATCATGTTTGCTGTTGTGTGTTGGGGCAGCAGGCTGAGGGTAGCAGACACCAACAGAATCAACAAACTCATTCGTAAGACCAGTGACGTTGTGGGGATGGAATTGGACTCTCTGACGGTGGTGTCTGAAAAGACGATGCTGTCCAAGCTGCATGCCATCTTGGACAATGTCTCCCATCCACTACATAATGTACTGGTTGGGCACAGGAGTACATTCAGCCAGACATTCATTCCACTGAGATGCAACGCAGAGCGTCATGGGAAGTCATTCCTGCCTGTGGCCATCAAACTTTACAACTCCTCCCTTGGAGGGTCAGACACCCTGAGCCAATAGGCTGGTCCTGGACTTATTTACTGGCATAATTTACACACTACTATTTAACTATTTATGGTTTTATTACTATTTAATTGTTTATGGTGCAACTGTAACGAAAACCAATTTCCCCCGGGATCAATAAAGTATGACTATGACTAAAAACATACTTACAGGAGCAAAGACATACAGCATCAGATCAGCAGAATTCACAAGAAAAACATAAACATAAATTACATACAATTTTTAGAAGAAAACAGAATTAGAACAAAAATACCCAATTTCAATGCAAAATGCTTACAGTATTGCTGTTCTCATGAAGTGATTAGGGTTATGTTATGCCAATTGGTTCAAAAACCGTCTGGTTGAAGGAAAGTCTGCTCTCGAACCTGGTTATGAGGGACCTCAGGTTTCTGCACCTCCTGCCTGATGGTAACTGTGAGAAAACAGCATGGCCAGGATGGTGAGGTGCTGTCTCCTTGAGGCATCGCCTGATGTATCAATGGTGGGGAGAGATGCACCATGATGTACTGGACTGAGTCCACTACTCTCTGCCTCTTACGGAAGGGAAAATAAAACTACAGCTATGACGATCCCTGCGGCACCTGGTGTCCCTGTGTCTCGGATGCCAATGTCAGGCTGTCTTTTAGTAGGGTGAACTGTCACAAGGTAACAAGCCTCAAATGAGTCCCTGGTAAAGGCTGATTTATACTTGTGCATACTAGCTTACGCTGTAGCCTATGCAAGTGCGCTACGCCGTTGTGAGGATTTATACTTGTGCGTTGGTGTGTCTGTGTCGCTCTGCAATTCACCGCCAAAAGGTTAGTTGGCAGTGGGGTTTCTATGCCACTGTGTTGAGTTTCTTCGTGTTGAAACTCAACACGAAGAAACTCAAACTTCAAACAATGGCGACTGAAACTGAAGGAGGGTGAATTTTCTGAGCTTGTCCGGCCACTGAGACACATGGACGAGGAAATGCATTTCAAATATTTTCAGATGTCAGCAGGTAGCTTTGACGATTTGGTTCGTCGTCTCCAACATTTATTTCACATCAGTGTACGCACAGTATACTCAGAGACTGGCAATCACCATTTGAGTTTTAGCTTCAGGTGGAAGTCAACAGGCTGTAGCAGCTAGCTACAAACTGGCGTCAAGCACAGGATCCTCCATGATTTCAGAGGTCTGTAAAGCTTTATGGAAAGCATTGCAGCCAGAGTTCCTTCCCTGCCCTTCAGTTGCCCAATGGGAAGCTATTGCAACGTAGGAGGAAATGCAATGCTACCAAGCGGACCAATCACACTTGTTCAGGTCTGCGTCACTGCGACGCGTAGTTACATTTTCGGAGAGGTGCACATTAGGCTACGGCATAGAGTACAGCATAGGGTACACCGCTATGCCGTCCGTACCTATGGTGTACATTTGACGCACAAGTATAAATCAGCCTTAAGGCTCTGAAAACTGTGCTAATCAACTGGCAGGGCTGTTCAAAATCATTTTCAATATCTCGCTCCTACAGTCGGAAGTTCCCACTTGCTTCAGAAGGGCAACAATTATACCAGTGCCCAAGAGGAGCAGGTAAGCTGCCTTAACAACTATCATCTAGTAGCATTCACATCAAGAGTGATGAAGTGCTTTGAGAGGTTAGTTATGGCTAGAATGACTCAGCAAGGACCTGGACGCACTGAAATTTGCTTATCACAATCGGTCTATGGCAAACGTGATCTCATTGGCTCTCCACGGGACTTTGGATCATCTGGACAACAAAGATACCTATGTCAGGATGCTGTTTATTGACTACAGCTCAGCATTTAACACAATCATTCTTACAGTTATAATTGAAAGGTCCAGAACCTGGCTTCTGTACCTTCCTCTGCAACTGGATCTTCAACTTCCTCACCGGAAGACCACAATCTGTGCAGATTGGAAATAACATCTCCACCTTGTATACAATCAACACTGGTGCACCTCAAATGTGTGCTTAACCCACTGCTCTACTCACTCTACACCGAAGACTGTGCGGCGAGGCACAGCTCAAATGCCATTTATAAACCGACTGACGATACAACCATTGTTGGTCCTATGTCAGACGATGACGAGAGGGTGTAAAGGAGCGTGATATACCAACTAACTGAATGGTTTCACAGCAAAAATCTTGCACTCAACATCAGTAAGACCAAAGAACTGATTGTGGGCTTCATGAAGGGCAAGACGAGAGAACATACTGCAGTCTTCGTACAGGGATAAGAAGTGGAAAGAGTGAGCTACTTCATGTTCCTGGGTGTCAATATCTCTGGGAACCTAACCTGGACCCAACTACAAACAAGGCACGACAGCGGTAATACTTCTTTAGGAGTTTGAAGAGATTTGGTATGTCACCTAAAACACTCGCAAGTTCCTACAGATATACCACGGAGAGTATTCTAACTGACTGCATCCTTGTCTGGTATGGGAAGGGGGGTGCTGGGGTCCACTGCACAGGATCGAAGTAAACTGCAGAAAACTGTAAACCTTCCATCAGCCAGCTTCCCCATGGGCACTGGGCCTCCATAGTATCCAAGATATCTTCAGTGAGCGATGCCCCAAAAAGGAAGCATCCATCATTAAGCACCCCCATCACCCAGGATATGCCCACTTCTCATTGCTACCATCACAAAGGAGGCACAGAAGTCTGAAGGGGAACGTCGACTCAGACCATGCCTTACAAGACACAGATTGGAAGTCTGTGTGGGGCGCCACTCCTCGCACAGACACTAGAGCAATGTGTGGTTAAATGCCTTGCTCAAGGACACAAACACGTTGCCACAGCTGAGGCTCAAACTAGCAACCTTCAGATCACTAGACGAACGCCCTAACCACTTGGCCACGTGCCCAACACACGTCTGAAGGCACACATTCAATGTTTCAGGAACAGCTTCTTCCCCTCTGCCATCTGATTTCTGATTGGAAATTGAACCCATGAATACCTCACGAAGCTTTTTATTTCTATTTTTTGCATATATATATATATACACATACACACACACTTCTTGTAATTCACAATTTTTTTCTATTATAAATTGCATTGTACTGCTGCCACAAAGTTAACAAATTTCACGACATATGCGGTGATATTAAACTTAATTCTGAAACTTACATTCCTATACGTTCGAACTGCCATACCAGACCATGATGCAACCAGTCAGAATACTTCCAACACTATACCTGTAGATGTTTGATAGAGTATTCAATAACAAGCTGAACCTCCTAAGAAAGTAAATACACTGGTATGCTTTCAATATAATTATGAAGACCTCAAATGTAATGGAGCTGCCCTGTGACTTTTTTCCATTTCTTCAGCCCCATGCTTATAACTACCCTTGGTATAAGTACCCTTACTATAAGTATCCATCATTTTTAATTAACAAGGCAAATTCCTGCTGCTGTCTATAAGGAGTTTGACTGTTCTCCCCGTGAACGTGTGAGTTTTCTCTGGGTGCTCCATTTTCCTCCCGCTTTCCAAGGATGTACGGGTTCGTAAACTGTGGGCATGCTATGCTGGCTCCAGAAGCATGACAACACTTGCAGGCTGCCCAGCACAACCCTCACTGATTTGATTTGAAGCAAAGGATTCCAATGCTCTCCGATGTTTCGATGTACATGTGACAAATAAAGCTAATCTTTTATCGTTAGAAGTTCAAATATCACCATGCCTCCCTCCCAGATGCGTTGAACAACTTCTATGCTCATTTCGAGGCGGAAAATGATATGGTGGTGAGGAAGACCACTCCTCCTCCCAATGACCAGGTGCTGTGTCTTGCATGGGCGACGTGAGGAAAACTCTAAGCAGGGTCAACCCACAGAAGGCTGCTGGACCAGACAATATTCCTGGCAGAGTGCTCAGAGGATGTGCAGACCAGCTGGCAGATGTACTCACTGACATCTTCAACATCTCCCTGAGCAGCGCCATCGTTCCAATATGTTACTAAGCCGCCACCGTCGTCCCCGTGCCGAAGAAGTCTTCAGTGTCCTGCCTCAACGACCACCGTCCTGTTGCTCTCACATCCATCATCATGAAAAGTTTCGAGAGGCTCGTCATGAGGCACATAAAGACCCTGCTGCCTCCCTCACTGGATCCCCTGCAGTTCGCATATCATCCCAACCACTCGCCACCACTCTCCACCTGGCCCTCACCCACCTGGACAAAAAAGACACGTACGTTCGAATGCTGTTCATAGACTTCAGTTCAGCATTCAACACAACCATTCCTCAGCACTTGATTGGAAAGCTGAAACTGCCGGGCCTGAACACTTCCCTCTGCAGCTGGATCCTAGACTTCCTGACTGGGAGACCTCAGTCAGTCTGGATCAGAAGCAGCATCTCCAACACCATCACACTGAGCACAGGGGCCCCCCAGGGCTGTGTGCTCAGTCCACTGCTGTTCACTCTGCTGACCCATGACTGTGCAGCAATGCACAGCTCAAACCACATCATCAAGTTCGCCGATGACACGACCGTGGTGGATCTCATCGGCAAGAACGATGAGTCAGTATACAGAGAGGAGGTGCAGTGGCTAACGGACTGGTGCAGAGCCAACAACCTGTCTCTGAATGTGAACAAAACAAAAAAGATGGTTGTTGATTTCAGGAGGACATGGAGCGACCACTCTCCGCTGAACATTGACGGCTCCTCCATTGAGATCGTTAAGAGCACAAAATTTCTTGGTGTTCACCTGGCGGAGAATCTCACCTAGTCCCTCAACACCAGCTCCATAGCACAGAAAGCCCAGCAGCGTCTCTACTTTCTGCGAAGGCTGAGAAAAGTCCATGTCCCACCCCCCATCCTCACCACATTCTACAGAGGATGTATCGAGAGCATCCTGAGCAGCTGCATCGCTGCCTGGTTTGGGAATTGCACCATCTCGGATCACAAGACCCTGCAGCGGATAGTGAGGTCAGCTGAGAAGATCATCGGGGTCTCTCTTCCTGCTATTACAGACATTTGCACCACACGCTGCATCCGCAAAGCTAACAGTATTGTGAAGGACCCCACGCACCCCTCATACAAACTCTTCTCCCTCCTGCCATCTGACAAAAGGTACCGAAGCATTCGGGCTCTTACAACCAGACTGTGCAACAGTTTCTTCCCCCAAGCCATCAGACTCCTCAATACTCAGAGTCTAGACTGATATCTACATCATTTATTATTATATTGTAATTGGTCCTCTACTGTGCCTATTGTCTTGTTGATTAATTATTGTACTGCCCTGCACTGTATTGTGCACTTTATGTAGTCCTGTGCAGGTCTGTAGTCTAGTGCAGTTTTTATGTTGTTTTACGTAGTCTAGTGTAGCCTTGTGCTGTCTCACATAGTCTAGTGTAGTTTTGTGTTGTTTCATGTAGCACCAGGGTCATGGAGGAACGTTGTTTCGTTTTTACTGTGTACTGTACCAGCAGCTTATGGTCGAAATGACAATAAACTTGACTTGACTTGGTTGGAGTGAGATAAATCTAGAAGGAAAAGATATATCTGGTAATGAAGATCCATAAAACTACCAAATCAATAACCTAATCTAAGACCGCTCACGATGATAATCACATATCCAGTTTAAGATGGTGTTACTGAAGTTGGGCGACAGCTTACTGGTAGTTCAAAAGGCACGAAATATGACTAAAAACATTATTAATAACACTTTTTCTGAGGTAACTTGTGGTAAACTATCACCCCAAACAATGAAGAGGCAAGCAAGGGCAAAGCTGACTCAAATGTTGAGCCATGCTGGTGCAATGCAAAATCAGCACGTAACATGCTCTAGACAGTATCAGAGTTGGAGCGAGTGATTCGGAGAGGAGTTGAGGCAGAGGAGCTTTGGTGCTCGTCCACCTAAAATGGGAGTGAGGTTGGATCGGTGTATGCACCATCAATTTGGAAAGGTTGAGAACAGTTTCAGGCTGGGTGGTGAGGTTTAGGCCCAGAGCGTATCGCTGCAGCAGGGCCCCATGTCCTAGTGCACGGCATGATCCGGTTGTTTAAACATCAGCCCAGACAGACTGGAAAGGAGGTGAAGATTGAGGCAATTCCGCGACGTTCACTTCCCTCTGTACGGCGCGGAGGCTGTGAGACTGCTCCGGCTGCTACACACTTCGTGTCTGCAAGCTTTGCGACATTTGCCCTCTATATGATGAGCTGAGACCGAGGCTATAGGCCTATTCCAGCAGCTCTGGGATTTGGGCCAATGGATTCAACTTGGTTCGGAATGCTGTTGCATGATTTGTGTTTCTTTTTCCTCTTTCTCTGCGCATTGGGTTTTGATCTTTTTTTTAAAAAATGGAGTTCTTTTGGTTTTCTTGCTTTGTGGCTGCCTGCAAGCAGAAGAATCTCAAGGTTGTATAACTTATACATTCTTTAATAATAAATGTACTTTGAGTCCTTTGAATTCATGGTTACTGTCGCTGCTTTTCAATGAGCTCCCAGCAAGGGCACTATTTCAGTGGGGCATTTCATCCATGCCATCAGTTTGCAACTCTAGCCTTTCATTGTGTATGATCTATCTTGCTCAGCAGTCAAGCTAAGAAGCAACAGAACCTAATGCTACTTGGCAATAAGAAGCAGAATAGCCCAACCCCTCCAGTTCCTTCTCTCTTCTCTCACTCCCACCTTCACACATACCAATTAGAATTCCATCGGTTACGTTGCTGAACCATCCATCATTTTATAGGAATGATTATGAGATCTCTGGTCAGCAATGAGCCTAAGACAATCTATGCGTTAGAGCCATTAAACACAGCATGATAATGGACCTTCAATAGTCTTGCCCTTGATCACAGACCTCCAAAGCACCCAATTAAATACAAATTTGCAACAGTACATGTTCTGGTCAAATGCTTTCTCCCAAGCAGAGGCCACAACCTCCAGTGCTTTTAACAACTAGAAGAGCAATAACCAATAGGTCCTTGACCCTCAAAAAAAAAAGAACAGAATTAACCTACCCGATCTAACAATTATATTATTGTGAAAGGACATTAACATATAACAATTTTCCACTAATTATGTTTTCTGAACTGAGTTACTTTCAGATGAAATCCTCATGTCTGATATTTCAGCCAGTTTTTTTAAAAGACACTAAAATGATAGATATGTGAATATTTTGAGTGATATTAATTGGAGAATCTATTTCCAATTTCTGGTGTCATTCACATGCTAGGTGAAATATAATAATCATTCACGGCAATCATTTTACTTACACCCGCTCACAAGGAAGATTATAAAATATAAAATACACAAAAATAAAATTATAAAGATCATAGAACAGGATACCTAAGAAATAAAGGAGAAACAAAGTGGTTCAAGCAGAATCTGTGGACAGAGGAAAAGAGCAAAGGTTTCATCTCAATGGGCTTTCACAAGCAGAAGGTCATTCATTGAACCAAAGCATTAACCAATATTGTTTTTTCCTTCCTGAACTACTGGGGGTTTTCAGAATTCTCTATTTTTTTTATTTCATATTTTCACCATCTGCAGTATTTTGCTCTGGAGTACATAAAGCTAGCCATTTGGCCCATTAAGTCTGCACTCTCAATTCCCAAACAAGAGAAAATCTGCAGATGTTGGAAATCAAAGTAATACACACAAAATGCTGAAGGAACTCAGCAGGCCAGGCAACATCTATGAGAAAGAGCAAACGGTCCATGTTTCAGGCCGAGACCAAAGAAATAAAGTAGAAACACAGTGGTTGAAGCAGAATCTGTGGGCAGAGAAGGAAGCAAAAATTTCACCTCAATGGTCCGAAACATCAATTGTTTACTCTTTTCCATAGATGCTGCCTGACTTGCTGAGTTCCTCCAGCATTTTTGTGTATTACTAGTCTCATTCTCACTTATTTTCCTCATACTGCAACTTTCTCCCCCCTTATTTGCCCCATTTCCCATCAAATCTATCAGCTAGTCCCCTGTCAGGCAGTGTTTTCTAAATCCTAACAGGAACTAACATGGTGGCCCAGGGTCTCTGCTCACCTGCTCCATTCCTTCCCCCCACCACCAGGGTCAATCCCTCGGCAATCAGCACAGCATTAGAGCCACATCACAACAGGGATTTATGTCTGAAGGAGCTCAGAGATTCTCACAACAAGGAACATCCTTGTAAACAACAAGGTCTGTTTTTGTTACATTTCTAATAAACTGCTCTGCATAAAAATTTCACACTAATTATGCCTTCTGCACCAATTTAACTTTAGGTCCTGTGTGAGTCAATAAATCATTGCATCAACTTATTTAATTTAGTTTCGTAGACTCTTAACAGTTACCCAGCTCAGGAACAGACCCTTTGGCTCAACTCACCCAAGTCCAACCAAGCCACCTAATATAATCCTACCTGCTTGTGTTTGCCCCATATACACTCAGTGGCCACTTTATTCGGTATCTCCTGCACCTGAAGTGGCCACTGAGTGTACGTTTGTCGTCTTCTGCTGCAGTAGCCCATCGATCTCAAGGTACGACATGTTGTGCATTCAGAGATGCTCCTGCACACCACTGTTGTAGCGCGTGGTTATTTGAGTTACTGTCACCTTCCTGTCAGCTTGAACCAGTCTGGCCATTCTCCTCTCATTAACATTTTCACCCACAGAACTGCAGTCACAGGGAGAACGTACAAACTCCTTACAGAACTGGCACTGTAATAGTCATGCTGACATCTACGCTCTCGTGTCACCCACACTATTTTCTAAAATTTTAACTTACAGTAATTTTTTATGTTTTGTTGGCTCAAAACAAATTTCATGATATATGTCAGTGATAATAAATCTGATTCTGATTCTGAAGCCACTTTCACTTAGCTTTGCAGTGTTAGCAACCCCATTCAAGGGACTGTAGTCATTGTCTTCTCAGTAGTCCTTCCTGATACGAACTTAAGATTTGGTACAAAGCACATCTGAACATGTTAGTGCTCCACCTTTTCAGCTCAACTGTCAGTCTAGTAGCAAAACAGGACATTAATTAGGGTAGATACAAAAGCACATGGAGCGTTGGCCTTAATTAGACAAGGGATGTGGTTCAAGAGCCGTGAGATAATATTTCAGCTCTATGAAACTTATGTTACAGCCTGGTTAATATTTTTACTGTTATGCCTCAGGTAGTTCATTTTAGCAGTCTGTTTGGGTTTGAGCTGAGATAAGGGGGCTTTATTGTTCCCTTAGGAATGCGGTGTCAGCCAATCAGGATGGTGGAATTGGGAGAAGGTTCTGGAGAACGCTGGGCGAAGAGGTTTTTTGTAAGGGACACTGGTGTGGGTTGGGGTCTTTTTTGGTGGGAGCTGGGAGAAGACAGGAGGGAAGATGGCTGAGGATGCCATCCCTGTTGCACAAGGACCAATACTTTCGTGGCAGAGCCCGTTTGTTCGAGATAGATTTTGAGCAATATCCAGAAGGTGGTGTGTGCTTTCACGCAGACTGACAGTTCAGTGCATAAGTTACAGACAAGTTCAAGATGAGCTCCAACTTACGTGCACATTTGACTGTTTAATTACAGGAAGCCCTTTTTGTTTTTTTTCTTTCTTTTTAATAACTCTTTGGTTAAGTTAACATTCATAAATATACTTTCTTTATAATTGTATGCAGTGTACAACCTGTTATTTCTTGCCAAAGACAATTGCAGGGGGGCAGTAAATCACACAGCATTCACACAAACTGGGGTTTGGGTGGGCGAGACATCCCAACCTGACAGGTTTTGTGGGACCAAAGTCGTATAGACCCTAGACGTACGGAATCTGAGAAAAATGTAGGTTTCTCACCACGGAGTCCAGTGGCTGTTAACGAGGAGCTAACAAGCCCCATTTCCAGAGACATCAGTTAAAAAGAGGTTTCACCTATTGTGCTCATTTCTGGTCGCATCATTATAGGAAGGATGTAGAAACTTTAGAGAGAGGTGCAGAGGAGACTTACCGGGATGCTACCTGGACCAGAGAGCATGTCTTATAGGTTGAGCTAGCTAAGGCTTTCCTCTTTGGAGCAAAGGAAGATATGAGCTGACTGAGGTGTATAAAATGATGAGGCATAGACTGAATGGATAGCAAGCAAATTCTTCCCAGGGCAGAAATGGCTAATACATGGGAGCATAATTTTAAGGTGACTGGAGGCAATATTTTTTGTTACACAGTGGTAGGTGTATGGAACATGTTGCCAGGGGTGGTGGTAGAAGCAAATATATTAGGGACATTTAAGAAACTCTTGGATAGGCCTATTTATTAAAGAAAAATGGAGGGCTATGTGGGAGGGAAGGGTTAACTTGATCTTTGAATAAGCTAAAAGGTTGTACTGTACTGTTCTATTCTACCCTCACTAATTTTTATAGATGCACCGTAGAAAGCATTCTTCTAGGGTGCATCACAACCTGGTATGGAAGTTGTCCTGTCCAAGACCGAAAGAAGCTGCAGAAGATCGTGAACACGGCACAGCACATCACACAAACCAATCTTCCGTCCATGGACTCACTTTACACCGCACGCTGTCGGAGCAGTGCTGCCAGGATAATCAAGGACATGACCCACCCAGCCAACACACTTTTCGTCCCTCTTCCCTCTGGGAGAAGGTTCAGGAGCTTGAAGACTCGTACGGCCAGATTTGGGAACAGCTTCTTTCCAACTGTGATAAGACCGCTGAACGGATCGTGACCCGGATCTGGGCCGTACCCTCCAAATATCCAGACCTGCCTCTCGGTTTTTTTGCACTACCTTACTTCCCATTTTTCTATTTTCTATTTATGATTTATAATTTAAATTTTTAATACTTACTATTTTTAACTATTTTTAATATTTTATATTTGTAATTCAGGGAGTGTATATTTGTAATCCAGGGAGTGTGAAGCGCAGAATCAAATATCGTTGTAATGATTGTACATTCTAGTATCAATTGTTTGGCGACTATAAAGTATGTTCTAACCATTTACCCATTTCCTGAGATTAAATCAGACATTCTGAGCTCTCCACCATAGAAAACTTCCTCTCACCTTTAATCCTGATGAGCCCAAGTATTTTATACATTTTATACTTCTGGTGAATCACCCTCATTTTCCCATACCCCAATAAACATTCTACTTAATCATTCTTCATAGATCAACACTCTCACCCTAGAAATTAATAAATCATTCTAACGAACCTATCTGGAATGTCCCTGGGTGAGACAACAAGGACAATGAAGGCCACAATCATTAAAAATTGAGGCACTTGGGAGATGACAGTATTAACCACATGTTTGAATAAGAGCCCTGACATTCACTGAACATGCATGGAATCAACAGTATAGAATTTTTATTCATTTTCTTATTTAAATTTATAGTATCCTCCTTGGACATAATGATTGAGGAGAATAATTTACTCGTGCTACTTAAGTTTGGCCCAGTAACACTGCCATTGTCCAACTGAGGGCTCGGGTAGCTAATCCTTCATCCCAACCTTGTGCCAGGTATTGAGGCAATGATATTGCTCACTAGAGAGTAGCCCACAGGTCACATTTTCTTCAGTCTGAACATCATTCCTATCCATAACAAAGTGAGCCCTGCCCCATATTATCCTCTGTGCCTTTCTCACTTTGATCTCAGTCTCCCTCACGACCTCAACGAGGTTCAGCACATGCTCAACGAGTAGCATCTCATCTTCTGACTTGGCACATTAAGTCATAGTCATAGTCATACTTTATTGATCCCAAGGGAAATTGGTTTTTGTTACAGTTGCATCATAAATAATTAAATAGTAATAAAACCATAAATAATTAAATAGTAATATGTAAATTATGCCAGGAAATAAGTCCAGGACCAGCCTATTGGCTCAAGGTATCTGACCCTCCAAGGGAGGAGTTGTAAAGTTTGATGGCCACAGGCAGGAATGACTTCCTGTGATGCTCAGTATTGCATCAAGACCATAAGACATAGGAGAAGAATTAGACCATTTGGCCCATCGAGTCTGCTCTGCAGATTTAATATCCCTCTCAGTCCCATTCTCCAGCTTCCTCCCTGTAACCTTTGACACCCTTACTAATAAAAAACCTATCAACCTCCACTTTAAATAGACCCTATGACTTGGCATCCACAGCTGTCTGTGGCAATGAATTCCATCCTCTGGCTAAAGAAATTCCTTCTCATCCTTGTTCCGAAGGAATGTCCATCTATTCTGACACTGTTCCCTCTGGTCCTAGACTCTTCCACTATAGGAAACATTCTCTTCACATCAGATCTCTCTAGCCTTTCAATATTCAAAGTACAAAGAAAATTTATTATCAAATTACATTTATGTCACGACACAACCCTGAGATGCATTTTCTTTGGGCAACCACAGTAAATACAAAGAAACACAATAGAATCAATAAAGAAACAAAGACAAACAACCAACGGGCAAAAGACAAACAATTCTGTGAATTCAAAAATAAAGAAAAAGACAAAATAATAAAAATAAATGAATGAATGAATCCTTGAAAGGGAGCCCAGAGGTTGTGGAGTGAGTTCAGTATTGGGGTGATTGAAATCATCCACATTGGTTCAGGATCTGGTTCAATAATCAACGAGAAACTTCACAAAGCTCGGCAAATTCAAATTTTTCTGCCTATATTTAAGATTTTCAGCATTCACAGTGTTTTTCTCCAGTTACTTTAGATAACAATTTTGCCTCTCCCATTGAGCACTCCCCCAGATTGATTGTTTGTTCCATGTCCCATTACCTCTCGATTTTGCCTAGCAGGGGCGAGCAGCTGATGTCAGCAACATTACTAACCCCAAGACAGGATCGAGTTCAAATTCAGAACTTGCAATGTATGCATTATACTCATCCTCATAAGCAAAATGCTTTCCACAGCAAGTCGCTTTTGGAAAGAAATCACCACTGTTGTGTACAGGAACACAAGTCACTTTATTCCCAACAAGACCCAGCAGGAAACGAAAGAATGAGTGACCAATTCTTGTTTTACACAGAGTGCGCATGGAATCTGGAATGAACTCCCTGCAGATAGAGAGGAGGTGGGTTCCATTTCTTCAAAAGAGATTTGAATCAACACTCAGTGGCCACTTTATTAATGCAAATATCTAATCAGCCAATCATGTGGCAGCAACTCAGTGCATTAAAAGCATGCAGACATAATCAAGAGGTTCAACTGTTCAGACCACACATCAGAATGGGGAAGAAATACAATCTAATTGACTTTGGATATGGGTGGTTTGGGTATCTCAGAAACTTCTGATCTCCTGGGATTTTCACGCACAACAGTCTTTCGTGTTTACAAAGAATGGTGCAAAAAAAAACAAAAAAATACACAGTGAGCAGCAGTTCTGTGGGCAAAAACACCTTGTTAATGAAAGGGTTCAGAGGAGAACAGCCAGACTGGTACAAGCTGACAGGAAGACGACAGCAACTCAGATAACTGTGCATTACAACAGTGGTGTGCAGAAGAGCATCTCTGAACAATCAACATGTTGAACCTTGAAGTGGATGGGTTACAGCAGCAAAAGACTACTCCTGTACCTAATAAAGTGGACAGTGAGTGTACGGTGAGGAAGGATTTGCAAGGCTCCAGAGTAGCTAATTAGAAGTCTAATGAAGGGCATACACAGTCACAATGGGCCACATGACCTCCATTTCTGCTGAAGTTATTGTATAGTTCAATCAATCCAGTCAGAAGAAATGCTGGTCAAGATGTCAAGAACTTGCTATCTTAGGTGGCACGGTACCATAGCCGTCAGTGTAACACTATTACGGCATCTGTGACCCAGGTACAATTCTGTCACTGTCTGTAAGGAGTTTGTACGTTCTCTACATGACTATGTAGGTTTCCTCCAGATGCTCTGGTTTCCTCCCACATTCCTAAGACGTAGGGGTTAGTAGGTTAATTGGTCAAATGGGTGTAATTGCGCAGTGTGGATTTATTGGGCTGGAAGTGACCTGTTATTGTGCTGCATCTTTAAATAAAATAAACTTCCTGTTGCAAAACCCAGCAGATGCTAGAAGTCTGAAATAAAAGAGCTTCAGCGGAGAAAGCAAATCATATCTCTGACTACAATTCCCAAGGGAGATCATTGGCCTAAAGTGTTCCCTTTGTTTCCAGAGGTCCCTAACTTGTTAAGTATTTCTGGCATCGTATTTCAGACTTTCCCGCTGCTCCACAAAGAGCACTCCAATATTTTCAAACTGACCTGAAGGTTTGTGATAAGTCGATTTCTTATATAAGTACGGTGCCTAAAATACTGAAGCATAATACTGAAGAAGTGCCACGTTGTTAAAAGTAACATCTCGTCTGAAGAACGGCACCTCCAACCCATACACCATCAGGTAGACATTACAGAATTATACTGATCTGAAGGAGAGCAAAAAACTCTGGTGTCCAAGTCATTGTCACCCTCAACCAAAATCCTTCGAACAGATTATCTGAACGTTATTATACTGCTGTTTGTGGGAGGGGAGCTTGCCATGCACAAATTGTCGGCCATATTTCCTATATTATGCTTGATGGCGCTGGACCTGTAAACATTGGGAGTTTAGAAGAATCAGGGGGATCTCACTGAAAATGACCGAATATTGAAAGGCCTGGATAGAGTGGATGTGGAGAGGATGTCACCTATCGTTTCCTGATCGGTCAGGGCATCAAAGGATATGGCGAGAAGGCAGGTGTACGGGGTTGAGTGGGATAGAGGATCAGCCATGATGGAATGGCAGAGCAGACTCGATGGGCTGAATGGCCTAATTCTGCTCCTATGTCTTATGGTCTTATAGTGGGGGAGTCTAGGGCTAGAGGGCACAGCCTCAGAACAGAGGACTGTCTCTTTAGAAAAGAAATGAGAAGGAATTCCTTTAGCTAAAGGGTAATAAATCTGTGGAATTGATTGCATCAGACAGCTGTGAAGGCCAAATCATTGAGTGCATTTAATGCAGAAGTTGATAGGTTCTTGATTAGTAAGGGTGCCAAAAGGAACAAGGCGAAGGCAGGAGAATGGGGTTGACAAGGATAGTAAATCACCCATGATGGAATGGATGAGCAGACTTGATGGGCTGAATAACCTGATTCTGCTCCTACATCTTATTACATCGGTCACTGCAAAAATACTTCACTTCCTTCAAAGCACAACCTTCTGACTCACACAATATTGCTATGAGCAGAGCCAAGTTGAATAACAATCAGAACTCAGGAAGGGAGGAGAAAGGAAATAAAACATCTTACAACGGAAACCAATAAAAATCGCTTAACTTCTTGTAACCTGTCAAATTACAAGATGGCAATTCCTTCAGGAATAATCGGGAGCATCATCCGGCCTAACGTATCAAGTGTCAGCACTTAAAACCCTGGCAGTGGCAGATATTGTCAAATTATGAATTATATTCCATTACATTCCATTACCGTCTTTGTCAGCCAATTGTATTAGATACAATAAACCTATAAAACAAGGATTCTATGGATCCTGCACTTCACAGCGCCGTTTATCAGATGAAGCATTAAACTAAGGCACCATATGCCCTTTCTGATGGGTACAAAGGCTTGTCTGGTTTATTATGACTGGCTGGGGAGTTCACCCAATGTCTTATCCTCAACCATGATCACCGAATAAATGAGATTTTGCTGTCATCCTTTGAGGTATTAGTTCTGTGCAAATTAACTAAAGACAATTCTTAAATCTCAACAGTGATTGTGCCTCAAAATTACATCACTTGCTCTTTAAACAAAGAAAAAGATTAGCTTTATTTACATGGACATTGAAACATACAGTGAAATGTAAAACACAAAATTCTGGAAGTACTCAGCAGATCAGACAGCATCAATGATAAGGAATTACTAGTTGACATTTCGGACTTCATGTTGGAAGTACTCAGCAGATCAGACAGCATCAATGATAAGGAATTACTAGTCGACATTTCAGACTTTATGTTGGAAGTACTCAGCAGATCAGACAGCATCAATGATAAGGAATTACTAGTCGACATTTCAGACAGAGTCCTGATGAAGGGTCTTGGCTTAAAATGTCAATTCTTTATACTTTTCCACAGATGCTGCCTGATCTGCTGAGATCCTCCAGCATTTTGTGTGTGTTACTCTGGATTTCCAACAGCTGCATAATCTCTTCTGTTTAGGCATAAACAGTCGACATTTCATTAGGACGGGAAAGCAGCCTGAATAAGAATGTGGAGGAGGGGAAGGAAAACCAACTATGATATCCTTGGGGCAGCCCACAAGGGTCACCATGTTTCCGGTGCCAACATAGCATACCCACAACTTAATAACCCCAACCCATACACCTTTGGAAAGTGGTAGGAAACCGGAGAACCAGGAGGAAACCCTCGCGGTCATGGGGAGAAAAACAAACTCCTCATAGACAGGAGCCTTCAGTCAGGGGATCAAGTTTGAAGGCTGGCAAGTCATCATGTTGCAGCTCTATTAAAACATTGATTAGACTATATTTGGAGTACTGTGTTGGTCTTCTGGTCACATTACAAGAAAGATGCAGAGGTTTTGGAGAGGTTGCAGGTAAGGCTCACCAGGATATTACCTGGATTGGAGAGTATTTATTACAAAGAGAGGTTGGACAGCTTGGGCTGTTTTCTCTGGAGGGTCAGAGGCAGAATGATGATCTGACAGAAATATCCAAAATGTGAGAGGCATAAGTAGTTAGAGTGGAAATGCCAAATACTGCGGGCATAGTTTTAAGGCAAGGGGGGGAAGTTCCAAAAGGATAGGCAAGCAAAGTAGTAACTGAAGGAGCATACAAGTGTCTGGAAATGTGTGGCCAGGTATGACTGTGGAAACAGATACCACAGCAATGTTTAAGAGACATTTAGACAGACACATATACAGGCAGAGAATAGGATATGGACTATATGCAAGCACATTGATAGTTAGATTGACATGATGGTTGGCCCAGACGTGGTGGGCTGAATGGCCTGTTGTACGGTTCTCTGTTATAAGACCAGAAGATATTGGAGCAGAATGAGGCCAATCAGCCCGTCCAGTCTGCTCGACCATTTCATCATAATTGATCCATTTTTCCTCTCAGCCCCAATCTCTTGCCTTCTCCCTGTATCCCTTCATGCCCTGAACAATCAACAATCTATCAAGGTCTGCCAGTTATTATGAACCTCACACCAGGATCAATCATCAGGCTCTTAAACCAAAGAGGATAACTTCACTCAACTTCTCTTGCCCTTTCATTGAAACAACCAATGGGCTCACTTTCAAAGACACATCATCTCTTGTTCCAGATACTTATTGCTTATTTATATGTTATTATTTCTTTCTTTTTATATTTGCACAATTTGTTCCCTTTTGTACATTAGTTAAACGGCCAAGTTGGTGTGGTCGGTCACTGATTCTGTTGGGGGGAAAAAAAATCAGATGAAATCTCAGCTAGAGTTTGCCAGAAGGTATGAGGGATATTCTGAAGTCAGCTGGAAAAAGGTACTATGGTCTGATGAAACCAAAATTAAGCTTTTTGGCCAACAGACTAAACGCTACATTCGGTACAAGCCAAATACTACACGTCATCAAAATCACAAACATCCCTACTGTGAAGCATGGGGTGGGGTGGGGTGCTTCACTGCAGCAGGTCCCGGAAGGCTTGTGAAGGTAGAAGGTAAAATGAATGCAGCAAAATACAGGGAAATCCCGGAGGAAAATCTGACGCAGTCTGCAAGAGAACTGCAACTTGGGAGATTTGTTTTCCAGCAAGGCCATGACCCCAAGCATAAAGCCAAAGCTACACAGGAAAGGTTTGACATGGATCGTAAATTGGTTGGCAGACAGGAAACAAAGAGTAGGGATTAACGGGTCCCTTTCAGAATGGCAGGCGGTGACTAGTGGGGTACCGCAAGGCTCAGTGCTGGGACCACAGTTATTTACAATATACATTAATGATTTAGATGAAGGGATTAAAAGTAACATTAGCAAATTTGCAGATGACACAAAGCTGGGCGGCAGCATGAAATGTGCGGAGGATGTTGAGATAATGCAGGATGACTTGGACAGGTTGGGTGAGTGGGCAGATGCATGGCAGATGCAGTTTAATGTGAATAAATGTGAGGTTATCGACTTTGGTGGCAAGAACAGGAAGGCAGATTACTATTTGAATGGTGTCAAGTTAGGAAAAGGGGAAGTACAACGAGGTCTAGGTGTCCTTGTTCATCAGTCACTGAAAATAAGCATACAGGTACAGCAGGCAGTGAAGAAAGCTAATGGCATGTTGACCTTCATAACAAGGGGAGTTGAGTATAGGGGCAAAGAGGTCCTTCTGCAGTTGTACAGGGCCCTGGTGAGACCACACCTGGAGTATTGTGTACAGTTTTGGTCTCCAAATTTGAGGAAGGACATTCTTGCTATTGAGGGAGCGCAGCAGAGGTTCACGAGGTTAATTCCCGGGATGGCGGGACTGTCATATGTTGAAAGATTGGAGCGACTGGGCTTGTATACACTGGAATTGAGAAGGATGAGAGGGGATCTGATTGAAACATATAAGATTATTAAGGGATTGGACACACTAGAGGCAGGAAACATGTTCCCGATGTGGGGGGAGTCCAGAACCAGAGGCCACAATTTGAGAATAAGGGGTAGGCCATTTAGAACGGAGTTGAGGAAAAACTTTTTCACGCAGAGAGTTGTGGATCTGTGGAATATGCTCTGCGCGGAAGGTAGTAGAGGCTAATTCTCTGGATGCTTTCAAGAAAGAGTTAGATAGAGCTCTTAATGATAGTGGAGTCAAGGGATATGAGGAGAAAGCAGGAACGGGGTACTGATTGTGGATGATCAGCCATGATCAAAGTGAATGGCAGCGCTGGCTCGAAGGGCCGAATGGCCTACTCCTGCACCTATTGTCTATTGTCTATTGTTTAAAAACAACAAAGTTAATATTCTGGAGTGGCCAAGTATCAGTCCAGATCTCAATCCAATTGAGAACTTGTGGCTGGACTTGAAAGGGGCTGTTCACTCACGATCCTCATGCAATCTGACAGTCAAGAATGGGGCAAAATTGCAGTGTCCAAATGTGCAAAGCTGATAGACACCTATCCACACAGACTCAAGGCCTAAGACTCGCACAATACTTTCTTACTGTAATTTATAGTTTTTTTTAAATGTATTGCACTGTGGCTGCTGTCACAACACAACAAATTTCACAACTTTTAACAGTGATATTAAACCTGATTCTGATTCAAATGCCAAGACTATGAGAGAGTCTGTAGTAATGCAGGCCCTCCTCTTTGCTTGTTCAAAGTTCAACATAAATTTATTGTCAAAATACATATATGTCACCATATACAACCCTTAGATTCATTGTGTGCATTGTGAGCTGCATGTGCCAGGAGCCAACAGTTGTGGAAAATTAGATTGCTGACTACAGTTATGGGAGCAATTGATGCTTTAGGATTTATAAATTTATTCCAAGCATGTATCTACAGTATAAATTTATACCAACTTCAAATGTTGGGTTAAAAATATATCTGCTGTTAGAACAGTGAAGAGTTGAAAGATTCAGATGATTTCTTCTTGATTTTTCAAGTCTCTGGGCCAAAGCTGCTTTTATTTTCCCTCTTCAATCACTGTTCAGGAGGCAGTGAAAACTACGCAGTGAATTTTCGGGGTCTTTTTTTTTAACATGCTGGAGTAAATCTAACTTGGTTCCATCACAACCCTTCGATACTGTGAAGCCCTTTGATCGTTTGGTACATTTCTTCTCACTTGTCAATGGGCTTCCTCAAGATTATAGAAACTGAGTCAAAAGGATCAGGCAGCATTGTGGAATCCTGTTTTCTGAGATAGGGAACACAGAGATAGGAGCCCCGTCACTCTTTGATCAGCATTATTCGCCCCTCAGCAACAGGCTTTTATTGCCTTCACATCTGTGAAATCAATTTTTACTAATAGAAATCCAAGACCAAACACAGCATTCTAAAAACCTGCTTTGATAGCGGGGGTACAGTGGCAGTGTGATTACGTTAACACAAGGCCCAGACTAATAACCTCAAGAACGTGAATTCAAATCCCATCATACCACAATGATATTTTGACCCAGAGAGATGCATCATTTATTCTTTTTATTTTCCTTTGCAAGCACAAGAACTCAGATTTCTATCTTTAGCTATTTGCACCTCACACTTTCTGTATTTGTTTCCATTTTAAGGCAAAGGTCTTCCCATATAATGCTGAAACTCCAATGTTGATTAGCACAATTACAATTTATAAATTCAACTTGAAACAAGAACATTTAGCCTATTATCCCTGTGCAATATCTTTCATAAAATAACCACCCAATCTCTTCTTTCTGTGGGGCTAATTTTACCTTTCAAATATAACTAACTTCAAGGAGATTAAATCTCAGAACAGGCTACAATTAACAAGTATAATGGAAGACAATGTAATTTGGTTGACTAAATGTATAGGTGAGCTTGCTTGAGAGACAGGAAGAAACAGTGCTCTTACTGATATTTTTTCCCACTTAGGTGATGTAATGGGAATAAACCATAAGTAACATAAACCATAGGAACAGAATTAGGCCTATCGGGTCTACATCACCACTCTATTATGGCTAATTTATTATTCCTCTCAACCCCATTCTACTGCCCTCTCCCTGTAATCTGACACCCTTACTAATCAAGAACCTAAGAACCTCCACTTTAAATATACCCAATAGCTTGGTCTCCACAGCTGTCTGTGGCATTGAATTCCACAGATTCACCACCTTCTGGCTAAAGAAATTCCTCCTCGTGTCCGTTCTCAAGAGATGTCCCTCGGAGTCTTTGCCCTCTAGCCCTAGATCCCCCCACTGTAGGAAACATCCTCTCCACATCCACTCTATCTAAGCTTTTCAATATTCAATAGGTTTCAATGAGATTCCTCCTCATTCTTCTAAACTCCAGCCCAGGAATGGGATCCAAGACTTGATCAAATTAGCTTCTGATAAAATAAAGAGTTTGCACTTAAGCTGACAATACATTTTTCTGTTCAAGCTTCACCAGGCATAAAATTTAAGCTGATAGTCCAGTGCAGGATGAGCAAGTGCTGCACTTCTGAGCTGGAATGCAAGGAAAAAAGAGCTGCCTAGCATTTAAAATGGATGCAAACCAATGGAAAGGCACTTTCCCAGGAGGCGTGGGGTTCCCCATTAGCCAACACGGCCAGATACATATGGAGCAAATCATGCTGCTGCTGCGGTCATGTTGTGGATTTTACATTCTCTGTTACACATAAACAAAGTTCACTGTCAGTGAATGGAGTACTGAACATTTAAGGATATACACCAGGAAGTTGGAATTAAATTATGCATCAAACCAGGCAGAGTCCCGAACTGGTCTTAAGCCGCACCAGGGAGACTTTGAAAGGAGACCAAAGGCAGTTCACAAGATCAATATCAAATTAAACAATTATGGTAAAAGATGATTGAGGGCAAAGATTTTGTAAAATGGCACTAGGGAATGGTCACTATGGAGATTTCAAAGCCAGGGTCAAGAATTGTGCAGAATTTGATCTCTTTAGAGCACAGCAGGTTAAAAGTGTTCAAAATGATGAGCTGATGTAGGAAAAGTAAATAAGGATGTGAAATGGTAGAATGGTAAAAGATGGGACAAGTGTCATGGTTTCAGTCCTGGTTTGGAGACTAACACTCTTGTTTATCTCTGAACCCCAAAGTTGTGGGTTACAATCTAACTCAAAGCTCAAGCAAAAAATTTTATTAGTACCAAGTATAAGCAACTTTTGTTTTATTCAGAGACACAGCCAAGTAACACGCCTTTCAACTCAATGAGCCCACACCGCCCAATTACACTGATGCGAACAATTAACCTACTAACCCGTACGTCTTTGGAATGCGGGAGGAAACTGGAGCACCCACACGGTCACTGGGAGACCATACAAACTCCTTACGAACAGTGGCGAGAATTAAACACCGATTGCTGATCGTTGGCACTGTAAAGCATTACACTGACTGCTACGCTACTGTGCTACTTTGGCCTCTCATTCACTTGAAATCCCACAGTGCCACTGCAGAACAGCAGGAAACCCTATGTCTGATGTTCATCCATCTCACAGCAGATGTCATCAGATTACTGGATGTGAGAGCCAGCGGTGAACAAATATCTGCTCATTTGCCCTGCTTACCTTCCATAGCAGATCACACAACTGAAAGGCCTTCCTCTAGAGGTCATAGAAAGACATGGTAGTTGACAATTTTGGGTTTCTGTCATCGGTGAGTCAAGAGTTTGAGGCCTGGAGTTTGGGGTATTCATTGGTAAGTCCTGGGGCAGATACTAAATAGCAGAGCTGAAGGTCAATTGGAAGTCCGAAGGCTGAGACCTGGAGGCCGAAGTTCTGAATCTGCAAGTCCGCTGGGGAAGTCCAATATCTACCAGTCCACAGGAGGCTGGAAGTCCGAGGACTGGAGGCGACCTGTTCTGGGGTGAGAGGACTATCTATGTTTGTATCTGGGTGGATGTGAGGGAGGAAAGGGGCTTGTTTTTCTGTTGTTTTGTTGTTGTTGTTCTGTTGGTTCCGTTTTGTGTTGTTCTGCCAAGCATTGTGGGCATATTATGTTGGCGCTGGAATGTGTGGCAACATTTTATGGGCTGCCCCCGGTTGTGTTGGCTGTTAACGCAAATGGCACAGTTCACTGTATGTTTCAATGTAAATGAATCTGAACCCTGAACTTACCCCTTTATGTTGTGTGTTGTATTCAGATCACTTACCTCCATTCCCATAGGACATGATGATTTAAATACTTCAGCTTGTTCTGCAACCACCATGCTCCCCCCTTCCCCTCTCCGTCCCTGGACTTATAGTCCTTTAGGCTACCCTAGATACGTTTATTGTTCAAGTCCTTATCCGTTCTGTTGTATTGTGTACCTTGATCTGATCACCGTATGATAAACTGCTAATACAGGCTCACCAGTAAACACTGCACCCAGTTCTACTCCCATCTTCCTTCATTAGAATCCAGCAATTTTTCTCAATTTACAGAGACCCCCTTCGAAAGTTATCACAGAATCTGCTTACATTGCTGTTAATTCTGAACCATAACAACTTAATGCGTGTTAAAATAAAACAGCTCTTCTAATTATTTTTTTCCTCTGCTAATGTGTTGAAATCTGTGCTTTCTGGTGACAGAACGCCCCATCCCAACCTCCACCACCAGAGGAAAGAACTCTGAAACTTCAGCTTTCATAGAGAAGACCCTAATGAAGTGGGAAGAACAGACTCTTTATTTGCTCTAATATTTAGTGATTTATCTTGGGAAAAATTAAATTTGATTCCATCATCCTGATCCAAATGTGTGGATTTTTCTTCCTCTGGTCACCTCTAGTCGTCTTAAATACTCTATGCTGCGGTTACTAACTCCTCCTCTATTGAAACAATTCCTCCTTATTTACTTCTTTCACATCAGCTCATGAGTCTGAACACTCTTAACCTTCTATGCTCTAAAGAGAACAATTTCTCCATAATTCTTGACTCTGGCTTCGAAGACTCACAATGACCAATTCTCCCAGTGCTATTCCACAAAATGTTTGCCTTCAATCAATGTTGGAAAATTCCCACATCAAGAGAAAGGAGACTCCTGCAGCAAGAAAAGCAACACTAAACAATAACTCACCTTCCTCTATATTTTACAGATAAATGTCCTGAAATGAACTGAAAGCAACAGCCAGCCTCCTGGGTTCAAGTTTGACAAATAGAAACCATTCAGTGCATCCTTCTTGCAGTTTATGACACTGAACATGTAGCCCATTATCTTTAATTCCCTCAGCTAATTAAGAACCAAATTGAGTCATTGACAAGCTGTGAATTGTAACATCTTGACCCATGACTACTCTGCAGATCTGATGGAAAAAAAACCATCCAACCAAACACATCATCCCAAACAACAGGCAAACCCAAGCAAAGGATGTCCCACATTCTCCATGAGAATGTCTATTCAGATCTTCCTTAATTACTTACAAGTCCAAACTGGCCCTTTGGGTTTGATATTCTAAGCTGTTAACTTAATGAATTGCTGTCTTACCTTTCTATGATATCAGCAATTGCGCAGGCGAACATCTGGAGTCCTTCAGGCATTTGCAGAGCAACTAAACAAGACAGAAAGAGTTTTTAAAAAGGATAGTTTCCTTTCAGTGTTTTGTATATACACACAGTGGCCACTTTATTACTTAAACCTGTACACCTGCTCATTAATGCAAATATCTAATCAGCCAATCATGTGGCAGCAACTCAATGCATAAAAGCATGCAGACATGGTCAAGAGGTTCAGTTGTCATTCAGATCAATCATCAGAATGGGGAAGAAAAGTGATCTGTGACTTTGACAGTGGAATGATTGTTGGTGTCAGATGGGGCAGTTTGAGTATCTCAGAAAATGCTGACATGGGATTTTCACATACAATACTCCCTAGAGCTTACAGAGAATGAGAGGATGGGGCAAAAAACAAAAAAAAAATCTAGTGAACAACAGTTCTGTGGGCATAAACACCTTGTTAATGAGAGAAGCCATACTGGTTCAATTTGACAGAAAGGTGACAGTAACTCAAATAACAATGCATTTCATAGTCATACTTTATTGATCCTGAGGGAAATTGGGTTCCGTTACAATCGCACCAACCAAAAATAGAGTATGAATATAGCAATATAAAACCATAAATAATTAAATAATAATATGTAAGTTATGCCAGATGGAAATAAGTCCAGGACCAGCCTATTGGCTCAGGGTGTCTGACCCTCCAAGGGAGGAGTTGTAAAGTTTGATGGCCACAGGCAGGAATGACTTCCTATGACCTTCAACAGTGGTGTCCAGAAGAGCATCTCCAAATGCACAACATGTCCAACTTTGAAGTGGATGGGCTACAGCAGCAAAAGACCATGAATATACACTCAGTGACCACTTTATTGGTTACAAAAGGTACCTAATAAAGTGACCCCTGAGTGTATTTGCAATGTTAGAATCCAAGAGAGACAGACTGCTAAAAAGTGATTGATTCCCCTTTCTCACATGCTCATTGTCCCAACTCGAGCTGGATATTTCCCAATGCCTCAAAACTGTACATTTCTCAGCATAACAGTTCCAGAAGGCTTGAGACAGTCTATGTGGCTTTCCTCTGGGAGCTCTGGTTTTCTTCCACATTCCAAAAAGTGCACTCCAGTTAGAGTCAGTGAGTTGTAGGCATGCTATGTGGGCGTTGGAAGTGTGCCACTTGTGGACTAACAGTGCAATCCTCAGGCCGTGTTGGTTGCACTTCACTGTATGTTTTGATATTTCAATGTACACGTGACAAATAAAACTAAACTTTAAAGCCAACCATTTAGTCACCAGCTTGGGCATTACCTTAAGCACTCACTCCCTCCATCACCAGTCTAAGAACATTGTAGGCTTAACTATATACAAAATGATCTGCAATTCAAGGAAACAAACCCAGCTGATCAAATTTCTTCTCTTGGCCAGAATGCTCCATCTCAGGCATCACCCCAGGACATTTCTTTTGCACCTTCTTCAATGTAATCACACATCCTTCCCAAAGTGTGGTGACTACAACTGTACACAGTACTCCAGCTGTGACCTCACCAATGATTTATAATTTTCATCATTATCTCTCTGCTGTTATAGTCGGTAAGCCTGGCTAATGAAAGCACTTCTTCACTATTCCATCTGCCTGTGCTGCCGCCTTTAGGGATATTCTTTGCTCCCCAGGCTCCTATCACGCAGTGCATATCCTACTCTTATTAGTCCCCAAGGGGCACCATGTTAACGTAGAGGTTAACAAGCTGCTATTACAGTTCCGAAATTCAGAATTCAATTCTGGCGCCGCCTGTAAGGAGTTTGTACACTCTCCCTGTGAGCGCCTGCGTTTCCTCTTGTGTACTTTATACTTTATTGTGTTACGTACCCCGTAACTGGGTTGCCAAACCAGCAGAAATGGATCACTCAGTTGGGAGTCTGGATTACTAGAACTAAGAAAGTTTTATTAAAGAAACAAGCAACACAGTACTCTAATCAAAAGGATAATAAATGCAACAGTTCGGCAATGATAAACACACATGTACACAGAATTAGGATAACAGGATCAATCAAGCTCTATCGTCGTCTAGGGGTAAATGACCAGTTTCAAAGTGACGCAAAGTTCAGTTCAATTTAGTTCAGTTCAGTTCACAGTAATCAGTGCCGTGGGAGATGGACAGTGGGGGGAAGGAGAGAGAGAGCAAAAACGAATGAATATTCAAACGGCTTCCACACAGACCTTCGATATTCTTCGCAGTCAGCTTTCGGGTGAGCCCTTTGTGATGTCTTCTGAGGTCACCGACCGTGACCCCTCCATTTCCAGATACGATTGTTTCTCTGCGGTGAACCTGGCACCCAGGCAAGGGCGGACACACACCAGGTTCCCGCTGATCGTAACTTTCTACCCTGTGCGTCTATGGCTTGGTCCCACGACCTGCCCTCCAAAACCTCCCACCGACTTGTGGGAGACGCACCGCTTCCAGGGTCTCGTTACCTCAGGGTGTCGTGTGTGTCTTGCCTTATCTCTCTTTCTCCTGAAGACAGGTGGCAGACCAACTGCTGATCCCACTGGTGCCAGCACAGGACAGTTAACATCTTAATCTATGTGTACTCTCGTCATAATTGTCACCAAACAATTGATACTAGAACGTACAAACATCACAGCGATATTTGATCCTGCGCTTCCCGCTCCCTGGAGTACAAATCGATAGTAAATATTAAAAATTTAAATTATAAATCATATATAGAAAATGGAAAGTAAGGTAGTGCAAAAAAACCGAGAGGCAGGTCCGGATATTTGGAGGGTAGGGTCCAGATCCAGGTCAGGATCCATTCAGCAGTCTTATCACAGTTGGAAAGAAGCTGTTCCCAAATCTGGCCATACAAGTCTTCAAGCTCCTGAGCCAGAGAGATGGCACCTGCCATTGACCTGTTGCTCCAGTAGGTGAATTGCAAAGCGTCGAGGTTGACCCGTAGGCTGTGGTTGATGTGTGCCATAGCCATTCGTTCCAAGCACTTCATATCAATTGATGTCAGAGCCACAGGTTGATAGTCATTCAGACATGCCACCTTGCTCTTCTTCCGCACCGGGATTATCGTTGCCTTCTTAGAACACGAGGGGATCTTAGACTGAAGCAAGGAGCAGTTGAAGATGTCAGCAAACACTCCAGTTAGCTCGCTTGCACAGGCCCGGAGAACCTGTCCTGGGACACTATCTGGGCCGGCCGCCTTCCTTGGATTTATCTTCAGAAATGCCCTTCTAACGTCCTCCTCGGTGACGATGAATCTCGATGCCACCAGGTCTGGTTCATTCGGAGGGAGCGGGATGCTCCTCTTCTGTTCGAATCTTGCGTAGAATACGTTAAGTTCGTCAGGAAGAGAAGCGCCACAGTTATTGATATTCCCAGCCTTTTCTTTGCACCCAGTGATCTCATTTAGACCCTGCCATGGTCTACCGGCATCCCTCTGGTTAGCCTGGGCTTCCAACTTGGCTCGATATTGCCTCTTGGCGCCCTTAATGGCTTTCCAGAGTTCACGCCTGGATTCCGTGTAGCGACTGGTATCCCCAGACCTAAAAGCCGCAGCTCTAGCCTTCAAAAGGGACTTGACCTCATAATTCATCCAAGGTTTCCGGTTAGGGAATACCTGGATCGTCTTGCGAGACACACAGTCCTCTGTGCATTTCCAAATAAAGTCCGTGACAGCTGAGGCATACTCATCGAGGTTAGCTGCCGAGTCCTTGAATACTAACCAGTCCACCGATTCAAAGCAGTCACGGAGGACCTCATCCGTTTCCTCCATCCAACGCAACACTACTTTTGACACCGTGACCTCCCACTTCAGTTTCTGTTTGTAAGCCGGGAGGAGGAGTACGGCCTGATGGTCCGATTTTCCGAAGTGAGGTTGGAGGACGGAACGGTAGGCACGCTTGACTGCTGTGTAGCAGTGGTCAAGTATATTCGGGCCTCTAGTGAGGCAGGAGACATGTTGGTATAACTTTGGCAGTACCTTCTGAGGTTGGCCTGGTTAAAGTCCCCAGCTGTAATGAGCAAAGCCTCCGAATACCTGGTCTCAAGTTCACTGATGTTGGAATACAGTATGTTCAGAGCACACTCCACATCCGCCTGGGAGGGAATGTAGCCCGCTGTCAGTATGACCGAGGTGAATTCCCGTGGCAGATAGTAGGGACGACACTTCACCGACAGGTGTTCCAGGTCTGGGCTGCAGGAGCTTGTCAGCACCACTGTGTCCGAGCACCACGCATTGTTGATCAGTAGGCAGACACCACCTCCCCTCGTCTTGCCCGAAGACGCCGTGTGATCCATCTGATGGATCGAAAATCCCTCCGGTTGGATGGCACAGTCGGGGGTGGCAGGGGAGAGCCAGGTCTCGGTGAAACAGAATACACAGCAGTTCTGCATCTCCCTGCAGTAGCTGAGTCTCCCTTTAAGATCATCCACCTTGTTCTCAAAGGCTTGCACATTAGCTAGTAGGATGGTGAGCACAGGGACCCTGAAGCCCCTCAGCTTCCACCTGACCAGCAGCCCAGCTCTTTTCCCACGCTTCATCGGTAAATAGTGCATCCTTCCAGGTTTCCATTGATGCAGTGTGTTGTTGGCAGCTCTTTGAGGTTGGTGGACGCATCCCGCGGGGATCGATAGGCGGGTCGCGTCGTCGGGTGCTCCAGGTCGGGCCGAGTGACGGGGGAGGCTCCGCTGCCACTTCCAGCTGCTGGGGGCCTGGGCTGTCGATTGGGTCGGGCGCCGAAACCGACACTTAATCCTGGAGGGCCAGGCTCCTGGCTGAAACAAGTCCGTAAACCGAGTCACGGTTGCGGAGGCCTCCGCTCCAGCCGACCCTTGGGCTCGATTTCTGAGGTCGGCTGCGGAGGCCTTACTTCCGGCAGCTGTGGATGTCCACCAACAGGGCTTTACGGTGGTTGCTCCGGGGAAGCATCTGGGGTAACTTGAGGTCTCTGACGTCACTTCTGTGTGATTGTCTGCTCCAGAGAGGTGCTGGTCGAAATGGGCCATGTCTCCAAGCACTCTAGAACGGTAGCAGGCCACGGGTCTCTGGGAACGTGGTGGGTCTCAGACCAGGCCTCGCTGGTCGGATCCAGGTGCGGTCCAGAGTTTAAGAAGCAATTCTGGCGCGGTGATCTCCAGCTGGGTCAGTAGCTTCGCCAGGGTGTTGTTGATCTTGCTAGATATAGCAGATTGGAGGTTTAGAAGGGTTTCTCAGGCATAGGATAGTGTAGAAGGCAGTTTGCTCGGGAGAGCATGCACAGTCGCCAGTTACCGGCGCCATCTTATGTGCTCCCATTTCCTCCCACATTCTAAAGATGTTCCAGTTAGCAGTTAATTGCTCAATGTAAATTGTCCTGTGATTAGTCTAATGTTAAATAGGTGGGGTGCGGAGTGGTGTGGCTCACTGGGCTGTAAGGGCCTGTTTCGCACTGTATCTCTTAGTAAATAAACAAATATAATTGCATCAGCACTTGGATCTGGGCTAAATTCCATCTTCTATTGCTGTTCCATCTTACAAGCTAATCAATATGAATCTGTTGCCTATAGCCATCCTCATTATCAACACAACACCAATTTTCACATTATCATCAAACCAACCAATCATACCTTCTACATTCTGATTCCAATTAACCAACTGTAAATCCATGCCCAAATATTACAAATTCTATGTGTCTTCCCCTCGTTTACCATCATTCTATGTTGGACCTTGTTAAAAGCTTTCTGAAATCCTACACACCACATCTCCTGGTTCTCCCTCGTCTACTCTACAAGATACATCCTGAAGGAATGGCACATTATGTTTACACCAGAATGTGTGATGACACATTTGGGCTGTCCCCAGCATATCCTTAGGTTGTGTTAATGCAAATAACACATTTCACTGTACATTTTGATGTCCAAGTGATAAACACACCTAATGCAATCTAAGAATTCCAATAGGCATTCAAACAAGATTTGCCTTTCATAAATTCATATGAACTCTGTTCAAATGCATTACAATTTTATTTATTTTTGTTTATTTAGAGATACAGCATGGAACAGGCCCTTCCAGCCCAATGAGCCTCACTGCCCAGCAATCCCACCAATTTAACCCTAGCCTAATCACAGGAAACTTACAATTACTTATTACCTACTAACCAGTACGTCATTGGAATAGTCATAGTCATACTTATTAATCCCGGGGGAAAATTGGTTTTCGTTACAGTTGCTCCATAAATAATAAATAGTAATAGAACCATAAATAGTTAAATAGTAATATGTAAATTATGCCAGTAAATTATGAAGTAAGTCCAGGACTATTGGCTCAGGATGTCTGACCCTCCAAGGGAGGAGTTGTAAATGATGTACTGAATGAGGAAACCATAGCACAGAGTAACCCCACATGTTCATGGGGAGGACGTACAAGATCCTTACAAAGTTTGTAAGGATTTTGTCAGTTGGAATTGAACTCCGAACTCAGACCCCCGAGCTGTAATAGCAGTGCACTATTTTTCTACGTTAAACTTCTTTCCTTCCTGATTCTGATTTCTCCTGACTCTCTTAGTGCCCCCAAAAACTATCAGTCTCAGCCAATAACAGTGTCCACATACTTTTGAGGCACAGAATTCTAAAAACTGCATAAACTGTTATATAAAATACTTCTCATTTCTGTCCAAAACAGCTGGTCAATCATCTTAACACCCAGTCCCACATTTCTAGACTTACCCGTTGAAGGAGATATCCCAAGGCTTCAGCCCTGACAAACCTCAGAACTTTAACACTCTCGATATCAAAACATGTTCTTGTGTGAACACCAATCTGACACTATCTTATACAACAAGCCAGAGACTTCTTCCCAAGGTCAAAATGGCTAATTCAAGAGGACATAATCCTAAAGTGATTGGAGGAAAGTATGGGGGGGGGGGTGTACTAGAAGTAAGTTAGTTACACACAGAGTGCTGAGTGCATGGGATGCCTTAGCACGGGTGAATTGAATTGACTTTATTTCTTACATCCTTCACATACATAAGGAGTAAAAATCTTTACGTTACGTCTCCACCTAAATGTGCAATGTGCAATCATAGTAATTTATAATAAATAGAACAGTCAATGTAACATAGAAATACACACAAATCTGTGTGAGTTAATCAGTCTGATGGCCTGGCAGAAGAAGTTCTCCCAGAGCCTGCTGGGCCTGGCTTTTATGCTGCGGTGCCGTTTCCTAGATGGTAGCAGCTGAAATAGATTGTGGCTGGAGTGACTCGGGTCCCCAATGATCCTTCGGACCCTGTTTTCACACCTGTCTTTGTAAATGTCCTGAATCATTGGAACGTCACAACTACAGATGCGCTAAGCTGTCCGCACCACTCTCTGCAGAATCCTGCATTTAAGAAAGGTACAGTTCCAATACCAGACAGTGATACAGCCAGTCAGGATGCTCTCAATCGTGCCCCTGTAGAAAGTTCTTAGGATTTGGGGGCCCATACCAAACCTCTTCAACCATCTGAGGTGAAAGAGGCGCTGTTGTGCCTTTTTCACCACACAGCTGGTGTGTATAGACCACGTGAGGTCCTCGGTGATGTGGAAACCGAGGAACTTAAAGCTGTTTACCCTCTCAACCCCAGATCTATTGATATCAATAGGGGTTACCTGTCACCATTCCTCCTGTAATCCACAATCAGAACCTTTGTTTTTGTGACATTGAGGAAGAGGTTGTTTTCTTGACACCACTGTGTCAGAGAGATGACTTCTTCCCTGCAGGCCACCTTATTATTGTTTGAGATTAGGCCAATCAATGTAGTGTTGTCGGCAAATGTAATTAGCAGATTAGAGTTGTGGGTATACAGGGGGTAAAGGAGAGGACTTAGTACACACCCCTGAGGAGCTCCTGTGTTGAGAGTCAGAGGCGTAGAGGTGAGGGAGCCCACTTTTACCACCTACCGGCGATCTGACAAGAAGTCCAGGATCTAGCTGCACAAGACAGGGTCAAGGCCGAAGTCTCTGAGCTTTCTATCGAGCCTGGATGGAATTATGGTGTTGAATGCTGAACTGTAGTCCATGAACAGCATTCTCACCTAAGCATCCTTCTTCTCCAGACATCAATATGTAAGGTCAGTAGCTATTGCATCGTCTGTTGATCGGTTGCGTCGACAGGCGAATTGTAGGAGGTACAGGCAGACATATAAGGGACATTTACGGAACAAGCGGACACAACAAGCAATTAGAAAGCCAAAATGGAATGTTGTCTTTTGTTACAAAAGGGACTAGAATTCAAGAGAAAGAAAAACTCTCAGGTAGGCTCACAGATGAAAGTAAAATGGAAGATTATGTAGAAGAGAACCGTTATATTGATCTTGGAGTACTTTAAAAGGTTGGCACAACATCTTGGGCCGAAGAGCCTGTACTGTGCTCTAGTGTTCTATGTTCTCTCTTCGTATGATAACCCCTCATCTCCAATATTAACCAGTATGCTTCAAGACAGAGGCTCGGTGCCTTCCCAAATTACCTCAGTGCCTTCCATTTTACCTCTGTAAATATTTGTGCATTATTCATAAATTGAATTTTAATTTCAAGTTTAGTTCATTCCCCTTGTAAAATAAACATATTCAGAGAGTGTGACAGTGTGATACCGAACCAAATGCAAATACATCAACACTTTTTTAAAATTTCTTCTTTAAAAAGGAATTGGCCTTTTTTCTTATCCTGATTTCTATCAAGTCAGCTCACTGGAAATGCTGCTGTCAACAACCAGATAATCTTTGTAATCTCCTCCATGGTCTCTTCTTGCTACTACCATTTAACAGGAGGTACAGAAGCCTTGGGACCCACACCACCAGGTTCAGGAACAGTTATTACCCTACAACCACCAGGCTCCTGAACTGGAGTGGATAATTTCACTCACTACCACTCCGAACTGACTCCACAACACTTTCAAGAACTTTTCGCAACTCATGTTTTCAGTATTTTTTTTATTTGCAGTTTGTCTTCTTTTGCACATTGGGTATTTGTCAGTCTTAGTATAGTTTTTAATAAATTCTATTGCAGTTCTTTATTTTTCTGTAAATGCCTGCAAGAAAATTAATTTCAAGGTAGCAACACAGATAAAAGTTGCTGGTGAACACAGCAGGCCAGGCAGCATCTCTAGGAAGCGGTGCAGTCAACGTTTCAGGCCGAGACCCTTCGTCAGGTCTAACTGAAGGAAGAGTGAGTAAGGGATTTGAAAGTTGGAGGGGGAGGGGGAGATCCAAAATGATAGGAGAAGACATGAGGGGGAGGAATGGAGCCAAGGGCTGGACAGGTGATTGGCAAAAGGGATATGAGAGGATCATGGGACAGGAGGTCCGGGAAGAAAGAAAAGGGGGGGGGGACCCAGAGGATGAGCAAAGGGTATATTCAGAGGGACAGAGGGAGAAAAGGGAGAGTGAGAGAAAGAATGTGTGTATAAAAATAAGTAACAGATGGGGTACGAGGGGGAGGTGGGGCATTAGCAGAAGTTAGAGAAGTCGATGTTCATGCCATCAGGTTGGAGGCTACCCAGACGGAATATAAGGTGTTGTTCCTCCAACCTGAGTGTGGCTTCATCTTTACAGTAGAGGAGGCCGTGGATAGACATGTCAGAATGGGAATGGGATGTGGAATTAAAATGTGTGGCCACTGGGAGATCCTGCTTTCTCTGGCGGACAGAGCGTAGGTGTTCAGCAAAGCGGTCTCCCAGTCTGCGTCGGGTCTCGCCAATATATAAAAGGCCACATCGGGAGCATCGGACGCGGTATATCACCCCAGCCGACTCACAGGTGAAGTGTTGCCTCACCTGGAAGGACTGCTTGGGGCCCTGAATGGTGGTAAGGGAGGAAGTGTAAGGGCATGTGTAGCACTTGTTCCGCTTACACGGATAAGTGCCAGGAAGGAGATCAGTGGGGAGGGATGGGGGGGACGAATGGACAAGGGAGTCGCGTAGCGAACGATCCCTGCGGAATGCAGGGGGGGGAGGAGGGAAAGATGTGCTTAGTAGTGGGATCCCGTTGGAGGTGGCGGAAGTTACGGAGAATAATATGTTGGACCCAGAGGCTGGTGGGGTGGTAGGTGAGGACCAGGGGAACCCTATTCCTAGTGGGGTGGCGGGAGGATGGAGTGAGAGCAGATGTACGTGAAATGGGGGAGACGCGTTTAAGAGCAGAGTTGATAGTGGAGGAAGGGAAGCCCCTTTCTTTAAAAAAGGAAGACATCTCCCTCATCCTAGAATGAAAAGCCTCATCCTGAGAGCAGATGCGGCGGAGACGGAGGAATTGCGAGAAGGGGATGGCGTTTTTGCAAGAGACGGGGTGAGAAGAGGAATAGTCCAGATAGCTGTGAGAGTCAGTAGGCTTATAGTAGATTTAAACACAAACAACAGGAATTCTGCAGATGCTGGAAATTCAAGCAACGCACATCAAAGTTGCTGGTGAACGCAGCAGGCCAAGCAGCATCTGTAGGAAGAGGTGCAGTCGACGTTTCAAGCCGAGACCGCACCTTGTCCCCATTCTAACCTCACTCCTTTGGAACGCTCTGCTCTCCACTCCCTCCGCACTAATCCTAACCTTATTATTAAACCCGCCGATAAGGGGGGTGCTGTTGTAGTCTGGCGTACTGACCTCTACCTTGCCGAGGCACAGCAACAACTCGCGGATACCTCCTCTTATTTACCCCTCGATCGTGACCCCACTGAGGAGCACCAGGCCATTGTCTCCCACACCATCACCGACTTTATCCGCTCAGGGGATCTCCCATCCACTGCTACCAACCTTATAGTTCCCACACCCCGCACTTCCCGTTTCTACCTCCTACCCAAGATCCACAAACCTGCCTGTCCGGGCCGACCTATTGTCTCAGCTTGCTCCTGCCCCACCGAACTCATTTCTGCATACCTCGACACTGTTTTATCACCCCTTGTTCAATCCCTTCCGACCTATGTTCGTGACACTTCTCACGCTCTTAAACTTTTCGATGGCTTTAAGTTCCCTGGCCCCCACTGCTTTATTTTCACCATGGATGTCCAGTCCTTATATACTTCCATCCCCCATCAGGAAGGTCTCAAAGCTCTACGCTTCTTTTTGGGTTCCAGACCTAATCAGTTCCCCTCTATCACCACTCTGCTCCGTCTAGCAGAATTAGTCCTTCCTCTTAATAATTTCTCCTTTGGCTCCTCCCACTTCCTCCAAACTAAAGGTGTAGCTATGGGCACCCATATGGTCCTAGCTATGCCTGCCTTTTTGTTGGCTTTGTGGAACAATCTATGTTCCGTGCCTATTCTGGTATCTGTCCCCCACTTTTCCTTCGCTACATCGACGACTGCATTGGCGCTGCTTCCTGCACGCATGCAGAACTCGTTGACTTTATTAACCTTGCCTCCAACTTTCACCCTGCCCTCAAGTTTACCTGGTCCATTTCCGACACCTCCCTCCCCTTTCTAGATCTTGCTGTCTCTGTCTCTGGAGACAGCTTATCCACTGATGTCTACTATAAGCCTATTGACTCTCACAGCTATCTGGACTATTCCTCTTCTCACCCTGTCTCTTGCAAAAACGCCATCCCCTTCTCGCAATTCCTCCGTCTCCGCCGCATCTGCTCTCAGGATGAGGCTTTTCATTCTAGGACGAGGGAGATGTCTTCTTTTTTTAAAGAAAGGGGCTTCCCTTCCTCCACTATCAACTCTGCTCTTAAACGCATCTCCCCCATTTCACGTACATCTGCTCTCACTCCATCCTCCCGCCACCCCACTAGGAATAGGGTTCCCCTGGTTCTCACCTACCACCCCACCAGCCTCCGGGTCCAACATATTATTCTCCGTAACTTCTGCCACCTCCAACGGGATCCCACCTTAAGCACATCTTTCCCTCCCTGCCTCTCTCTGCATTCCGCAGGGATTGCTCCCTACACAACTCCCTTGTCCATTCGTCCCCCCCATCCCTCCCCACTGATCTCCCTCCTGGCACTTATCCGTGTAAGCGGAACAAGTGCTACACATGCCCTTACACTTCCTCCCTTACCACCATTCAGGGCCCCAAACAGTCCTTCCAGGTGAGGCAACACTTCACCTGTGAGTCGACTGGGGTGATATACTGCGTCCGGTGCTCCCGATGTGGCCTTTTATATATTGGCGAGACCCAGCGCAGACTGGGAGACCGCTTTGCTGAACATCTACGCTCTGTCCGCCAGAGAAAGCAGGATCTCCCAGTGGCCACACATTTTAATTCCACATCCCATTCCCATTCTGACATGTCTATCCACGGCCTCTTCTACTGTAAAGATGAAGCCACACTCAGGTTGGAGGAACAACACCTTATATTCCGTCTGCGTAGCCTCCAACCTGATGGCATGAACATCGACTTCTCTAACTTCCACTAAGGCCCCACCTCCCCCTCGTACCCCATCTGTTACTTATTTTTATGCACACATTCTTTCTCTCACTCTCCTTTTTCTCCCTCTGTCCCTCTGAATATACCTCTTGCCCATCCTCCGGGTCCCCCCCCCCCTTGTCTTTCTTCCCGGACCTCCTGTTCCATGATCCTCTCGTATCCCCTTTTGCCTATCACCTGTCCAGCTCTTGGCTCTATCCCTCCCCCTCCTGTCTTCTATCATTTTGGATCTCCCCCTCCCCCCTCCAACTTTCAAATCCCTTACTCACTCTTCCTTCAGTTAGTCCTGACGAAGGGTCTCGGCCTGAAACGTCGACTGCACCTCTTCCTACAGATGCTGCTTGGCCTGCTGCGTTCACCAGCAACTTTGATGTGTGAGGCTTATAGTAGACATCAGTGGATAAGCTGTCTTCAGAGACAGAGACAGAAAGATCTAGAAAGGGGAGGGAGGTGTCGGAAATGGACCAGGTCAACTTGAGGGCAGTGTGAAAGTTGGAGGCAAAGTTAATAAAGTCAACGAGCTCTGCATGCGTGCAGGAAGCAGCGCCAATGCAGTCATCGATGTAGCGAAGGAAAAGTGGGGGACAGATACCAGAATAGGCACGGAACATAGACTGTTCCACAAACCCAACAAAAAGGCAGGCATAGCTAGGACCCATACGGGTGCCCATAGCTACATCTTTAGTTTGGAAGAAGTGGGAGGAGCCAAAGGAGAAATTATTAAGAGTAAGGACTAATTCTGCTAGACGGAGCAGAGTGGTGGTAGAGGGGAACTGATTAGGTCTGGAATCCAAAAAGAAGCGTAGAGCTTTGAGACCTTCCTGATGGGGGATGGAAGTACATAGGGACTGGACATCCATGGTGAAAATAAAGCAGTGGGGTTCAGGGAACTTAAAATCATCGAAAAGTTTAAGAGCGTGAGAAGTGTCACGAACATAGGTCGGAAGGGATTGAACAAGGGGTGATAAAACAGTGTCGAGGTATGCAGAAATGAGTTCGGTGGGGCAGGAGCAAGCTGAGACAATAGGTTGGCCCGGACAGGCAGGTTTCTGGATCTTGGGTAGGAGGTAGAAACGGGAAGTGCGAGGTGTGTGAACTATAAGGTTGGTAGCAGTGGATGGGAGATCCCCTGAGCAGGTAAAGTCGGTGATGGTGTGGGAGACAATGGCCTGGTGCTCCTTAGTGGGGTCACGATCGAGGGGTAAATAAGAGGAGGTATCCGCGAGTTGTCGCTGTGCCTCGGCAAGGTAGAGATCAGTACGCCAGACTACAACAGCACCCCCCTTATCAGCGGGTTTAATAATAAGGTTAGGATTAGTGCGGAGGGAGTGGAGAGCAGAGCGTTCCGAAGGAGTGAGGTTGGAATGGGAACAAGGTGCAGTGAAGTCGAGACGGTTGATGTCCAGTCGGCAGTTAGCGATAAAGAGATCCAGAGCAGGCAGAAGACCAGAGCAGGGTGTCCATGAAGAAGAGGAGGGTTGAAGACGGGAGAAGGGGTCATCGGTGGGGGTGGAAGAGTCTTTGCCGCAGAAGTAGGCTCGGAAACAGAGACGGCGGAAGAAAAGTTCCGCATCATGGCGAACATGGAATTCGCTGAGGTGTGGGCGAAGGGGGACAAAGGTGGGGACCTTACTGAGGACAGAGCGCTCTGCCTCCGACAGTTGAAGGTCAGAGGGGATGGTAAAGACCCGGCACGGATGAGAGCTGGGATCAGAGGGCGGAGGGGGGAGGCTGGGGGTGTCAATGGAGAGGGGAGGGTTGGGGTGAGAGGAAGATGGAGCCTCTGAGGACCCAGGAGCTGACGGTGGGATCTGAAGGAGATGGGATTGCAGAGTATTGGTGGGGGAAGGGGAGACGGGAGTCACAATAGCAGCACATAAAGACCCGGCCTGGAGTTCAAGGCTGGAATCTTGAGAGCTCGGGTCAGAGGGGGGAGGGGGGAGGCTGGGGGTGTCAGTGGAGAGGGGATAGTTGGGGTGAGAGGAAGATGGAGCCTCTGAGGGCTCAGGAGCTGACGGTGGGATCTGAGGGAGACGGAGTTGCAGAGTGGTGGTGGGGGAAGGGGAGACGGCAGTCACAATAGTAGCACATGAAGACCCGGCCTGGAGTTCAAGGCTGGAGTCGCAGTTGGTGGTTGGACTGGGAGACCGCTTTGCTGAACACCTACGCTCTGTCCGCCAGAGAAAGCAGGATCTCCCAGTGGCCACACATTTTAATTCCACATCCCATTCCCATTCTGATATGTCTATCCACGGCCTCCTCTACTGTAAAGATGAAGCCACACTCAGGTTGGAGGAACAACACCTTATATTCCGTCTGGGTAGCCTCCAACCTGATGGCATGAACATCGACTTCTCTAACTTCCGCTAATGCCCCACCTCCCCCTCGTACCCCATCTGTTACTTATTTTTATACACACATTCTTTCTCTCACTCTCCTTTTTCTCCCTCTGTCTCTCTGAATATACCCCTTGCCCATCCTCTGGGTCCCCCCCCCCCCTTTTCTTTCTACCCGGACCTCCTGTCCCATGATCCTCTTGTATCCCTTTTGCCTATCACCTGTCCAGCTCTTGGCTCCATCCCTCCCCCTCCTGTCTTCTCCTATCATTTTGGATCTCTCCCTCCCCCTCCAACTTCCAAATCTCTTACTAGCTCTTCCTTCAGTTAGTCCTGACGAAGGGTCTCGGCCTGAAACGTCAACTGCACCTCTTCCTAGAGATGCTGCCTGGCCTGCTGCGTTCACCAGCAACTTTTATGTGTGTTGTTTGAATTTCCAGCATCTGCAGAACTCCTGTTTTTTAATTTCAAGGTAGGATATAGGAATATACATGTACTTTGATAATATATTTTACTTTGACTTTGAGATTTTTTAAGTAAATGTTGATCTTCCTAATAACTCCACTTCTTCTTAAGCCTAACACTACTACTGGGGCAGAGGCTGCTGACAGCAGCTCAGCACAGTCCTCTGTCCTGGGCCAGTCTTTCAATTTGTCTCCAGGTGTAGCCCATCTTCAAAGATCTTTTCTCTCCCAAGACAAGGTCTTTAGAGCTTCTGTTGGCATTTCTGTAGCTCTGGGTTTTTAACGGAATGGGTTGCTAGCCCCCATACCCAACCCTTCTCCTTTCGCAGCCAGGCTTGGGACCGTCCATGGTGCAGTTTTCCAAATGGCTCTGTGATTAAGTATTCCTTCTTCCCAGATGCCTTCGCAGAACTCCACAAGTGCCAAAGGAATGGTTCACAGAGGCTTGATACAGTCACTTCTTGCCAAAGTTGACCACAGATAATGCAATAATTTTGCTGATTGCAACGAGAGAATATCTGTCATCCGTTTTGAAATGTCAAATCAATGAAATGACACTTAAATTATAGGGAAGACAAAGATTTACAACCCTATGCGTAACATTTACAAAGTAGTGACACAGATAAGAGTGTGTGCTGATAAAATGACAACCCTCATCTCTTTGTCAATCTCCAAAAGGTTTTAAAGAGATAAAGATTAGCTTTGTTTGTCACGTGCATATCAGAACATCGAAACATGAGAAATCTGCTGAGGGAAGACCGCGAGTATCGTCATGCTTCTGGTGCCACATTAGCACTTATGTCACATGCTCACAAGTTACTAACCCTAAATCTTACACCTTTAGAATGTGGGAGGAAATCAGGGCACCCGGAGGACACCCACGAGGTCATGGGAAGAACAATCAGACTCCTTACAGACAGCAGCAGGAACTGAACCTCGATCTTACAGCTGTAAAGTGTTACGCTGACCGCTATAGTCCCATATCACCTGATACCAAACAACTTACCTTCACTAGATAACTGCAATTCCCAAGCCCCACAGCACGCTGCATTAAGGAGACAGATTCTGGAAAGGTGTAATAATAACAGGGTTGTTATGTTGGGAGATTTTAATTTCCCCAATATTGACTGGCATCTCCCCAGAGCAAGGGGTTTATATGGGGTGGAGTTTGTTAGGCATGTTCAGGAAGATTTCCTGGCACAATACAGGCTATGTAGATAAGCCTACAAGAGGAGAGGCTGTAATTGACCTGGTATTGGGAAAAGAAACCAGGTCAGGTGTCAGGTCTATCAGTGGGAGAGCATTTTGAAGATAATGATCACAATTCTATCTCTTTTACCATAGCATTGGAGAGGGATAGGAGCAGACAAGTTAGGGAAGTGTTTAATTGAAGTACGGGGAAATATGAAGTGATCAAGCTAGAACTTGGAAGTATAAACTGGGAGCAGATGTTCTCAGGGAAATGCACAGCAGAAATGTGGCAAATGTTCAGGAGATATTTGTGTGGCATTCTACATAGGTACATTCCAATGAGACAGGGAAAGGATGGTAGGGTACAGGAGCCACGGTGTACAAAAGCTGTTGAAAATCTAGTCAAGAAGAAAAGAAAAGCTTACAAAAGATTCATAAAACTAGGTAATGAAAGAGATCTAGAAAAATATAAGAAACTTAAGAATGAAATTAGGAGTGCCAGAAGGGGCCATGAGAAGGCCTTAGCGAGCAGGATTAAAGAAAACCCCAAAGCATTCTACAAGTACGTGACAGCAAGAGGATAAGATGTGAGAGAATAGGACCAATCATGTGTGACAGTGGAAGAGTGGAAAAGCGGAGGTACTTAATGAATATTTTGCTTCAGTATTCACTACGGAAAAGGACCTTGGTGATTGTAGGAACTGAAAAGCTTGAGCATATAGACATTAAGAAAGAGGATGTGCTGGAGCTTTTGGAAAGCATCAAGTTGGGTAAGTCACCGGGACCAGACAAGATGTACCCCAGGCTACTGTGGGAGACGAGGGAGGAGATTGCAGAGACTCTGGCAATGATCTTTGAATCATCAATGGGGACAGGAGAGGTTCTGGATGATTGGAGGGTTGCAGATGTTGTTCCCTTAATCAAGAAGGGGAGTAGAGATAGCCCTGGAAATTATAGACCAGTGAGTCTTACTTCAGTGGTTGGTAAGTTGATAGAGAAGATCCTGAGAGGCAGGATCTACAAACATTTGGACAGGTATAATATGATTAGGAACAGTCAGCATGGCTTTGTCAAAGGCAGGTCATGCCTTAAGAGCCTGATTGAATTTTTTGAGGATGTGCATAAACACATTGATGAAGGTAGAGCAGTAGATGTAGTGTATATGGATTTCAGCAAGGCATTTGATAAGGTACCTCATGCAAGGCTTATTGAGAAAATAAGGAGGCATAGAATATAGTATTAATGGTAAGACACTTGGCAGCATGGAGGATCAGAGGGATCTTGGGGTCCGAGTCTATAGGACACTCAAGGCTGCTGCGCAGGTTGTCTATGTGGTTAAGAAGACATACGGTGTATTGGCCTTCATCGACCATGTGATTAAGTTCAAGAGCCAAGAGGTAATGTTACAGCTATACAGGACCCTGGTCAGACCCCACTTGAGAGTACTGTGCTCAGTTCTGGTCACCTCACTACAGGAAGAATGTGGACACTATTTAAAGGGTACAGAGGAGATTTACAAGGATGTTGCCTGGATTGGGGAGCATGCCTTATGAGAATATGTTGAGTGAACTTGGCCTTTTCTCCTTGGAGCGACGGGAGGATGAGAGGTGATCTGATAGAGGTGTGTAAGATAGATCCCTCCTCATTCTCCTGAACTCCAGGGAATACAGCCCAAGAGCTGCCAGACGTTCCTCATACAGCAACCATACTCCAGGTAAGTGTGCTCAATGCTGGGCCACATCCACTACATTTTGTAGGCTTTCAAGAGTACTGGTGTTTCCATACCAGGTCATGATGCAAGCAGTCAACATACTCTCCACCACACAGCTATAGAAGTTTATCAAAATTTTAGATGACATGCTGAATCTTCACAAACTTCTAAGAAAGTAGAGGCACTGCCATGCTTCCTTTGTAACTGCACTTACATGCTGGGCCTAGGACAGGTCCTCTGAAATAATTACACCAAGGAATTTAAAGTTGCTGATCCTCTCAACCTCTAATACTCTGATGAGGACTGACTCAAGGACCTCTGATTTCCTCCACCTGAAGTCAATAATTAGCTCCTTGGTTTTGCTGGCAGTGAGAGGTTGTTGTTGTGGCTGCCACATTTTCAATCTCCCTCCTATACGCTGATTCTTCGTCACCTTTGATTCAGTCAACAACAATGGCGTCATCAGCAAACTTAAATAGCATTCGAGTTATGCTTAGCCTCACAGTCATAAGTAGAAGACACAATGCATAAAAGCATGCGGACATGATCAAGAGGTTCAGTTGTTGTCCTGGCCAAACATCAGGATGGGGAAGAAATGAGATCTTAGTGACTGTGACCAGGGAATGATTGTTGGTGCCGGACAGGGTGGTTTGAAACTGCTGACCTCCTGGGATCTTCACACACAACAATCTCTAAGAGTTTACAGAGAATAGTGTGAAAAACAATAAAACATCCAGTGAGCAGCAGTTCTGTGGGCAAAAAAGTCATGCTAATGACGGAGGTCAGAGGAGAACAACCAGACAGGATCAAGCTGACAGGAAGGCGACAGTAACTCAAATAACCACACATTACAACAGTGGTGTGCAGAAGAGCATCTCTGAATGCACAAAACATGAACCTTGAAGTGGATGGGCTACAGCAGCAGAAGACCGCACCAGGTTCCATTCCTGTACCTAATAAAGTGGCCACTGAATGTGCATTGTGCTCGAGGAGAATTCAGTTGGCCATTGGTTCACCCACAGCTTGAGCACCATGTACATTTTTTGGTTTTCATATGACTGGAAGAGTACATTGACATAAATAGTTAGCTGGCAAAAGTTAGCTGGGAAATTAGATTAAAATGTATTGAGACAGATGAGGACAAATGTATTTAGACATTTTGTTTTAAACTTAAAATTTCTTGAAGTTAAATAAAAGGTCCAAAGGAAAAGAATGCTCAGTGGGCACTTTATTCGATACCTCCAATAACAAATAAAATGCCCTTCAGCTGCTGTAGCCCCTCCACGTCAAGGTTTGATGTGTTGAGCTTTCAGACCACCCACTGTAACAGAAACATAACATGCTCACCATATTCAGCAAAGCAATACAAAATTCAAAGTAAATTTATTATTAAAGTACATACTGTATATGTCGCCATATACAACCCTGAGATTCGTTTTCTTGCAAACCTACTCAATAAATCCATAACAGTATAATAGCTATAACAGAATCAATGAAAGACCGCATCCACTCGGGCGTTCAACCACTGTACAACTACAAAAAGAAAGAAATAATAATAAATAGATAAGCAATAAATGTCGAGAACATGAGATGAAGATACTTCATAGGTCATGAGAACATTTCAATGATAAAGTGAAGTTACCCCCTTTGGTTCAAGCAACAACAATAGCAGAACAACTGCAACAACATAACAGCAGCAAATCAAGCCCCTTTCTTCCCTCCAATCCACTCAGATTCAGATTTACTTACAAGATGTACATTGAAACATATGGTGAAACGCTTCATTCGCATTAAACAACCAACACACCTAAGGATGCGATGAGGGCAGCCTGTACAGTGTCACCACACATTATGGCGCCAACATAGCATGTCCACCATGCTTGGCAGAACAACAAGGAAGACAAAAGCACAGAACACAACAAGCTACAAAACAACAACAGCAAAACAAGCCCCGCTCATCTCTTCTGCCGTTGCACACACACTGCCCTTCAACCCAAAGACAGGCTGGTACTTTAATCAGACAAGATCAACAGGATTTTGCGAAAAGGAAATCCTACTTCACCAATTCATTAAAATTCTCTGAAATAACAAGCATTGAGGATAAAGAGGAACCAGTCGATGTTCTACACTTAGATTTCCAAAGGGCACTTAAAATGAGCTGCATCAAAGTTTATTGTGGAAAAGAAACTATCACTGTATATGAGGTCACGTACTGAAATAGAGAGAAATTCAGCTAGATAACAGTATAGGCATCAATGGATTAGCAAACTGTGACATGATATGCCACAGAAACTAGTGAATGGACCTCAACATTTTTCAATTCAATTTCATTGTCATTCATCCATACATGAATACTCATGAATAAAGCCAAATGAGACAAGTTATTCCAGTCGTCAAGGATCTAAACACAGCACCAATAATCACACACAGCACAAAGCACACATAACACGTATAAGATAGACAGATACAGCTATTCAATAAATGAGTCCTAACTCAAGCCATCCAACGCCATGGAAATCTGAAGACGACCACAATAGAGCTTGTCTTCTGCAAAGCGAACATGGATGGGGTGGGGGGGGGGGCAGGGGCAGAGGCAGCACTGACTCCAACCAGGACACCTGCACCACACTGCCCTTGGTGGACTGCACCAGCTGGATGCCTCTCTTTGGCAGCTGTAAACAGGGAACACCACAGCTTGAGGCCTAGTCCTCGCACATTTTGGATATCAGTAAAGTACAATCATGCAAAATATATATGGATATAGTCCAGAACCCAAGTCCATTGTTCTGCCGAGTGAACACTGGGGGTACAATGCAGAGACAACAAATTATACAAATGACTTGAGGGTTTCAAAGGTAGGGTTCATAAATTTGCTGATAAAATATGGTTGGAAAGTAAGCTGTGAAGAAGATAGAAGGTGGTTAGTTAGGTTAAGTGAGAAGACAGAGAATGGGAATATGGAGATGATGTGGGAAAATGTGAAATTATCTATTTTTAGAGGTAAGGGAAGTTGTTCAAGTTCAGTTTATTGTCATTCAGCCATACACATGTATTCTGCATCATTCCTCTGGGGCCATAATGCAAAACATAGTGCACTGAGTCACATCAGACAACATAGTTACGATCCAGCACATACAGTCATAAAATAATATCAACACAAGTCCCCTGAGTGGCATGGGCTGAAGATTGACAGGTTGACATAAGGTGCGATGAGCATGTCGACATCAGACAGTATAATGTTACTGGCACTATTATAATAAGACAAGCAGACAGGGTGTCCACGTGTATTGGGTGGCAGCAGAGTGTATCTGAATGGTTAGAGCTTGCAGTGCTGAGATGCAGATGGAGCTAGGTGTCCTAGTGTACAATTGGCAAAAGGATACAATGCAGATACAGCAAGTCATTTGGTCAGGAAACTCAACATAAAGGGAGAGAGGGAGTGCTTCAGTCATATGGGGCATCAGTAAGGTTCTATGTGCAGTATTGATCTCCTTATCTAATAAGGATGTAAATTCAATGGAACCTAGCTCAGGGAAGGCTTCCTTTATTGATTTCTGGTATGGACAGGTGTCCTATGAGAAGTGGTTGAACTCAATGGGTTTGCACCTGCTAGAATAGAATAGAATAGAACTTTATTGTCATTACTCAAGACAATGAGATTGCAGTGCTAATTCAATTCATGCAAAACAGGTATTTACTTTATACTTTATTGTCGCCAAACAATTGGTACTAGAACATACAACCATCACAGCGATATTTGATTCTGCGCTTCACACTCCCTGGATTACAAATATTAAAGATATTAAAAATAGTTAAAACTAGTAAATATTACAAATTTAAATTATAAATCATAAATAGAAAATAGAAAAATGGAAAGTAAGGTAGTGCAAAAAAAACCGAGAGGCAGGTCCGGATATTTGGAGGGTATGGCCCACATCCGGGTCAGGATCCGTTCAGCAGTCTTATCACAGTTGAAAAGAAGCTTACAATGCATGTGGTACAGTTTAATTTTTTTTTTAATTCCATATTTGCTGCAACAAGTAAGTTCAATAATCCATTACACTCAACAGCCATTGGCAATCCGGGGTGCAGCATTATTCAGCTGCACAGCAGCCCTTGGGAAGAAGCTGTTTTTTAGTCTTACTGTCTTGACTAAGAAGTGGTAGAGAATGGTAGATGACTTGACTGAAACATGCAAGATCCTGCAACGTCTCGACTGGGTGGCCGTGGATAGGATATTTATAAGAGAATCCAAAACATGTGGCTACTGCTCACAGATAAGGGAGTGCCCAATTCAACAGAGAAGAAAGGAAATATTCTCTCTCAGATATTTGAGTCTTCAATACACTTGTCCTCAAAGAGCAGTGGAAAACCGAGTCATTGAATCGTTTCCTATGGCAGAGATAGAAATATTCTGCAAAGGGATGGAAGGAGATTCTTCTTAAGCAATGGGATTGTTGAGAGTGTGGAGTTAAGGTTATAATATTAAATGACAGGGCAAAATGTAATATTAAAACAGGGGGATCTGGGAACACAGATCCATAATTCCTTGAAAGTGACATCACAGAGAGATGGAGTCATAAAGAGAGCTTTCGGCACATTGGCCTACGTAAATCAAAATACTGACTACAGGTGTTAGGATGTTATGTTGAAGTTGTGGGACCTAATTTGGAAAATTGTGTGCAGGTTTTGGTCACCTACCTACAGGAAAAACATCAATAAGATTGAAAAGAGTTCAGAAAAAAATTACAAGGATGTTGCCATGACTTGAGGACCTGAGTTAGAGGGAAAGATTGGACAGGTTAGGACTTCATTCCCTGCAGTGTAGGAGAATGAGGGGAGATTTCATAAAAGCATACAGAATTATGAAGAGTATCTACAGGGTAAATACAAGCAGGCATTTTTCACTGAGATTGGGTAAAACTAGAAGTCGAGGTTATGGGTTAAGAGTGACAGGTGGAATGCTTAAGGGGAACCATTCAAAGGATGGTGAAAGTGTGGGATGAGCTGCCAGCAGAAGTGGAAGATGTGGGTTAGATTTCAACATTTGAGAGATGCTTGTACAGGTCTGGGTGCGGGTTGATGGAACTAGGCAGATTAATAGTTCAGCATGTACTAGATGGGCCGACGAGCCTGTTTCTATGTTGCAGTGTTCTGTGACTCTACGACTCTAATTGTTGGGCCATGGAGACAACTCCTGTTCTTGATTTGTATAATAGTAGATCAAAGGACACTCAGTTTTGCAAAAAAAAATCTGTAAGATTAAGGATTCAGATTAGTAATTGGAATATAAACAAAAACATGATAAAAACTGAAGCAAATGAGAGTATATTACCAAGAAATGTACAGTAAATTGTAGGAGCTTCCACAAGTTTTCAATAAGTGAGTAGTGAAAGCATCAAGGGTCACTGAAATTATTAATACAGGAGAAATTGTGATGGAGTAAAAAGAAAATGGCTGAGGTGTTAAAACAAATATTTTGCATGTCTTTGCAGCTGAAGAGACAGAAAGCATCCCAGATAAAGGAAGACACCATAAAGGGACTAAGTATGAAGTAATACATTTTTTGTTATTCATTTGTTTTCTAATGGTGCCATAAGCTTCTTTTATTTTTAAATTATATGCTCACAGAATGTGGATGTTGCAGGCATTGCTGCTCCTCACTAATTGCCCTGAACTAGGGTGACACTTAAACATCAAGCTCATTGTCTAAAATCACAAAAAAGCCAGACTGGGTAATATTGACAACTATGAAACCTAGTGAAGAATGACAGAGAGCATCTCAAAGTACTGTCGGAGATGCACTCAAAGTCAAAAGGTCAACATCAAAGTGGAACTTACTATCAAAAAGCACAAGTGCATGTATGCACAGGTATAATGCAAAACCAACTTACAGCAGTACCACAAGTACACAGCATCAGATAAGCAGCATTCACTAGAAAAACACAAGGTTGGCTTCATCCAGAGAAGAATGCTCCAACACACCAACAATATGCATAGTGCAGATTCAGAATCACGTTCATCATCTTGACATATGCTGTAAAATTTGTTGTTCTGTGGCAGCAGTATAGTGCAGGACATAATATATACTATAAGTTTCAATAAAAATATATATTTAAATAATTAAATTAGCACAAAAAGAGAGCAAAAATAGTGGGGTAGCATTCATGGATTCATTCAGAAATCTGATGGCAGAAGGGAAGAAGCTGTTCCCAAAAAGTTGAGTGTGTGTCTTCAGGTTCATGTACCTCTTCTCTGATGGCAGTAATGAGAAGAGGGTATGTCCCTGGTGGCAGGGATCTTTAATGATGGATGCTACCTTTCTGAGGAACACAGGAACAGGTCTTTTGGCCCACAATGTTGTGTCAAACCAAATGAATTAGTAATCAAATACCCAACTAAACTAATCCCTTCTGCTTACATGATGTCCATATTCTTCCATTTTCCTCACATTCATGTGCCTATTTAAACATCTCTTAATAGTCCTTGAAAGTCCCTAATATATCTTCCTCTCCCACCAACCCAGGCAGAACATTCCAGGCACCTATCACTCTCAGTAAAAGAAAAGTTGCCCCTCACATCTCCTTTGAAATTACCCCCTCTCACCTTAAATGCATGGTATTAGACCTTCCAACACTGGTATTAGACCTTCCAACACTGGGAAAAAGATACTGTCTGTCTTATTCTATCTACCCCTCTTATCATCTTCTAAAACTCTATCAGATCTCTCCTCAGCCTCCACCATTCCACAGAAACAACCCAAGTTTGTCTAACCTCACATTATCACACATGCCCTCTAATCCAGGCAGCACCCTGGTAAACCACGATGAAATGGCAGGGCAACTCGATGGGCCAAATGGTCTAATTCTGCTCCTATATCTTATGGTCTTATGGCAAACCGCTTCTGCACCCTCTCCAAAGGCTTGACATCCTTCCTATAATGGGGAAACCAGAATTGTATGCAATATTCCTGACATGGCCGAACTAGAGTTTTATAAAGCTGCAACTTGTTGAAGAAGAAGCTAAAGCCAACGATGCTGCCCTTAGGCACTCCTCTAGCGATGTTATAAAGCTAAGATGATTGGCCTGCAACACCACAACCATCTTCCTTTGTGGGTGTTATGCCTCCAGTAAAAAAGAGAGTTTTTCCCCTGTAATTCCTCATGGCTTCAGTTTTACAACGCCTCGTCAATGCCACACTCAGGCAGTTGCCAGAAAAACACTGGAATCCATCATTAAGGCAATGATAAAAGACCACTTAAAAAGTATATCAGGACCCGGCGGAATCATCAGAAGAGAGAAAGAGTGCCTGACTGATTTTTGTTTTCAGTCAGGGTAGATAAAAGAATGAATGCAGAATATGTTTTTAATTTCCGGGAGCCACTTAATAAAGTGCTACCTTTACACAAGCTCAGAGCTCAAGAAATTGGAGTTCAAATATTAACATAGTTAATGACAGGAAACAGATTAGGAATAAGTAGGTCATTTTCAAGTGGGTAGGGTACAGCCGGTGGTCTCCGATGATTAATGCTGCAAGCTTGTTTACTTACAACTGATATTAACAATTTAGTTGAAGATGCTAAACATAATGTATCCAAATATCCTGATGCTGGAAAGTTACGTGGGAAAGTGCAAGTTGTGAAGAGAACACAAAGCAATACAGACTAGTTCAGGCAAAAAAGCCGATATAAATGTGAAGTTAGTTACATAGCTTCTTCCCCTCTGCCATCCAATTTCTAAATAGAATCAGAATCAGAATCAGGTTTATTATCACCGGTCTGTGACGTGAAATTTGTTAACTTAACAGCAGCAGTTCAATGCAATACATAATCTAGCAGACAAATAATAATAATTAAAAAAATTTTAAGTAATAATAAATAAACAAGTAAATCAATTAAGTATATTAAATAGATGAAAAACCATGCAAAAAAAGAGATACTGTATATTTTTTAAAAAGTGAGGTAGTGTCCAAAGATTCAATGACCATTTTGGGATTGGATGGCAGAGGGGAAGAAGCTTTTCCTGAATCGCGAGTTACAGGAGCCTGAAGGCACACGCTCAGCGATTCAGGGACAGCTTCTTCCCCTCTGCCATCAGATTTCTGAATGGACATGGAGCCTGTGAACACTACCTCACTACTTTTTTTCTCTTTTTGCACTACTTATTTAATTTAGATTAGATTTGATCATAAGGACACGCAGTCCTCTTTTATTGTCATGCATGCATTAAGAAATGATACAATTTGTTCCTCCAGAATGATATCACAGAAACACAAGACAAACCAAGACTAAAAAAACCGACAAAAACCACATAATTATAACATATAGTTACAACAGTGCAAAGCAATACCGTAATTTGATGAAGAACAGACCATGGGCACATAAAAAAAAGTCTCAAAGTCTCTGGAAAGTCCCATCATCTCATGCAGATGGTTGAAGGGAAAAACTCCCTTCCATGAGCTTACAGCGCCGCAAACTTGCCGATGCAGCATCCTGGAAGCACCCCAACCACAGTCCAACTCTAAGTCCATCCGAAAACTTCGAGCCTCTGACCAGCCCTCCGACACCAAGCACCGAGCACCATCTCTGCCGAGCGCTTCGACCCCGGCCCCGGCAACAGGCAATAGGCAAAGCCGAGGATTTGGGGCCTTCCCCTCCGGAGATTCTCGATCGCATAGTAGCTGCAGCAGCGAAGCAGGCATTTCAGAAGTTTCTCCAGATGTTCCTCCATGCTTCTCATGTCCATCTCCATCAAATCAGGATTGTGAATGGCATCCTACTTCACAAATACGATATCATTCGGAGCGGCCGCACACACTGCGTCGCGCCACCATCTTCTCCTCCCCTCTATATATACCTTATCTATATATACATAATTTTTACTGTAATTTACAGTTTTATGTATTGCAAAGAACTGTTGCTGCATAACAACAAATTTCACGACATATGCCAGTGATATTAATCCTGATTCTGATTCTGATAGATCGTTTGATATACTTTCTTTGATTGTTTCCTGCTAGCGGCCATTTTAACTATTTTGGAATATCTCAAATGATCAAAGACATTTAAAAAGCTCAAAAATATTAAAATCATGAAAAATATTAAAAATTAAAATATAGTACATTTAATTAATGTGTTTCAAATTATTCAAACCTTCTGGCAATAAAAAGGAACCCAACACACTGTTTGCCTCCTCAGTTGCTTGCATATTAATTTGATAAAGCATCTTTACCAAGTTCTCACCCTTCTGTGCTTTGGACAACAAAACCTTTCTGAGCACCCTGGCTGGTGTAAAGCGAGGAGTCTGGGTGCAAAGAGGAGCCGGTCCCTTAGCTCAGGATGTTTATGCTGAGTTCAGATAGGCAGCAGCACTGAGCGTCAGCACTACATACTGTAGGTGTTGAGCTGAGCTCCAAGGGGGGCCTCAGAACTGCCTTCAAAGAAGTGCCAGCAGAAGTTTATTATGTATCAGGCTATTGCCTTGGAGACGGACAACAGGGTTTACTAGACTGAAGCTGCTGAAGCAACACAGTGTGACTTAGAGATCCTTCACCAGTGCAGCACACGAAGCATGGATATTTTTAGATTTAGATTTAGAGACACAGCACGGTAACAGTCCTGGTGGGCCAACAAGCCCCCGCCACCCAATTGACCAGTTAATCTACTAACTCGTACATCTTTGGAATGTGGGGTAATCCGGAGCACACAGAGGAAAGAAACCCTTGAGGAGAACGTACAAACTCCTTCCAGACAGTGGCAGAATTGAATCTGGGTCACTGCCGCTGCATTACTGTTAAACTAACTGTGACATCACCTTGCCGCCGCGCTACCTTCAAATCACTGCTGTTTTGAGCACGATGTACTATTTTTTAATTAAAGACCCTAACAACATTCATCCTGGCAAATTCTATGGATGCAATTTTTTTTTAATCATCTAAATTTTTTCCCCCACAAAAGCAACCTTTCCCTCAAAGGTAATTGTAAAGAGTAACATGTTGCCTGCTGTTCACTTGAAGATGCCATGCCTGCCACACATGGCTACCACTAGCGATTACCATTCTGAACCATCTTCACCAAGTCTTTATCCTACTTCCCTCTGGGTTCCTCCAATTTTGACCTCTTGTCCTAATTTCCAACACTTCACCCTCAATGACCAGGATCGCTGCGCTACAAAAAAATGTTTTACAATTCCCTCCTTAAACCTATACCTTCCCTTGTTCTCTCTTCTCTTGTGACATTTATTTATTTAGAAATATGATGGGGAACAGGCCCTACCGGCCACCAAGCAACCCTAGCCTAATCACAGGGCAATATGCAATGACCAATTAACCTAGTAACCGGTATATCTTTGGATTGTGGGAGGAAACTAGAGTAACCTGAGGAAACACACGTGCAAATAGGAAGAACATAGAAACTTACGCTGACCTCTGATGCCCTGAGCTGTAATAGTGCCGAACTACCATGGTGTCCCACTGAAGCTCCTTCTTAGGTCTGTTGTTAGGTGGCTCAGTGTCAATAGTGTATTACCTAACTCTCGCTCCTGTAAAATGCTTACAATATTTACAATGATCCAGAGTCATAGAGCAATACAGCATGGAAACAGGCCCTTCGGCCTATCTAGTCCATACTCACCTGTTTTCTGCCTAGTCCCATCTACTCGCACTCAGTCCATAGCCCTCCACACCCCTCTCATCCACGTATGCACTTTTCCAAACCTCTTTTAAGTGTTGAAATTGAGCCCACATCCACCACTTCTGCTGACAGCTCATTCCAAGTTCTCACCACCCTCTCAGTGAATAAGTTCCCCTTCAGGTTCTCCTGAAACATTTCACCTTTCATCTATGACCTCTAGTTCTAGTCTCACCCAACCTCGGTAGAAAAAAATTTGCTTGTATTTATCCTAACTAAACGCTTCATAGTTTTATATATCTCTGTAAGATCTCCTCTCATTCTCCTACGCTCCAGCGAATAAAATCACGATCTATTCCACCCATCGCTATTTCTCAGATCTTCAAGCCCTGGCAACATCTGTGTAAATCTTCTCTGCATTCTTTAAACTTATTGATATCTTTTCCTGTAAGTAGGTGACCAGAATTGCACACAATGCCCCAAAGTTGGCCTCACCAACATCTTCTACAACTTCAACATAACATCCCAACTCCTTATTCAGTGGATTTATAGAGACCAATGTGCCAAAACCTCTCTTTACAACTCTGTCTACCAAAAACCTATATTTGAAGAAATTATGGATTTGTATTCTAATTTTCCTTCATTCTAACACACACCTCAATGCTCTACCATTCACTGTGTTAGTCCTGCCAAAGTGCAACACCTCACACTTGTCTGCAATAAATTCCACCTGCCATTTTTAGCCCATTTTCCAGCTGGTCCAGAGCCCACTGCAAGTTTTGAAAGCCTTCCTCGCTGTCTACTATGTCCCCAATCATGATGTCATCACAAGTTTTCTGGTCCAGTTTACCACATTATCATCCAGATTATTGATAAAGATGACAAACAACAAAATACCCAGCACCGATGCTTGCGGCACACCACTAGTCACAGGCCTCCAGTCAGAGAGGCAACCATCTACTACCACTCCATGGCTTCTCCCATGAAATCAATGTCTAATACAATTTACTACTTCATTCCGAATGCCGAGCGATCACACCTTCTGGACCAGCCTTCCATGTGGTACTTTGTCAAGGCCTTATGAAAGTCCATTTAGACAATGACCACTGTTTTTCTGACATCAACTTTCTGAACAATCTCCTCAAAAAACTCTATGAGATTGGTTAGGCACAATCTACTACATACAAAAACATGCTGCCAATCCCTAACCAGGCCCTGTCTCCCCAAATACTTATATATTCAGTCACCTCGAAAACCTTCCAATAATTGCCCACAACTGATGTCAGATTCACCGACCTGTAATTTCCTGGCTGATTCTTAGATTCTTTCTTGAACAAAAGAGGAACACTGCTATTCTCTAATACTCCAGCACCTCATCTGGGACCAAGGACATTTAAGGTAACTTAGCCAAGGCCCCTGCAATTTCTAGTCTCCAGCAAGGTCCAAAGGGACACCTTGTCAGGCCCTGAGGACCCTAATCTGAGTCAGGACAGCAAGCACTTCCTCTTCTGTAATCCAGCTGTGGTCCATCACCTCATTGCTCTTTTGCCTGATTTCTGTGACTGTCTTCCATGTAAATACAGATAAAAAAAATAATTTAATATCTCCCCATCTCCTTTGGCTCCATGTGTCTCGAAGATGACCAATTTTGTCCCGTGCTATCCTTTTGCTCTTCATATATCTATAGAAGGCCTTGGGATTCTATTTCAGCTTGTCTGCCAGGGCAATCACATGTGCTCTTTTAGCCCACCTGATTTTTCTCCTTAAGTGTTCTATGCATTTCTTATACTTCTCAAGCACCTCATTTGATCCTAACAGCCTATATTTGATATGCACCTCCTTCTTCTTAAACCAAAGCCTCAATATCCATCGAAAACCGAAGTACCTAAACCCATTAGCCTCTCCTTTTATTGTGACAGGAACCTACAAATTCTGCACTCTCCATATCTCACCTTTGAAGGCCTCCCACATACCAAGCATCCCCTGGTTGAAAAAGAATCTATTCCAATCCATGCCTGCCAGTTCCTTTCTGATGCCATTGAACTTGGCCTTTCTCCAATCTAAAATCTCACCCCGAGGACCAGTTTTATCCTTCTCTATAATTATCTTGAAACAAATGGAATTATGATCACAAATTATATAATAACACAAATTAAATGAATTACATCACTGTGGTAGTTCAACAGGGAAGGGCAACACTTCTTCTGTAAGGGGCTTCAAGGTTGAACAATGAATTTTAACCTTGCCAGTAAAACCCAAATATCTTGAATATATAAATATCATTAAAAATCAGTCTGATTCCCATTATTTTTGAAGTAATATTTGTTCAGTCAGTATTAGTAAAATGAGGTTATGTTACGGTCACATATCCCTTGTATAAACAGATCGAAACTACGGTCTTAACTCCATTACTGGCATAAACTTATATACAAGGCTTGAACCAAATGTCTCTAGGGTAAAGCAAACCTACACTTAGGATTTTCACCATTATTTCCCATCTCTGCGCAATCAGTGAAATCTCAAATCTACACGCCTGGACTAGAATTTCATTCCCTTTTCAGAAGTGGCAAATGTAAGCCAGTGGTCACAGCAGTGAATGGCAAGTACAGAACTGTGCTAAGGTCTTAGGCACATATACATAGCTAGGGTGCCTAAGGGTTTTGCCAGTACTGTAGTAACTTTATGTATTGCACTGCACTGCTGCCGCAAAAAAGAACTAATTTCATGATAAATGAGTGATGACAAACCTGATTCTGATTTGTGGGAAGTGGGCAGGGAGAGGGGTATCATGGTTGAGAAAAGGGGAAGAGAGCAGGAAGCATCAGAGAGACATTTGGTAATGATCAATTAACTTTGCCTGCTGTCTCAGGGCTGGGTGTGTCTGCACCTGCACCACCCCTCACCCCTGGTACTCTTTTTGTACTCTACTCTCGCCATTCCCAACATGTTTTGCTCCTGCCATGTTTATGTAACCGAGTCTTGGTTACACTGGCTGCTGAGGTGTCTAAAATGGCTTCTTTGTATGTTACATAAAATGGCTTTTCTGTAATAATAACTGCGATGTCAGAAGTTCTCTCTCTTTCCCTGCTTGTTTGGGTTATATTATTGATAAGGGAGGGAACGAAGCAATGAGTGTCCATGTGAGTGATATTCTGTCTCATATAGCTGGGAACCGTGTGGTTTGGCGGGTTTTTGGGAGGAGAACCAAAGAGGAAGGACGTGCTGGACGCGCTCTGGTCGACCACCGTGGTTGGTCCCAGGCAGCGGGTCGAGGGGGTTGGAGGGGGTCGCATGGTGGCAAGAAGACACCGTTCATTGAGCTCCAACGATTGTGCACGAAGTGGCTGAACTCTGATTTTGGCACCTTTTACTTTCCTTTTATATTGTATTTCTATTAATTACATTGTTCCAGTAAGATCTATAAATTGGAATCTATAAATCGTACATTGTGTGCTGTCTGATATTTGAGGTGTGAGTTTGAACCAGGGTACATTACACAGCAACTATGCAAAATGTGAGACACGGTTTGGCGGGTGGACGGGGTTTCCCCTAGATAAACACGACCCGATAGCCTAAGCGTTACATTTACAAACTTGCTCTCCGCTCCACATTGACAAATACTGTGCAAAAGTACCCTAGCTATATACAGTGCCTATAAAAAGTATTCACCTTCCCCCTCCCCCAGTAGTTTTTATGTTTTATTGTTATACAACATTTAATCATAATGGATTTAATTTCGCTTTTTTTGACACTGATCAACAGAAAAAGACTTCTATGTCAAAGTGAAACCAGATCTCTACAAAGTTATCTAAATTAATTACAATATAAAACATAAAACAATTAATTGCATTAAGTATTCACCCCCCCCTTAATATAACACACCAAATCATCGCTGATGCAGCCAACTGGTTTTAGAAATCATATAACTAGTTAAATGGAGATCTGTTTTAAAGACCTGTGTGCAGTCGAGGTGTTTCAACTGATTGTAGTAAAAATACACCTGTATCTGGAAGGTCCAACTGCTGGTGAGGCAGTATACTGGCAAAAACTACACCATAAAGACAAAGAACACTCCAAGCAGCTCTGTAAAAAGGTTATTGAAAAGCACAAGTCAGGAGATGTATCCAAGAGAATTTCCAATATCCCTTGGAGTACAGTTAAGTCAATCTTCCAGAAATGGAAAGCAGATGGCACAGCTATAAATCTGCCAAGAGCAGGCCATCCTCAAAAACTGAGTGACTATACAAGAAAGGATCTAGTGAGGGAGGTCACCAAGAGACCTCTGACATCAATGGAGGAGATACAAGCTTCGGTGGCTGAGATGGGAGAGACTGCACGCACAACAACTGTTCCCCGGGTGCTTCACCAGACACAGTTTTATGAGAGAGTGGTAAAGAAAAAGCCACTGTTGGAAAAAAACTCACATGAAATCTCAGCTAGAGTTTGCCAGAAGGCACGTGGAGGATTCTGAATTCAGATGGAAGAAGATTCTATGGTCTGATGAAACTAAAATTGAGCTTTTTAGCCATCAGACTAAACACTATGCTTGGTATATGCCAAACACTATACATTATCAAAAACACACCATCCCTACCGTGAAGCATGGTAGTGGCTGCATCATGCTGTGGAGATGCTTCACTGCAGCAGGTCCTGGAAAGCTTGTGAAGGTAGAGGGTAAAATGAATGAAGCAAAATACAGGGAAACACACACAAAATGCTGGAGTAACTCAGCAGGCCAGACAGCACCTATGGAAAAGAGTACAACTGACGTTCCTGCTGAAGGGTCTTAGCTAGAAACGTTGACTATACTCTTTTCCATAGATGCTGCCTGGCCTGCTGAGTTCCTCCAGCATTTTGTGTCTGTTGCTTGGATTACCAGCATCTGCAGATTTTCTCTTGTTTGTGAAAATAGAGGGATATCTTGGAGGAAAACCTGATGCAGTCTGCAGGAGAACTGCAACGTAGGAAAAGGTTTGTTTTCCAGCAAGACAATGACCCAAAGTATAAAGCCAAAGCTACACAGGAATGGCTTAAAAACAACAAAGTTAATGTCCTGGAGTGGGTAAGTCAGAATCCAGACCTCAATTCAATTGAGAAATTGTGGCTGGACTTGAAAAGGGCAGCTCACTCACGTTCCCCATGCAAATTTGTTAAGAAGAATGGGGAAAAATTGCAGTGTCCCGATTTGCAAAGCTGACAGAGACCTAGCCACACAGACTCAAGGCTGTAATTGCTGCCAAAGGTGCATCCACTAAAAACTGACTTGAAGGGGTCAGTAACTATGCAGTCAATTATTTTGTGTTTAATAATCACTATAAAGTTAGACCAATTTGTAAAAATTTATTTTCACTTTGACACGAGAGAGTCTTTTCTGTTGATCGGTGTCAAAAAAGCCAAATTAAATCCACTGTGATTAAATGTTGTAGAACAATAAAACATGAAAACTTCCAGGGAAAGGTGAGTACTATGTGTGCCTCAGACTTTTGCACGTTACTGTGCAATATGCTGACTGTGAGGAAATGGGAACTGTGCACTCCTCAAATGCAGAGCACTGAGAGCATCTGAAACATGGGATTGCAGACCACAGCACATACATAAAACCCAGCGAGAAAAAAGTGTGCAAATGTTCTGCAGTTCTACATCAGAACAAAGTCAAATGATGCATTCACTACATTGCAGTATAGCACAACAAGAGCAGTGAACATAAGAATATTTTGTAAAACATACATACAGATCTCATGTGAATGCACCTATACAGTGTGCTGTGGGAGTGCATGGTCAGAAAAGAAATACAGAGGAATACAGGCAGAATGGTAGTCATAAAAACACAAGACATAAAAAGAGTAAGCCATTTGGGCCATTAAATCTGCTCCACCATTCCATTATGGCTGATTTAATATCCTTCTCAACCCCATTTCTATTGCCTTCCCTCATAATCTTTGATGTACTTACTAATCAAGAACCTATCAACCTTCACTTTAAATATACCCAATGACTTGGCCTCCACAGTGGCTTGTGGCAATACATTCCACAAATTCGCCATCCTCTGGCTAAAGAAATTCCTTCTAAATGGAATCCTCGTATTCTCAGGCTGTGCCCTCTGGTCCAAGACCCTTCCACTATAGATTTCTCTCCACGTCCTTTCTATTCAAGTAGATTTTGTTCTTCGCCCTCCCACCCCACCCCCCCCCCCCACATTCTTCTAAACTCCTGCAAGTACAGTCCCAAAACCATCAAACACCCCCGGGGAGTCTGAAGTGGCATATGGTGTAGATGTACAGAATAACATGGAATACAGGAACGGAAAGGGGGAAAGAAGTACAAGAAGGATATAATATGGAAGATGAATACGGGAAATACGCTACACAAGATATAAAGAGGGTACAATATGGGAGTAATGATACAGGATGTACTCAATGTCAAAGTACAAATACAGCGAGAGTATAAAGTCAAAGAAGTGTTAATTGTCATATGCACAAGTACAGGTGGAATGAAAAACTTAATTGACTTCCTTAATCAGAATCAGATTTATTATCATTAACTTATGTCAGTTGAAATCCGTTGCTTTGTGGCAGCAGTACAGTGTAAAGACATAAAATTACTACAAATTTCAAAAATAAATACAGTACTTTGCAAAAGTCTTAGGCACATATACTGCATATAGCTAGACTTCTGCACAGTACAGTATTTGTCAATGTGGATCAGACAGCAAGTTTATTTTTGCGGCAGTAGAAGAGTGCAGTACATAAAATTACTACAGTACTGTGCAAAAGTCTTAGGCGCCAGAGGTGTAAGTATGTGCCTAAGACTTTTGCACAGTACAGTAAATAGTGCACAAGTGGACCATTAAGAAATCTGGTGGTGGGGGAGGTGGGGGGGAGAAGCTGTCCTGAATTGCTGAGTGTGGGTCTTCAGACTCCTGTGCCTCCTACTGACTGTAATAACGAAAAGAGGACACGTCCCAGATGATGTTGGTGCTTGATGAATGCCACCTTCTTGAGGCCATGTCTCAATATGGAAGTGTAGGTGTAAAGAGGGTACAATACAGAGGTACAGATAAAGAAAGGGGAACAATATCAAAGTACAGGTGGCAATAAGGTGAGAGGTCAGATGCAGTGAAGGTATGAGATACTGTTGATCTAATATAGGTACATGCATAGAGAAGGTAAGATGCTAGTGGAGACTCATAACGTGCTTAACAGGAGAGTAGAGATTTAGAAAGTTTATAATATGAGTGAAGGGAAATTGGCACCACAAGATGAGTTTGCAACACATTACAATAAAACATGTTCATTGGCATATGTGTAACACTTCTTGTTTTCAAGAAGATTTTAACCAAGGTAAAGGCGGAAAAGGCCTTCGTATCCCCAGGGAATGCAAGAAGGGTGAACAGCTATGGTTTACTTTCGTATCACAGTGCAGAAATGGACTCACTGATATTCATGGTCCGAGCTCAGATAACAAATGGCATTAATATCATGCCTTGAATGCAGTAAAATATCCCAAGACACTCCACTGGAGCATAATCACATAAAATAATGACACCAAGTCATGCATATGGATATGAGGTAGCTGCCCAAAAGCTTGGTCTCAGCACCAGGTTTATAAGGAACAATTAAAAGGAGAGGGAACTAAAAAGATGTGGGGAACAAGTCCATAAGTTAAAGCCTAAACACCTGAAGACACAGCACTGTTGTTAGAATAATGGAAATCAGGGATTCACAGCAGTTCTGAAGAGAGGCAGGCAGTGGACTTGCAAGACAACAGCTCGTGAGATAGAATGCAACCAAGACACAGCCCCCTGTAGGTGGGGTGGGTGGTGGTCCAGGAAAAGAAAAAGATTCAGAACATAGAACATTGGACAAAACAGCACAGTAAAGGCCGTTTGTCCCATGATGTTGTGCTGACCTTTTCCCTTGTTAGAGAGAATGACCATGAAGCTGGCCTGCAAGATCAAAATGGTCCCAGTTGAACCCTTCATTAAATAGTGAAATACAATGGTGCCTTTTTCTTGTCCCACCAACATATCAATACAGTTAATCACTTTATTCATCTAAAGACTTGGAACAGACCAATGCCAATTAAAGGAAGTGAAATCGATTTTAAATGTTATGGAGAGAAAATAAAAATCTTCAAGCTGTTGATGACGCAATGGCAATCAAAGGTTTTTCTTGTGGTCAGATTGAGGCAGACATTGTTATTCATTCTTACTTCATCCAAGGACAATACTGGCATGAACCACACAGGGGTAAGCTACAACAAGAATGGTAAGAACACAAAACAGTACAGTATAGACCCTTCTGTCCACGATGTTACGCCAACTATTTCACCTACTCTAAGATCAACCTAACCCTCCCCTCCCACTTAGCCCTCCTTTTTTCTATTATCCATGTGCCTAGGTGTCTCTTCAATGTCCCTCATGGATCTGTCTCAATCACTATCCATGGCAGGGTTTTCCATGCACCTACCACTGTCTGTGTCAAAAAAAAACACTTACCTCTGACATCCCCCTTATACTTTCCACCGATCACTTCAAAATTATACCCACTCGTATAGTTAGCCATTTCCCCCTTGGGAAAGTCTCTGGCTGTCTACTTGATCTGTGCCTCTTATTATCTTGTACTCTGCTATCAAATCACCTTTCATCTTCCTTTACTCCAAAGAGTGGGGAGGAGGAATCAAAGTATGTATGTACTTCAGTTTCTTGCAGCATTCACAGTAGAATGAAGAAATACAATAGAATGAAAAACTACACACAAAGACTGACAAGCAATGTACAAAATAAGACAAACTGTTCAAATAAATAAATAATATTGATAACATGAATTAGAATCCTTGACAGTGAGTTCATAGGTTGTGGACACAATTCACAGTTGATATAAGTGGATACTTCACTCACCTCAATTCTGAAATGATTCCATAAACTTGGGTCAGAAACCTTCGGTCCCACACCACCAGGTTCAGGAACACTATCTGCCCGACAAACATCAGGCTCCTGAACCAACGAGGGTAACTTCACGCCGGTTCAGGAGCCTAATGGTTGCAGGGTAATTAGTGTTCCTGAACCTGGTGATGTGGGACCAAAAGTTTCTATACCTCCGCTCCAATGGCAGCTGTGAGAAGAGAGCGTGGCCTGGATAGTGGGGGTCCTTGATGATGGATGCTGCTTTTAACTTTTGATGATAGATGTATCCATAATAACGTAGTGATCCCAAAACTTGGCAAGAACACTCTTGAATTTTTTAGGGTGGCCAGTGACTTATCGGCCACCTGCTACAGCACCAGTCATTCATTGACAGCCTATGGATTTGCATGTTTCTTTCGTCTGCATTTAACTTCAGTCAGTCGTATAGCCAGCCAGATCTCTTGCTCACTCCCCAAGCTCTCACTTCATGACTGCCTAAGTAGTTACTGATTCACCTCCCACCTCCTTGCCACAGAGAGCCTGTTTTAGCAGCTCTCTCTCAGTACAAAATTAAACTCAACTTTCACTAGTGGCAAAATGAAGAATCATCGTGGTGCGAAGACACAATTAAAATTCAGTCTTTATACTCATGTCTGAAATGGGTCACTTGACCTGCCTCACAGCAGCAGCAGCACTACCGGTAGATATCATTCTTTTTCATTCCTTAGCCCTGATGAAAGGTCTCAACCCAAAACGTCAACTGTTTATTCTTCTCCATAGATATTGTTTGCCCTGCTGAGTTCCTCCAGGATTTTGCATGTGTTACTTTCCAGCATCTACAAAATCTTGTGTTTATGAGACGCACCATACCAGTTACCATACAGGTATGTACCTTTTACTCCTGGTAAAGATAGTTTAAATTCAGTGAAAGCAAGATTCAAATAATCAAAATACAATGTGAAAAAGAATCAGTGCAGGCAATGCATGTGATCACATTCCAACATTGCGAATGGAACCAAATTCCCTGAGAGCGGAATTAATTAATTTGATTACAAACACGAGAAAATCTGCAGATGCTGGAAATCCAAAGCAGCACACACAAGATGCTGGAGGAACTCAACAGGCTAGGCAGCATCTATGGAAAAGAGTAAACAGTCAATGTTTCGGGTTGAGATCCTTCACCAGGACTGGAAAGACGCAGTAAGAAGGTGGGGGGAAGGGAGAAAGAATTATAAGGAAGTAGGTGATAGGTGAAACCGGGAGAGTGGCAGGGGGTGAAATAAAGTCCTGGGAAGTTGATTGGTGAACAAATGAAGGATCAGAGAAGAGGGAATCTGATAGGAGAGAACAGAAGACCATGGCAGAACAGGAAGGGGGAGCAGCACCACAGGAAGGTGATGGGCACATAAGGAGATAAGTTGAGAGAGGGAAACAGGAATGGGGAATGGTGAAGGAGAAAGGGAGGGACAATTACTGAAAGTTCAAGAAATCAATGTTCATGCTCTCAGGATGGAGGCTACCCAGACGGAATATAGTCATAGTCATAGTCATAGTCATACTTTATTGATCCCGGGGGAAATTGGTTTTCGTTACAGTTGCACCATAAGTAATTAAATAGTAATAAAACCATAAATAATTAAATAGTAATATGTAAATTATGCCAGGAAATAAGTCCAGGACCAGCCTATTGGCTCAGGGTGTCTGACCCTCCAAGGGAGGAGTTGTAAAGTTTGATGGCCACAGGCAGGAATGAATTCCTATGACGCTCTGCATTGCATCTTGGTGGAATGAGTCTCTGGCTGAATGTACTCCTGTGCCCAACCAGTACATTACGTAGTGGATGGGAGACATTGTCCAAAATGGCATGCAACTTGGACAGCATCCTCTTTTCAGACACCACCGTCAGAGTCCAGTACCAACCCCACAACATCACTGGCCTTACGAATGAGTTTGTTGATTCTGTTGGTGTCTGCTACCCTCAGCCTGCTGCCCCAGCACACAACAGCAAACATGATCGCACTGGCCACCACAGACTCGTAGAACATCCTCAGCATCGTCCAACAGATGTTAAAGGACCTCAGTCTCCTCAGGAAATAGAGACGGCTCTGACCCTTCTTGTAGACAGCCTCAGTGTTCTTTGACCAGTCCAGTTTATTGCCAATTCGTATCCCCAGGTATTTGTAATCCTCCACCATGTCCATACTGACCCCCTGGTGTTATAAGGTGTTGCTCCTCTGGTAGGCCATCCCATATTCAAACACTGTAATCGTACCCACCTCTACTACTTCCTCTGGTAGGCTATTCCATGTACTCACCACACTGTATGTGACATGGTTTCTCCTCAGGTCACTTCTGAATCATTCCTCCCTCACCTTAAGCCTACTGGTTCTAGACCCTTCTTCCAGTCATCGACACACCAGGAGAAATAGCCAATTAACCTATCAATCCACATGACTTTGGGTTTCTTGCTGATGCTCCAGTTTTCTCCCACAACCTCATTAGGCAGAGGAAATTCCACACATATAGCAATGGGCGTCAGGATCAAACCAGGGTCAGTGAAATAATGGAGCAATAGCCCAAGATACTTCACCATTTTGACCTGTGGGATGGCAGTGTTCTTCGTGACTGTTGGGTGATGAAAGGGGCAAAGCAGAGGCTCAGAGGTAGACAACAGGAATTCTGCAGATGCTGGAAATTCAAGCAACACACATCAAAGTTGCTGGTGAACGCAGCAGGCCAGGCAGCATCTCTAGGAAGAGGTACAGTCGACGTTTCAGGCCGAGACCCTTCATCAGGACTAACCTCAGAGGTAGCATTTTTTGAGTCAAGTTGTGGTTCAAATCCCACCCCAGAGATTCAACAGTTGGCTAACTTTCTAACATTTCACCAGAAGAAAATAGACACAAGAGATTCTGTAGACATTGGAAATCCAAGTTAAGATAAAATGTCAGGCAGCATCTACAGAGAGAAATAAGCAGCCAACGCATCCGTCTGAGATCCTACATTAGTCCCTGTGGGTTTTTTCTGGGTGCTCTGGTTTCCTCCCGCATTCCAAAAGACATACAGGTTAGGGTTAGGTGTGTGCATGCTATTTTGGCACTGGAAGCATGGCGACATTTACTGGCTTCCACCAGCACATCTTAGCTTGTTCTCCAACCCCTTCTACCCACCCCTCCAATTTTCTTATTCTGGCTTCTTCCTCCTTCCTTTTCAATCTTACTGAAGGGTGTCACCAGAGGTGCTGTCTACTGACACCTACCTGCCTCCTTGGAAAGATGAAAAGATCTCACAACACTAATCAAAAAGCATGGGAGTCCCAGTCATTGTGCCTCTCTCAAGCAGCATCTCGAAAACAGACCCATGGAAGCTTTCTCGGTCCAATTTGACCGTCAAGGCTCTCAATCTTATAAATGGTTTATTTTAATGATTAGCTACAAGTACTTTGGGATCCCCATAAGCTTTGAAATGCACCAAATAAATCCAGATGTTTCTACATTCCCAATGCTACTGAAGGGTGCGTCATTAAGGACCCTCACCACCCAGGACATGCCTTCTTATTACTACAATCAGGGAGAAGGTACAGGAGCCTGAAGGTACTCACTCAACATTTAAGGAACAGCTTCTTCCCCTCGGCCACTAACATTATTTTGCTCTATGTTTTAAGATTTCTTATTGTAACTTAGAGTAACTTTTTAATGCATTATACTGTTCCACTGCTACAAAACCACAAATTTCACGATATAATTCACAGCAAACGTGCATGCATGAAATGCTCTTTATTGACTGTGTTCAGTGCTGTCATCCCCTCAAAGCTAATTTATAAGCTTCAAGACCTGGGTCTCAATCTCTCCTTGTACAATTGAATTCTTGATTTCCTCACTTGCAGAGCCCAGCCAGTTCGGGTTGGCAACGTTTTCCTCTATAATCACCACTAGCACAGGTGCACCACAAGGCTATGTGCTTGGCACCCTGCTCTACTTGCCTTTCATTATGACTGTGTGACTGGGCACAGCTCCAATACCATATTTAAGTTTGCTGACGACACCACTGTCATTGGCCGAGTCAGGGGTGGTGATGAATCAGTATATAGGAGGGAGACTGAAAATCTAGCTGAGAGGTGCCACAATAAGAATCTCTCTCTCAATGTCAGCAAGACCAAGGAGCTGGTCATCGACTTCAGGAGGAGGAAATCAAAGGTCCGCGAGCCAGTCCCCTTTGGGGAATTAGAGGTAGAGATGGTCAGCAACTTTGAATTCCTCGGTGTTATCATTTCAGAGGACCTGTCCTGGGCCCAGCACGTAAGTGCAATCACAAAGAAAGCCAGGCAGCGTCTCTACTTTCTTAGAAGTTTACAAAGGTTCAACATGACATCCAAAACTTTGACACACTTTCTATAAATATGTGGTGGAGTGTATATTAACTGACTGCATCACAACCTTGTATGGAAAACCAGTGCCCTCGAATGGAAAGTCCTACAAAAAGTAGTGGATATGACCCAGATCGTCATGAATAAAGCCCTCCCTACCACTGAGCACATCATATGCAGCACTGTCACAGGAAAGCAGCATTCATCATCAACCATCCTGGTCACGCTCTCTTCTCGCTGTTGCCATCCGGAAGATGAAAGAGCTTCAGGACTCTCACCACTAGGTTCAGGAATAGTTATTATTCCTCAGCCATCAGGCCTTGAACCAGTGGGAATAATTTCACTCAACTTCACCTTCCCCATCACTAAAATGTTCCCACAAACTATGGACTCATTTTCAAGGACTCCTAATCTCCTGTTCTCGATATTTATTGCTTATTTATTTATTATATTATCTTTTTTTTTTGCGTATTTGCACAATTGGTTGTTTGTCCACTCTGTTGGGTGAGGTCTATCATTGGGATTTACTGAGTTTGCCCACAAGCAAATGAATGCCAGGGTTGTATATGGTGACATAGATGCACTTTAACACTAAATTTACTTTGAACTTTGAATATGTCAGTGATCGTAAATCTGATTGAGTCTGACTACAATGAGAAAAACCACAAAGGAATGAACTCTGCATTCAACATATTCATTCCAGTTTACTACAGAGAGAGATAAACGACCAGCCGGCTGAGGTTTCTCTTCTGCCACACCCTGAAGGAGAGGTATCAGTCTCTCTCCTCACCCCACCCCAGCCCTGCAGCTTTCCCCGCTGCTACAGCTTTCCCCTTGGACTTGCTGTCACCTTTAGAATTCTATGTCCCAAAAGAACTAAGGTACCCTCAGACTCACTCCAAGTGTCAAATGCTCTTCAAGTAAACATCACCAAGGGTTGTTCTGCAAATTGACAGAAAGTAGAAGCCTAATCCAGACAGCCAGGACTTCCAAGAAACACTGGAATCCTTGTTGGTTGAAATCATTCCTCTAATCCACAAGGAGAGGCCAAGAACAGAGGCCAAGTCAATATTTCATTCTGACTCATCTCAACAAAACCAGGGAAGCAAACTTAGTGCTCTATCTTTTATCCTACATACCACATTTACAACTACCAGTATGTATATAGCACTTCCAATTACTGAAACTTGCCAAAACACTTTGCAAGAGCTCTATCAAACTAAAATTTGGCACTGGGCCACGGAGAGAGAAATCAGCACAGATGAACAAAAGCTTAGGATAAGTGCTGGGTCTAAGCAGCATCTCAGGGAAAGGAAGAATGAAGGGCCACCACTTTCTCTTGTCCACAGTGCACCAGGATATGATGACCCACCAACAGACAACCATACTTGACTCAAGTGATCGCACTACTATGGCTAGAGGCAAGGATGAGGAATTCTAAACTCTGGAGTCAGCAATGGTGAAATCTTTCAAACTGAGGACATAACGGATACCAGAAGAGGATTCTAGAAGGTTCCTTGGCCTGTGAAACATTTCAGGGAAGGAGCTGGTGCAAGTTGAGGCTTGGCAGAGGGGTCAGAAGCCAATGCAGCACCAAAAAGGCATTGTCAGAGCCAGAGGCAGCACAGATATGAGGACTTGGAGTGAGTTAAAACAGACAGCAGAGTTTGGATAGGATGAAAGATGGGAGGCTGGCCAGGAAAGTGCTGGAACATTCACGTCTTCACATTTCCTGTGTTTATAAACAGCACCATTTGGAGAAGAGAAACCACTAATACCTCTCTTAGCTTCTGCTTGCTTTATTCTCCAGACCGTCTTGTAAATCTCAAAGTTATAATTACTGGGCAGCACCCGGATCGCCTCCTGCAGCTCTTTGTCATTCAGGATTTCTTCAGGTATCTGATTTGCTACCCTTCGATGGGGGCCTAATCCAAAAGGAAGAAGAAAAATCAAATAGTTACTGCTAATTTTTATCAACTCTCCTGAATCAGCTCCAAATGTTTAACAAACAACTTTGTTGTGTATTGATGAAAACTCAAGCTTACGGTCCTTACGTTTAAATCTCAGCCTGTGGCATAATCAGTCTCACAATAAATGCCCTAATAGATGCAGTTAGGAGTTCTGGTGTATTCATCCTGGCTACACATCATGAGCATTTCACTTCCTTCTGTACAAAAGCAAGCACCATGGATACTGGAAATACTCAGTATGTCAATGGAAAATGCTAATTACAACGTACAAAGTAAATTTATTATCAAAGTACACATACGTCACCATATACTACCCCGAAGATTCATTTTCTTGCCTGCATTTACAGGAAAATAAAGAAATACGATGGAATCAATGAAAAACTCCACACAAAGACTGACAAACAACCGATGTGCAAAAGAATACAACTGTGCAAATACAAAAAAAATCACAATAAATAGATAAACAATACTGAAAACATGAGTTGTAAAGTCCTTGAAAGTAAGTCTATAGGTTGTGTTCAGTAATCAATTCACTGTTGAGCTGAGTGAAGTTATCCCCTCTAGTTTAGGAGCCTGATGGTTGAGGCTAATAATTGTTCCTGAACCTGGAGGTGTGGGATCTAAGGCTCCTGTACAAGACAGATGATGGTCCAAATCAAAGATGGTACTTAGTTGTCATAATATATGAACTCTATCCAAGACCTCCCCCGTCTTTGCCCAACTTCAGGTTTCTCTAAATGGTTTCTAACTTTTTCAAGCACCATCAAGGTCATCCGTTTGAAATGTCAACTCTCCACGATTCCATCTGACCTGCTAAGTATTTCCAGAACTCCTCTCTGCAACATTCACAACTTCCATCACACCTGAGGGGTAGCAATACTCCTATACAGAGACCTCTGAAATTTTATACAACCTTTAAATGATCAGCCACGGCAGCATAGCGGTCAGCACAACGCTTTACAGCACCAGCGATCAGAAGATTGGAGTTAAATTCCCACCACTGTTGTAAGGAGTTTGTATGTTTTCTCCATGATCATGAGCGTATCCTCTGGATGGTCTGGTTTCCTCCCACATTTCAAAAGAGGTACAGTTTGGGGTTAGTGAGTTGTGGGCATGCTATGTTGTCACCCGAAGCGTGGCAACACTTGCAGGCTGCCCACCAAGTACATCTTCAGACTATATTAGTCATTGATGCAACAATGAATTTCACTGTATGTTTCAAAGTTAACGTGACAAATAAAGATAATCTTAGCTTAGTCTTAGCTGGGAATATTGTGGCAGATATTGCCCCAACCCCAAAAAGATGCTGCCCTAAAGCTCTATGTTCCTTGGTGTGTGAGTCCACCAAAGACAGCAACTGCATTCTGTGTTCACACACAGACCGCCCAGGCCTTTCCGTTCTCAGACCGCCCCGTCCCTTCCGCTCTCAGATCGCCCGGTCCCCTCCGCTCTCAGACCGCCCGGTCCCCTCCGCTCTCAGACCGCCCGGTCCCCTCCGCTCTCAGACCGCCCGGTCCCCTCTGCTGGCAGATCGCCCGGTCCTCTCCGCTGGCAGACCACCCGGTCCCCTCCGCTCTCAGACCGCCCGGTCCCCTCCGCTCTCAGACCGCCCGGTCCCCTCTGCTCGCAGACCGCCCGGTCCCCTCCGTTCACAGACCGCCCGGTCCCCTCTGCACGGCCCCCTCCACTCTCAGACTGCCCAGTCCTGTCCGCTCTCAGAACGCCCAGTCCTGTCTAATCCCCTCCGCTCTCAGACCGCCCAGTCCTGCCTGCTCTCAGAACGCCCAGTTCTGTCCAGTCAGATTGTTCCATCCTAAATGTTAATCACAATACCCTAATCACCGCTCAGTGCCCAACATACACCATTACACATGGTGACATATATGTGAATTTTTTTTACCTTTCCCATTTCATGATCACTATGAAGGAGGAAAGTATAAAATGGAGCAGCAATTTTGTATATAGACAACCTGAATGAGCTGGTGGTGGGAGAAATGTTGGTCAGATCACTGGAAGACAGGCTGTTCCTTATCGTCTCATACACAGACACAATGCAATTATTTCCCTCAGAGGTCTCTGAGTGTGCTTCACTCAGTAGTGCCACTCAATAGAAAGTGCTAAGCCAAAGGCTTGTGAGCAAGCTCCTAAAATACAACAAGCAACAAAATAACCACAGCAAAACAAATCCCGCTCCTCTCTCCCACTCAAGTATCTATACAGTCCTCTAACGAGAGCCAGGCTGGCAACCCCAAAGTCACTGATGAGGAAGTTTGGCACTGTAGAGGTGACATCCATGAGACAATAAACCACATCTGCCTTGCAGACATAATACACTCCACAGTCTTGTTAAAGAAGCTGATATGAAGAGTTCTCACTAGCGTATGGCCACAAGAAAATCAGATCATCCAGTTTGAATTGTGGGAGCTTGCTGTACACTCTAGAGCATTCTGCATCACGTCACTGACAACTATTCGTTGAGACTTCTTTCCCTTTAAAGTGTTTTGGGATTTCCTGATGTTCTAAGAATATCTCTGAGCCATGAGCACGCTGTTCTGACCTTTTCATCACTCAACACCCATGATGCTGCTTGAGAGAGAAACAACGGCTGGAACTCCGCTATTTTTCGATTAGGGCTACGGGATCTTTTTCATCTTTCCAAGGTGGCAGGTAGGGGACAATGGACAGCATCTCAAGTGAGGTCATTCCCTTTGGTCAGGTGTTAAGAAGTTAGGTAAGTGCTGAATCTCTGGGGTGGAATTTGAACCAGAACTTGATGCAAAAAAAATGCTACCTCCGAGCCACTGCTTTGCCCTTTTCAGCACCCGAGACGTGTAAGGAACACTGACAACCCACAGGTCAAAATGGTGCAGTACGTCGGGCTCCATTGTTCCACTGACCCAGGTTCGATCCTGATGTCCGTTGAAGTCTGTGTGGAGTTGGCATGTTTTCCTTCTGTTTGGGTTTCCTCCTGATGCTCCAGTTTCCTCCCACATCCTGAAGGCATGTGGATTGAAAGGTTAATTGGCCATTTCTCCCTAGTGTGTCGATGACTGGAAGAATGGTCTAGAACCAGTAGACATACAGTAGCCTTAAGGTGAGAGAGGAATGATTCAAAAGCAACCTGAGGAGAAACCATTTCACACACAGCGTGGTGGGTACATGGGATGGCCTACCAGAGGAAGTAGCAGAGGTGGATACGATTACAATGTTTGAATATAGAATGACCTACCAGAGAAAGTAGTAGAGATGGGTATGAATACAATGTCTGAAAGGCAATTAGACGAGTACATGGATAAAAAGAGTTTAGAGCATGAGTTCCCAATCTGGGGCCCACTGACCCCTCAGTTAATGGCATTGGTCAATGGCATAAAAAAGGTTGGGAACCCCTGGTTTGGAGGGATATTGTCCGATCACGGACCAATGAGACTATCTTGGATAGGCATCCTGTTTGGCATGGACAGCTTCAGCCGAAGTACAACCCTAGTAAATTTCTACAGATGTACTGTGGAAAGCATTCTAACTTACATCACCATCTGGTATGGCGGGGCCAATGCAGAGGTTTGTAAACTCAGCCAGCTCCATCATGAGCACTAGTTCCTGAATATTGAGGACATCTTACAAAAGGAAAAGTTTTAAATAGGCAGTATCCATCATTAAAAACTCCCACCACCCCAGACATGCCCTCTTCTCTTACTACCAGCAGAGAGGCAGTACAGGAGCATGAAGACACACACTCAACGTTTTAGAAATAGCTTCTTCTCCCCTGCTATCATATTTATGAAACCCTGAATACTACCTCACTATTTTCACTCTCTTTTTGCACTACTTATTCAATTTTATATTACGTATAAAATATTTTTCTTATTATAATTTATATTTATGTATTGCATGTACTGCTGCCACAAAACAATTTTCACAACATATGTCAGTGATAATAAACCGATTGTCAGTAATAATTATGTCAGTGATAAACCTGATTCTGATTCTATGGTTCCACTTTCTCTCTATTTCTCCCTCTCCCTGTCTCTCATTCTTCGATACTAATATGAGTGGAGCAATACACACATAAAGGCAGAGATTGGATGGAGTGGTGGTGTGGTAGAAGTACTGGCCAAGACTGGCCATTCTTCACTGAGTTGTGTCAAGGGATCTTCAGCATCAATACAAAGCAGTGTCACTGTTAGACGGTGCACTCGTTCACTCTGACTCAGAGTTGACTGTGCGACCAGCTGAGCCAAGCCGTGCTCCAGCTACAAGGCAGTGCGAACACAGCTTCCTACTCACACTCCTGTGAAAACAGATTGCAACATGTCCCTTGGTGCAGAAATAAAGTGCAATGAGACACACAGACCTTGGCTTACCTATCTTACAGGGATAGTAACCCATTCATATAAAGTGATGCAGTCAGACACTGATAACTACTGCCCTAAAATACACATTTAAATCACACAATTGTCTGCACTGAAAGATAGATAGATAGATACTTTATTGATTCCAAAGGAAATTACGGTGTCAGAGTAGCATTACCAGTGCAGATATACAAATATACAAATATTAGAAGGGAAGTAAGAAAGAATAAAATAATTAAGTTACCTCAAACAGTCCAACAGGAAGGGGCATCATTTCTCCGACATTATAGAGCCTAACAGCCAAGGGTAAGAGTGACCTCATAAAGTGCTCTTTGGAGCAGTGCAGTTGTCTTAGTCTTATTAATGAAAATGCTCCTCTGTTCAGCCAAGGTGGCCTGCAGAGGGTGAGAAACTTTATCCAGAATTGCCAGGATTTTTTTGTTGGGTTCTTTGCTCTACCACAGCCTCCAGTGTGTCCAGTTTGACTTGTATAACAGAGCCACCTTTCTAATCAGATTATTGAGCCTGTTGGCATCACCCGTGTTGATGCCCTTGCCCCAGCTCACCACTGCACAGAAGATTGTACTGGCGACACCAGACTGAAGAAAGCTAGAGAGTTTGGAATATTAGAACACTTGAATTAAAAACAGTTGCAACATCATTCAAGTAGGAGAGAGAGAGAGAGAGAGAGAGAGAGAGAGAGAGAGAGAGAGTGAGAGTGTGTGTGTGTGTGTGTGTGTGTGTTTGCTCACGCGAATGTGAGAAAGGTGTGTGTGAGAGTGTGTGTAGTGCTGTGTGGGTGTGTGTGTAAGAGAGGGGTGTGCACGAGGGAGGAGTGTGCTCAAGGGAGGGGCGTGCCAGAAAGAAGCGTGTGCAAGAGAGATGTGTGTGTGTGAGTGTGAGAGAGATTGAGTGAGAAAGGGCTGTACATATCGCACACGCGTGTGCGTGTGTGTGTGTGTGTGTGTGTGTGTGTGTGAGAGAGAGAGAGAGAGAGAGGGGGGGTGTGAGAAAGGTGTATGAGAGAGAGGTGTGTGTTTGAGTGAGAGAGAGTGTAAGCTGTATATGTGTGAGTGAAAGAGAGAAGGTGTGTGTGTGTGTGTGTGTGTGTGTGTGTGTGTGGTGTGTGTGTGTGTACGCACACATGCACGTGAGCGAGAAAGAGAGGATGTATTAGTGTGTGTGTGTGAGAGAGAGAGAGAGGTGTGTGTGAGAGAGCGAGTGAGAGAAGCGTGTGTGTTGGAGTGACAGAGAAAGAGAGGGGAGGGAAGGTGTGGGGTGTGTGTGTGTGTGTGTTTGCTCACGTGAATGTGAGAGAGAGGTGTGTGTGAGAGTGTGTGTAGTGCTGTGTGGGTGTGTGTGTAAGAGAGGGGCGTGCATGAGGGAGGAGCGCGCTCAAGGGAGGGGCGTGCCAGAAAGAAGCGTGTGCAAGAGAGATGTGTGTGTGTGTGTGTGTGTGTGTGTGTGTGTGTGTGTGTGTGTGCATGCGCGCGTGCACGCTACATTTCCTTTTCTGAGTATGGTTTTTGCACCTCATGTACACAACAGACTTGCAACTATCCGATTTTCATCCCTCCTCACTGTGCACATTCATCGCTGCAAATCCTGTCATTGTTGATCTCAACACATCAATTTTACACCTTAGCTGTCAAGAGACACTAAGATTTTGCAGAGCCTCCAATCCAGAGTATTATAAATAAAACAGTGTTCTTTTAAAATCATTTGTTTTTCCAAAGTTTTTTTTTAAAAAAGAAAGTTGAGAAAGGAGCCTGATACGCAACTGGATCAAGAGGAAGATGAGGTGTTCAGAAGAGGCAGGGGTATGGAACAAAGTGTACTCACCTTGTTCACCAGACCAACACTGATAAGCTGGGCTAAATTCCACAGGGGTAATCTCACCAAGTATTACCAATAATAACACATTGAAAATCATGTCATTAATGTTCTTTCCTATTATAAATAAATGGACACTTGTCAATTTGCACTTTGCAAATCCAACAAATGTCACAAATGACTTCTTTCCCTCATCCCTTCCCCATCTACTGGGCCTCTTCCAAGTATTGGCATGCAGTCACCTTTATGCAGACCTGAGGAGGCAGACAAAGCCTTGTTTCAATAACTCACCACCTCTGTGGGAATTCAGCACCCCTCAGTGTTCAAGATGGTGTGCTCTGGCCCTGCTGTCAGGCCTGAACCAGCACCCTGCAGCCTCAGAAGCTATAGCTTCAACCACTCAGCTGGGGGAGAGAGGAAGGTCAAAAATCCACAACAAAACCAAAATATACAACAGAACCCACTTCTGAAGTGATGGGATGGGAAAGTTGCATTAAATGTATGAAATCTGGAAAAGGCGACAAGAGGACCACGAATAGGGTGGTTAAGGCATGTGGTGTGTTGGTCCTCATTAGTTGGGGGATTGAGTTCAAGAGCCGCAAGGTGCTGTTACAGTTCTATAAAACCCTGGTGACACCCACACTTGGGAGTATTATGTTCAGTTCTGGTCACTTCAATATCGGAAGCTTTAGGGAGGGTGCAGAGGAGATTTACTAGGATGCTGCTTGGACGAGAGGATGTGTCTTATGAAGATAAGTTGAGCAAGCTAGAGCTTTTCTCTTTGGAACAAAGGAGGATCAGAGGTGACTTGACAGAGGTGTACAAGATAAGAGGCACAGATCAAGTGGACAGCCAGAAACTTTTTCCCAGGGCTAATGTGGCAAATATAAGGGCTTATAATTTTAAGGTGATTGGGGGAAGAGTGTGTGGAATCCCTGCCAGGGGTGGTGGTGGAGGCAGATATGATTATGAAGACACGCAGTCCTCTTTTATTGTCATTTAGTAATGCATGCATTAAGAAATGATACAATACTTCCTCTGGTGTGATATCACAAAACACAGGACAGACCAAGACAGAAAAAAACTAACAAAACCACATAATTATAACATATAGTTACAACAGTGCAGCGATACAATAACTTGATGAAGAAGTCCATGAGCACAGTAAAAGTTGAAAGTCTCTCAAATGTCCCACATCTCACGCAGACGGGAGAAGGAAGAAAAACTCTCCCTGCCATACCCGACCACGGTCCGACTCTGAGTCATCCGAAAACTTCGAGCTCTGATCAGCTCTCTGACACCAAGTACTGAGCGCCATCTCTATCCGAGCGATTCGACCTCCATCTCGGTCACCAACAGCAGGCAAAGCCGGGGATTTTGAGGCCCTCCCTCCAAAAGATCCCCGACCATGCAGTAACGACAGCAGCAAACGAGCGTTTCAGAAATTTTTCCAGATGTTCCTCTGTGCTTTCACGTCCCTTCTCCATCAAACCAGAATTGTCACGGCCCCTATTCAACGGATACAATATCATTTTTCACCAGAGGGCTGCGCACACGCAACGCGCTGCTTCTCTCTCCTCCCGCCGAGGTATATTAGCGGTATTTAAGAATCTCTCAGATAGACACATAGATGATGATGGAAAAATGGACGGTTGAGTAGGAGGGTAGGGTTAGATTGATGGGCGGCACGGTAGCGTAGTGGTTAGCCCAGTGCTTTACAGTACAGGTGACCCAGGTTCAATTCACGCTGTGGCCCGTAAGAAGTTTGTACATTCTCCCCGTGACTCACGGGTTTCCTCCACGTGCTCCAGTTTCCTCCCACAGTCCAAAGACCTACCGGTTGGTAGGTTCATTGGTCATTATAAATTGTCCCGTGATTAGACTAGGGTTAAATTGGGGGATTGTGGGTTGCGTAGCTCAAAGGGCCATAAGGGCCTATTCTGCGCTGCATCTCGATAAATAAATGAATAAACCTTTGAGTAAGTTAAAAAGTCAGTACAACATTGTGGGCCGAAGGGCCTGTATGTACCGTATTGTTTGATGTTCTATGTTTTAATAATTTTGGCCTCATTAAGGAAAGGCTATAAAAGCTCTGGCAAGAATGCAAACGAAGTGCAGTAACAGTAGAGAAAGGATGTACTTAACAAAAAAGAATTGCTGGAAATACTTGGCAGGTCAGTGGAGAAACAGTATCAGGTTGATGACCTTTCATTAAATCAGGAAAGATGAACAGTCTCCACAGAAGAGAAAGCAGAGGCAAGTGTGATAGAAATCTTCAGAAAAATCAATAGGTTTGATGGGATGGACCAATAATAAATGTTTCCATGAGGATGAGGTCATAGATAATAAGACAATCACTAATTTTTGATTAGGCAGTCCCTCGGGGTCAGAATTACTTTCTTCTGCACTGGCTTTCTGGCTTCTTAAGTGGCTAATGAGGTCAGTGTGGGATGTGCAGACTCTGCCACAGGTGGGGCAGGAGGTGCTTGACTGAGCAGATGATGGATGGGCAGTATATTCTTTCCACCATTTATGCCAGCGTTCTCAGCTGACAGGAAACATAGCATGCTAAAGAAACAGGCCCTTCAGCCAACAGTGTCTGCGCTGAACATGATGCCAAATTAAAATAAATCTCCTCTGCTTGTACATGATCCATATCCCTCTATACCCAGCATATTTATGTGACTGTCAGAAAGCCTCAATCAAAATTATTGTACCTGCTTCCACAGTCTGTTCCAGGCACCCACCACTCTCTGTATTTAAAAAAAACATGCCAGCACATCTCTCTTAAACATTCTCCCCTCACCAAATGCATGTTGTCTAGAGTGACAGGTCTACCCTGGAGAAAAAGATTTTGCCTGCCAACCCTGTCTAGGCCTCTCAAATTTGTCAGGTCTCTTCAGCCTCCAATGTTCTACAGAAAGCAATCCAATTTTGTCCAACCTCTCCTTTAAAATTATACCCTCTAATCCAGGCAATACCCTGGGTAAATCTCAAACACTACCATCCCCTCAAAACTAATTAAGTCCCAAGACCTAGTCAATAGCTCCTTGTGCAATTGGATCCTCGATTTCCTCACTTGCAGACCTCAGTCAGTTCGGACTGCAACAACATCTCCTCCACAATCACCATCAGTACACAAGAATGTGGTGTCTCCTCACTTCACACTTATGACCATAAGGCTAAGTACAGCTCCAGTGCCATATTCAAATTTGCTGACACCACTATTGTTGGCCAAATCAAAGGTGACGGCGAGTCAGCATATAGGAGGAAGACTGAAAATCTGGTTGAGTGGTACCACAACAACCACCTCTCAACATCAGCAAAACCAGAGTTGATTGTTGACAACAGGATGAGGAAACCAGAGGCCCATGAGTCAGTCCTCATCAGGGGATCAGAGATGGAAAAGGGCATTAACTTTATATTCCTTGGCATTAGCATTTCAGATGATTTGTCCTGGGACCAGCACATGTAAGCCTTTACAAAGAAGGCAAATCTTTCTTACAGCTTGCACAGATTCAGCATGTCATCTAAAACTTTGACAATCTCAACAAATGCACAGTGGAGAGTATCCTGACAGATTGCATCACAGCCTGGTAGGGAAACACCAATGTCCAAGAATGGAAAAGCCTACAAAAGGTGGTGGATACAGCCTTGTCCACCAGAGGAAAAGCCCTCCCCACTACTGGGCATATCTACAAGGAGCACTGCTACAAAAAAAGCAGCATCCATCATCAAAGATGACCATTCAGTCTATGCTCTCTTCTTGCTGCTACAATCAGGAAGAAGGTACAGAAGCCTTAGGTCCCACACCACCAGGTTCAGGAACAGTAATTACTCTACAACTATCAAGACTCCTGAACCAGTATGGATAACTTCACACCTCAGCACGGAACTGATTCCACAACCTATGAAGTCACTTTCAAGGACTCCACAGCTCATATTCTCAATAGTATTCATTACTATTTATTATTATTTGTTTTTCTAGTAATTGCAGTTTGTCTTATGTACATTAGTTGTTTGTCAGTCTTTGTGTGTAGTTTTTCATTGATTCCATTGTGTTTTTTCATATCTACTGTAAATGCCCACATAAAAATAAATCTCAGGTTATACGTGGTGACATATACCTACTTAAATAATCAACTTACTTTGAATTCTGAAACCTCTTCTACACCTTTTCCAAAGTTTCCACATCCTTCTAGAAATGAGGCAAACAGAATTACACACAAAACACTCTGAAGAATCTTTTAAGAATATTCATCAGGACTGCAGAGGAAGGGGAAGAAGCCAGAATAAGAAGGTGAGGAGAGGGAAAGGAGTGCAATCCGACAGGTGATAGGCAAGACTAGGAGAGTGGTAAGATAGAAGGGTGGAGGAGGGGGGATGAAGTGTGAAGCTGGGAAGTGATAGACAGAAGAGGTCAAGGGCTGAAGAAGGAATCTGATAGGGAAAAGTACTGGACCATGGGAGAAAGGGAAAGAAAAAGGGTCACAAGAGGGTGGTGATAGGCAGGTGAGGGGAAGAAGAATGAGAGAAGAATTAGAATGGGGAATGAAAAGAAAGCGAGAAGGGGAGGGGATAGAAATTACTGGAATCTAGAGAAATCAACATTCATGCTGTCAGCTTGGAGGCGATGCAGACAGAATGTGAAGTGCTGTTCCTCCACCTGAGAGTGGCCTCATCATATTTAAAGCACAGGTTGATAGGTCTTGATTAATAAGGGTCCAAAAGTTATGGGCAGCAGACAGGAGAATGGTGTTGAGAGGGGAAATTAATAAGCCATGATCAATTGGCAGACCAGATTCAAATGGCTGAATGACCTAATTCTGCTCCTGTGACTGACTTATGGTCCTTTGGTCTAAAACATCAGGGCCTCAGCAACAGATGCCATCCCTGTCTAAGTTTCACACCTCAACGGAGAGAAACTTCAATCTCTAATAAAGCCAACAGGAATTCAGAGGAACATCCTTAACCAAAGAGTGAGGGGAATATGGAACTTGTTATCATACGGAGAGGTTAAGAATAATACCATAGTGGCATTTTTAGAAAAAACTTAAATAAGTACACAAGAGAGAAAGGAGTAAAAGAAACTGAAGATGGGGTTAGATGAAGATGGACAAACTTGTGTGGAACAATGAAACAAATCCAAATCAGTTGCTCCAAATTAATGTTTCTTCAGTACTGATTCAGTGAGAACTAAATAACAAAGGTAATGGCTAGTATTTTGTAGGGAAATATCGACACTTATATAACTGTCAACCTTGCCCCAAATACCTCCAAGAGGTCCACAACATTGTCATGGTTTGGAGGTTTGCATCTCCAGAGAGATGTGCTGGCCAGAGTCAAAGCTTTAGTTTTGGCTCTGGCTCTTGATAGGGTCACCCATGCCAAACTTAAGTCAAAGGGTAGAGGCCTGACCGAGAGTGGTCCATTGGTCTTCCAGGTTTGGGGGTTCAGCTCAGGGCTAACAATCTTGACTGGTCAAACAAAATTGTTACAGAAACAGCAACAAAGAACCTATCTAAGTGGCTCATGACAGAGAGAGTTGGAGAACCTTCATCGCTGCCCTAAACACCAGCGCGTGTAACAGGCAGTAAGATGCCCCCAAATAACATGCAAGTCAGCTGTAACTTTGGAACTTAACATGTTATCAAAGGAAAAAACGGACTACATTCATGACTCAATTCTAATACCCCAGTGGTCCCCACCACCAGGCCGTGAGCATGTGCTACCAGGCCGCGAGGAAACGATATGATTTGGCCATATGAACCAATATGAGTCAGCTGCACCTTTCCTCATTCCCTGTCATGCCCACTGTTGAACTTGAACGCACACAAGGTCCGCAAGAATAATATCAGTATTAAACCGGTCTGCGGTGCACAAAAGGTTGGGGACCACCTGTAATACCCTACTCATCATGAAGTAACTTCCACATGGAGTACTAATTGTCAACAGTACATGGTTTTTGTTGAATCCCATAATTTTTAAATGTAATAACTTCTGGTCATTGTATTATTTCTGATCATTGCTAACATTAATTATATTTCAAGCCATTGACAACTTTGAGAGATGATTATATTTGCCACATGATTTAGCTGGCAGGACAAGATTTTCACAATAGGTTTGAAAGGTGGGCTGGCTGTGCTACTCCCCTTCCCCTATCCAGCCTACAGGTAAACCCTAGATATTCCAAAGGTCTCTGTGGCTTATTGGGTGCACGTGGCTGTAGACCCCAACTTCCCAATGAGGAAACTGCACAATCTGCGACTGAATTCTGTCTGGAGCTTGGTAATGAGATACTGTGAGATATGGTGATGTACTCCCACCGCAACTAATAGGCCAAGATTGGACTGGACCAAGCACCAAGTAGTTTTTTTGAAATTTTATTTCTAGTCTGACCAGTTGATTTTCAGATGGGTTTGAACATTAGGAAACAATTGGCCATACAATCCTTCAATGAGATCACAGCTGATTCTACACCACGCTCTACTAAAACACCAAAACCCTTAATTCTCTAAGTGCCCAAATATCTCTTGATCTAAGGCACGCACAGCTCTCTGGGTTGAGAATTCACACCTTGAGGGGGAAGTATTCCTTCCATCTGACATTTGATTATCATCATTATGTGTTGTGGTCTATTGACCATGATTATTCTTGGCAAATTTTTGACGGAAGTTGTTTGCCATTGCCTTCTTCTGGGCAGTGTCTTTACAAGACAGATGACCCCAGCCATGATCAATACTCTTCAGAGACTGTCTGCCTGGCATCAGTGGTGGCATAACCAGGACTTGTGATATGCACCAGATGCTCATACAACCATCTACCACCTGCTCCCATGACTCTGATCAGGGGGAATAAGCAAGTGCTACACCTTGCCCAAGGGTGACCTGCAGGCTAGTGGAGGGAAGGAGCACCTTTTACCTCCTTTGGTAAAGACATATCTCCACCCCACCATCCATCAGTCATTTTGGACCATTCAAATATTGCCCTGGATCTAAATTCTCTAGCCTGAGAATATTGCCTTTTAGGATATACCCAAGCGATCACTCAGAATTTTATGTTTAACCTGGATGATTCTCATTCTTCTAAACTCCAATATGTACGGGGACAATTCTACTCATTCTGTCTTCATAGTTCACAGCTCATAAATCAAGATACAAGATCTACATTTTAACTGAGATTGGGTTCAATTTTTCGTCATCGTCCGTCAGGAGTTTGTATTTCTCCCTGTGACCTTGTGGGTTTTCTCTAGGTGTTCCAGTGTCCTCCAACACTCCTAAAGATGCACGGGTTAGCGTCAGTAAGTTGCAGGCATGCTAGCCAGCCCACCCTCAGGTTGTGTTGGTCATTGATGTAAATGACACATTTCACTGTATGTTTCAATGTATGTGTGACAAATAAAGCTAACTTTTTAAAATCTTATTTTTCTTTATATCATGACAAGAGAGACCAACACTTTGCACAAGCATATTCGCAACTGGCCTTGTATAATTACTTATTCATCCAACGTATTCTTTTCCTTCCAAACTGCAACTGCTTTCCATACCTGGTATACTACGTGTTTTATATCCAGATCCCTTCCGATACCAATATTTATTAGTTTTTCACCAATTGAAAATACTGTTTGCTATCTTTTCCTATTAATGTGAACAGCAGCAGATTTTATCTACATTAATCTATCACCACCTACCCACTTATCTAACCACCTCTCCTCACAGCTCACTGTTCCACCTAGCTTTGTATCACCAGCAAACATCACATTAAGGTAACAGATAAAAAACCGCTAAGGACCCAGCATGGAATTCTGTATCAGCTCACCTGTGTTAAAATTCTAACTTGAAGCTGCACCACTTCATCCGATTATCTGTGCTCTGGGCAATCTTCTACATCCTGCTCCATTATGATCAACCTTGTGATATTTTATTAACAACTTCAGAGTTTTGTAAAGTTGCACAGCACAGAAATAGGTCCACCGTCTTCATGTTGACATTGTTGCCCATCTACACTTATCCCACTGCCCACATCAGATTCATATCCTTCAAATATCTATCTGAATATCTCTTAAATATGGACCATAAGACATAGGAGCAGAATTAGGCCATTCAGCCCACCAAGTCTGCTCCATCATTCCATCATGGCTGATTTATTATCCCTTTCAACCACATTCTCCTGCATTCTCCCTGTTACCTTCGACACCCTGAGGAATCAAAAGCCTCTACTTTAAATATACCCAATGACTAGGCCTCCACAGCCATCTGGCGAAAAGAATTCCACAGATTCACCACCATCTGCATAAGGAAATACCTCCTCATCTCTTTTCTAAAGAGACGTCCTTCTATTCTGTCCCCCACTATAAGAAACATCCTATATAGTGATTGCATCAGAAGCTATCACCTCTTTTAGCATCAAATTCCAGATTGCCACCAGTCTCTGCATAAAATAAAACTTACCCCTTAAATCAGAATCAGGTATATTATCACCTACATGTGACATGAAATTTGTTAACCTAGCAGCAGCAGTTCAATGCAATACATAATATAGAAGAGAAAAAAAAAATAAAAGTAGTAATAATAAACAAGTAAATCAATTACAGTATACATATATTGAATAGATTTAAAAATGTTCCAAAAATCAGAAATACTGTATATTTTTAAAAAAGTGAAGTAGTGTCCAAAGCTTCAATGTTCATTTAGCAATTGGATGGCAGAGGGGAAGAAGCTGTTCCTGAATCGCTGAGTGTGTGCCTTCAGGCTTCTGTACCTCCTACCTGATGGTAACAGTGAGAAAAGGGCATGCCCTGGGTGCTGAGGTCCTTAATAATGGACGCTGCCTTTCTGAGACACCACTCCCTAAAGATGTCCTGGGTACCCAGGGCCAGTACCCAAGATGGAGCTGACTAGATTTACAACCCTCTGCAGCTTCTTTCAGTCCCGTGCAGTAGCAGACCCCACCCCCACCCCCCCACCATACCAGACAGTGATGCAGCCTGTCAGAATGCTCTCCATGGTACAACTATAGAAGTTTTTGAGTGTATTTGTTGACGTGCCAAATATCTTCAAATTCCTAATGAAGTATAGTCGCTGTCTTGCATTCTTTATAACTACATCGATATGTTGGGACCAGGTTAGATCCTCAGAAATCTTGACACCCAGAAACTTGAAACTGCTCACTCTCTCCAATTCTGATCTCTCTATGAGGATTGGTATGTGTTCCTTCGTCTTACGCTTCCTGAAGTCCACAATCAGCTCTTTCATCTTACTGACATTGAGTGCCAGGTTGTTGCTGCAGCACCACTCCACTAGTTGGCATATCTCACTCCTGTACGCTCTCTCGTCACCACCTGAGATTCTACCAACAATGGTTGTCTCGTCAGCAAATTTGTAGATGGTATTTGAACTATGCCTAGGCCACACAGTCATGTGTATATAGAGAGCAGAGTAGTGGGCTAAGCACACACCCGAGGTATGCTAGTGTTGATGGTCAATGAGGAGGATATGTTATCACCAATCCGCACAGATTGTGGTCTACCAGTTAGGAAGTCAAGGATCCATTTGCAGAGGGAGGTACAGAGACCCAGGTTCTGCAACTTCTCAATCAGGATTGTGGGAATGATGGTATTAAGTGCTGAGCAATAGTTGATGAAAAGCATTCTGACATAGGTGTTTGTGTTGTCCAGGTGGTCTAAAGTCGTGTGGAGAGCCATTGAGATTGCGTCTGCCATTGATCTATTGTGGCAATAGGCAAATTGCACTGGGTCCAGGTCCTTGCTGAGGCAGGGGTTCAGTCTAGTCATGACCAACCTCTCAAAGCATTTCATCACTGTTAATGTGAGTGCTACTGGGTGATAGTCATTAAGGCAGCCCACATTATTCTTCTTTGGCACTGGTATAATTTGTTGCCTTTTTGAAGCAAGTGGGAACTTCTGCCCGTAGCAGTGAGAGGTTGAAAATGTCTTTGAGAACTCCCGCTAGTCGGTACTCCATCGGGATCTTCCTCCTTGTGAGGGTTCACTCTCTTTAAAGACAACCTAACATCGACCTCTGAGACAGAGATCACAGGGTCATCAGGTGCAGCAGGGATCTTCACAGCTGTAGTTGTGTTCTCCCTTTCAAAGCTGGCATAGAGGGCGTTGGGTTCATCTGGTGGTGAAGCATCACTGCCATTCATGCTATTGGGTTTCACTTTGTAGGAAGTAATGTCTTGCAGACCCTGCCAGAGTTGCTGTGCGTCCAATGTTGCCTCCAACCTCGTTCAAAGTTGTCTCTTCGCCCTTGAAATAGCCCTCAGCAAATCATACCTGGTTTTCTGGTACAGGCCTGGGTCACCAGACTTGAATGCCACAGATCTAGCCTGCAGCAGACAACGTACTTCCTGGTTCGTCCATGGCTTTTGATTTGGGAGTGTACAATAAGTCTTTGTGGGCACACACTCATTCACACAGCTTTTAATGAAGTCGGTAACAACTGCGGTATACTCATCCAGGTTCAAAGCTGATCCCTGAATACAGTCCAGTCCACCAATTCAAAGCAGTCCCATGAGTGCTCCTGTGCTTCTCTTGACCATACCTTCTTGGTCCTCACTACTGGTGCTGCAGTCTTCAGACTGTGCCTGTACTCAGGGAGTAGAAGTACAACTAAGTGATCAGACTTACTAAAGTGAGGGCCTGGAATAGCACAGTAGGCATTCTTGATGGTGGTGTAGCAATGGTCCAGTGTGTTGTTTCCTGATATTGCAAGTGATCTGTTGATGGTAATTGCTTAGTAATTTTTTCAGACTGGCCTGGTTAGAATCTCCCAAAATGATGGTGAAGGCATTAGGGTGCACTGTTTCGTGCATGTTGATCCCATCGCTCAGATCATCTAAAGACTGCTTGACGCTGGCCTGAGCTGAAATGTAAACTGCTACCAGGATGACCCAGGGAACTCCGGTGGTAGGTAAAAAGGATGGCACTTAACTGCTAGATATTCCAGGTCTGGTGAGCAGAATTAGGACAGCACTGACATATTTGTGCACCAAGAAGAGTTGACCATGAGGCATACTCCTCCACCTCTGCTTTTGAGAGACTCTATAGATCTATCCTGACGCTGTATAGTAAACCCGTCAATCTGAATCGCTGCATCCGGTACGGAAAGGGTTAACCAGGATTCCATGAAATAAAGGACACATGCAGTCCTAATGTCCCTCTGATTCAGCACCCTAGCTCTGAGATCATCAATTTTATTCACCAGAGACTGCACATTTGCCAGCAAGATAGTCGGTGTAGGGAGTTTAAAACTTCATTTCCTTAAACGCACTTGTAACCCCCTCCTACAACCGCGCTTCCTCCAAGGTGTCCTATGTGGGTGCTTTCGACCACAATCAGTGTTATTTCCATTGGTTTTAAACAGCAATAATTCATTTAACCGCATTAAGACATCTTTGTTGACTGTACTGACCTCGGAAGCAGTTGTGCATTTTAGCTGTATCAGGCCAAAACGGGAATATTTTATCGTATGCATTGAGAGTACTGCTGCTACTTGAACCCTTGAGTCGCACCTAGGCACCCCAGAATCTCCTTTAAAATTTCTTCCTCTCTTAAATCTATGCCTGCTTGATTTTGATCTTCCTATCATGGAAAAAACATCTGACTACCTACCCTATCTATACCTCTTACTTAATTTTATGTACCTCCATCAGGTCACCCCAGTCCATCCAATCTCTCCCCATAACTAAAGACCTCTAATCCCAGCAACATTCTGGTGAATTTCCTCAGCAACTCTACAGCGCAAACCAAAACTATATGCAATACTTCAAGATTAAGGTTCTTGGACCAAAAAATTGACTATTTATTCCCTCCCTCCCCCACCACCACCACCACCGTAGATGCTGCCTCATCTGTTAAGTTCCTCTAGTATTTTGTATGTTGCTCTGCATTTCCATCATCTGCAGAATCTCGTGTTTACAATACTCCAAGCGCAGTCTAATATTAGTTGTTGGGAAAGCTGCAACATTATGTCTGGATATTTTATATTCTCTTATCACTAAACCAAATTATAGATTCAATTACAAAGATAAAGATTAGTTTTATTTTTTTCATGTACAGTGCTGTGCAAAAATAATCTGTAAAGCGAAGATGTTTTCAAAAATGATGAAAAGCTTCCAAATATCATAAAATGCCCCATAAAGAGCAGTAAACAGTAAAAAAAATAAATCAAATCAATATTTCATGTGATCACCCTTTGCCTTCAAAACTGCATCAATTCTCTTAGGTATACTATCTTGCAGTTTTATAAGAAAATCAGCTGGTAGGTTGTTTCAAGCATCTTGGAGAACTTGCCACAGACTTTTGCTGTCTCACTGTCTCTCCAGGTAACCTAGACAACCTCGATGATGTTGAGATCAGAGGGCACACCATCTGAAACCATATAAAAAATCTAGGATGCCTCAGACTTTTGTACATCAAAACATAGTGAAAATCACCGTTTGTGCCAAATCAAATCAGCATGCCCACAACTAACATTAATCCATACGTCATTGTAACATGGGAAGAAACCGAAGCACGCAGAGGAAACCTACGTGGTCACGGCGAGAATATACAAACTTCTTAGAGACAGCAGCAGAATAGAAGCCTGATCTCTGATGTAATAGCATTATGCTAACCTCTACGCTACCATGTCATCTTTCAATTAGCCAGCATGTCTTAGACCCTGTGCCTTAACCTTCCAGACAAGATCTTGTCAAGTGTCTTACTAAAGAGCACATGGACACCTATTGCTCTTCCTTCATCAATATTCCTAGTTATTATCTCAAAAAAATCAATGAAATTAGTGAGACAAAATTTCTCCCAATACAAATACAGCTATCCTTGATCAACCACTGAGTTTCTAAGTGTACATAAATATATTTGCAATATACTCCAGTAATGTTTCTACCTCTGATTAAAGGCTCACTGACACTTAGCGATTGTTTAAAATTGATAAATGACGTTCAGTAGTTTATCTATCCCATTATTACATCCTCAATAAGCTATTGTTTCCAAGCACTGACATTAATTTATTAATTGTACGTTAATTCTCAGGTGCTTTGCACTTTTCTTAAGAACCATGCTGAAGTTATAGGAAAATGTCAGTTAATTTTTTATGCAAAGGTTCTGGTTTCTAATCTCACTTTTCAGGTCTCAGTGCACACCTTTTAGATTCTCTTCTCCAGTGAACTACAGATGGAGTACTGCATTGTTAGAGGCGTCATCTCTTAGAAGAAAGGTAAACCTTGTTTATCTTCTGCAGAGTATATATATAAAAAATCATGGTACTACTTCAAAACCAGGGGAGTTCTCCCCAGTCCCCTGGCCAACTCTGACGCTTATGGGAGCTTACTCTGCACTGATGAGATAGTTTCCACAAAGTGAGGGTCTGCAAATAGACTTCATTGGCTGCAAAGTACTTTGATACATACTGCAGTCATGAAAGTACCTGTGTGTATATATTCTTTCTTCTTGAAAGCACCTTCTTCAATACATACTGTACTGTGCAAAACTCTTACGCATGCATATGTAGCTACAGTGCCTAATTACTTTTGCACAATAGCGTAGTAATTTTATGTATTGCGCTGTACTGCCGCCCAAACAAATTTCATGACATATGTGAGTGCCGATAAACCTGATTCTGACATGAGTCTCTATCGTGGACTGAGAGTGGGAAGGGAGCAAGCAGAGGGGAATCATGGTTGGGGAACGGATAAGGGAGAGAGAATGGAGTAGAAAGCACCAGAGAAACATTTTGTAATGATCAATAAACCAGTTGGAATTAAATGACCTTGTCTGGTATCTCAGGACTGGTCATGTCTGCATCTGCACTGCTCCAGCACTCCTTCTCTGCCACCTGCCCCACACCCCTCCTATGGCGCTGCACCCTCGCCATTCCCAACATCCTTTGCTCTCATCAGATTTACAAACTCACGTTCTGCTCCAAGTTGACAGATACAGTAATGTGCAAAAGTCTTAAGCACCCCAGCTATATACAGTGGCATGCAAAAGTTTGGGCACCCCGGTCAAAATTTCTGTTACTGTGAATAGTTAAGTGAGTAGAAGATGAACTGATTTCCAAAAGTCATAAAGTTAAAGATGAAACATTCTTTTCAACATTTTAAGAAAGATTAATGTATTATTTTTGTTTTGTACAATTTTAGAGTGAAAAAAAGGAAAGGAGCACCATGCAAACGTTTGGGCACCCCAAGAGATTTGAGCTCTCAGATAACTTTTACCAAGGTCTCAGACCTTAATTAGCTTGTTAGGGCTATGGCTTGTTCACAGTCATCGTCAGGAAAGGCCAGGTCATGCAAATTTCAAAGCTTTATAAATACCCTGACTCCTCAAACCTTGTCCCAATAATCAGCAGCCATGGGCTCCTCTAAGCAGCTGGCTAGCACTCTGAAAATTAAAATAAATGATGCCCACAAAGCAGGAGAAGGCTATAAGAAGATAGCAAAGAATTTTCAGGTAGCCGTTTCCGCAGTTCGTAATGTAATTAAGAAATGGCAGTTAACAGGAACGGTGGAGATCAAGTTGAGGTCTGGAAGACCAAGAAAACTTTTCAAGAGAACTGCTCGTAGGATTGCTAGAAAGGCAAATCAAAACCCCCGTTTGACTGCAAAAGACCTTCAGGAAGATTTAGCAGACTCTGGAGTGGTGGTGCACTGTTCTACTGTGCAGCAACACCTGTACACATATAACCTTCATGGAAGAGTCATCAGAAGAAAACCTTTCCTGTGTCCTCACCACAAAATTCAGCATTAGAAGTTTGCAAAGGGACATCTAAACAAGCCTGATGCATTCTGGAAACAAGTCCTGTGGACTGATGAAGTTAAAATAGAACCTTTTGGCTGCAATGAGCAAAGGTATGTTTGGAGAAAAAAGGGTGCAGAATTTCATGAAAAGAACACCTCTCCAACTGTTAAGCACGGGGGTGGATCGATCATGCTTTGGGCTTGTGTTGCAGCCAGTGGCACGGTAAACATTTCACTGGTAGAGGGAAGAATGAATTCAATTAAATACCAGCAAATTCTGGAAGCAAACATCACACTGTCTGTAAAAAAGCTGAAGATGAAAACAGGATGGCTTCTACAACAGGATAATGATCCTAAGCGCACCTCAAAATCCACAATGGACTACCTCAAGAAGCGCAAGCTGAAGGTTTTGCCATGGCCCTCACAGTCCCCCGACCTAAGCATCATCGAAAATCTGTGGATAAACCTCAAAAGAGCAGTGCATGCAAGGCGGCCTAAGAATCTCACAGAACTAGAAGCCTTTTGCAAGGCAGAATGGGCAAAAATCCCCCAAACAAGAATTGAAAGACTTTTAGCTGGCTACAGAAAGCGTTTACAAGCTGTGATACTTGCCAAAGGGAGTGTTACTAAGTACTGACCATGCAGGGTGCCCAAACATTTGCTTCGGGCCTTTTTCCTTTTTTGTTATTTTGTAACTGTGAAAGATGGAAATGAAAAAAGTAATCTTGCTTAAGATATTAAAGAAATGTGTCATCTTTAACTTTATGCCTTTTGGAAATCAGGCCATTTTTTACTCACTTAGCTATTCACAGTGACAGAAATTTTGACCAGGGGTGCCCAAACTTTTGCATGCCACTTTACATGTGTCTAAGACTTTTGCATGTTACACTACAGTACAGTACAGGCTTTCCGGCCCATAATACTGATCTGGCTTTATAACCTTCTAATCCTTCCCTCTTACATAGCCCTCCATTTTTCTATCATCCAGGTACCCATCTAAAAGTGTCTTAAACGTCCCTAATCTATTGGCCTCTACCACTACACTGGCAGTGCATTCCACATACCCACCACTCTGCGTAAAATAATTTACCTCTGACATCCCCCCTATACTTTCCTCTAACTACCTTAAAATTATGCCACCTCATATTACATTTGGGAAAAAGCTGCTGACCATCCACACAGTCTACTTCTCTTATCATCTTGTACACCTCCACCAAGACACATCTCATCCTCCTTTGCTTCAAAAAGAAAAGCCCGAGCTCGCTCCATTTTACTCGAATCTTCAATGGCTTAATGCATTCTACTAATGACAGTAATAGCCTTCCATAAGTTTTTCACTTATTCAAGGAATAGCAGGAGACCTCCTTTCCGGTCATTGTGAACAATTGGACATTATTACACCACTGTTGGAGCTTACTTCTCTAAATTGGCCACTTTTTATTCCTATTATACCAGAACTTGTAATGCACTTCAAGGTATGAAGTACACTTTGAGGTTATGAGAGGCATTATATAAATTTAACTAATTACCAAATGACTGGAAATATCACTCTGCTCATAGAATCATACAGCATGGAAACAGGCCTGTCGGCCCAACTGGCCCACGCTGACCAAGATTCCCAACGAAGCTCATCCCATTTGCTCATATTTGATATGAAAAAAAAGACAAAGATTAGCTTTATTTATCACATGGAGGACAAATGGAAGAAACCCACATAGTCTCAGGGAGAAAATACAAACTCCTTACAGACAGTTGTGGAAATTAAACCCCGATCGCTTGCGCTGTAAGGCATTACACTAACTGCTACGCTACTTAAAAGTTTATCCAAACAGGTTAAAACTGCCAAACACTGCACAGCAAAACAAACCACTACTGAAGTGAGAGTCTACAGCAAAACACTGAACCCATTCTGCATTTTCCCTGTTTGTCCCAATATCAAGTAGTGAGACCATGGAAACTGTACAGATTGAAAAGGAGGAGGTGCTTGCTGTCTTGAGGAAAATTAAAGTGGATAAATCCCCGGGACCTGACAGAGTGTTCCCTCGGACCTTGAAGGAGACTAGTGTTGAAATTGCGGGGGCCCTGGCAGAAATATTTAAAATGTCGCTGTCTACGGGTGAAGTGCCGGAGGATTGGAGAGTGGCTCATGTTGTTCTGTTGTTTAAAAAAGGATCGAAAAGTAATCTGGGAAATTATAGGCTGGTGAGTTTAACGTCAGTAGTAGGTAAGTTATTGGAGGGAGTACTAAGAGACAGAATCTACAAGCATTTGGATAGACAGGGGCTTATTAGGGAGACTCAACATGGCTTTGTGCGTGGTAGGTCATGTTCGACCAATCTGTTGGAGTTTTTCGAGGAGGTTACCAGGAAAGTGGATGAAGGGAAGGCAGTGGATATTGTCTACATGGACCTCAGTAAGGCCTTTGACAAGGTCCCGCATGGGATGTTAGTTAGGAAAATTCAGTCGCTAGGTATACATGGAGAGGTGGTAAATTGGATTAGACATTGGCTCAATGGAAGAAGCCAGAGAGTGGTGGTAGAGAATTGCTTCTCTGAGTGGAGGCCTGTGACTAGTGGTGTGCCACAGGGATCAGTGCTGGGTCCATTGTTATTTGTCATCTATATCAATGATCTGGATGATAATGTGGTAAATTGGATCAGCAAGTTTGCTGATGATACAAAGATTGGAGGTGTAGTAGACAGTGAGGAAGGTTTTCAGAGCCTGCAGAGGGACTTGGACCAGCTGGAAAAATGGGCTGAAAAATGGCAGATGGAGTTTAATACTGACAAGTGTGAGGTATTGCATGTTGGAAGGACAAACCAACGTAGAACATACAGGGTTAATGGTAAGGCACTGAGGAGTGCAGTGGAACAGAGGGATCTGGGAATACAGATACAAAATTCCCTAAAAGTGTCGTCACAGGTAGATAGGGTCGTAAAGAGAGCTTTTGGTACATTGGCCTTTATTAATCGAGGTATTGAGTATAAGAGCTGGAATGTTATGATGAGGTTGTATAAGGCATTGGTGAGGCCGAATCTGGAGTATTGTGTTCAGTTTTGGTCACCAAATTACAGGAAGGATATAAATAAGGTTGAAAGAGTGCAGAGAAGGTTTACAAGGATGTTGCCAGGACTTGAGAAACTCAGTTACAGAGAAAGGTTGAATAGGTTAGGACTTTATTCCCTGGAGCGTAGAAGAATGAGGGGAGATTTGATAGAGGTATATAAAATTATGATGGGTATCGATAGAGTGAATGCAAGCAGGTTTTTTCCACTGAGGCAAGGGGAGAAAAAAACCAAAGGACATGGGTTAAGGGTGAGGGGGGAAAAGTTTAAAGGGAACATTAGGGGGGGCTTCTTCACACAGAGAGTGGTGGGAGTATGGAATGAGCTGCCAGATGAGGTGGTAAATGCGGGTTCTTTTTTAACATTTAAGAATAAATTGGACAGATACATGATGGGAGGTGTATGGAGGGATATGGTCCGTGTGCAGGTCAGTGGGACTAGGCAGAAAATGGTTTGGCACAGCCAAGGAGGGCCAAAGGGCCTGTTTCTGTACTGTAGTTTCTATGGTTTCTATCTGAGGTGCTCCAGTATCACACTGTTCTCCAGTATCTGTGCAGTATCACGCTGCTGACCACATTGCCCACGTATGCTAATCCCATAATCTACACCATTCTTGGTTTACCTGTCCAAATGTCTTTAAAAATTGTAATTGTATCTACATCTACCACCTTGTTCTAGATAACCACTGAATGAAAAAACTTACCACCCAGATCCCTTTGAAATTTAAACACGAGGAATTCTGCAGATGCTGGAAATTCAAGCAACACACTTAAAAGTTGCTGGTGAATGCAGCAGGCCAGGCAGCATCTCTAGGAAGAGGTAAAGTCGACGTTTCGGGCTGAGACCCTTCATCAGGACTAACTGAAGGAACAGCTACTAAGAGATTTGAACGTTGGCTGTACCTCTTCCTAGAGATGCTGCCTGGCCTGCTGCGTTCACCAGCAAATTTGATGTGTGTTGCTTGTCTCTTTGAAATTACTCATTTTTCAGCTTAAATCTGTGTTTTAGACTCATTTTGATGGGGAAAAGATTCTGACAATCTACCACAGTGTTCCCACCATCTGAGGAGCTGCTGCCACACGCTGCCCCCAGTCTGCCCCGATACCTAATGGACTCTTGTCACCCCTGTCTCTGTACTGTCCCTGTGTTGGAAGGGCTGCTGTCACCCCTCCAACACAGGGGTCCTAGCACAAGAGGGTCCACTCAAACCGTCTGTCCCTCTATCCAGGAGATTCCCTCACAATGCTGTCCCAGTATCTAGGAATCCCTTCACGCCCCCTGTTCTGGTACCCTAGAGTCCTCCTCACATTTCCAGTCCCGGTATTGGGGTGGGGGGGGGGGTCGTTTCTGGTACCGGGGAGTTTCTACACACACACACCCCTATCCCAGTACCCAGGGGTCCCCTAATGCATCCAGACCTAGTATTTGGGAATCTCGATACACTCTTATCCCAGTACCCGTGGATCCCCTCATATCCTGTCTGGTAATCGGTGGTCCCCTTACACCCCTAACCAGCTATCCATGACCCCACACACCTCCAGCCATGGTATTTTGAAGTTTCCACACTCTACCCCGGTACCCAGGGTAACCTCACACCCCTGACTGGGTAGCTGGGGGGTGGGGGTCCCCTCACGCCCCTAACACAGTATCCAGGAGTTCCCACACACCCCATTGTCCCAGTGCCCCGGGGTCCCCACACACCACCTGTCCAGGTATCGTGGGGCTCCTCACACTGTCTGTCCCGATACTCGGGGTCCCCTCTTCACCCCTGTCCGGGTATACAGGGGTTTCCTTATACCCACCTAGAATCTAAGATTTCCCTCACACCCCTTGTTCCAATACCCGAGGGTCCCTTCAAAATCCCTGTCCCGGTAATCGGGATTTCTCACACCCCCTGTCCGGGTGTCCAGTTATCCGAGGGTTCTTTCACATCCCTTGTCCCGGTATCCGCGGGGATCCGTCACAGTCACGGCGCCCCGCTCCCCTATTTCCCCGGCCGACCCCGGACCCCGCGCACACACCTGCAGTTGTGGACCGGCTGCCGGCCTTAGTGCCCCGGGACAGGGCCAGCTGCCGGGCAAGTTCGGGGCCTGGGTCCCGGCACCGCCGCTCTCCGGCCTCCGCCATCGCTGACTCACGTGGGTCGCAAAAAGACAGCGGCAATCGCACGCGAGCGGGTCGATGCAGGCCTGGCAGTGGCTGCGGCCGATCGATGGCGGGGCGGAGGGAGACGGCCGTGAGGGGACAGAGAGTCGAAGCGGGTGCGGACTGCGGTGAGAAGAGGGCTAGACTGTAGGAGAGGGTAGACTGTCATGAGGGGACAGACGGTGGGAGCCGGGGGGTGTGTGTAGGGGATTGTAGACTGTCATGAGGGGTAAAACAGTGAAGGTGGTGTGGACTAAAGGAAAGCGTAGTATGTTACGAAGGGACAGACTGCAGGAGGGTGTGTGGGTTGTGAGAGAGTGTGGACTGTCATGAGGTATACAACTGTAGGGGAGGGCAGACTTGTGAGGGGAGTGAGGGAGAGTACGATGGAAGGGGGTAAATTTTCATGAAGGGACGGACAGTAGGACAGATGTAGCCTGTAGGAAAATAAACATTGTGTTGAGGGGCAGACAGCGGGGGAAGAGTGCAGACTGTAGTGAAGGGAGGGGAGAAGACATTGGGGGGAGGGGGAGGAGTGTAGATTATAGCGCTGGACAGATCATAGTGAAGGTAGGGCTAAGGCAGTAGTGCTGAAGGTGTAGACTGTAATCGAGGGTAGACTGCAGTGGGGAGGGAAAGGGATAGATTGTAGGAGGTACTCTGCTGGGTGGCTCCCCAGCATCCAGGACATCTTCAAAGAGTGTTGCCCTAAAAAGACAGCATCCATCATAAGAAATAGGGGCAGGAGTAGGCCATCTGGCCCATTGAGCCTGCTCCACCATTCAATAAGATTGTGGCTGATCTGGCCATGGACTCATCTCCACCTACCTGCCTCTTCCCCATAACCCTTAATTCCCCTACTATACAAAAATCTATCCAACCTTGTCTTAAATATATATATTTATTGAGGTAGCCTCCACTGCTTCATCGGGCAGAGAATTCCACAGAATTTCCCACTCTCTGGGAAAAGCAGTTTCTCCTCATCTCCATCCTAAATCTACTCCCCCCGAATCCCCTAATTGAGTATGGGTTGAAGTAGGAGAAGCTAGGCTGTAGAAGGGGAGAGGGTAGACTGTAGGGGTAAACTGCAGGGAATAGCCAGTGGGTTGTACACTCTAAGCAGGGTGAAAACTGTAGGGGAAGGGTAGACTATAAGGAGTAAACTATGGGAAGTAGACTGTAGGCTGTACATTGTAGGCAGGTGTAGACTAGGGGGATTGGTAGTCTGTAAGGGTCAGACTATGAGCTATATTTGCCGGGGGTAGGTAGACTGTAAGGGGTGGACTGTAGGTTGTACATCTTAGGGGGGTAGATAGACTACAGTGGGTATGTAGACTGTAGGGGGTACACTATAGGCAGGGGGTAAATTGTAGGAGGAGAGTGGGAGTAGACTGTAGGGTGATTGGTAGACTGTAAGGGGTAAACTGTATGGAGTACACTATAGGCAGGGTGCAGATTGTAGGAGGGGATTAGGGTAGACTGTAGGGAGGACACTTGTAGGGGGATTGGTAGACTAAGGGGTAGACTGTAGGGGGTACATTATAAGCGGTAGACTTGAGGGAGCAAACTGTAGGTAGAGTGGGAGGGATGTGGGGGTAGACCATAAGGGGTACTCTTGTAAGGGATTGGTAGACTATAAGGGGTAGACTGTAGGGGGTACACTTGTAGAGGGATTGGTAGACTGTAAAGGATACACTGTAAAGGGATTGGTAGATTAAGGGGTTTACTATAGGGGGATTGGTAGACTAAGAGGTAGACTGTAGGGGTATTGGTAGATCAAGGGGTAGACTATAGGGGGATTGGTAGACCAAGGGGTAGACTATAGGGGGATTGGTAGACTAAGGGGTAGACTGTAGGGGATTGTAGACTATAAGGGGTAGACTGTAGGGGTACACTTGTAGGGTGAGTGGTAGACTGTAGGGGGTACACTGTAAGGGCATTGGTAGACTAAGGGGTTTACTATAGGGGGATTGGTAGACTAAGAGGTAGACTGTAGGGGTATTGGTAGACCAAGGGGTAGACTATAGGGGGATTGGTAGACCAAGGGGTAGACTATAGGGGGATTGGTAGACTAAGGGGTAGACTGTAGGGGATTGTAGACTATAAGGGGTAGACTGTAGGGGTACACTTGTAGGGTGAGTGGTAGACTGTAGGGGGTACACTGTAAGGGCATTGGTAGACTAAGGGGTAGACTGTAGGGGTACACTATATGGGGATTGGTAGACTGTAAGGGGCAGACCATAGGGGCTAGACTGTAGGGTGGGTGTAGATTGTAGGAGGAGAGTGGGGGTAAATTGTAGGGGGAGCAGGGGCACACTGTAGGGGAGAGAGTGTAGACTGTCAGGAGTGCCTGTAAGGGGAAGTAGATTGTAGGGGTAGACGAGCGCAGAGAGACTGTGGGAGTAGGTTGGGGAAAGGAAGGGTTAGGAGCGAGCATAAGGAATAAAGGTTGACAGAGGGGGGAGGGATAAACTGTAGGTAGAGAGGGTAGATTGTAGGGAGAGTCTGGGGGGGTAACTGAGGAGGAGGGGGTTGTGAGTGGGTGGGGCAAAAGGTACAAGAAAAGAGGTAGACAGAGAGATGGAGAGAATAGAGATACTGAAGGGAGAGGTAGGATGAGTGGGAAGGGTAATCAGGGTCACAGGAGGGCTAAGCTATGAGGCACTAGTCTATAGGGGTGGGTGGGCTGGACTGTGATGGTTAAACAACAGAGGGGGAGAAGCCAGGTTAGGGGTGGTGGCTGCGTGGACAAAGAGGTGGAGGATGTGTGCAGGGCACGGGGGGAGGGCTCAGAGCCAGGAATGGAGGGAGAAATAGGAGGTAAATTCGGAGATAGATGGGGTCAAAAAGGGGGTGTGGATGGAAGGAGAAAGGCAATGCAAGGAGGAGAGATTAAAGAACTGAGAGAGTTGGAGGGGAGGGGGGAATAAAAGGGGCTGTGGAAGAGTTTGACGGGAAGAAGCTGAGGTGTGTGAAGGGGAAGAATGAGGGCAGGAGACAGTGAGTGAAAGTGAGGGAGGAGTAGCAGAGAATAGAGCCACTTGTTAGAGAGGCTCAGGAAAGGAGACAGATGAGAAAGGCAGGGACCGATGGAGGAGAGCAGATGGTGAGGGTATATCACCACTGTGGTTTTCAGGAGATGACAGAGAGCAGAACATTTTCTCCCAGCCTCCTCCCTTATGAAGAAGGGCAGGGGCAGACTGCGGGGAGTGGAGTTAGGGCCTAGACTGGGGAGGGGTGGAAACAAGAGACTGAGGAAAGAGGATGGGGATCCAGTGGGATACAGAGGAGGAGGAGGAGGAAGAGACCAAATTGTCTTCACCTTTCTTGCTGGAGAAGTTCTTTGTTGGCCCATAGGTATTGCACTCCTGACAAATACTTCAATTTTCTTTCAAACACCTTCATTGTTCATCTATGGTTATTTTAGCACATGGAGGCAGGAAACACAAAAGAGAGATCAGGCTTTGAAAAACCAATCCATTTAAGTTCTACTCCTCTGACCTTTTATCTGTAGTTCTGAAGAGTTTTCCTCTTTCAACTTTTGATACAGATTCCTTTGATGCCTCTATGTATAGCCTGGAGAACGAGAAGATATTCTTGACTGGGTCTCAGGTCTGAGTGAGGATCAGTAGGACCACCAGTGAGAGCAGGGAGAAGGCAGTTTGCTGAAGGCTCTGAACTTATTCCTAGGTGCTCTCACCCTCTAGCAGTGATTTATCTGGGCCTAATTCACCTTGGTCCTCTGGATCAGCTCCAAAGCACCAGACATGCACCAACAGCTGCATGATCTCTTTGAAAATATAAAAAAATACAGAGATAATAGAAATCTCAACCACAAGCTGCAAATAATGATAACAATCAGCAGGTCAGCCAGCATGCACAGAGAGAAGCAAGATTCAAGTTTACTTATTACGTGTACATTTATTACAGAGATGGGAACCAGAGCCCCAGAACAGATAGTGGAATTGTTGTGGAGAAAGATATGGTTAAACCTACATACCAAATCAGGAATCAAAAGGTCAAGCATGGTAGGACTAATATTCTGAGCTGCATATATTTCAATGCAAGGAGTATTGTAGGAAAGGCAGATGAACTTTGGGCATGGATCAGCACGTGGAATTATGACATTGCAGCTATTAGTGGCAGGGTGGAGATACGTCTCTACCAAAGTAGGTGTAAGGCGTTCCTTCTCTCCACTAGCCTGCAGGTCACCCTGGGGCAAGGTGTAGCACTTTCTTAGCTCCCTGATCAGGGTCACATGAAGCCATGAGAGCAGGTGGTGGATGGTCGTATGAGCAGCTGGTGTATACCACAAGTCCTGGTTATGCAACCACTGACGCAAGGCAGACAATCTCTGAGGAGTATTGATAATGGCTGGGGTTACTCATCTTGTAAAGACACTGCCCAGAAGAAGGCAAAGGCAAGCCACCTCTGTAAAAGAACAATTATGGTCACAAGCAACACTCACAAAATGCTGGAAGAACACAGCAGGCCAGGCAGCATCTATGGAAAAAAGTACAGTTGATGTTTCGGGCTGAAACCCTTTGGCATGACTGGAGAAAAAAAAGCTGAGGAGTAGATTTGAAAGGTGGGGGGGAAGGGAGAGAGAAACACAAGGCAATAGGTGAAACTTGGAGGGGGAGGGATGAAGCAAAGAGCTAGGAAGTTGATTGGTGAAAGAGACAGAAGGCCATGGAAGAAAGAAAAAAAGGGAGAGGATTACCAGAGGGAGGTGATGGGCGGGCAAGGAGAAAACATAAGAGATGGACAAGGAGGTAGGAGTTGGGGGAGGGGGAGGCATTACCGGAAGTTTGAGAAATCGATGGTCATGCCATCAAGTTGGAGTCTGCCCAAATGGAATATAAGGTGTTGTTCCTCCAACCTAAGGGTGACCTTATCCCAACAGTGGAGGAGGCCATGGATGGACATATTGGAATGGGAGTGGAAAGTGAAATTAAAATGGGTGACCACTGGGAGATCCTGCTTGTTCTGGTAGATGGAGCATAGATGCTTAGCGAAGAGGTCTCCCAATCTACGTCAGGATATACAAGAGGCCACATCCGGAGCACCGAACACAGTATATTACCCCAACAGACTCATAGGTGAAGTGTTGCCTCACATGGAAGGACAGTTTAGGGCCCTGAATGGTAGTGAGGGAGGAGGTGTAGGAGCAGTTGTAGCACTTGTTCTGATTGCAAGGATAAGTGCCGGGAGGGAGATCAGTGGGGAGGGACGAATGAACAAGGGAGTTACGTAGGGAGCGATCCCTGCGGAAAGCAGAAAGTGAGGGGGGAGGGAAAGATGTGTTTGGTGGTGGGATCCAGTTGGAGGTGGTGGAAATTTCAGAGAATTATGTGATGGACATTGAGGTTGGTGGGGTGGTAGGTGAGGACAAGAGGAACTCTATCCCTTGTGGGGTGGCAGGAGGATGGGGTGAAGGTAGAAGTGTGTGAAATGAAAGAGATGTGCTGAGGGCAGCATTGATGGTGGAAGAAAGGAAACTTATTTATCTGAAAAAGGAGGACATCTCCTTCATTCTAGCTGAGAGCTGATGGAGGAATTAAGAGAAGGGTTTTTACCAGTAGTAGGTTAGGACAAGGTATGGTCCAGGTAGCTGTGAGAGTCCGTTGGTTTATAATAGATATCGGTGGATAAGCTACCTCCAGAGACAGAGACAGTGAGATCGAGAAGGGGAAGGAAAGTGTTGGAAATGGACCGGGTGAATTTGAGGGCAGGGTGGATGTTGGAGGCAAAGTCGATGAAATTGATGAGTTCCGCACGGGTGCAGGAAGCAGCACCAATGCAGTCAAACCATTATGGTCACAGACTATTATCACTCACGTCATATGACATGGAACATAATGATGATGATGAGACATTAGTGAGACTTGGTTGCAGGAGGGCCAGGACTGGCAGCTCAGTGTTCCGGGTTCTGTTGTTTTAGACATGATAGAGCAGGAGGAATTAAAGGGGAAGGGGAGGCATTTCTCATCAGGGAAAATGTCACGACAGTGCTCAGTCAAGACAGACAGAGAGTTCATCTAGAGAGCCTTTATGGGTAAAACTGAGGAATGAGACCACGTTAGTGGGATTATATTATAGACCACACAACAGTCTGTAGGATTTAGAGGAGCAAATTTGTAGAGAGATCGCAGACTGTTGCAAGAAACATAAGGTTGTTTTAACTTTCTATGTATTAATTAGGACTCCCATACTGTGGATTTACAACTTGTTATACAACTTGTCCCAATCCACACTTGTCAGATCCTTTCTGATGGGAAAAAGTTTGTGAAATGTGTTCAGGAAAGTTTTCTTAATCAGTACATAGAAATCCCAACTAGAGAGGGTGAGATACTAGATCTCCTATTAGGGAATGAGATATGGTAGGGGACAGAAGTTTGTGTAGGGGAATACTTTGCATCTAGTGATCATAATGCCATTAATTTCAAGGTAATTAGGAAAACAGATAGATCTGATCCTCAGGTTGAGATTCCAAATTGGAAAAAGGCCAATTTTGATGGTATCAGAAAGGATCTGGTAAGTGTGGGTTGGGATAGGTTGTATTCTGGCAAAGGTGTATTTGGTAAGTGGGAGGCCTTCAAAAGTGAAATTTTGAGACTAGAGAGTTTGTTAGAACCAGAAGGAACAAATGAGGAATTTGAGGAGTATAAGAAATGCAAGACAACACTTCAGGAAATCAGAAGGTTGCACTAGTAGACAAGGTGAAGGAGAATCCTGAGGGATTCTACATATACATTAAGAGCAAAAGGATTGCAAGGGACAAAATTGGTCCTCTGGAAGATCAGAATGGTAATCTACCGGTGTAGCTGAAAGAGATGGGGGAGATCTTAAGTTGATTTTTTTACATCTGTAATAACTCAGGAGCTACATACAGAGACGAGAAGTGAAGCAAAACAGCAGCAAGGTCATGGATCCAATACAGATTACAGAGGACAAGATGTTTGCTGCTTTGAGGCAAACTAAGGTAGATAAATCCCTAGGGCCTGACAAGGTGTTCCCTGTGGGAGGCTAGTGCAGAATTTGCAGAGGCCCTAGCAGAGATATTTAAAGCACCCTTAGCCATGGGTGAAGTGTCAGAGGATTGGAGAATAAGAAAGGCCCTAAGAATATTCCAGGAAATTATTGGCTGGTGAGCCTGACATCAGTAGTGGCAAAATTATTGGAAGGTATTGCAAGGGACCGTATGTACAAGTGAAACCCCACTGGTTTCCTTGGCTGTGTAAATCTAGGGAAGACACACTCCAGTCCCACCAAACCCATGAGGTTGAGACGGTTCTCCCACCTCAAACCACGGTTTGTGTGGATGCTGTGTAATTTGCTACCCTGTTACAAATTAGTGCCATGGAATAACAGACAGCACACTGCATATGATTAAACAAATTATACTTATGAATCTTAACTAAAGGGTTAGTAAAGAAAAGAAAGAAGAAAACAATAAGTGCCTATTATAATTAAACAGCCAAATGTGCGCAAGTTGGAGCTCAACTGTTCCAAATGTCATACATAGTCACCAATCCTCAGTAGACTCCAGCCCTTTGCTCCATCAAATTACAGCCTCCCACCAGGTCAAATCCTATGACGGGTTCCCTCCAGTGTCTTCTCTCTTCACCTCCCGCTGTTTGTTATGTCTCCCTGCTCGCTGGTGAAAAATGGAAACACCTCCTTCTCCCTTGTTAGGGAGAGAGAGAATCTGCAGTATGTCATATGCCGGACGAAACGCGAAGTCTTTGGGGTAACTGCAAGACTGTGTCTTTGCTACTGTTTTGCTCACGCTGAGTGCTCGGTAGTGGTATCGATGCTTGCTGATGGGAGGTTGGTCAAGAAGGTTCAGTCGCTTGGCATTCAAGATGAGGTGGTTAATTGGATTTATGGGAGAAGCCAGGGAGTGGGTAGTAGATAGTTGCCTCTCTGATTCCAGGCCTGTGAATAATGTTGTGCTGCAGGGATTGGTGCAGAGTCTGTTGTTGTTTGTCATCTACTGTATATCAACAATCTGGGTGATAACGTGGTAAACTGGATCAGCAAATTTGCGGATGACACCAAGGTTTGGGGTGTAGTGAACAGTGAGTAAAACTATTAAAGTTTGCAGCGGGATTTGAACCAGCTAGAAAATGGCAGATGGAATTTAATACATACGAGTGAGAGGTGTTGCATTTTGGGAGGACCAACCAGGGTAGGTTATACACCGTAAGCAGTAGGGGACAGAGGAATGTACTAAAACGGAAAGATCTGTGAGTACAAATGCATAATTCCTTGAAGATGGCATCACAAGTAGACAGGGTCATAGACAAAAGTTTTGGTACGTTGGCCTTCGTAAATCAATGTATTGAATACAAGAGTTGGGATATTATGTTGAAATTGTATAATACATTGGTGAGGCTTAATTGGGAGCATTGTGTCCAGTTTTGGTCACCTACCAACCAGAAAGATGTAAAAAGATGTAAATAAAATTGAATGAGTGCAGAGAAAATTTAAATGGATGTTGCCGGGACTTGAGGACCTGGGTTATAGGGAAAGGTTGAATAGGTTAGGAGTTTATTTCTTAGAACATAAAAGACTGAAGGGAAATTTCAATAGAGATATACAAAATTATGAAGGATATAGATAGGCTAAATGCAAGCTGGCTCTTTACACCAAGGTTGGGTATGACTCTAGAGGTCATAGGTTAAGAGTGAAAGGTGAAATATCTAAGGTGAACATGAGGGGAAATGTTTTCATTCAGAGAGTGATGGGAACATGGAATGAGCTACCAGCAGAAGTGGTGGATGCAGGTTCATTTTCAACATTTAAGAGAAACTTAGATAGGAACATGGACTGAAGGGGTGTGGAGGGCTATGGTCTGGATGCAGGTTGATGGGAGTAGGCAGATTAATAGTTTGGCACAGAGCGGATACACCAAAGGGCCTATTTCAGTGTTGTAATGGGTTCTGTGATTTTATGACTACATCAAAACAAACAGTGAAATGTGTTGTTTCCATTAACAACCAACACAGCCGAGGATGTACTTGGGGGGGGCAGCCCACAAGTGTCACCATGCATTCCGGCATCAACATAGCCACAATGCTCACCAGAACAACACAGAACCCAACAAAACAGAACACAACAACTGACAAAACAACAACAGCAAGACAAGCCCAGTTCCTCCCCAACACAGTCTTGCATTTGGACTGGGACATGCAGATTTTGGGACTTCAACTACCCCAAGAGGTAATGTGTTCATATGATTCTAGTCCAAAAACTTTTAAACTAAAAAAATGGTTAAAAACATGAAAAGGGAAGTTTCTTAAAATACAAAGAAAGATGACAAAACTTACAAATATTTTAGAATGGTGTTGTAAGATGCCTTTCAATAGTTTTAGTAGAGAGCATGATCTGATTCCAGGGTAACTAAGTATTTTATGTTTAGTAATTTCCAGCAACGTACCGTAATCTCCCAAGGTACAACTACTGTATGTGATCTGGTAGTAAAATATGTAATTTATTTTATGACAGGTAAGTATCAGAATTAGGTAATTTCATGTTTTGTGGCAGCAGTACAGAATCATAAAAAACTATAAATTTCGATAAGAAATATACATAAAATGTAAATTAAATAAGCAGTGTGAAGAAAGAGCAAAAAAATCCAAAATAAAAATAGTGAGCCATAAACGCAGGAGATTCTGCAGATGCTGGAAATCCTGAAGCAACACACACAGAATGCCGGAGGAACTCGGCAGGTCAGGCAGCATCTTGGTAATGAAAAAAAGGCTGATGTTTCTGACCGAGACCCTTCTTCAAGACTGGAAAAGAACTGGGAAGACTCCATAATAAAATGGTGGGGGGAGGGGAAGGAGGCTAGCTAGAAGGTGGTAAGTGAAGCCAGGTGGGTGGGAAAGGTAAAGGGCTGGGGAGGAAGGAATCTGATAGAAGAGAGCGGACCATAGGGGAACGGGAAGGAGGAGGGGACCCAGGGGGAGGTGATAGTAGGTTCATTTCCTTTTAGAAATCTGATGGCAGAGGGGAAGAAGCTGTTCCAGAAACGTTAAGTGTGTGTCTTCAGGCTCCTGTACCTCCTCCTTGATGGTAGCGATGAGAAGAGGGCATGTTCTGGGTGGGGGGGGGGGCCTTAATGATGGACACTGCCTTTTTGAGGCATCACCTTTTGGAGGAGTCCTTGATGCTGGGGAGGCTAGTGCCCATGATAGAGCTGGCTGAGTTTACAACTTGCTGATCAGTGAAATGGCCCCTTTACACCAGACAGTGATGCAACCAGTTAGAATGGTCTCCATGGTACATCACAAGATCAAAAGATCACAAGACAAAGGAGCAGAAGTAGGCCATTCGGCCCATCGAGTCTGCTTCGCAGCTCCCCCATGAGCTAAACTATTCACCCATCTAGTTCCAATTTCCGGCTTTTTCCCCATATCCCTTGATACCCTGACTAATTAGATACCTGTCAATCTCCTCCTTAAACACCCTCAATGATCGGGCCTCCACAGCTGTATGTGGCAACGAATTCCACAAATCCATGACCCTCTGGCTAAAAAAATTTCTCCTCATCTCTGTTTTAACTGGGTACCCTCTAATTCTAAGACTATGGCCTCTTGTCCTGGACTCACCCACCAAGGGAAACAACCTTTCCACATCTACTCTGTCCAACCCTTTCAACATTCGAAATGTTTCTATGAGATCCCCTCTCATTCTTCTATACTCTAATTTCTACATGTGTAGAAATTTGCCAGAATTTTGGTAAGATACCAAGTCTCCTCAAACTCAATGAAATATAGCCACTGACGTGCCTTTGTAATTGCATTGATTGCCCTTTCCACTGCTGATCCTTCACTGAAGACTGGTGTGTGTTCCCTTGACTTCCCCTTCCTGAAGCCCACAATCAATTCCTTGGTCTTACTGACATGAGTACAAGGTTATTGATGTGACATCATTCAACCAGCTGATCCTGTACGCCTCCTCTTCACCATCTGAAATTCTTCCAACTATAGCGCAAAGTTCAAAGTAAATTTATTGTCAAAGTACATATACAGTACGTCACCATGTGCAGCCCTGTATTTTCTTGTGGGCTTATTCAATAAATCCATAATAGAAAATAACTATAATAGGATCATTGAAAGACTGCACCAACTTGGGCATTCAACCAGTGTACAAAAGACAACATACTGTAGAAATACAGAAAGAAAGAAATAATAATAATAAATAAATAAGCAATAAATACCAAGAACATGAGATAAACAATCTTTGAAAGTAAGTCCATAGGCTGTGGAACATTTCAAGGATGGGGCAAGTGAAGTTGAGCGAAGTTATCCCCACTGGTTTGAGAGCTGGATGGTTGAGGGGTAATAACTGTTCCTGAACCTGGTGGTGCAAGTCCTGAGGCTCCTGTACCTTCTTCCTATGGCAGTAGTGAGAACAGAGCATGGCTTGGGTGGTGGGGGTTCCTAATGATTGATGTTGCTTTCCTGCGACAACGCTTCATGTAGATGTCACCGGTGGGTAGGGCTTTACCCATGTCATCGGCAAATTTATTGATGCATCTGAGCTATGCCTAGCTACACAGTTGGTAATGCAGAGAGAGTAGAAGAGTGGGCTAAGCATGTATTCTTGAGGTGCGCTAGTGTTGATTACCAGCGAGGAGGAGATGTTATTTCCAATCTGCGCTGACTGTGGTCTCCCAATTAGGAAGTCAAGGATCCGGTTGCAGGGGGAGGTACAGAGGCACAGGCTTTGGAGCTTGTTGATTAGAACTTGGGTGGCGAGGTGGAGATACGTCTCCACCAAAGGAGGTGTAAGGAACTCCATTCCTCCACTAGCCTGCAAGTTACTTTTGAGCAAGGTGTAGCATCTGCTTAGACCTGGTCAGGGTCACTTAAAGCCATGGGAGCAGGTGGTGGATGGTCATATGAGCAGCTGGTGCACATCATATCCTGGTTATGACCACCAATGCCACTGAAGGATATTGATAATGGCTGGGTAACCCATCTTGTAAAGACACTGCCCAGAAGAAGGCAATGGCAAATCACTTCTGTAAGAAAATTTGCCTAGAATAATCAAGTCAAGTCAAGTTCATTTAACTATATACATGTATAGAGTATAACGTATATAACCATATAATCTATATAGAAAGAAGACAACGTTTCTCCGAACTTGGGTGTAATGCACAGTAGTACACATAATACACATAACACATGAATTTATTAGATTATGAGAACACTCAGTCCTCTTTTTATTGTCATTTAGAAATGCATACATGCATTATGAAATGATAAAATGTTTCTCCGGAGTGATATCACAGAAAACAGGACAGACCAAAGACTAACACTGACAGAACCACATAATTATAACATATAGTTACAGCAGTGCAAAGCAATACCATAATTTGATGAAGAACAAACCATGGGCACAGTAAAAATAGTATCAAAGTCCCGAGTTGACCGAGTCCCCGATAGCAGGCGGCAAAAGGGAGAAACTTCCTGCCATAAACCTCCAGGCACCGTCAACTTGCCGATACCTTGGAAGCAGCCGACACTGAGTCCATCCGTCCAAAAACTTTGAGCTTCCGACCAGCCGCTCCAATACAGCCTCCCGAGCGCCATCCTCTGCCGAGCGCCTTCGACCTCGCCCTGGCCGCTGAAACACGCAAAGCCGAGGATTTCGGGGCCTTCAGCTCCGGAGATTCCGGTTACCACACAGTAGCAGCAGCAGCGAAGCAGGCATTTCAGAAGTTTTCCAGATGTTCCTCCGCACTCTCACGTCTGTCTCCATCAAATCAGAATTGTACACAGTCCCCTACTTGACAGATTACAGATATCATGTCGCGCCGCCATCTTCTCCTCCTATGAAGGTAAGGATAGAATCTACAGATGAATCAAACATAAGTTACAAACTAAAGTGCATTAATATTAAATATTGTAAGGTATAGAATAGATTAACCAGTGACACTTCAAATATGATGCAGCAGAGAGTTCAGAAGCCCAATGGCCTGGGGGGAAAAAATTGTTTCTCATTCTGACCAAGTGAAGATCATGGTCAAAGATCATGATCTCCCATGTCCTATGACATGGCGCATAATGATGATAATGACGATTAGAACCAAGGGTGTGATGGTGTTGAACACTGAGCTGTAATCAATATATAGCAGCCTGATGTAGGTATGACAGTTTTCCGAGTGGTCTATTTGGCCCACCAAATCTATGCTGTTCTGAAACTTGTTCTCCCACACATTTCTTGTAGCCTCTCAAGAAGCCCATCAGCTCACTCCTCCCCCTCCTTATTCTCCTGCCATCTTCTTACACTAGAAGTAGTTTTTAGGGGCTACTAACTTACCAGCATATCTTTGGGATCTGGGAGGAAACCAGAGCATCTGGAGAAAATCAGGGTGAGAATGTGAAAACTGCACACAGACAGCACCCAAGGTCAGTATTGAACTCACCAAAGGCGCAGCAGTGAAAAGGGTGAACAAATTCAAGTTTCTTTGTATCAGCGTTTCTGAAGATCTATCCTGGGCCCAACATGTTGATGCAATTACAAAGAAGTCATGCCAGCAGCTGCATTTCAGTCGGAGTTTGAGGAGATTTGGTACATCATCAAAGACTAGCAAATTTCTGTGGATGTACCGTGGACAGCATTCTAACTGGTTGCATCATCGTCTGGTATGGGGGGGTGGGGGGGGGTCACTGCACAGGATCAGAAAAAGCTGCAGAGGGTGCTAAACTATGTCAGCTCCATCCTAGGCACTAGCCTCCTCACCATCAAGGGCACCATCAAAATGTAATGCCTCAAAAAGGCGGCATCTATCATTCAGGATCTCCATCAGCCAGAACATGCCCTCTTCTCATTGCTACCATCGGAGGGGAGTTACAGGAGCCTGAAGGCACACACTCAATGCTTTAGGAGCAGCTTCTTCCCCTCCTTTACAGACAATGAACCCATGAACATGACCTCACTACTTGACTCTCTTGTTTATTTATTTTATTGTGACACAGCGCAGAACAAGCCCTTCCGGCCCTTTGAGCTGCAATGCCCAGCAATCCCCTAATTTAACCCTAGCCTGATCACAGGACATTTTGCAATTACCAACGAATCGACCAACCGGTATGCCTTTGGACTGAGAGAGGAGACTGGAGCACCTGGATGAAACCCACACGGTCATGGGGAGAACGTAGAAACTCCTTCCAGTCAGCAATGGGAACTGGACCCAGCTCTCCTGTACTCTAAAGTGTTGTGCTAGCCACTATGCTACCATGCCATCCCATTTTTCAACTACTTACTTATTTTTTATATATTTCTTATTGTAACTTATATTAATTTTTAATGTATTACACTGTACTACTGCCAGAAAACGATAAATTTTATGACAAATGTCAGTGATAATCAACCTGATTCTGATGCATGGGACCAGCCGGCACTAATTGCTGGATTTCTGTGCCATTCTAGAGACAAGCTTATATTTTTGTCTCCTTTTTGGTTTACTTGAAAACATTTTTTCCATGAATTTATTGGAGATAGGGCAATGATTCAACAATTAGATTCAGTGGTGTGTAAAAGTTGGAAGCTACCTTTTGAAACCTTTGAAAATACACCCAGAGGCCACTTTATTAGTTACACCTGCTTGTTAATGCAAATATCTAATCAGCCAATCACGTGGTAACAATTCAAAACAGAAAAGCATGCAGACATGGTTATTGTTCAGACCAAACATCAGAATGGGGAAGAAATGTGATCTAAGTGACTTTGACCATGGAATGATTGTTGGTGCCAGACCGGGTGGTTTGATTATCTCAGAAACTACCTGTCTCCTGGGATTTTCAAACACAATAAATAGCCTCTAGATCTTACTGAGAGTGGGGCGAAAAATGAAAAAAATACAGCAGGATGAAGAAGTAGTAGAAGGGTAGGTTAGTAAGTTTGCTGATGACACAAAGTTGGCGGTGTTGTAGATAATCTGGAGGGTTGTCAGAGGTTACAGCGGGAAATCTATAGGATGTAGAACTGGGCTGAGAAGTGGCAGATGGAGTTCAACCCAGATAAGTGTGAAGTGGTTCAGTTTGATAGGTCGAATTTGAAGACAGAATATAGTGTTAATGGTAAGACTCTTGGCAGTGTGGAGGATCAGAGAGATATTGGGGTCCGTGTCCATAGTACCCTCAAAGCTGCTGCGCAGGTTGACAGTGTTGTTAAGAAGGCGTATGGTGTGTTGGCATTCATCAACTGTGGGGTTGAATTCAAGAACTGTGAGGTAATGTTACAGCTATACAAGACCTTGGTCAGACCCCACTTGGAGAACTGTGTTCAGTTCTGGTCACCTCACAACAGGAAACTATAGAAAGAGTGCAGTTGAGATTTACAGTGATGTTGCCTGGTTTGGAGAGTGTGCCTTACGAGAATAGGTTGAGTGAACTTGGCCTTTTCTCCTTGGAGTGACAAAGAATGAGAGGTGACCTGATAGAGGGATATAAGATGTTGAGAAACGTTGATCATGTGGATAGCCAGAGGCTTTTTCTCAGGGCTGAAATGGCTAACATGAGGGGGCATGGTTTTAAGGTGCTTGGAAGTAGGTACAGGGGAGATGTCAGAGGTAAGTTTTTCACACAGAGAGTGGTGGGTGCGTGGAATGCACTGCCAGTGACAGTGGTGGAGGTGGATACAATAGGACCTTTTAAGAGTCTCTTGGATAGGTACATGGAGCTTAGAACAATAGTGGGCTATATGGTAGGGGAATTCTGGGCAGTTTCTAGAGTAGGTTATATGGTCAGCACAACATTGTGGGCCAAAGGGCCTGTAATGTGCTGTAGATTTCCATGTTATATGCTCTATGTTCATCCATCATGCTCCTGAACCTGCATGGATAACATCACTCACATCAACTGTGAACTGATTCCACTAACTATGGACTCACTTTCAAGGTTTCTACAACTCATGTTCTCAGTATTATTTGTTTACTTAGTGATTATTAATATTTGGTCTCTTTCTATTTGCACATTTTGTCTTCTTTTGCATATTGTTTTTGTCATTCTTTGTCTGTAGTTTTTAATTGATTCCATTGTATTTCTTTGTTCTACCGTGAATGCCTGCAAGAAAATGAACTTCAGAATAATATATGGTGATATATATAGATCATATATTTACTTTGAACTTTAACTCTATAATATTACATATTTCAAGCAAACTTCGTCTTAGCTGTATATTCATTATTGATGGTGGTTGTGAAACCGCATGAAGCAGTTGCTATTTACACACAGTGGTCAATGATATTGGGGCAGGGTCTCCACTGTCATTTTTTATGACAGAAGCTGCTGAGGTACTTTTACATCCAATTTTCTTCCATTGGCTACTCTGGAAAACCATAAAGTAAGATAGCTCAAAGGATATCTTTTTATAGGGTCTATCATATTATCCCAAAGCTTCTTCTAGTCAGACTGGCTGCTGTATTTTCTACATTGCGAAAGTTCTTTATTACCTGACTAAACTTCAATGCCTATGGTGTGCTTTGGCATTTCCAAAGAGCGTGTCAGCCCCTTGTAAATGGAAACTCTTGTTTTTATCGCTCCATATCTAACAGGCAGCTTGTTTTCCCAATTCACGATTCAGAAAGAAGCTCTTTTATCAGGAGATTCCCTGCTCAAAAGAATCAGGGGGATAGTCAAAAAACCCTTTGTAAAGGACAGTTTTGAAATCTCAGAGCAGAAATGAGATTGTTTGAAAGTCTCAAAATAATCATATTTGATATTCTTGACAGGTAGGGGAACTGCTGTCTACAGTCAGGAAGGACCTTTGATGAATGCCTGAAACAGAATAAGGTGGAAGTACTCAGTAGGTCAGGCAGCATCTGTGGAAAGAGAAACAGGCTAAACACAAGAGATTCTGCAGATGCTGGACATCTTGAGCAACATGCAGAAAATGCTGGAGGAACTCAGCAAGTCAGATGGCACCTGTGGGGAGGAGTAAACAGTTGTCATAACAGAAGGGTTCGCATAACACTAGTACGGCGCTAGCAACAGGTTCAATTTCACTGCTGAATGTAAAGCATTTGCACAGTACTGTATTTGTCAATGTGGAGCGGAGAGCGAGTTCATAAATCTGTTGAGAGCAAAGGATGTTGGGAATGGTGAGGGTGGAGTGCCATGAGAGGGATGTGGAACAGGTGGCAGAGGAATGCCAGGGGCAGTGGGTGGCTCAGGTGCAGACTTAAGGCTGATTTATACTTGTGCGTACTAGCGTACGCTGTAGCATACACAAGTGGGCTATGCCGTTGTGGGCATTTATACTTGTGCATTGGTGTGTCTGCGTCGCACAGCAATTCACCGCCAAAACGCTAGTTGGCGGTGGGGTTACTATGCCACTGTGTTGAGTTTCTTCGTGCTGAAACTCAAACTTCAAACAATGGTGACTGAAACTGAAGGAGGGTGAATTTTCTGTGCTTGTCCGGCCACTGAGAGACATGGATGAGGAAATGCATTTCAGATATTTTCGGATGTCAGCAGGTAGCTTTGACGATTTGACGATTGTCTCCAAACATTTATTTCACATCAGTATACGCACAGTATACTCAGAGACTGGCAATCACCATTCAAGTTTTAGCTTCAGGTGCAAGTCAACAGGCAGTAGCAGCTAGCTACAAACTGGCGTCAAGCACAGGGTCCTCCATAATTTTAGAGGTCTGTAAAGCTTTATGGAAAGCATTGCAGCCAGAGTTCCTTCCCTGCCCTTCAGTCGCCCAATGGGAAGCTATTGCAGCGTAGGAGGAAATACGATGCTACCAAGCGGACCAATCACACTTGTTGAGGTCTGCATTCCTGCGACATGTAGTTACATTTTAGGAGAAGTGCGCGTTAGGCTACGGCGTAGGGTTTGGGATAGAGTACAGTGTAGTACGTCGCTACGCCGTACCTACGGCGTACATTTGACGCACAAGTATAAATCAGCATTTACCCAGCCCTGAGACACCAGGCAAGGGTAATTTGATTACAAACAATTGGGTTATTGATCATTACAGAATGTCTCTCTGATACTTTCTGCCCCCCTTCGCCTCTCCCTTCCCCTTTTTCCAACCATGAGCTGCTTCTCCCTGTCCCCTTCCCACTCTCAGTCCACAGTAGAGACCTATATCAGAAACAGGTTTATCATCACTCTCATATGTAATGAAATTTGTTTTTTGTGTCAGCATTTAGTGCAATGCATAAAATTACCATAGTATTGAGTAAAGGTCTTAGGCACCCGAACTACTGTATATACAGTACACTGTGCATATAAAAAGTATTCATCCCCTTGGAAGTTTTCAGGTTTTATTCTTTTACAACATTGAATCACAGTGGATTTAATTTGCCTCTTTTGACACTGAACAATAGAAAAAGATGCATCAAAGTGAAAACAGATCTAAAATTATCTGAATGTGATCTAAATTAATTACAAATAAAAAACGCAAAATAATTGAATGCATAAATATTCACCCTCCCCCTTTAATATGACACACCGAATCATCACTGGTGCAGCCAATTGGTTTTAGAAGTCACATAATTAGTTAAATGGAGATCTGTTTTTGGAGACCTGTGTGCAGTCAAGGTGTTTTAATTGATTGTAGTAAAAATACACCTGTATCTAGAAGATCCAACTGCTGGTGAGTCAGTATCCTGGCAAAAGCTACACCATGAAGACAAAAGAACACTCCAAACAACACCACGAAAAGGTTATTGAAAAGCACAAGTCAGGAGATGGATACAAGGAAATCTCCAAGTCATTGGAGTACAATCATCAAGAATGGAAAGAATATGGCACAGCTGTAAATCTGCCTAGAGAAGGCCGTCCTCAAAATCTGAGTGGCCGTGCAAGAAGGGGACTAGTGAGAGAGGCTACCAAGAGACCTACGACTACTCTGGAGGAGTTACAAGCTTCAGTGGCTCAGATGGGAGAGACTGTGCATACAACAGCTGTTGCCCGGGTGCTTTACCGATTGCATCTTTATGGGAGAGTGGCAAAGAGAAAGCCAATATTGAAAAAAATTCACATGAAATCTTAGCTAGAGTTTGCCAAAATCCATGTGGGACACTCTGAAATTAGCTGGATGAAGTTTCTATGGTCTCATGAAAGCAAAATTGAGCTTTTTGACTATCAGTTTAAATGCAATGATTGGCATAAGCCAAACACCACACAACATCAAAACACACCCTCCCTACTGTGAAGCATGGTGGTGGCTGCATCATGCTGTGGGGATGCTTCACTGTGGCAGGCCCTGGAAGGCTTCTGAAGGTAGAGGTTAAAATGAATGCAGCAAAATACAGGGAAATCCTGGAGGAAAACCTGATGCAGTCTGCAAGAGAACTGCGACTTGGGAGAAGATTGTTTTCCAGCAAGACAATGACCCCAAGCATACAGCCAAAGCTAACAGGAATGGCTTAAAAACAACAAAGTTAATGTCCAGGAGTGGCCAAGTCAGAGTCCAGGCCTCAATCCAATTGAGAATTGGTGGCTGGACTTGAAAAGGGCGATTCACTCACGGTCCCCATGCAATCTGACAGAGCTTGAGCAGTTTTGTGAAGAAGAATGGGGAAAATTTTCAGTGGCCAGATGTGCAAAGCTGATAGAGACCTATCCACACAGACTCAAGGCTATAATTGCTGCTTAAGGTGCATCAACTAAATACTGACCTGAAAGGGGGTGAATACTTATGCAAACAATTATTTTGTGTTTTATTTTTGTAATTAATTCAGATCACTTTGTAGAGATCTGTTTTCACTTTGACACGAAAGAGTCTTTTTCTGTTGATCAGTGTCAAAAAAGCCAAATTAAATCCACTGTGATTCAGTGTTGTAAAACAATAAAACATGAAAACTTCTTGGGGGGGTATTGAATACTTTTTATAGGCACCGCATGTATCTAAGATTTTTACACAGTACTATACATTATCCTCGTGACCATGGGGATTTCCTCCAGATGCTCTGGTTTCATTCCATTTTCCAAAGAAGCAAGGGTTAGAAGGTTAATTGGTCATATGGTTGTAATTGGGTGGTGTGGGCTCATTAGGACAGAAAAGCCTGTGACTATGTTGTATCTCTAAATAAATGTATAGATATTGTAGAGATAGACATAAATAGATAAATAAACAGAATAAAATAACTTACATTCATTTACATCATACCATGCCAATTTCTTGCTGATACAATGACACTGTTTATAGCTGTTTATTTTAGGGGCAATCATGGTCATTGGCGCAGCAGTAGTGTTACGCTAACTACTGCACTATAATAGCGTTACCCTAACCGCTACGCTACCGCACCACCCACTTTGAAAGGGAAAATTATAAATATAACTTCAAATGGAGATGAATTATTAAATGTTGATATTCAGGGAACATGGAGCTCATTGTATATGAATCACAGAACATTGATATGCAGGAACAGCAATCAGAAAGAAATGTCATTTACGCAAGGGCTGGAATAGAAGAGAAAGGAATCCTTGTTAGAATTGTACAGGGCTTTGGGGGGGACAACACCTGGAGTACTGCGTACAGATCCTAATCCTGCATCTCGTGCCTTAGAATCAGAGGAACAAAAGTTTACTAGATTGGTTTCTTGAATGGAAGTGCTATTTTTAGAATGATTAGATTAGCCGTTTATTGTCTGGCATTTAGGAAAATGAAAGGTGATCTTTTTAAAATATGTAACATTCTGACAGAGTTTGACAAGGCCAATTTCAGGAGCTTCAAAGTCTCAGAACTGCAGACCAAACGACCTGGTGAACTCAGCAGGTCAGACAACATCTGTGGAGGGAAATGGGATGTTTAGATTATGAAGACACGTAGTCCTCTTTTATTGTCATTTAGTAATGCATGCATTAAGAAATGATTCATTATTTCCTCCAATGTGATATCACAAAACACTGGACAGACCAAGACTGAAAAAACTGAAAAAAACACATAATTATAACATATAGTTACAACAGTGCAACAATGCCATAACTTGATGAAGAAGTCCATGAGCGCAGTAAAGATCAAAGTTTCTCAAATGTCCCATATCTCATGCAGACGGGAGAAGGAAGAAAAACTCTCCCTGCCATGCCGACCACAATCCGACTCTGAGTCATCCGAAAACTTTGAGCTCTGATCAGCTCTCCGACACCGAGTACTGAACGCCATCTCTGTCCGGATGATTCGACCTCCTTCTCGGTTGCCAAAAGCAGGCAAGGCCCGGGATTTTGAGGCCTACCCTCTGAAAGATTCCCGACCACACAGTAAGGACAGCAGTGAACGGGCGTTTCAGAAATTTCTCCAAATGTTCCTCTGTGCTTTCACGTCCATTCTCCATCAAATCAGAATTGTTCACAGCAGGTCGAACCCTGCAACTGGACTGAAAGACAGAGGGAAGGGAGCCGGTATAAAAAGATGGAAGGAAGGGGCGGGAACAAGAGTTGTTAGGTGATAGGTGGTTTCAGCTGAGGAAGAGTGATAGGCGGGTGGAGGAGCGGAAAGTGGAAATAGTGACAGAGGCTGGCGAGGTTGACAAAGGCCTGAAGGTGGTGGAGTCAGATAGGAGGGGAATGTGTAGCATGGAACCAAGAGAGGGAAGCAGGGAGGGCAAGTGAGGGTAGTAGAGGAGGCGAACCAGTGGGAGGAGTGTGCAGTTGATGGGCAGGTGGAGAGGGTGAAGGAGGGGAAAGATGGAGAGGGGGGAAGGAGGATGAAGAAGGGTGATGGGAACTGAGTAGATCAGGAGGAGAGAGGACAGTGGAGGAGCAGTTTACCTGGAATTTGGAGATTCACTGATCATGCTGCCATGCTGGAGATCACCTCAGCGAAATATGAAGTGCTTTACCCTTAGTTTGTGTTTAGCCTCAGCGTGGCACAAGACTGGTCGAGCAGAGTATCTCCAGTGTTCTCTGTTTCTACCAGTGAGAGGGGAGAGGTTATTTCCCTTGGCCAGTCAATGTAAAATTCGGTCAGGCAATCTCACAGTAAGAAGCTGGACTGAGAGTGGGGCAGATTCTTCATTCCGGGGATTATGAATCCAGGACGGCAGTGGCCAATACCAGAGCACATTTGTCTAAGGTGAGTGGAGGAACGTTTAGGGGAGATGTCAGAGGTTTTACACAGAGAGAGGTGGCTGCCTGGAACATGCTGCAGCGTATGGTGGTAGAGGCAGATACATCAGGGACATTTACGAGACCCTTGGGTAGGCACATGGTGCATAGAAAAAATGGAGGGTTATAAGCTGTTTAGGAGTAAAGCTTTAGATTGATTTGGTATACGTTGGCACAACATCTTGGGCCAAAAGGCCTATACTGTACTGTACTGTCCTATATTCTATGAGAGGGGTATGGAGGGCTATGGACCAGGTGCAGTAGATGGGACTAGGCAGAGGGACAACTCAGCGTAGACAAGATGGGCCATAGGGCCTCTCCCTATGGTGTGGTGCTCTATGGCTTTGTGACTCTTTGACTCTGTTGCTGGGTATCTTTGAGACTTTGACCATTTGGAATTCAATGACAAGCTGAAGATCTGCCGTGATCTTATTGAGTGGCAATACAACCCAGAAGTGCTGTGTGGCGTCTTCTCAGCGCCGTCGAGACATAGAACAGGCCCTTTAGCCCACCAAATCCACCCTGACCATCAAGCAACTTTTGATTATATACAACCTACACTAACTCACTTTTATCCTTTCTCCCCATCCCCAGCAACTTCCTCTAGATTCTCCCAGTCATCTACAAACCAGGAGCAATTTATACTTGCAAGTTATTCTATCAATGCTCACATTTTTGGGATTTAGGACAAAGCTGGAGGACCAGGAGGTCAGAAGGAGAATGTGCACATTCCACATAGTCAGCATCCAAGATAATAATGACAGGTTGAATAGGTTAGGATTTTATTCCCTGGAGGGTAGGAGAATGAAGGGAAGTTTGATAGAGGTATGAGGAGTATATATAGGGTCAATGCAAACAGGCTCTTTCCACTGAGGTTGGGTGAGACTAGTACTAGAGGTAATAGGTTAAGGGCGAAAGGTGAAATGTTTAAGCAGAACATGAGGGGTAACTTTTTCAGAGAGAGTGGAACGAGCTGCCAGCAGAAGTGGTGGAGGCGGCTTGGATTTCAACACTTAAGAGAAATTTGGTTAAGTACGTGGATGGGAGGGGTATGGAGGATTATGGCCCCTGTGTAGGTCGATGGGACTAGGTAGAATAAAAATTTGGCATGGACTAGATGGGCTGAAGGGCCAGTTTCTGTGCTGTAGTGTTCTATGATCTAAGAATGAACCTGGATTGCTGGACTGGAGGGGGAGGGTTTCAACCCAAAATAACAATTGTCTATATCCCTCGACAGATTTTGCCTGACCCTCTTTGTTCCTCCAGTAGCTCTTTTTTTTTGTATTTGTCTGTGTACGGCTGTAATATCACACAGTTTTTTCTCCACTCTCAAGTGAAGGTGTTGCATTGGCTGGTCTCCAGTTCCACAGCACAATTTGCATATTTAAGGGTGTTTGAAAAAAACATGTCTCCTTTCATCTTCACTTTAGTGTCTTTCCATTGCCTGGAGATCAGCTCTTATTATCTAGAACAAATTTCTTTTTATTTTACACAGTTTATCTCCAACAGTCATTCCATATCTTCCTTCAATACTCCTCCATTGCCGTAATTATTTGAAAATAATCTAAGCATTAATTTATCTCTGCAGTTGGATTCCCACCCTCATCCCAGACTTCTGCAGCTATCAGTTAAGATCAGTTATGATTTTATTGAAGGACGGGGCAGGCCTGGGGGGCTGTTTAGCCTATTCCTGTTCCTATTTCCTATTTCTTTAATTAATCTTTCACTTATTAATATTTAATGTGTCAAATATCTTAATTATTTTACAAGACAAGTAGCCAGGGTACGCTGAGATCATTATCATAACCATTGAAAATTTATATTTTGTTAAAAATATATCAGGAAACATCCTGGCTAGTGATAGTAAAAGTAGCCATCAGGTTCTTGTAAAATACCAAGTGTTTTGCCAAAACCCTGCATTGAAAGAAGCCTGATGAAGTGGACACAGCCCAGTTAATCATAGGCACAGTCCTCCTCACTATTAAAAGTATCTGCTTGAGGCATTTGCCTCAAGAAGGCAGCATCTATCGTCAAGGATCCCCACCATCTGGTTTATGCTCTCTTCTTGTTCCCACCGTCGGGCAGGAGGTGCAGAAGCCTGAAGCCCCACAATACCAGCTTCAGGAACAGCCATTTTCCTACAGCCTTCAGGTTCTTGAACCAACCTGCCCAACCCTAACCCTACCTCAGTAACGGAACACTATGAACCACCTCTTGCACTACCATGGGCTGGTCTCTTTTTGCACTAATCTTATTCTGTGCAGTCTTTTTTTTTTCCTTCACTGTCTTGGAAGATTTATGTAAGTTGTCTAAATCTACGTGCCTTTGATGCCACAAGACATTATTTGATACTTTTGCATATGGCAGCAGTCTCATCTCAACTTTGACTTTTGCACATTGGATCTTGGTTGTTTGTCAGTCTTTGTGTATGGTTTTTCATTAATTCTATTGTATTACTGCAAAGAAGAATCTCAGGGTAGGATGTATATGTATATGGTGACGTATACAGTACTGTGCAAAAAGTCTTAGGCACATACATCGCCAGCATGTCTCAGGCTTTTGCACAGTACTATATTTTCCAATGTGGAGTGGAGACCAAGTCTGTAAATTTGGTGGGAGCAGAGAAGGAGTGCCAGGGACAGGGGGTGACACGGGTGCAGACACACCCAGCCCTGAGACACCAGGTGAGGTCATTTGAGTCCAAACAGTTGGTTTATTGATCATTACAGAATATGCTTCCTGGTCCCTCCCCCTTTTCCACACAATGATTCCCCTCTCCCTGCCCCTTTCCCACTCCCAGTCCACAAAGGAGACCCATATCAGTATCAGGTTTATCATCACTCACAAATGCCATGAAATGTGTTTTTTTTTGTGGCAGCAGTACAGTGCAATACATAAAATTACCGCAGCACTGTGCAGAAGTCTGAGGCACCCTCACTAAGACTTTTGCACAGTACTGTATGTACTTTAATAATAGATTTACTTGAACTTTGGACGTTGATGACCTTACTTGGTCTGGCCCATGTGTGACCCCAGTCCCAACAGAGATTTCCACTTGTCTGGCAAATCATGGTGTTAAATTAAACCACTAGTAGCAAATCAGCAAAAAAAGGCCTGCACTATTCCTTTGAGTAGCTAGGGACAGGCAAGACTTGACGTTGCCAACAATGTCCACAAACCCTTGAAGGACTTTCTGGCCATTTTCTATAAGCTCCACTGTATCCTTGATCACTGTGGGCCATTGGTTTGTACACTGAAAGCTCAGGCCTCCATGGCTCATTTATGATTCACCCCAGATACACTATAATGCATTTGTCACCCAAAATGATGTGGTGGCCCAGTAGTGTGGCAGCTAGCGTAATGCTGTTACAGTGCTAGTGACCAGAGTTCAATTCCAACCATTGTCTGCAAGGTGTTTCTAAAGTATATTCTTCCCATCACCGTGTAGGTTTCCTCTGGGTGCCCTGGATTCCTCCCACCCAGAGGAAATTTACCAGGAGGCTGCCTGGATGAGAGAGCATGATAGGTTGAGTGAGCTCGGGCTTTTCTCTTTGGAATGAATGAGGATGAGGGGTGATTTGATAGAGGTGTACAAGATGATAAGAGGCATAGATACAGTGAACAGCCAGAGACTTTTTCCTAGAGTGGAAATGACTATTCCGAGGAGGCATAATTTTCAGTTGACTGGAGGAAAACGTAGGGGGGATGTCAAGGTAAGTTCTGTATACAAAGGGTTGTTGCTGTGTGGAACCAGGGGTGGTAGAGGAAGATACATAAGGGACATTTAAGGAACTCTCTTAGGTAGGCACATGGATGATAGAAAAATGGGGGGTTATGAAGGAGGGAAGGGTTAGATTGATATTAGAGTAGGTTAAAAGTTTGGTACAACATTGTGGCCAAAGGTCCTGTTCTGTGCTGTAGTGTTCTTTGTTCTATTCCAAAGACATACTGGTTAGTAGTTTAATTCTTCAAAGGGCTGTAATTGGGCAGCACAAGTTTGTTGGACTGGAAAGGCCTATTACCATGCTGATTTTCTAATTAAACTTTTAAAAAATTTAAACTGCTGCAACGTGAAAAGGAATGTCTATACATTTCTCTGCTTCCTGCGAGAAAGGCAGCCCAAACCTTTATGAGCTTTCGGCAACATTTAAAGAACATATCAGGAACGGAGATTCTCTATTACAGTTCAGTGTGTCTCATGCATTTGACTCTGATTCCCTCTGTTTCACCTCATTCTCTTCTGCCTCTGTCACTCTCACGTGGTCCTCACAAACAGTTCTCCGCCATCACACTCGGAGCACAAAAATCATTAAATATTCATACAGTATGCCAAAAGTTATGAGCTTTGTTGGTTGCCAGGTAACAGATTCTTCCCAACAACCAGGTCCCCTTTCACATTTCAGTTTTTTTTTCTCACGGGATAGATTTGACGTATACTCTCACGTTTTAATACTTTTGTCTGATGCACTATTGCAGTTCTGCTGCAGGGTTCATAATCCAAAAAGCCAGAAGCACTCTCATTTAACCTACCACATATTGAAAGGCTTAGATAAAATGGACGTGGAGAGTATGTTTCTTTTAGTGGGGGAGTCTAGGACTGGAGTGCACAGTCTCAGAATACAAGGATATCCCTTTCGAACATGCCTGCCTCAACCACTATTTCTGGCAGCTCATTCCAAATAGTCACCACTATTTGCATGAAGAAGCTGCCACTAATGTCCCTTTTAAATCTCTCACCTTTTACCCTAAACCTATGCCCTCTTCCTTCGGTCAGCCCCTCCCTGGGAAAAAGATAATGTGCTCTCACACTTTCTAGGAGCCACATGATCACAAGAGGTGGGTCGCTGGGCTCTGCGGCTCATTGGGCCAGAGGGGGCTGTTCCCCGCTGTATCTATAAACAAACAAACAAACAAACAAATAGATAAATAATTACCTCAGTCAGGTCATCCTTCAGTCTTCCCTCATTCCAGGGAATAAAAGCACTTTCTTGATGACAGGGATGACCTCGGGAAAGAGAAAAAAAGAGTTGTGTGGTCAGATATGCAAATCACTAAGTGATGGTGCCTGAGCACAATATAGGATCAGTAAAGATAATGGCATGTTGGCCTTTGTCCCAAACTGAGACGAGGAGGTGATAGAGTCTTTCTTAGACTCCATCCTGGAGAGCTATGTTCAGTGTGGAGTATGATACCTCAGGAGGGATATTCCCAGAATATCATCCCTGTTTCTGTTTCCTGGACCTTAAGGCACTGGAAAGGTACCAGCAACATTTTCAGCACGTCACGGAAACCAGCCTCCCCTCCATGGACTCTCTCTCCACTTCTCACTGCCTCGGTAAAGCAACCAGCATATTCAAAGACCCCACTCACCCCAGACATTCTCTCTTCTCCTCCCCCCCCCCCAATCAAGCAGAAGATACAAAAGCCCAAAAGTATGTACTAACAGGACTTCTTCTATCCCACTGTTAAAAGACTATTCAATGGGTCCCAATTCCTTAGTATGATAAGATGGTCTTTTGATCACACAATCAACTTTGTTAGTCATAGAGTCATAGAACGCTACAGCACAGAACCTGGCCTTTTGGCATATCTAGTCCATGCCGAACTATTCTTCTGCCTTGTCCTGTTAACCTACACCTGGACCACAGCCTCCATACCCCTTCCATCCATGTACTTATCCAAATCTCTCTTCAATGTTGAAATCGAACCCACGTCCACCACTTCTACTGGCAGCTCGTTCCACACTCTCACCACCCTCTGACTGAAGAAGTTCCTCCTCAGGTTCCTCTTAAATATTTCAATTTTCACCCTTAACCTATGACCTCTGGTTATGACCTTGCATCTCATTGTCTGCATTTTTCTGTGGCTGTTACTTTATTCTGCATTCTGTTGTTGCTTTTCCCTTGGACGACCTCACTGCACTGTTGGAATGAAATGATTTCTGTAGATAACAGGCAAAACAAAGTTTTTCACTGGAACATTTTACCAGTTGTCTTCATACGATCCACCAGATGCATTGGATGGAAGAGTGAGCTGACATGGCCAACATACCCATTGCTGAGGTCTTAGTTACATTCAGCCAGCTCCATTAGGCAGGTCAGGAGTTCTTTTTATTTTGGCATGTGCCTGCATGCATACAAGACTCTGCGTGTGCGTGTGCGTGCATGCATGTCTGTGCATGTGCGTCTGCATGTGCGTCGGTCCATCCGTGCTGATGTCTTTTTCATGGCTTTTTACAAGGCGTGGAACGAGAGAGAGACTGTGTGGCGCGCCACTCCTCACACAAACACCTTCGCAGCACTTTCCCTTTATTTTACGAGGTCAAGTTGCGATCTTGACACTCAACCCGGCATGGATGGAAAGCGTACTCGGGAGCAGACCCGACTGGTTTCGAACCTGGGAACCTCCACTCCCGGGTGTGGCGCTGATGTCATTGTGCCACCAGCCGGCCCAGATCAGGAGTTCTTATGCTCAACACAGGAGTTCGTAACCTGGGGTCCACAGGCTCCTTAGTTTATGATAGGGGTCCATGGCATAAAAAAGGTTGGGAACCCCTGCTCAGTCACAGAAAGACATTACCAACCAGACAGAATAAAACAGAACATCAAACATAGAACAGTACAGCACACGAACATACCCCTCAGCCCCCTTTGCTCTGAACTAATTAAGCTAATGACACCTAATCCCTCTGCCTGTGCGTGGTCCATTCTCCTCCACATGCCTATCTAAGACATGCATAAATGCCTTTGACGCATCTGCCTGCACCACCACCCCTGGCAGTGCCTTCCGCACACCCGCCAGCATCAGTGTAAAAACATCATGCCCCAAACATCTCCTTTCAACTTCCTCCTCTCATCTTTAACACATGCTCTCTAGTAGTAGATATTTTGACCCTCTGATACTGGCTGTCTACCTTGTCTAGGCATCTCATAATTTTATAAACCTCTATAAGGTTCTCCCACACCCTCTGCTCCGCAGAGAAAATAACCCTAGTTTGTCCAACCTCTCCTCACAGACTACTCCCATCAATCAACCCCCCCCACACCATTAATCATCTCTTGCGGGAGAGTGACAGTATGGAATGAGCTGACAGCACACGTGCTGCACCTGAGCTCAATTTCAATGTTTAAGAGAAGTTTGGATAGGTAGATGGACGGCAGGGGTATGGAAGGCTCTGGCCCCAGTGCAGGTCAATGGGACTGGTCGGTTTAACTGGTTCGACAAGGACTAGATGGCCCAAATGGCCTGTTTCTGTGCTGTATATTTCTTTGACTCTGTCTGTTGGAACAGTCTCATCAGTCAAAGTCCGAAGTAAGTTCATAATCAAAGTACATATGTATCACCAAATACAATCCTGAGATGGATTTTATTGTGGACATACTCGGGTAAAATACTGTGTAGAATAATAACCATAACAGAATCAATAAAAGACCACCCAACTAGGGCATTCAGCCTGTGTGTAGAAGATAACAGATTGTGTAAATGGAAAAAGAAATACAAATAATAATAAATAAATAAACAATAAATATCTAGAACATGTGATGAAGAGTCCTTGAAAGTGAGTCCACAGGTTGTGGGACAGTTCAATGATGGGGCAAGTGAAGCTGAGTGAAGTTATCCCCTCTGGTTCAAGAGCCAGGTGGCTGAGGGGTAGTAACTGTTCCTGAACCTGGTGGAGCAGGTCCTGGTGGCAGCTGTGAGAAGAGACACATCTGGATGGTGAGGTAGCTGTGAGAAGAGAGCATATCCTGAATGGTGGGAATCCCTGATGATTGATGCTGCTTTCCTTCAACAGTGTTTCATGCAGATACGCTCAAAGGTTGGAAGGGCTTTACCTGTGATGGACTGTCACCACAGAACCCACAAAAACACAGTGGAAGCAGGTCCTCCTTGATTGTTCTGAGAAGAAGACCAAAATTATATGGAAGATTAAAGGTTAAAGGATTTGGCTTTGCTTTCCTTTAGGAGTGAACTAACTAATGTTTCCAAAATAACAGAATCATTGATGTTAAATCCAGAAAAAAATATTGTTTCTGCTGTACAACATCAGCATAAGGGTATAACGTCTTAAAATTATAGTCATAGTCATAGTCATACTTTATTGATCCCGGAGGAAATTGGTTTTCGTTACAGTTGCACCATAAATAATTAAATAGTAATAAAACCATAACTAGTTAAATAGTAATATGTAAATTATGTCAGGAAATAAGTCCAGGACCAGCCTATTGGCTCAGGGTGTCTGACCCTCCAAGGGAGGAGTTGTAAAGTTTGATGGCCACAGGCAGGAATGACTTCCTATGACGCTCTGTGTTGCATCTCAGTGGAATGAGTCTCTGGCTGAATGTACTCCTGTGCCCACCCAGTGCATTATGTAGTGGATGGGAGACATTGTCCAAGATGGCATGCAACTTGGACAGCATCCTCTTTTCAGACACCACTGTGAGAGAGTCCAGTTCCATCCCCACAACATCACTGGCCTTACGAATGAGCTTATTGATTCTGTTGGTGTCTGCTACCCTCATTGATTAACATCAATGACTCTGTTATAGGCATAGATCAAATTCTAGGGGCCCGTTCCCTGGGTGCAATTGGCTAATAACAGTGGGCATTATTTTTAGGCAATTGGAGGAAGGTATGGGGGGGTGTATTAGAGGTAGTTTTTTTACACAGAGAGTGGCGGTTGAGTGGAACACACTGCCAGGAGTGGTGGTAGAGGCAGATAATTTAATACATTTAAGAGATTCTTAGAGAGGTAAATCACAAACACAAGAAGTCTTCAGATGTTAGAAATCCAAAGCAACACACACACAAAATGCTGGAGGAACTTAGCAGTTCAGGAAGCATGCATGGAAAAGAGTAGAGTCAATGTTTCAGGCCGAGACCCTTCTTCAGGACTGAGAAGGAAGGGGGAAGATGTCAGAATAAAAAGGTGGGTACCTTTTAGATAGGTACATGGATGATAGAAAAATGGAGGGTTATGCAGGAAGGTATGCACTTGAGTAGAAGAAATGAAAGGATTGACCATTTTCTAAATGATGAGAAGATACAAAAAATGAGGTGCAAAGGGACTTGGGAGTCCTTGTGCAGAATTCCCTCAAGGTAATTTGCAGGTTGAGTCTGTGGTGAGAAAGGCAAATACAATGTTAGCATTTATTTCAGGAGGACTAGAATATAAAAGCAAGGATGTTGAGACTTTATAAAGCATGGGTGAGGCCTCACTTGGAGTATTGTAAGCAGTTTTGAGCCCCTTATCTTAGAAAGGATGTGCTGAAACTGGACAGAGTTCAAAGGAGGTTCATGAAAATGATTCCAGGATTGAGTGGCTTGTCATACTGTATGAAGAGTGTTTGATATCTCTGGGCCTGTATTCCCTGTAATTCAGAAGAATGAGGGGTGACTTTATTGAAACCTATCGAATGGTGAAAGGCCTTGATGGAATGGATGTGGAGAGGGTGTTTCCTATGGTGGAAGAGTGTAAGACCAGAGGACACAACCTCAGAATGGAGGGGCGTCCTTTTACAACAGAGATGAGGAGGAATTTCTTTAGCCAGGGAGTGGTGAATCTGTGGAATTCATTACCACAGGCAGCTGTGGGGGCCAAGTCTTTATGTATATTTAAGGCAGTGGTTGATAGATTCTTGATTGGTCAGGGCATGAAGGGATATGAGGAGAAGGCAGGAGATTGGGGCTGAGAGGAAATTTGGATCAGCCATGATGAACTGGCAGAGCAGACTCGATGGGCCAAACGGCCTAATTCTGCTCCTATATCTCATGGTCTTATGGAGGGGTTAGATTGATCTTGAACTAGGTTAAAAGGTTAGCACAGCATTGTGGGCTGAAGGGCCTGTACTGTGATTTACTGTTCTAATTATATTGAAAATTAAATGTTAAATGATGGGAACAATTTGGCTTTGCATTCCTTCAGGAGTGATCTAACTAATATTTCTAAAATGACAGAGTCATTGACGTTAAATCCAGAGAAATTATTGTTTCTGCTGGACAACATAAGGGCACATCATCTTAAAATTATAGCTGGACTATTTAAGAGCACCTTCAGGAAGCATGTTCTGCATAGAAATGTGGAAATTTCCTCCCTGAGAATGACACAGTTGCTGGTTTAATTGAATTCTTCAGGAATATGGGCAAATAAAACTGAGATGCTGTAATATTACCATCTTATAAAAAGCAGGGAAAGGGTAAAGGCTCGAGGCTGAAAGCTGCTCTCCTAGTTCTAATCGGAGAAGCTGACAGAATTCCCGTGGCAATCCTCGTGACAAGGCTGCAAATATGGCTCCAGCAACTGGCCCTGAGCTAGTCTTGGCTCTTTAAGGTTACTACTTCTTACAGGCAAGCTGCATCCACTTAGCATCTCATTACTGATTGCTGAGGTTAATCAGTGGATAATTATAACTGTTTATATGTTACTGGCTCAATGCCAATAAATGTTTTTTCTACTTTTGATATGATTGTTTTTATCAGTAATGTTTGATATCTGCTCAGTGTTGATTAGAGTACAATGTCTTCAACATTGGTAGACAGGTAATATCTATATTCAGTCACCTGAGAGATATATTATGCACAGTTGAGAACTCCTGATAGTGTTATTACCAGCTTGTTAAGGGATACTACCGTACTACAACACAGAAATTGGCTCATCCAGTCCATGCTGACCTGGTCTTCTGTCTGGTCCCTTCCAAAGTTCCAAAACAAAGGAGCTGGTTGTGCATTACAGGAGGAATGGAGACGGACTAACCCCAATTGACATCAATGAATCTAGGGTTGAGAGGGTAAACAGCTTTAAGTTCCTCAGCATTATCATCACTGAGGACCTCATGTGATCTGTACACACCAGCTGTGTGGTGAAAAAGGCACAACAGCGCCTCTTTCACCTCAGACGGTTGAGGAAGTTTGATATGGGCCCCCAGATCCTAAGAACTTTCTACAGGGGCACAATTTAGAGCATCCTGACTGGCTGTATCACTGCCTGGTATGGGAACTGAACCTCCCTTAATCACAGGATTCTGCAGAGAGTGGTGCGGACAGCCCAGCGCATCTGTAGTTGTGAACTTTCCATGATTCAGGACATTTACAAGGACAGGTGTGTAAAAAGACCCCATAGGATCATTGAGGACCCGAGTCACCCCAACCAGAATCTATTCCAGCTGCTACCATCTGGGAAACAGTACCATAGCATAAGAGCCAGGACCAACAGGCTCTGGGACAGCTTCTTCCACCAGGACATCAGGCTGATTTAACTCACGCTGATTTGAGTGTATTTCTATGTTACATTGACTGTTCTATTTATTATAAATTACTACGATTGCACATTGCACATTTAGATGGAGATGTAACGTAAAGGTTTTTACTCCTTATGTATGTGAAGGATGTAAGTCAATTCAATTCAAGTTCAAAGTAAAATTTATTATCAGATTACGTACATGTCACCACATACAACCCTGAGATTCTTTTTTCTGTGGGCAGTCTCAGCAAATCTATAGAACGGTAACTGTAAACAGGATCAATGAACAACAAACTGTGCAAATGCAAATATAAATATAAATAGCAATAAATAACGAGTATGAAATAAGATAAAGAGTCCTTAAAGTGAGACTGTCGATTGTGGAAACATCTCAATAGATGACTGTAGTTATCCTCTTCCGTTCAAGAGCCTGATGGTTGAGGGGTAGTAACTGTTCTTAAACCTGCTGGTGTGAGTCCTGAGGCTCTTGTACCTTCTACCTGCTGGCAGCAGTGAAAAAAGTGCATGGCCTGGTTGGTGAGGATCTTTGATGATGGATGCTGCTTTTCCATGGCAATGTTTCACGTAGATGTGCTCAATGGTTGGGAGGGCATTACCCATAACGTACTGGGCCATATCCACTACTTTTTGTCAGGATTTTCCACTCAAAGGCATTGGTGTTCCCATACCAGACCGTAATGCAGCCAGTCAGCACACTTTCCACCACAGTTCTATAGAAGTTTGTCAAGATTTTGATGACATGCCAAATCTCCACAGACTCCTGAGGTGCTGTCATGCTTTCTTGGCAATTATATTTATATGATGAGTAGGACAGGTCCTCTGAGATAGTGACACCCAAGAATTTAAAGTTACAGACCCTCCCCACCTCTGATCCTCCAATAATTACTGACGCATGGACCTCTGGTATCCCTCTCCTGAAGTCTACAATCAGTCTTATTAAATTGAGTGAGAGGTTGTTGTTTTTACACCACTCAGGTAAATTTTCGATCTCCCTCCTGTTTCAATCTACCTACACCCAGACCATATCCCTAATAACCCTCTCAACCATGTACCTGTCAAAACTCCTCTAAGATGTTACAATTGAATCCTCATCCACACTTCCACTGGCAGCTCATTCCACACTCACACTGTCCTCTGAGTGAAGTAATTCCCCCTCAGATTCCCCTTAAGTATGTCACCTTTCACCCTACACCCATGACCTCTAGTTCTAGTCTCGTCTCACCCAACCTGAAGGGGAAAAACCTGCATGCATTCACCCTGACTTTACCCTCACAATTTTAAAGTTATAGAGTCTTAGCAAAGTACAGCACAGTAACAGGCCCTTCGGCCCATTTCGTCCAAGCCGAAACCATAGCCCTTCATAACCCTACCATCCATGTTTCATATATCTTTATAAGATTCCCCGTCATTTTCCTGTACTCTAGGGAATTAAGTCCTAATCTTAGGAGAACGATGGTGCCTAACGGCGACTCCTCTGCTTGCATCTTCGGAAACAGCTCTATTTCTATCTTTAATATCCCTATTTTTCCCTGTCAGGGTTCTTTTGAAGACGCTGACCTGGAGTTACACACTGATTTCGGTTCTTTGCGGGAATGGGATCTAATCTCAGGGTCTCACGACTGGCCACTATTTGATATGCCAAGGATGCAGCCTAGAAGACTAGCACACCTTCAGGGTTCCGAGATTTTGTGGCTCTGGAGGTGGGTGGATTCGGGGTTGGTGCCGCCACAGGAAACTGGTGTGTTGTGGGAGATGGAAGATCGAAAGCTAACTGCTGGCTGTGTGCCCAGAGACCCGAGTTCTCTGGGCACAGAGCTCGGAAAAAGTGATACAACAGATTTTTAAATCATAAATCAGTGCATTGTTTGTTAGGTCTCCCTTCTCTCTGTGAAACGGGGACACCTCTTTTCCCTTATTAGGGAGAGAGAGAGAGCCTGTGGTATGTCGAATTACTGGGTGAATAAGTAGTCTTTGGGGTACTGCAAGTCTGTGTTTTTATTGATGCTTTGCTGCACATTTGAGTGCTTGGTTGGGGGTGGTGCCAATGCTTTTTTGCTGGTGGGGGGGGGTTATTGCTCTGCTGCTGCTTATGTGTGGGGAGGGGGAGCCGGGGAGGACTTTGGGTTTCTAACATTTAACTGTCATTCATTCTTTGGGGCACTCCTCTGTTTTCGTGGATGTTTGCGAAGAAAAAGAGTTTCAGGATGCATATTGTATACATTTCTCTGACATTAAGTGTACCTTTGAAACCTTTTCAAACTCTCCCTGCAACTCAGGCTGGCAACATCCTGACAACTGAAGGATAACTCAGTTTTGTTTCCTTGCAGATGGAGTGACAAAGATCAACAGGAACCAAAGGAAAAGTTGTGAAGAATATGGACATTATAATAGCTCATAAGCCCGAGATGATTAAACAGTTGGGGGAGGTGGGTGGAGAAAATTACTGAGCTAAACGGTGTAGGAGTTCACTCATTTGATGAAGTATCTTGTATCTATATTCGGCCTTTAATGGCCCCAGGTGTTTAATAGCTGATGAATAGCTTGTAAAATGCGTTCACTGTTACATAAGCAAATATGGCAGTCTATTTAAACACATTGGGCTCTGTGCTGAATAACATATAAGTATGTTCTTGTTGCTGTAGGAATTATGGGCACTTTGGAGCTCCTATGCTCTGAATAGTGTCATAGGACATTTGACATCAATTGGAGCAGTGTGATGTATCTGTCCATTCAACGTTCGAAGTAAATTTATTATCAAAGTATGTGTATGTCTCCATATGCAACCCTGAGATTCATTTTCTTGCCGGCATTCACAGTAGAACAAAGAAATACAATAGAATCAATAAAAAGCTATAAGCAAAGACTGACAAGCCCCCAATGTGCAAAAGAAGTCAAACTGTGCAAATAAGAAAATGGTAGTCATAATAGAAAATATAAATAAATGAATAATATTGAGAGGATGAGTTGTAGCATCCTTGAAAGTGAGTCCATGGTTCGTGGAAGTAAGTCAGAGTTGAGGTGAGTGAAGTTATCCACTCCAGTTCAGGAGCCTGATGTTTGAAGGTAACAACTGTTCCTGACCTGGTGGCGTAGGATCTAAGTTGTAGGGTTATACTGCACAGGAACAGGCCTTTGGCACAATTCTTCTGCGCTGACTAAGTTGCCTACTGCAGCATCTTCCTGCAGGCAGCAGAGAGAGGAGCACAGCCTGGATGGTGGAATTTCTTGATGATAGATGCTGTTATCCTTATAGATTGGCAATATCTCCATCAGTATTGCACCGACATACCCTCCTGGATAACTTTCTGTAGACAGGAAGACTTCACGGGCAGTCCGGGGTTTACCTTTAGAACAAAACCTTCTGAAGCTTAACATATAAGGTTAAGGATTTAATGCATGAGGAGAGTTTAATGGCTCTAGGCCTGTATTTGCTGAATTTTAGAGGAATGTGTTGGCATCTCTTTGAAACCTATCAAATATTGAAAGGCCTAGATCAAGGAACACGGGAAGGAAGCTTCCTACAGTGGGAGAGTCTAGGACCAGAGGGCACAAGATGTGCCTTTAAAACAAGGATGAGGAGGAATTTCTTTAGCTGGCACATAGAGAATTTGCAGAAAACGTTGCCACAGACAACTGTGGAGAGTGAGGCATTGGTTACATTTAAAGTGGAGGTTGATAGGTTTTTGATTAGTCAGAGCATCAAAGGTTACAGGGAGAAGGCAGGAGAGTTGGATTGAGAGGGATAATAAATCAGCCAAGATGGAGAGGCAGAGAAAACTCAATAGGCCGAATGGCCTAATTTTCTCCTCTTTCTTACGGTCTTTCTCTTTGTTACAAGCTGATGTCAACAGAGGAGCCACTCGTCCTAAAATGAAAGCTCCCCAATCCAAAGCTTTCATTGTTATACTATTTCTTACCTGCTTTACTCCCACTATGTCTATCCCATGTGTGGTTTGTTTTCATAGAGTTAGGTAAGCCTTTTGCAATATCAAGCTTCGACACCTATGCTCTATGTGAGCTGTAGTATATTCAATATTTCAGTAATAGTTGAATAATATTGTAAGTATATTATTTGATTAAGTATTCTTTGTTTACATAATTCATATGTAAAAAATACATGAATGGCATACATCCTTGCACCACCACATCATATGTAAATGCCTCACTGAAGAAAAACTAAATAGACACGTTTTCCTACCTTCTATGTTTTTCTTTTGATTAGTTTTTCGAGTTACAAAATATAAAAAAAACAGTTCTGCTTTTACCTTATACTGTATATACAATGGCAAGTTTCTGGTCTGGAATTTTATGAGACTGTTGGTCGGCTGGTATCCAGGCGTGAGTTACCATGGTTCATTTTAGCCTACAGTTTTGGCTCAGGCCGGTTGAGCCTATTACAGATGTTCACTGCCTGGCACCAACACTGCAGGGGCCACCTTTATCTCTCTGCGACATGCTCGTCCCCTCCATCTCCCTCTCTGCTGTGCGACAGAACCAAGAATTCACTATTCCCTGCCCCACCACTGATATGCAACAGTTTGGGAAGAGAAGCCGCAGTCGCCAATTGAACCAAGTTTGAGTTTTCTGAATAATAGTGAAGTAGTGTATGCTACAAATGAACACTGATGAGAGCAAAAAGAAAATTGAGTGTGATTAGCATGCCCAGATATTGCACAGGCTGTTTATCACTTCAATACATCTCCCTTGCTCTGTTGCAGTAAGTAAATTCTGTCAAGGAGAGGAAAGGTGCATAGAGGACCAGCATCGAGGACATCTTCAAAAGACGATGCCTCAGAAAGGCGGATAAGGATCCATACCACCCTTGTTCTCTTCTCATTGCTACCATCAAGGAGGAGGTGTACTAGCTTGATGACACACATTAGGGACAGATTCCTTCTCTCCGTTGTCAGATGAAGAGATGAACAGTCCATGAGGCCGTGAGCTCTACCGCACTATAGGTTTTTGCTCCCTTTTTGCACTACTTGTTCAACTGGTCTCTCTCTCTCTCCCCCTGGCTCGCTCAATGCTGTTGGAGTCTTGGGTCTTGGGCAAGGTTTAATTGAAATAGTTTGAGGAATGGACTCGTTTTAGAGGACTTTGCAGTTCATGATATATGTGTTTCTTGTTATTCCTTTTTTATTGCTACTTTGTGCGATTTTGATTGGGATGAACTGGCTCTGAGCCCTGTGGTCAATTAAATTGAACTGAATTAAACCGAACATTCCTGGGCTGTTTCAATGATTCTGTGGTTTGAATTTTTATATTCTGTACTTTTCACTAGTTTTTTTTACTGTTTGCGCGATTTATTCTTTTTTTTTGCACATTGGGTGTTTAATGTTTTCTTTGAACAGATTTCATGGTGTTTATTTCTTTCGTGTCTGTCTGTGGGAAGACAAATCTCAGGGTTGTATACTGCATACATACTTTGATTTTTATATATATAAAGTAAAGTAAAGGCATCCGTTAGTCTTGCAAGACCATGGATCTGCGCCTGGAAAGTCTTCACTCTCCACGACACCAATGTTGTCCAAGGGAAGGGCATTAGGACGCATACAGCTTGGCACCAGTGTCATCGCAGAGCAATGTGTGATTAAGTGCCTTGCTCAAGGACACAACACATTGCCTTGGCTGGGGCTGGAACTCACGACCTTCAGGTCGCTAGTCCAATGCCTTAACCACTTGGCCACATGCCCACACCACCATATAATGTATATATATTTATATATATACACATACACACACATACATATATGTGTGTGTGTGTGTATTTTTTAATTATATAAATCATTATACTAATTTATATATTCTTATTGTGATTTATAGTTTTTTTTTCTGTAATGCACTGTACTGCTGCCACAAAACAACAAATTTCACAACATATGTCAGTGATAATGAACCTGATTTGGATTCTGGGATAAAACACAAGCCTCAGATTTCTTTACTGTGATTTGTTTTATGTAAAGGTTTTCTGATTCAGCAGCTTTCTTGGGAAATTGAAAGGATTTACAAACGAAAGCATCCAAGGAAATCATGAAACAAGTATTTCTGGAACGTGGTCCCTTGCTTAAGCATAAAAAAATTGTTTGGTTTGGTGAAAGAGAGCCTGTTTAACATTTAATATATGTAGTTGATCAGAAACATCTTCAATGCATATCCTCAGTGCAACAGGTAGACAGGGTCTTGAATGAATCTCTTGTCTGTAGGGCAGGGCATTCAATCACAGTCAGTGTACAGGGCGGTCTGCCTATCAAACACCAAAAACTGAAGGGCTGGAATTGTTCTGTTCTGGTCCATGTTCAGTGTTCTAAGTTCTAAATACAGACACAAGAGGCTTTGTGCAGAGCAGGTCACGTCTTATCAGGATCAGGCTTAAATATCATCGGCATATGCTGTGAAATTTGTTGACTTCCACCACTTTATAAACTTGAAAAAAATTTTTGAGGAGGTGACAAAGGTGATTGGTGAGGGTAAGGCAGATTTCTGAACCGACCATGAACCTATGAACACTACCTCGTTTTTACATTTCTAAAAATATACATTTGATTTTGTAATTTACAGTATATTGTATATTTTGTACTGTACTGCTACCACAGAACAACACATTTCACGACATATATCAGTGACAATAAACCTCTACATATCTATACGGGCTTTTATTCAGGCATTTGACAACATCCCTCATAGGAAGCTGATAGAAACCATAGAAAAACTACAGCACAGAAACAGGCCTTTTGGCCCTTCTTGGCTGTGCTGAACCATTTTCTGCCTAGTACCACTGACCTGCACACGGACCATATCCTTCCATACACCTCCCATCCATCCATCTGTCCAATTTACTCTTAAATGTTAAAAAAGAACCCACATTTACCACCTCGTCTGGCAACTCATTCCACACTCCCACCACTCTCTGTGTGAAGAAGCCCCCCCCCCACTAATGTTCCCTTTAAACTTTTCCCCCCTCACCCTAAAACCCATGTCCTCTGGTTTTTTTCTCCCCTTGCCTCAGTGGAAAAAGCCTGCTTGCATTCACTCTACCTATACCCATCATAATTTTATATACCTCTATCAAATCTCCCTCATTCTTCTCCGCTCCAGGGAATAGAGTCCTAACCTATTCAACCTTTCTCTGTAACTGAGTTTTTCAAGTCCCGGCAACATCCTTGTAAACCTTCTCTGCATTCTTTCATCCTTAATTAATATCCTTCCTGTAATTTGGTGACCAAAACTGAACACAATACTCCAGATTCGGCCTCACCAATGCCTGATCTAGAGGATTAATATGTATGGGATCCATGGTATGTACTGGTAGATTTTTTTTTTCCTTTCCTCCCCGCACCTTGTGGTGCATCGGGTGGCAACTGCCATTTCTTTAACATGTGTCTGTTTTTACGAGGCTGAGGAGCTAGCTTGACACTCAGCTCAGATGGAAAGCGTGCAAGGAGCCAGCCGGATTCGAACCTGGGACCACTTGCTTTGAAGTCCGGTGCGGATGCCACCGCACCACAGGCCTAATATCCCCTCGTTCAAAGACAGCGGTAAGGATAAAGTTGGAAACTACAAGCTAATGAGCGGGAGGGAAGTTGCTGGAAAAGATTGGAATAATTCTGCAATCTTGGAGTGATATTCAGGTACTAGAGGACATGCACATGGGATAAGTTTAAAGGAGATGTAGGGGACAAGTTTTATTATGCAGAGAGCAATGGGTGCCCGGAATGGGTGGGTGCCCAGAATGGGCTGACAGGAGTGATGGTGGAAGCAGATACGATGAAAAGACAATAGATAGGTACATAGATACACAGGGAATCTAGGAATATGGATTATGTACAGACAAGAATTTTAGTATAATTCAGCATCGTGTGTGTGTAGTCATTGTGGGCTGAAGGGCTTGCTCCTGTGCTATATTCTTCTACGTCCTATCTATAACCAATGGATTAGAGTGAAGGGTTACCAATGCACATTGAGGATGGTGGTGTAGGTCGGGGAGTTAAAAGCAACTGGAGCTTCCATCAACACCTCCACCCTGAAACATGATGGAGCCGAGTACTTGGAGGCAAGCAACAAGGTTCTACAACACTTTCACTTCCCATTATGGGCCAACTTGGTTTATTTAGCCAGAGAGTGATGAATCTGTGGAATTCATTGCCACAGGCAGCAGCAGAGGCCAAGTCTTTACATATATTTAAGACAGAGGTTGATAGATTCTTGACTAGTCGGGGCATGAAGGGATACGGGGAGAAGGAATTGGATCATCCATGATGAAATAGCGGAGCACACTCGATGGGCCAGATGGCCTAATTGTGCTCCTACAGCTTATGTTCTCATGGTCTTATTAAACATGAGATTAAGAGGTGGCTGACTGCATTGGCCTCTAACAAATGCCAGCTGTGCTGAAGACATGTACTCCCAAGCAATCTGTACCCAACCACATCCACACAAACTGTTCAATTGCCACTACAACACTAGCAGCAATTTCATAAATTGGAAGATGGCCAGGTTATTTCTTATCAACAAAGAAGTAGAAAACATCTAACACAACCCATCAGCCTCCCCTCAATTATGTATTAAATTGTAGACAGCATCAATTAAGATGCCATCAACACAGAACCTTTCTTAGAGTCATAGAAAAGTACAGCATAGAAGCAGGCCCTTCAGCCCATCTAGTCCATGCTGAACCATTTAAGATGCCTACTGCCATCGACCTGCACCGGGACCATACCCCTACCATCCATGTACCGATCCAAACTTCCCTTTAGCATCGAAATCGATCTTGCATACACCACTTGTGCTGGCAGTTTGTTCCACATTTTCACACTTAACCCAGTACCTCTAGTTGTGGTTCCACCCAACCTCAGTGGAAAAAGCTTACTTGCCCTATCTATACCCCTCATAATTTTGTACACCTGAATCAAATCTCTCCTCAGCCGTCTACCTCCCAAGGAATAAAGTCCTAACCTATTCAATCCTTCCATGTAACTCAAGTCCTTTAGACCTCACAACATCCTTTTAAATTTTCTCTGTACTCTTTCAACTTATTTACAACTTTCCTGTAGGTAGGTGACCAAAACTGCACACAATGCTCCAAATTAAGCCTCATCAATGTCTTATACAACTTCAACATAACATCCGTCTTCTGTATTCAATACTTAGATTTATGAAGGCCAAAGTGCCAAAAGCTTTCTTTTTGGCCCTATCAACCTGTGATGCCACTTTCAGTCCTTTTGTTCCACTGCACTCCTGAGTGCCCGACCATTCACTGTGTAAGACCTACCCTGGTTTGTCCTCCCAAGGTGCAACACCTCACACTTGTCAGCATTAAATTCCATTTGCCATTTTTCAACCCATTTTTCCAGCTGGTCCAAATCCTGTGTAAGCCATGATAGCTTTCCTTGTTGCTTCTACTCCCCCAATCTTGGTGTCATCTGCAAACTTGCTGAGCCAGTTAATCACATTAACATTCTCGTTAAAATTCAAGTTCCAAAAATATATTTAAAAAAAAACTCAAGTTCCAGCAGAAACACTTGGCTCAGGACCACAAGTAGAAGTGGAGGCAAAAGCTGAATGTGAGAGGAGATGAGACGAAAGCCCTCAACATTAAAGAGACGTTAACTTTATAAAGAGAGATTAGCTTTATTTCTCACGTGTACATCAAGAGATACAGTGAAATGCATTGTTTGCATCAAATCAGATCAGCGAGGATTATGCTGGGGCAGCCTGCAAGTGTCCCCTCACTTCCAGCACCAACATTGAATGCCCACCACTCACTAACCCTAACCATATGTCTTTGGAACGTGGGAGGGAGAACACTGGCGGACTTATCACCGAGTGTCCTTCACACCTGAGGCTTGTGGAGAAAAATGACAATCTCCTGGTGATACTTCTGGTTACTGAAGGAATTCCCGGGGGAGGGGACAACGAGAGGCCTTTCTTTCCGGATGTTGTGTGTCAGGAGGGAGACATTAAAGCTGGAAGTCCCCAAATGAACAAAGTTAGGGAGTAAAACGAAGCAGAGAGAGAAAAAAAAAATCATACGACAGATGCCAGGTTGTTAAAACAAGTGACAAGACGGCTGATTACAGACTTCAAAGGCGAAGTTGCAAGAACGAAAATAAATGAGGCAAAGGGAGAACACGAGAAAGTCCAAGCTGTGAATATAAAAGGGAAGCAAAAATATTCCAGAGACATGAACATAAAGACAATATCAAGAGGGGAGATGGAGATATAATAAAGATATAATTAAGGCTATATAATTAAGATTCTGGCTGAGAGTTGATAAAGTGGAGCCAGTGTAAGAATTAGCTGTTCTTAAAGCAGTCTAGACAGGATGGATCCATTTCCTGAGGAGATAGAGGGGAGTGAGGCTCCCCAACTCTAACCAATTTTTACTGGAGCACCATTAAGAGTGCCCTGACCAGCTGCATAACCGTCTGGTATGGGAATGGCAAGGCATCTGACCGCAAGACCCTACGAACGATTGTGAGGGCTGCTGAGAGGATTATTGGGGTCTCTCCTCCACCCATCCGAGATATTCAACAGGAGCCCTTACCATTGTCAGTGATCCCTCCCATCCATCCAACAACATCTTTGACCCTCTGCCATCAGGCAGGAGGTACCTTAGTATTTGGACAAGGACTGTTAGGATGGGAAACAGCTTCTTCCCCGAGATGATAAGACGACTGAACTCTCTGCCACTACCCAGATCTCATGATGTGTGAAGCGGCAGTAGCGTTATACTGTTTACTTTTTAACTTGCATCATATGTACATCTTATTATTTGTTAATTTATTTGTGATTATATTATTTTATGTATTCTGTGTGTGAGTTATATGTAATGTGTTGTGCACCTTGTTCCGGAGGAATGTTGTCTTGTTTGGATACATGTGTACAATTAAACCACAATAAACTTGAACTTGAAGTTGAAATTTGAGATGTGGGAGGAAATTAAGGAAATAAATTGCAGAGGCCCTGATATAATCTTCAAGGATAAACTTTATTTGTGATATACAGTACAGTACATTTACATGTATTAGGAATTAGCTGTGATAGTGGCATGCAAAAGTTTGAGCACCCCTGGTCAAAATTTCTGTTACTGTGAATAGCTAAGCGAGTAAAAGATGAACTTATTTTCAAAAGGCATAAAGTTAAAGATGACACATTTCTTTAATATTTTAAGCAAGTAAGCTTTTTTATTTCCATCCTTTACAGTTTCAAAATAACAAAAAAGGAAAAGGCCCCGAAGCAAATGTTTGGGCACCCTGCAAAGCAGTACTTAGCAACACCCCCTTTGGCAAGTATTACAGCTTGTAAGCACTTTTTGTAGCCAGCTAAGAGTCTTTCAATTCTTGTTTGGGGGATTTTCACCCATTCTTCCTTGCAAAAGGCTTCTAGTTCTGTGAGATTCTTGGGCCGTCTTGCATGCACTGCTCTTTTGAGGTCTATCCACAGATTCTCGATGATGTTTAGGCCGGTGGACTGTGAGGGCCATGGCAAAACCTTCAGCTTGTGCCTCTTGAGGTGGTCCATTGTGGATTTTGAGGTGTGTTTAGGTTCATTATCTTGTTGTAGAAGCCATCCTCTTTTCATCTTCGGCTTTTTTACAGACGGTGTGATGCTTGCTTCCAGAATTTGCTGGTATTTAATTGAATTCATTCTTCCCTCTACCAGTAAATGTTCCCCGTGCCACTGGCTGCAACACAAGCCCAAAGCATGATCGATCCACCCTCGTGCTTAACAGTTGGAGAGGTCTTCTTTTCATGAAATTCTGCACCCTTTTTTCTCCAAACATACCTTTGCTCATTGCGGCCAGAAAGTTCTATTTTACCTTCATCAGTCCACAGGACTTGTTTCCAAAATGCATCAGGCTTGTTGAGATGTTCCTTTGAACCTTTTGAATAAAACTTTTTGGCATGAAAATCTCCAGGAAAAAAATTAAACAATAATAAAGAATAAGTAATTATATAAAAATAAAGTTAGAGATTAAAGTACAAATATGGAATAAATGTCCATAAATACATTAATACCAGCATGTATTTACAATGTAGACAGCATTATAAAAAGTGGTTTAAAGTTACACACTAAGTGGTTTGAAGTGTCCTCAGCTGGGCAGGCAGCATCTATGAAAATTAATAAACAGTCAACATTTTGGGCCCTTTTTCAAGACTGGAAAGGAAGGGGGGAGGATGCCAGAATAAAATAGTTCAGGGAGGGGAAGGAGGATACTGTAGCTAGAAGGTGATAGGTGAAGCCAGCTGGGGAGGAAAGGCAGAGGGCTGGAGAGGAAGGAATCTGATAGCAGACAAGAGTGGACCATAGGAGAAAGGGAAAGAGGTGGGGACAGAGGGGGAGGTGGTGGCCAGGTAAGATGAGGTAGGAAGCCAGAGTGGAGAGTAGAAGAAGAGAGGAGGGGGAGAGATTTTTTTTACTGGAAAAGAAAAATTGATATTCATCCCATCAGGTTGGAGGCTAACCAGATGGAAAGTTTTAGCAGTGCAGCACAATGACAGGGGTGTAGAAAGACTTTCTGACTAGTTATAGATTCCTATGTGGTCTGGAAACTCACAAGTTTCACAAGTTGAGGACTGGAAAATCACAAGTGTTACTTCATTGTGTAAGGAAGATCATAGGGATAATCCAGAAACTGCAGAGAATCACTTTAACAGGGATGAGACAGGTTCTGGAAGCAATAACCAGCATCACCCAAACAAGTCTGGGTTGCTTAGAGAAAGCAAGTGTGGGTTTGTTAAATGAAAATCATCTTAACTAATCCCCGGAATCATTGACTCAGCTTGGTTATCCTTCCATTTTCTTATTCCATTTATCATCTCCATCCATAGTGGATCTTTGGAATTCACTATCCAAAATGACTGATCTGACAAGAGGGGTAAATGGTCTACTGCTGCTTCTAGTTCTTATATCTCATGTGACATTAAGAGAAAACCCCATTACTTCTCAGGCAGATACAAAAAATTCAAAAAGAATTTGGAATTGTTTTCTGTTTCTTGGCAAATATTTATCCCTCAATCCAACCCAACTCACTGAAATAAATGAACGCTGTGGGAGATTGCTGCACACAAATTGGCTTGTGCACTTCCTACATTACAACAGAACGTATCTTTGTTAGGGTATAATAGCACGTTGGGATCTTCCAAAGTTATGAAATACAACACACACAAAATACTGCAGGAACTCAGCAGGTCAGGCAGCATCTATGGAGGGGAATAAACAGTCAGCATTTCAGACCAAGGCCTTTCATCGGGAGTCCTAGTGAAGGGTCCCATCTTGAAATGTGACTGTTTATTCATCTCCATAGATGCTGCCTGACTTGCTGAGTACTTTCAGCATTCTTGTGTGTATTCCCTAAGACTTTCAGCATCTGTAGAATCTCTTATGCTTAACTAACTTAAGAAAATAATAGAGAAGGTAAAGAGGGAAACATTTTTATGGGCTTGCTGAGTTCCCCCAGCATTTTGTGTGCATTCCTCAAGATTTCCAGCATCTCTGGGATCTCTTATGTGTAACTAACTTAAGAAAATAACAGAGAAGGGAAAGAAGGAATTATATTTATGGATTTCCCAAAAGCCATATGATAAACTGCCGTATTATGATCATAGAGCATTTAGACAGCTACATGGACGTACAGAGAATAGAGGGTGGGGGACCATGTGCAGGTAAATAGAATGAGTTTAGGTTAGCATCATGGTCAGCATGGACTTTATGGGCTGAAATGCCTGTTCTTGAGCTGGGAGTTTATGTTTTAGAGCAAGGGTTCCAACCTTTTTTATGCCATGGGCCCATACTATTAACTGAGGGGTCTGTGCACCCCAGGTTGGGAGCCCCTGTTGTCAAGGCTTGCATCAGGTTTGAACCATGGAATAAAAAGGACAAACAACAGGAATTCTGCAGATGCTGGAAATTCAAGCAACACACATCAAAGTTGCTGGTGAACGCAGCAGGCCAGGCAGCATCTCTATGAAGAGGTGCAGTCGACGTTTCAGGCCGAGACCCTTCGTCAGGACTAACTGAAGGAAGAGTGAGTAAGGGATTTGAAAGTTGGAGGGGGAGGGGGAGATCCAAAATGATAGGAGAAGACAGGAGGGGGAGGGATGGAGCCAAGGGCTGGACAGGTGACTGGCAAAAGGGGATACGAGAGGATCATGGGACAGGAGGTCCGGGAAGAAAGACAAGGGGGGGGGGACCCAGAGGATGGGCAAGAGGTATATTCAGAGGGACAGAGGGAGAAAAAGGAGAGTGAGAGAAAGAATGTGTGCATAAAAATGAGTAACAGATGGGATATGAGGGGGAGGTGGGGCCTTAGCGGAAGTTAGAGAAGTTAGAGAATAAAAAGGACTATAGCAAGACTGATGGAAGTTTGGTTGAGTAACAAGAAAGAGAGCCCTACTGGTAGGTTATTTTTCAGACTGGGAAGCAGAGTACAGTGGATTTCACCCAGAACTAGGTACTAGTGCTTTTCATATATGATAATGACTTGGACTCAGATGTGCAAGGGATAATTTCCAAATCTGCAGAGCTTGGAAGCGTGATGAACTGCGAGGAGGATGGTAAGAAACTAACAAATACGGAGAGGGTGGTGGAATGGGAGGAGAGCTGGCAGATGATATGTTGAGAAATATTACATTTGATACAAAGAATGAGAAGAGGCAATATAAACCAGATTGCACAATCCTAAAAGGGGTGACTAGAGCAGAGGGATCTGTGGGGACACACGCGTCAGTCATTGAAACTGGCAAGGTCAAAGTCAAGTTCTCTGCCATATGCACAATTTCTTGTACAGTGCCATACAGATCCAATGAAAAACTTACTTGCAGCAGCATCACAGGCTGAGAAAACAATTAAAAACATTTACAATCCAGGGCTTTACAACAGAGGCATGGATTACAAAATCATAAACACAAGAGATTCTGCAGATGCTGGCAATCCAGAGTACTGGAGGAATTCAGCAGGTCAGACAGCATCTATGGACATCGACATTTTGGGCCGAGGCCCTTCATCAGGCCTGGAAAGGAAGGGGAAATAAGTCAGGATAGGAAGGTGGCGGGGGGGGTGGGGTGAGGAGGGGAAGGAAGACAAGCTGGCAGGTGATAGGCGAGACCAGGTGAGGGTGAAGTTAGATGGGTGGGAGAGGGGCATGAAGTAAGAAGCTTGGAGGTGATAGGGAGACAAAGCCTCAAGATTTGGGGGAGTAGATTTAGGACGGAGATGAGGAGGAACTGCTTTTCCCAGAGGGTGGTAAATCTGTGCAATCCTCTGCCCAATGAAGCAATGCAGGCTACCTCAGTAAATATACTCAAGATAAGGTTGGATAGGTTTTTGCATAGTAGGGGAATTAAAGGTTATGGTGAAAAAGCAGGTAGCTGGAAATGAGTTCCTGGCCAGATCAGCCATGATCGTATTGAATGGCGAAGCAGGCTCAATGGGCCAGTTGGCCGACTCCTGCTCGTATTTCTTGTGTTCTTATGTTCTTATAGAAGAGATGAAGGGCTGAATAAGGAAGAATCTGGTAGAAGAGGAGAGAGGATGTTGGGAGAAAGGGAAGGAGGAGAGTCACCAGAGGGAGGTGATAGGCAGGTGAGGAGAGGAAAGAGATAAAAAGGGAGCCAGAATTGGGAATGGAAAAAAGGTAGAAGGGGGAGGAGGGAGATATTACTCGATACTGGAGAAATCGATGTTCATGCTGTCCAGTTGGAGGCTACCCAGACGGAATATGAAGTGCTGCTCCTACAACCCAAGAGTGGCCGTGGAGTACAAGAGCAAGGAATCATGATGGATCCCATAAAACAGTGGTTCAGTTAGAAATGGATTATTGTGGACAGTTCCGGGACCACGGTTTGGGACAGACGAGATGGCTCTGAGAAGGCACAGTAGAAACTAGACTCTGTGAGAGCACAAGAATACAAAAGCAAGGATGTAATACTAATGCTTTCTAAGGCATTGGTTAGGCCTCATTTGGAGTACTGTGAGCAGTTCTGGGCTCCTTATCTAAGAAAGGATGTGCTGACATTGGAGAGGGTCCAGAGGAGGTTCACAAGAATGATCTCAGAAATAAAAGGGAAATAAAAAGTTCAAGTATGAGGAGTGTTTGATGGCTCTGGGCTTGCACTCGCTGAAGTTTAGAAGAATGAAGGGCGATCTCATGGAAACATATCAAATATCAAACATTCATACTCCATCAATCTATGGGACATGTCACTTAGGGAATTGGGTTATATTATTTTTATTTGTGTGACTATATGTTTACTGCTATCTTATATGTGCTATACTGTATATACCTTGTCCCATGTATGAATTGTACTGTGTTTTGCACCTTGGCCCCCAATAACATTGTTTCGTTTGGTCGTATTCATGGGTATCACGTATGGTTGAATGATAACTTAACCTGAACTTGAAATTGAAATTGACATTGAAAGGCTGAGATAGAGTGGACATGGAGAGGATGTTTCTAATAGTGGGTGAGTCTAGGACCAGACTGACTGAATATATGCAAAATAAGATAAACCATGCAAATACAATAAATAAATAAATATGGGAATGTGAGAACATGAGTTGTAGACCTTGAAAGTGAGTCAGTTGGTTGCGGAATCAGTTCAGTGTTGAGGTGAGTGAAGTTTTCCATGCTGGTTCAGGCACCTGGTGTTTGAAGGGTAACAACTGTTCCTGAAGCTGGTGGTGTGGGATCTAAGGCTCCTGTACCTTCTTCCTAATGGCAGCAGCCATAAGAGAGCATGGCCTGGATGGTGGGGGTTCGTGATGATGGATGCTGCTTTCTTGTGTCGGTGCTCGTTGGAGATGTGCTCAGTGGTGGGGTGGGCTTCTCCGGTGATGGACTGGGCTGATTCCAACAGCCCAATCAGCAGTAGGAGCAGGCCATAATGATGAGGTTTCTCGCAGGTCGGCAATGCTTGTTTAAAAGGAGAGCTTGGCAGGTGTTCAGGCTCATTCCGACGGCCCAGTCGGTGGCAGGAAGAGGCCACAGCAATGAGGTTTCTTGCAAATTGGCGACGCTTGTTTGAAAGTGCAGAAGGGACAAGCAGGGCGGCCATTATTAGGGCAGCCATTGTTGGGAGTAGGCCAGTGGTGAGAGTAGGAGTGTCAGGCTTTGGCTCGGGTAATCTTCTGTTAAGGTTCCCTTTTCCTTTTCTCGTAATGTAGTAAATACTGTTGTGCGTTCTTCATGCCCGATGTTGGAGCCCTGGGAGAGCCAGAGTCTCCCAGGAAACTACATCTAAGTGAGTGCATCCGACTGCAACTCCTTGAAGACTATGTTGGGGGTCTGGAGCAGCAGCTGGATGACCTTCGGCTTGTACGGGGAGAGTGAGGAGATAATCCTAATGAAGTAGTCACCCCAAAGTTGCAGGAGACACGCAGCTGGGTGACTGTCAGGAGAAATGTAAATGTGAATAGGCAGTTAGTGTAGAGCACCCCTGTGGCCATTCCTCTCAATAATAAGTATATCACTTTGATACTGTTGTGGGGGGTGACTTGCCAGGGGATACCACTGAGAATGGTTTACTGGCACTGAAAATGGATCCATGGTGCAGAAGGGAAAGGGAGAAGAGGGGAGTGGTGGTGATAGGGGACTCAATAGTCAGAGGAACAGACAGAAGATTCTGTGGAAGTGAACCGGACACTTGAATGGTATGTTGCCTCCCAGGTGCCAGGGTCTCAGATCATGTCCAGAACAGTTTGGAGAGGGAGGGAGAGCAGCCAGATGTCTTGGTACATATTGGTTCCAATAACATAGGAAGGAAAAGCAAAGAGGTCCTGAAAAGAGAATTTAGAGCTAGGTAGAAAGCTGAGAAGCAGGACCTCCTGGGTAGTAATTTCTGGATTGCTGCCTGTGCCATGAGCCAGTGAGGGTAGTAACAGGATGATTTGGCAGATAAATGCATGGCTGAGAAGCTGGTGCAGGGGGCAGGGCTTCAGGTTCTTGGATCATTAGGATCTCTTCTGGGGGAGGTATGACCTGTTCAAAAGTGAGGGGTTGCACCTGACCCCAAGGGGAACCAAAATTCTCACTAGCAGGTTTTTTAGAGCTTTTAGGGAGGGCTTAAACTAATTTGGTAGTGTGGCGCATGGCCAAGTGGTTAATGTGTCGGTCTAGTGATCTGAAGGTCGCTAGTTCAAGCCTCAACTGAGGCAGCGTGTTGTGTCCTTGAGCAAGGCACTTAACCACACATTGCTCTGCGACGACACCGATGCCAAGCTGCATGGGTCCTGATGCCCTTCCCTTGGACAACATCGGTGGTGCATGGACAACTGCCGGTCTTCCCTACAACCTTGCCCAGGCCTCAGTATTCATCGAAAATCGATGGACAGCCGAAGAGAGAAGAAATTAATTTGGCGTTGGGGAGGGTGGTTGGGAACCAGAGTGAAGGGACTCAGGATAGGATGGATGGTAAAAAGCAAAGATAGTGTGCAGTCAGACTGTCAGGAAGGGCAGACAAATGATAGGACATAATTGCAGCCAGCAGGGTGAGTGTCAGTGCATTAGAGTCAAAAAGAATCTAATGAATCAAAAAGGGTAGCAAATACAGCACTGAAAGTGTTACATCTCAATGCATGGAGTATAAGAAATAAGGTGGATGACCTTGCTGCACTATTACATGTTGTCAGGTATGATGATGTGGCCATCACTGAATCATGGCTGAAGGATGGTTGTAGTTGGGAGCTGAATGTCCAAGGTTATACATTGTATCAGACGGATAGGAAGGTAGGCAGAGGGGGTGACATGGCTCTGCTGGTAAAGAATAGCATCAAATCAGTAGAAAGATGTGACACAGGATCGGAAGATGTTGAATCCTTGTGGATTGAGTTAAGAAACTGCAAGAGTAAAAGGACCCTGATGGCAGTTATATACAGGCCACCCAACAGTAGCTGGGATGTGGACCACAGGTTATAACAGGAAATGGAAAGGGCATGTCAAAAGGGCAATGTTATGATAGGCATGGGGGATTTCAACATGCAGGTTGATTGAGAAAATCAGTTTGGAAATGGCTCTCAAGAGAGTGAATCCTACGAGATGGCTTTTAAGAGCAGTTTGTCATTGAGCCCACGAGGGGATCAGATATACTAGATTGGGTGTTATATGATGAACCGGAAGTGATTAGAGAGCTTAAGGTAACAGAAACCTTAGGAGACAGTGATCATAATATGACTGAGTTCAACTTGAAATTTGATAGGGAGGACGTAGCGGTATTTCAGTGGAGTAAGGGAAATTACAGTGGTATGAGAAAGGAGTTGTCCAAAGTAAATTGGAAGGAGATGCTGGCAGGGATGACAGCAGAGCAGCAATGGTGTGCGTTTCTAGGAAAAATGAGGAAGGTGCAGGATAGATGTCAAAAACAAAGAAATACTCAAATGGCAAAATAGTACAACCATGGTTGACAAGGGAAGTCAAAGCTAATGTAAAAGCAAAAGAGAGGGCATACAACAAAGCAAAAATTAGTGGGAAGACAGAGGATTGGGAAGCTTTTAAAACCCTACAGAGAGCAACTAATAGAATCATTAGGAGGGTAAAGATGAAATATGAAAACAAACTAGCAAACAATATCAACATGAATAGTAAAAACTTTTTCAAGTATGTGAAAAATAAAGGAGAAATGAGAGTGCATATAGGACCACTAGAAAATGGGCCAGAGAAATAATAACAGGACCAAGGAGATGACAGATAAACTAAATGAATATTTTGAATCAGTCTTCACTGTGGAAGACACTAGCAGTGTGTCAGATGTTGAAGGGTGTGAGGGAAGAGAAGTGAGTGCAGTTACTATTACAAGGGAGAAGGTGCTCAAAAAACTGAAAGACCGAAGGGTGCATAAGTCACCCAGACCAGATGAACTGCACCCTAGGGTTCTGAAAGTGATAGTATTAGAGATTGTGGAGGCATTAGTAATGATCTTTCAAAAATCATTTGACTCTGTCATAGTGCCAGAGGACTGGAAAATTGCTAATGTCACTCCACTTTTTAAGAAAGGAGGAAGGCAGCAGAAAGAAAATTATAGGCCAGTTACCCTGATGTCTGTGGTTGGGAAGATGTTGGATTCAAATTGTTAAGGATGAGGTTATGGACTACTTGGTGACAAAGGACAAGATGGGACAAAGTCAGTATGGTTTTCTAAAGAAAAAATCTTACCGGACAAACCTGTTGGAATTTTTTGAGTAGATTACAGGTAGGACAGATGAAGGGGATGCAGTGGATGTTGTATATTTGGACCTTCAGAAGGTCTTTGACAGGGTACCACACATGAAGCTGCTTACCAAGTTAAGAGCCCATGGCATTACAGGAAAGCTACTGGCACGGTTAGAGCATTGGCTGATTGATAGGAGGCAGCGAGAAGGAATAAAATAATCCTTTTCTGGTTGACTGCCAGTGACTAGTGGTGGTCCGCAGGGGTCAGTGTTGGGACTACTTCTTTTTATCCTGTATATCAATGATTTAGATGATGGAATAGATGGCTTTGTTGACAAGTTTGCATATGATACAAAGATTGGTGGAAGGGCAGGCAGTGTTGAGGAAACAGGTAGGCTGCAGAAAGAATTAGGCAGATTAAGAGAATGGGCAAGAAGGTGGCAAATGAAATATAATGTTGGAAAATGCAGGGTCATGCACTTTGATAGTAGAAATAAATGTGCAGACTATTTTCTAAATGGGGAGAAAATCCAAAAATCTGAGGTGCAAAGGGACTTGGGAGTCCTTGTGCAGGGTTAACTTGCAGGTAGAGTCAGTGGTGAGGAAGGCAAATGCAATGTTAGCATTCATTTCAACAGGTCTAGAATACAAGAGCAGGGGTGTGATGCTGAGGCTTTATAAGGCACTGGTGAGGCCTCGCCTTGAGTATTATGAACAGTTTTGGGCTCCTCATCTAAGAAAAGATGTGCTGGCATTGGAGAGGGTCCAGAGGAGTCTGACAATGATGATTCTGGGAATGAACAGTTATCATATGAGGAATGTTTGCTAGATCTGGGTCTGTACTCGCTGGAATTTAGAAGGATGAAGGGGGGATCTTATTGAAACCTTTCGAATGTTGAAAGGCCTAGACAGGGTAGATTTAGAAAGGATATTTCCCATGGTGGAGGAGTCTAGGACAAGAGGGCACAGCCTCAGGATAGAGGGAGTCCATTTAAAAAAGAGGTGCAGAGAAATTTCTCTAGCCAGAGGGTGGTGAATTTGTGGAATTTGTTACCACAGGCATTTGTGGTGGCCAGGTTGTTGGGTGTTTTTAAGGCAGGGTTTGATAGGTTCTTGATCAGACACAGCTTTAAAAGTTACAGGGAGAAGGATGGGGAATGGGGCTGAGGAGGGGAGAAAAGGATCAGCCATGATTGATTGGCAGAGCAGACCTGATGGGTCAAATGGCCTAATTCTGCTCCTGTGTCTTATGGTCTTATCCACTAATTTTTGTAGACTTACCATCTGTTCTTGAGCATTGGTGTTTCCATTCCAGGCCACGATACCACCAGTTAGGGTACTCTCTAATGTGCACCTATAGAAGTTTGTCAAAGTTTTAGTTGACATGCTGAACCTGTGAAAACTTCTAAGAAAGTAGTGGGATCTTTATGAACAGGTACGGACAAGATGGGACAAGCGGCCATCTGACCTGCCTTAATATTGTCATTAAATGTATGCTATTGTGAGAGCCGGGCAACAGTTACAGTAAAAAAGTGAGACAGACAGTAAAAGAGTGAGACAGACAGTAAAAGAATGGGCTATAGTTCTGATCGCGACAGTGAGCCAGTTCCAAACACAAAGGTAACAAGGAAAATCAATTTGAAAGCTTAAACTTGTGATGCAGCTTTGGTCACAATTTTTATTTTATTTCACTCAACTTCACTTGTCCCATTATTGAAATATTCCCATAGCCTGTGGACTCACGTTCAAGGACTTTTTGTCTCATGTTCTCAATATTTATTGCTTTTTTATTTATTATCATTATTATTTCTTTACTCTTGTATTGGCATAGTTTGCTGTCTTTTGCACACTGGTTGAATGCCCAACTTGTTGCGGTCTTTCATTGATTCTATTGTGGTTATTATTCTATTATGGATTTATTGAGTATGCCCACAAGAAAATGAATCTCAGGGTTGTATATGGTGACGTATATGTACTGTGAATTTGAACTTCTATTTATTTAGAGATACAGCATGGTAACAGGCCCTTCTGGCCCAATGAGTCCACTCTGTCCAATACACTCATGCCACCAGTTACCCTACTAGCCCGTTCACCTTTGGTATGTGGGAGGAAACTGGAGCACCCAGAGGAAATCTACGAGGAGAACATTCAAACTCCTTACAGACAGTGGCAGGAATTGAACCTGGGTGCTCCATCCTGATACAAAGGCTGTAATGCACAGATTTGCAATACTGTACAAGGCTGAACACTCAGCCAACTTCACCTTGGACACGGCCCACCTCACCATCAAGGACATCTTCAAAAGGTTGTGTTTCAAGAAAGCAGCATCCATCATTCAGGATCCTCACCACCTGGGACATACCCCCCCCTCACTACTCAATCAGGAAGGAGGCACAAGAACCTGGAGATGCACCCTCGATGTTTTTGGAACAGTTTCTTCCCTTCTGTCGTCAGATATCCGAATGGTCCTTGAACCCATGAACATTATCTTGCTGTTCATCTTTTGCGCTATTTATTTATTTGAACTTTCGAAGTTTTTTATTTTAAATATTTTCATGTTTTACTCTGTACTTCTGTCACAAAAACAACAAATTTCACAACTTATTCAGTGATAATAAACCTGATTCTGATGTGGTGTAAAGCCCCTCAAAGGTCCTCTGTTACCAGGCTGGTAACTTGGAGATCTTGATCCCCTATCTTGATCTTTCTGTCTCTATCTCTGGAGACAGCTTATCTACCGATGTCTACTATAAGCCTATGGATTCTCACAGCTACCTGGACTATTCCTCTTCTCACCCTGTCTCTTGCAAAAATGCCATCCCCTTCTCGCAATTCCTCCGTCTCCGCCGCATCTGCTCTCAGGATGAGGCTTTTCATTCTAAGGTGAGGGAGATGTCTTCCTTTTTTAAAGAAAGGGGCTTCCCTTCCTCCACTATCAACTCTGCTCTTAAACGCATCTCCCCCATTTCACGTACATCTGCTCTCACTCCATCCTCCCGCCACCCCACTAGGAATAGGGTTCCCCTGGTCCTCACATACCACCCCACCAGCCTCTGGGTCCAACATATAATTCTCCGTAACTTCCGCCAACTCCAACAGGATCCCACTACTAAGCACATCTTTCCCTCCCCCCCCCCACTGCTTTCCACAGGGATCGCTCCCTACGCGACTCCCTTGTCCGTTCATTCCCCCCATCCCTTCCCACCGATCTCCCTCCCAGCACTTATCCGTGTAAGCGGAACAAGTGCTACACATGCCCTTACACTTCCTCCCTTACCACCATTCAGGGCCCCAGACAGTCCTTCCAGGTGAGGCAACACTTCACCTGTGAGTCGGCTGGGGTGATATACTGCGTCCGGTGCTCCCGATGCGGCCTTCTATATATTGGCGAGACCCGACGCAGACCGGGAGACCGTTTCGCTGAACACCTACGCTCTGTCCGCCAGAGAAAGCAGGATCTCCCAGAGGCCACACATTTTAATTCCACGTCCCATTCCCATTCTGATATGTCTATCCACAGCCTCCTCTACTGTCAAGATGAAGCCACGCTCAGGTTGGAGGAACAAGACCTTATATTCCGTCTGGGTAGCCTCCAACCTGATGGCATGAACATTGACTTCTCTAACTTCCGTTAATGCCCCACCTCCCCCTCGTACCCCATCTGTTATTTATTTATTTATTCTCTCTCTCTCTCTCTCTCTCTTTCTCTCTCTCTCTCTTTTTCTCCCTCTGTCCCTCTCACCATACTCCTTGCCCATCCTCTGGGCTTCACCCCTCCCTCTTCTTTCTCCCTGGGCCTCCTGTCCCATGATCCTCTCGTATCCCTTTTGCCAATCAACTGTCCAGCTCTTGGCTCCATCCCTCCCCCCTCCTGTCTTCTCCTATCATTTCAGATCTCCTCTCCCACTTTCAAATCTCTTACTATCTCTTCTTTCAGTTAGTCCTGACGAAGGGTCTCGGCCTGAAACGTTGACTGTACCTCTTCCTGTAGATGCTGCCTGGCCTGCTGTGTTCACCAGCAATTTTTATGTGTGTAACTTGGAAATAACATAGGTTAAACCTGGATACTAGTTAAATATAAAAATATAAAGATTAGTTTTATTTGTTACATATACATCAAAACCCTCAGTTTTGTGTCAAATACCAACACAGTCTGAAGGCTGCGTTTGGGGCAGCCCACAAGTATTACCATGCTTCCAGGACCAACATGCTCACCCTTACCTGTACATATTTGGATTGTGGGAGGAAACTGGAGCACCTGGAGGAAACCTACACGGCCATTGGGAGAATGTACAAACTCCTTACAGACAGCGACAGGAATTGAGCTCCAATTGGTGACCGCCGGTGCTGTAAAGCGATTGTGCGAACCGTTACGCCGCTGTTCCGCTCACGACTGCAGTGGGATCACTTCAGAGTTTCTGTACTTTGCAAGGAAGCCTTTGAAAATCGCCCCCTCAGAGTCTGGAAAGTGGAAGCTGCAACTCACAAAGGAAATTTGATATCTCTTTCACCAGCTTGCGCTCCCACCCCACCTCCCCGTCTCTCTCAGTGAGCCTCATCAAGGCTGTTATCCTGAACTTGCAGTCAGGTCACTTCCCAAAGGGAGCTGCTGAATGCATCTCTGAGGGAGCTACATCGAGCACTTTCAGTTGAGAGAACTCCTTTCTCATGGGATAATGGACATTTGATGCAGAAAAAAATGTTGGCAGTGGATTATGAAACAGATGATGCCAAACACTGTGTGAAATGTACAATCATTGAAAGGCATTCATATGTGAAAGATGTTCAAGGATATCTCCAAAGAAATGTTGCAGAAAGCACTGACATTATCTCACTTGCCACCTATCCACCACCTTCCTCTCCAGACTGACGCTACTGGATGAAGGGTCTCTGCCTGAAGTGCTGACGGTTGATTTCCTAACGTAGATGCTGCCTGACCTGCTGAGTTCCTCCAGCGTTTGACTCCCCATCAGGTACAGCCTTCCCATATCAGAGCAGCTGGGATTGTTCCTGGACTGTGAGTCCCTGCATCAATGGGGCAACCTGTTCCCACTCGACATCAAGATGAACAGTACTGTTCAAAGGCACAGAGACACACACACACACACACTTAAATATATATATATAGCTATAAAGCTAGGGCACCTAGGACTTTTGCATAGTACTGTATTTGTCAACATGGAGTTGACAGTGCATTTGTAAATCTGGCGGGAGCAAAGGATGTTGGAAATGGTGAGGGTGGAGTGCTGTGGGAGGGGTGTGGGACGGGTGGCAAAAAAGGAGAGCCAGGGGTGGGGGGATGGCGCAGGTGCAGACACACCCAACCCTGAGACACCAGGCAAGGTCATTTGATTCCAAACAATTGGTTTATTGATCATTACAGGATGTCTCTCTGGTGCTTCCTGCTCCCTCCCCTCTCCCTTCCCCTTTTCCCAACCATGATTCCTCTCTCCCTGCTCTCTTCCTGCTCTCAGTCTACAACAGAGACCCATATCAGAATCAAGTTTATCACCACTCACAAACGTCATGAAATCTGTACTTTTTTTCAGGAGCAGTACAATGCAATACATAAAATTTCTACAGTACTGTGCAAAAGCCTTAGCTATATATGTGTGCCTCAGCGTCTTGCGGAGTACTGTAGGTACTTTCACCTGAGGTCAGCCCAGGAAAGGCTAATGTCTTCCCTCTTACATTACTGCCTTGACCATCCAGAATAGAGTACAAAGGAAGCCTCAGGGAAACACGGCTTGTAAAAATACTGACCCACAGCGCCAGAGACCGAAGGGATTCTGCAAGGGCTGGAAATCGCGAGCAACACAGACAAGATGCTGGAGGAGCTCAGCATTTCAGATTGCATCTATGGAGAGGAACAAACAGTCAACATTTCAGGCCAAAGCCCTTCATCCGACTGAATGCAGAATGAAGTGTTACGGTTTCAGAGAAAGTGCGGTGCAGGCAGGCAGTAGGGTCCAAAGTCCGAACGAGGCAGATTGTGAATGCAAGAATCCATTTTATTGTACAAGGGGACCATTCAAGAGTGTTATAACATCAGGATAGAAGCTGTCCTTGAACCTGCTGGCACATGCTTTCAGGCTCCTTTATCTTCTGCACCATGGGAAGGGGGAGAAGAGAGTCTTTCTGGGATGAGTAGGGTCTTCACCAAGGCAGTGAGAAGTGTGGGAAGAGTCCGTGGATGGAAGAGCTGATGCAGTCAACCTCCACCTCAGTATGTGCAAGAAATTTCTGTGAAACATAGAGACATAGAAAGCCTACAGCACAATACAGGCCCTTCGACCCACAAAGTTATGCCGAACATGCTCCTACCTTAGAAATTACTAGGCTTGCCTAACATGAAGTGTAGTCAGCCTCATTCAGATTATTTTTAGATTCAGATTCATTTATTCACCATGTGTACACTGAATCACTGAGAAATGTGTTATTTGCGTTAACAACCAACACAACAAAAGGATGGGCTGGAGGCAGCCTGCAAGTGTCGGCACACATTCCGGCACCAACATAGCAGGTCCACTGTGTTCAGCAGACAACACAGGCAGCAACAGCAAAACAAGCCCCTTTCTCCCTCCTACCCACCCACCCACCCATCCACACACACAGCCAGACCGCCAACTCCGGGACAAGCAGCCTCCGGTCCTCCAGTATCTACCTTCCCTTTAAAATAATTTTCAAAACCTGTCCGAATATTCCCCATGTGTTCTCTGTCTGATTTTGTGTGATCTACAGTGGGACAGGTCTACATCACCAACAATGAGAAGAGACTGTCATCACTGTGGCTCAACCTCAACACAGACTTATTTAACTCAATGAGTACCTTATTCAAAAGTTGACTCAAAACTAACATCAGCAAAATAAACTTCAGGATGTGGAACAGCAAAACAATTCCTTAACTTCATTCATTCGGATCAAATTAGGTGATTTGGGGCTTGAACTTCGACAGATCGCACGCGAAATGTTTCCAATATCACAAGTGATAACAAGACTAGGTCCTTAAATCTGGCTCCTGAGACTCTGCCAATTCACGTTGACAAGAGGCAAATAGAGCTTATCTTCCCAGTAATAGAATTTTTTACTGCAGCCAGGAATTCTACAGCACAGTTTGACACTTTCTGGATGGGTATGTCTGCAGCAATGCAATGCCTTCTGATAATTGTATTCCACACCACTGGACACTAGTAACTAAAGATCACCACCGACTCTCCTTCTCATTTGGTTTCATTATCAAGCCTCTGTCAGAGGTGATTTGGGGTTTAGTATGTCGTCACTTTGAGAACAAACAATCAGTTGGGCCCATGTCCAAACTTTTACTTTTCAGTATCATTCAAATGTCAAGACATCATTATGTGCCATGTCGTATGACGTGGATAATCATGGTCTTGACAATGATCGCGCTTGGCAAATTTTTCTACAGAAGAGGTCTGCCATTGCCTTCTTTTGGGCAGCGTCTTCTTTACAAGATGGGTGACCCCAGCCATTATCAATACTCTTCAGAGGTTGTCTGCCTGGGGACAGTGGTACACCTTGGTACACCTTGCCCAAGGGTGACCTGCAGGCTAGTGGAGGGAAGGAGCGCCTCACACATCCTTTGGTACAGACGTATTTCCATTAAGCTATCCTGACCACAAGAAAAACAAGAAAAATTATCTCCTGTACTCCGACCTACAGAAATACAGACTCATCCAAGACTCCAACATCGGCCCCCTGTGGAGCTTCAAGTCACACTCAGCTCCTGCCCCCTCAGTGAATTGCATTTCCTCGCTTGTACACTTTCACAGTCATTTCCAAACCACCCTGGGACCCCTGACCCTTGCCCTGTTGACCTTGTCACCTTAGCCTGCTAACTTTCCCTCTGCAGTACTCATGATGGGATCAAAAGTCATCTGCTCCAGAAATGGCTGTACTTAAATTCCATTATGGCCATTAAATTCTATTAACATACTGCATAAAACTTAGTACAGACCCTAACAGTAACATACAACATAAACTTAGTTCAGACCCTTCAAACAAGACCTCAACAGTGGAGCTGGCACATCACAACGTCTGTGAAGACAGACGAAGGCTGCAGCAACGAAGAGCCCCTAGTCATACTTGCTATGCTAGTTCAATTTCTAGTTTAATATACTCAATGATTTGGCCACTACGGCTCTCTGGAGCAATGAATTCCATATTCACCACCCTTTAGCTAAAGAAATTCCTCTTTATCTCTGTTCTAAAGGGATGTCCTTGTATTCTGAGTCTGTACCCTCTGGCCCTAGACTCTCTCACGATTAGAAGCATTCTCTCCCGTGTCCACTTTATTCAGGCCTTTCAATGTCAGGTTCAAGTTTAAATGTCATTCAACCATACATGAATACAGCCAAATGTTCTTTCAGGGCCAAGATGTAAAACACACACTAGGATCAACAGGCACACACGTGTTCACAGCACATATAAGATATCAGTAAAATACAGCCACACAGAAAAATACACCATGCAATGTTTTAGGCACCTGCAGTAGAACACAATACAGCTTGCCTTCTGCCAACAAACACTGGGGGAGCTACACTGACTCCCAGTTTGGACGCCACCCACACCATCACTGGTGGAGGGCATCGACTCCGATGCCTCTCTCCTGGGTGGTTGTAAAGAAGTAGCTCCGCGCAGGTGTTCTCAACTAAGGGAATAACTCCTTGGCAGAACATCATATGTAACTCGAGTGAGAGAACGAAAGGCCCTTCGGCCCACAATGTTGTACCGATCTTTTAACTCAAGATCAATTTAACCCTTCCCTCCTACAGAGCCCTTCTTTTCATTCGCCCATGTGCCAATTATAAATAATTCATTGAACTCTCAGCTAAAGAGTTATAAATCTTCTTGAATAATAGAACATCCTTTAAACTGGATATGAGGTTCTTGTTATACCAGATTACTCTAAATCAAAAGGGTGTAGGGTGAAAATTGGAAATTCTCTTGGTAGGTGATGAAATCTCTGAAATAACATGCTCTCTTGGCAGTTTATGGGTGATGGGATGGACTTGCGTCTCTATGAAAGGAGGTGTAAGGCACTCCTTCCCTCCACTAGCCTGCAGGTCACCCTTGGGCAAGGTGTAACACCTGCTTAGCCCTCTGATCAGGGTCATATGGCGCCATGGGAGCGGGTGGTGGATGGTCATATGAGCAGCCGGTGCATATCACAAGTCCTGGTTATGCAACTGCTGATGCCAGGCAGACAATCTCCGAAGAATATTGATAATGGCTGGTGTCATCCATCTTGTAAAGACACTGCCCAGAAGAAGGCAATAGCAAACCGCTTCTGTAGAGAAATTTCACAAGAACAATCATGATCACTGGAAGACCATGATCGCCCATGGCACATAACACGGCGCATAATGACGATGATCTTGTGATCACAAGACCCTGTTGGGCATTGGT